>NC_073398.1:10882932-12082932 GCF_028641065.1 Leucoraja erinaceus
AACTATATCCAGCACAAGTAGTAGATGGACTAACCCAGAATCATCGTTACCACTTACACTGGGCATTAATTATCTAGAGATGTTGGGTGACTTTTATGGTTTAAAAGCATATGCATAAATATGCATCACTTGCATGTACGGTTATAAATAGATAATACTACGGTGGTGGCCTACATTAACCATATGGGCGGCATAAAATCGGTATCATGCGACAAGTTGATCAACACAATTTGGCAATGGTGTTTCCCAAGACATATTTGGCTATCAGTAACTTACCTGCCAGGTAAGCTAAATACAGTGGCAGACAGCAGGTCACGTAAATTTAATGACAACATCGAATGGATGTTAAAAACCCCAACATTTTTCTCACAAAAGATATCAAGCATAATGGCATGCCAGATATCGATTTATTTGCGTCAAGGCTAAATCACCAGCTACCTATGTATGTCGCTTGGGAACCAGACCCTGAGGCAGCAGCGGTAGATGCGTTCGCGCTGGATTGGGGAAATATTTCTTCTATGCATTTCCTCCCTTCTGCCACATCAGTCAGGAACTACGCACAGTACAAATGGACTCTGCTTCAGGTATTTTGATAGTACCCGACTGGCCTACTCAGCCATGGTTCCCAATACTTCATGACATGGTTCTTGAAACTCCGATGGTATTCCCCAGTGACCCAGAGTTATTAACACCCAGTGTTGGGCACAAGCCACCCGTGCCATGAAAAAATCAAACTCCTGGGTTGCAGATTCTGCACAAACCACTTCTGGGACTGGGATTATCATAACAAACCATCGTCACCATGTCAGCATCCCTCCGAACATGCACTAAAAAACAGCACTTGTCCAGCATCAAAAAATGGGAGAAGTACTGCTTGGATACAGGGACCACCTACTCAACCGCTACAGTAATCAACGTACTGGAATTCCTGGCGAACCTTCACCACGATGAAGGACTCAGCTACAGAGCCATCAACACAGCTAGAATTGCCCCGCCTGTCTATTTAAAACTAGCTCCAGGACAAAAGGCCACGGGGTCCCACCAGTTGGTGGTCAAACTAATGAAGGGTATTTACAACTCTAACCCCTTAGACCACGTTACACCCATATATGGGATGTCAGTGTGGTCCTGACATACCTCAGGGGATGGCCACCAGCCAGATCCCTCAACTTGGAACCATCTATGCTCAAAACACTCATGTTGATGGCACTTGTTGCTGCACAGAGGGTCCAGTCACTACACCTATTGCGACTGGACAACATGTTCACAGCTCCAGACCAGATCTCTGTCGTTATGCAGGGAATGATTGAACAGAGCAGACCAGGAACACCTAATCCAGTCGTGGAATTCCGGGTTTACCTGCCAGAAATACGGTTATGTGCCATGATCCTACTATTCTACATAGACACAACTAAAATATTCGAGGGAGATGAAAAGCCTTGTGGGTCAGTCATAAAAAACCTTATAGTCGGGTGACGAGCCATTTCGAGATGGCTCAAGCAGGTGCTAAAAGCTGCTGGGATAAAAACTAACATGTATAAATTTCATTCCACCAGGGCAGCATCCACGTCGACGGCTAAAAGAATGGACGTGCCTATAAACCACATCCTGGCTACAGCAGGATGGTGGGGGGAAAGACCGTTCAGAAATTTTATAATAAGCCGTTGGCAAAACCTGTTTTATTTGCAGGAAAGATTTTTCAGACTGCAAATATTTAATTTAAGCCCAGGGGCGCAATTTAATTTCTTTGTTGTTATTGTTAAAAAATACCATTGTGTTTTTCTACAAACAGATTCATTGGTTGGTTACGATAACACACTTCCTCCCTCAAAGACTTCGGCAGTGATGTAATAATAACTGTTACACGGTTTGAAATCACAGAGCTTTGAAATCTTCACGGAATCACTCACGTGAATCCGAAGTAAAATAGTAAGATTAAACGAGAACTTACCAGTTTGAAGTTTGATCTGTATTTTATGAGGAGTTACGATGAGGGATTACGTGCCCTCCGCTCCCACCCTCAATAATATGGGTCAAATTCATAAACTGATGTCTCCTTATCTTTACTATGTTTACTTCAATAACTGTGTCTATCTGTGATTCCACACCGCTGCTTTGAAATATGCCGCGCATGCGTGCTGAGCGGGTTCTTCACGCAATCCCTCATCGTAACTCCTCATAAAATACAGATCAAACTTCAAACTGGTAAGTTCTCGTTTAATCTTACTATTTTTATTCGCGGAACATTTTTCAACATGCTGAAAATATTTCCACGACCAAACTGAAGCCGCAAATATGCGGGAACTTCCCTCGAGCATGAAGGAGAGTTCCAGTGACCTCATAGGAAGTCCTAGGACAACGTGTCGCCCATGCTGTGAGTTTGAGTCGAGGGCAAACTCTCGACTCAAACTCGCAGTCGCAGCCGTGTATCTCTTGTATCTCCTTCTCCCCCCCTCCCCTCCCCCTGCGCCCCCCCCCCCCCCACTCTTTTAAAGGACTTACCGGACACTGTGCTTTAGCCGTCTATTTACAGTGCCAACTTTCCTGTTCATCGCAGTGTGTGTCTGTTTCACCTTGGCTTTGCACCGTGTGAATTTTTTAGACAGCGCTCCCCCCCGCTTGCCCTGTTCCCTGCCTGCATAATGGGCTGGTGAAGGAAGTGATGTGTGTGTGTGTGTTCCACTCTGACAGTCGCTGGCTGTCCCTCTGAAAAATCGCCTAAGTGGGACAGGCCCATCATTCTGCTTCACTGCGTAGGTGTTGCACAAACACGTGCAACAATGGAGGGGCTATGAGACAGACACAAAATGCTGGAGTAACTCAGCGGGTCAGGCAACATCTCTGGAGAGAAGGATTGGGTGGCTTCTGGCAGTTACACATATAACCTTTAAAACTTTTAATTACATTGCTAACTTTTTACCCAGGTCCTTAATAAGTGGATTCCTATTGTCCCCTCTTGCTACGACTGAAATCTTTTATTGGCTACAATCTTTCCAATTGTTACTTTTAGTTCCATGGAAACATAACAAGTCGAGTAATAAATGTATAGCTATTATGCAGTTGTTCTTTGTTATGTAATGGCAGTTATTAGTTCCTCAGTCTTGGACTCCAAAACCCCAGCCTGAGAATCCTGATTATTCCCAGATTCACCGTGACATATTTCCTTTATAAATAAAAGCAGAAAATGAATTCCAAAGGAGACTAATTGGATCCATCCCTGTTTTCCAACATGTCCTTGATGTTCTCAAGCTTCCCATTTAGTTTAGAAACAATAAACAGGTTTCAATCTCTGATTATTATTCTCTTGAAATAAACCTGACTGCGCTACAATTTAGACGGCATGGTGGCGTAGCGGTAGAGTTGCAGCCTCGCAGCACCAGAGACCCAGGTTCGATCCTGACTACAGTTGTTGTCTGTAAGGAGTTTTGGTCTCCTAATCTCAGAAAAGATATTCTTGCCATAGATGGAGTACAGAGAAGGTTCACCAGACTGATTCCTGGGAAGTCAGGACTTTCTTATGAAGAAAGACTGGATAGACTCGGCTTGTACTCGCTAAAATTTAGAAGATTAAGGGGGGATCATACAGAAACTTACAAAATTCTTAAGGGGTTGGACAGGCTAGATGCAGGAAGATTGTTCTCGATGTTGGGGAAGTCCAGAACAAGGGGTCACAGTTTAAGGATACGGGGGAAGTCTTTTAGGACCGAGATGAGAAAAACATTTTTCACACAGAGTGGTGAATCTCTGTAATTCTCTGCCACAGAAGGTAGTTGAGGCCAGTTCATTGGCTATATTTAAGAGGGAGTTTGATGTGGCCCTTGTGGTTAAAGGGATCAGGGGTATGGAGAGAAGGCAGGTACGGGACACTGAGTTGGATGATCAGCCATGATCATATTGAATGGTTGTGCAGGCTCGAAGGGCCGAATGGCCTACTCCTGCACCTATTTTCTATGTTTCTATGTTTCTATGTACATTCTCCCTGTGACCTGCGTGGGTTTTCTCTGGGAGCTTCGGTCTCCTCTCACACACCAAGCCTTGTTGGCTTGGTAAAATTGTAAATTGTCCCTAGTTTGTGTAGGATAGTGTTGGTGTACAGGTATCGCTGGTCGGTGCGGACTTAGTGGGCCAAAGGGCCTGTTTCCGCACTGCATCTCTAAAACTAAAAACTAAAACTGAAACGGGAATTAAAGAATCGTTCAACCCTGTCTGCAGAAAGACAATCAGATTTATCAGACCTTTAGTCTGAAAGTTTGGTTTGTGTTGGGCGTGACTGCAGAAAAATGGGAAGATTGTGACTCCTGGAGGATACCTCCCGGTGGAGTTTCACCTCTCAGATTCCCAGAGAGCAAGCTGGAGGCCAGGCAAGGAGAAAGGCACATCTGCTGGCAGAGTTTGTGGCTCCCATATTGGCCCCATCAGAACTAGTGTGGAAGTCAGCCCTTCTTCACCCCATGACCCTGTCTAAGGAGATGAAGGCAGGGTGGATAATTAACGCATCCACTGCCGGAATGGAATGGATGCAGTAGGTGTGATCCGAGGTGTCAGACTAAATGTTCGGTCCAGCTAGCTATTAAACTACTGGCTGAAAGTTGGTGTGACACCACGCAAACCTCCTGGAGTTCATCAGCTTCAAGTTCATAGTTGGAAAGACAATCAGTGATGATCATTTCTTTAAAATCGCTTCATATTTGCTGGACAAATCCAAGATTAACCTCAGAATTGAGAACACTGTGTTGAAGTTCCATTGTGCATTATATAAGTACCATGCAAGATTTATTTCTATAATACTTCCATGCAAGATTTATTTCCCCGTTGATTAAATCAAGTTATTAAAACAAGAGTATAAATAACATTACTTTTTAATTCCATAGAGGATAACTTCCTCTGATCTCAATAATAATGAATGGAAGTTAGCAACCATAAGAGTCACAGATCACAAATCTGATCCAGCTGTTGCTAGGTTTCGGATGGATTTGACGTGTTTTAAGGGAAGACTAAAATATTCCCCTAATTGGTATTCCCCTGAAACATCTCTAATCCATCTGAAACGAGGCAGCATCTGGGTCAGATTTGTGATCTGTGTCTCTTTCTGATTCACACAGTTCCTTGTGTGATACACATTACTGCATCATGAGATCAAACTACCTTTAATCAGACTTCATCGGACTTTATCCTGCGATAAATAGTGTACGCTTTATCCATTGTACACCGTGGATGACCTGATTGCAAGCATGTATTGTCTTTTCTTTGACTGGATAGCACGCAAACATAAAGGTTTTCACTGTAGCTGGGTACGTCACCTTGGAACCACCCTACTAACAACTAGAGAGGAGCCCTGAGCTATTATCCACCTCATGGAACCTCTCAGACTATCCTTGATCAGGCTACTGGAGTGCCTCTTGCACTAAATGTTATTCACCTTATTCCTTTTATCATGCATCATCTGTACACTGTGAATGGCTCGATTGTAATCATGACATTCTCTTTCCGCTAACAGGTTAGCACGCAACAAACGGTTTTTCACTGTACTGCGATACACCTAACAATAAACTAAACTCAACCATGTGACAATAATAAACAAAACAAAAGTAAACATTGTGCAAACTGCACAAAAACAGAGCTTCTACCCCCATGCTTCAAGAGTCCAATTTACGTTACTTTCATTTTATCTTCTCCACATTCCCACCAAGTCCCTGCATGTTCTACTCCACACCTCCCTACTGTGAACAATTTACTGAACTCCAATTGATTTATCAACCCCTGACATCAGACTGAAGAAGGGTCTCGACCCAAAACGTCACCCATTCCTTCTCTCTAGAGATGCTGACTGTCACGCTGGGTTACCCCAGCATTTTGTGTCTAACTTTGATTTACCAACCCGTCGTCTTTGGGATGTGGGAAGAAATGGGAGGACCCGGAATAGACTCACGGGGTCACAGGGAGAAGGTGCAAACTCCACACAGACAGCACCAAAGGTCAGGATCGACCCCAGGTCTCGTGAGGCATTGTGAGGAAGTGGTTCTGCTGCTGTGCCGCCCCAAACATTAACTCAAAATGATAATGGAATTTCAAAACTTTAGCAGAATTTACTTCTTGCCAGATCAGTCAGCAGCTGTGGAGAGGATGAGCTGATGTTCAGGTTGGTGAACTTTCATTGTTATGGGCTATTGTTTAAGAGATTAACTTCCTTTATATCATGCTTGAGTTCCTGCCCAACTAGTCTACCCAACGTTCACAGATAAAATCCGACAGTAATTGTCAGTGAAGCCGAGCACTATACTCTGGACGCTATTGGACTTGAGGTGCCTGAGTTCCAGGGAGAGTTTGCCCAGGAGGCTGAGGGGTGATGTTATGGCGTTGTATAAAATCATGAGGGGAATAGATAGGGTGAATACACAGTCTTGTGCCCAGAGTAGTGGAGTCAAATACCAGAGGACATGGGTTCAAGGTGAGAGGTGAAAGATTTAATAGGAATCTGAGGGGCAACCTTTTTCGCACAGAGGGTGGAGGGGAAATGGAACGAGCTGTCAGAAGAAGGAGTTGAATCAGGTATTATAACAGCAGATAAAAAGAATTTGGACAGGTACATGAACAAGAAAGGTACATAGGGATATGGGCCAAGCACGGGATGGTGGGGCAAGTGTAGGTGAAGCATCTTGGTCGGCGTGGGCAAGTTGGGCCAAAAGGCCCTGTTTCCATGCTGTATGACTCTATGACTCTGTGACTATGTTTCTATGACTCTATGACTATATGACTGTATGGCTAGGTGACTATAGCTCCCCAGATTTGATTAACAGGAGAGAATAACTTGACCTCGCTCACCACACATGTGAGTGCAGAAAGCCCGTACACGTGCAGCTCAATGCCCAATGGCTCCTCCAATGTAGACTGTAAAGGTATAATCTCCCCCGGGCTCTCTGAGCTCACCTGCTGTGGTCGGAATGATGCCAGCTTTCTTTATCTTTCACAGTTTATTTATTCATATTTACCCTTAGGCAATTCTTTCCTATCTTAACTATTTTTTCCAGTGAATAACCATTGAATAATCTATTTATCATCTTTTAACACTTGTTCACACATGCTGCGAAAGCTCAAGCTAAACAAAAATTCTATATTAGTTAATAGACACAAAATGCTGGAGTAACTCAGCGGAACAGGCAGCATTATTGGAGAGAAGGAATGGGTTACGTTTCGGATTGAGACCCTTCTTCAGACATATACGCAATAGGCAATAGACAATAAGTGCAGGAGTACGCCATTCAGCCCTTTGAGCTAGCACTGCCATTCAATGTGATCATCCCCAATCAGGACCCCGTTCCTGCCTTCTCCCCATATCCCCTGGCTCCACTATTTTTAAGAGCTCTATCTAGATCTCTCTTGAAAGCATCCAGAGAACCTGGCCCACCGCCCTCTGAGGCAGAGAATTCCACAGACATATGTCCCTTATAGACTCTTCTTCAGACCCTTCAGACAGGATATGTGTCTGGTTGTACTCTGAGTGGCTGATTGTGTGCTCTGAATCAATTATTGTTCTCACATTATGAGCAAGTTTATTCAGATTAGTTAGTGTAGAATATGTCCTTCTATAGACCCAGGGTCAAATGTAGCCTGAAGATCATGAACTCTGTTACAAATATCTCTCGGGTAAATTTTCCACGGTTATGAGCTTCAAAATTCAAATCACCATAGCGAGAATTTAAATCCTTCATTGCATCTTTCCCCTCATTCACAGCTGAGTAAATTGAATCATTGCCCACAGTCAAACAATGTATATCCTCGGGATATTCTCACAGGTAAACACAGCAGATAAATAGATGGTACACAAAAATGCTGGAGAAACTCAGCAGGTGCAGCAGCATCTATTGAACGTTTTGGGCCAAAACCCTTCTTCAGACTACAGAAATAGATTCAGACTACATTTGAACTTCGGTTTTTAACCCAATGCTGTTTTTCCTTTGTGAAATTTGCATAGCAAATACATGAGATATGTGAAAACACTGACATTGATATGTCTGACTGTGATCTGTGTCTGTGTGTATCTGTGTATGTCTGCGTCTTTCTGTGTCTGCGTGTGTGTCTGTATCTGTGTGTCTGTGTCTGTATCTGTGTGTATGTGGGTGTCTCTGTGCCAATGTGTCAGTGTATGTGTGTGTCTGTATCTATGTCAATGTCTGTGTGCACCTGTGTCTATGTGCCTGTATCTCATTCCAAAGACATGTGGGTTTATAGATTAATTGGCCCCTCGTGTGTAGGGAGTGGATGATAAAATGGGATTGCGTAAAACTGGTGTGAACGGGTGATTGACGGTCAGTGTGGACTCGGTGGGCCGAAGTGAACATTTCCATGCTGAATCTCTAAACTAAACAAAACTAAACAGACAACAGAATTCAGGAAGTCAGGAAGTCCTTATTCATGTGTGTATATATTTATATAATGGTATATGGACACACTGATCTGTTTTGTAGTCAATGCCTCGATGTTCTGTTGTGCTGAAGCAAAGCAAGAATTTCATTGTCCTATCCGGGACACATGACAATAAACTCACTTGAACTTGAACTTGAACTAATCAGAACTCAGTGGAATCAGGGCTGCAAACACGCACACACTGCACTCAGGGTTGGTTCCTGGAAGTGAAGGGAATAGGTTACAGTAAATACTGGAATAATTCAGCGCCTTCACTGAATTAAAGACATTTAGGGACGAGACAGAATGGAATAAAATGTAGCTACAGTAAGTGTAATCTAAACCCACTGTTAAAATAGATTCAAGCTTCTTAACTTGTTTTCAGCACAGTATATCCAGCATTTACAGATGAAACCTATTTACATCATTTCCCAGAAGCAATACATGTGTTCACCATTGGCATTTGGCACTCTTGTTTCCACCCGCAGTTTATCGGCATGACCAGAGTTACCTGATGGATTCATGTACAGCCTCTGCAAATTAATAATTTCCAGGTAATTGTTCTCGCCTTGTAACTGGCTTCTGGTTGACGTTCCCATGGGAGAGATAGGAAGGATGGGAAGAACTCCCAGGAATTCCGCCCCTTACAACCTTGGACAATCTCCTGCTGAGAGGTTGTGTGAATCCTGGTTATAGAAACATAGAAACATAGAAATTATGTGCAGGAGTAGGCCATTCGGCCCTTCGAGCCTGCACCGCCATTCAATATGATCATGGCTGATCATCCAACTCAGTATCCCGTACCTGCCTTCTCTCCATACCCCTGATCCCCTTGGCCACAAGGGTCACATCTAACTCCCTCTTAAATATAGCCAATGAACTGGCCTCAACTACCCTCTGTGGCAGAGAGTTCCAGAGATTCACCACTCTCTGTGTGAAAAAAGTTCTCCTCATCTCGGTTTTAAAGGATTCCCCCCTTATCCTTAAGCTGTGACCCCTTGTCCTGGACTTCCCCAACATCGGGAACAATTTTCCTGCATCTAGCCTGTCCAACCCCTTAAGAATTTTGTAAGTTTCTATAAGATCCCCTCTCAATCTCCTAAATTCTAGAGAGTATAAACCAAGTCTATCCAGTCTTTCTTCATAAGACAGTCCTGACATCCCAGGAATCAGTCTGGTGAACCTTCTCTGCACTCCCTCTATGGCAATAATGTCCTTCCTCAGATTTGGGGATCAAAACTGCACGCAATACTCCAGGTGTGGTCTCACCAAGACCCTGTACAACTGCAGTAGAACCTCCCTGCTCCTATACTCAAATCCTCTTGCTATGAAAGCCAACATACCATTCGCTTTCTTTACTGCCTGCTGCACCTGCATGCCTACCTTCAATGACTGGTGTACCATGACACCCAGGTCTCGCTGCGTCTCCCCCTTTCCCAATCGGCCACCATTTAGATAATAGTCTGCTTTCCCGTTTTTTGCCACCAAAATGGATAACCTCACATTTATAGCTGAGAAACTGTTGGCATTATTCCCAAGATTCCTGCAACTTAAATTGTGGAAAAGCCAATGAAGTCCAGCTGATTTTACTCAACGGTGTTTAAATAAACACTAGTGAATGTGAGAAGCATTTCACCTATTGGTATCAAAGTATGGGAGTATCTTACTCCTTGACTGATTGATTTGAAATCCAAGTAATAAAGGAAAGACAGTTATTGAAATATTCAATTATTCGTTACAACCAAAAGGAGCAAGAGATCTAATTATATATTTGATGATGCGGAATTACCGGAGGGCAAATAAAGCAGAATGTATTGATTTTATTGACTCTGAGGTGACCATGATATTCATTGTTGAATACAAGAACCATGAGTTATTTATGTGTATTTATACTGCATGAAACAGATCAAGGTTCTGATGTGCTCTGATGATGATTCCAAAAGAATTGAGGTGAAACGAAGAGGATTGATGATAATTGACTGCTGAGGTAACATCAGCAAGGTCTGAATAAGGGTCTTGATCTGAAACGTCACCCATTCCTTCTCTCCGGAGATGCTGCCTGTCCTGCTGAGTTACTGCAGCATTTTGTGGATGAACGCAGACGGCCTTACTGTATACTGCCCCCCCCCCCCCGGGCATGGACATGGCATCATCCAGGGTGCAATCACCAAACTCACACGGGTTATGCCATCTGTTCGTAGATCGGGACCTGGAAGGGTCATTCTGTCCGATGCATTATGACTGACCATGGTTTAATCAATCCTTCCTCAAAACCACTTTGTATAGAGTGTTCATTTGACAGTCAATTGCCACAGCAATTAAAGAGGAATATCGATCCTGATCTAGAATATGGAAACAAAATGCTGGAGTAACTCCGTGGGACAGGCAGCATCTCTGGAGAGAAGGAATGGGTGACATTTCAGGTCGAGACCCTTCCCATACCTCCTCTCCATGGATGCTGCCTGTCCCACCGAGTTACTCCAGCATTCTGTGTCTATCTTCAATTTAAACTGGCATCTGCAGTTCCTTCCTACACTTTGCTACATCATTGTCAAGCCACCAGTGTTGGTACTTTTACAGATAACCAGCCTTTAAGAATTTGAAGTGGTCATATCAGTGTTTTTATTGTTGACAAAAAGACCAGTGTACGGTACCATCTCCGTCCGTCACAATAAAAGCACTGCTCCATGGAATTACAATGTCAAGATAAGTTGCTAATGTTTCATATTTGCAGATGGTGCACCTGCACAAGAATGTGTCATGATCCAATACCAATCCTGTTTGCCAAGGAGATTAAGAGTTAGGTTCCTGATTCTGTGGGCCTAATAGAGTCATACAAGGTGGAATCAGGCGCTTCGGCCCAACTTGTCCACACCGACCACCATACCCCATCTACACTAGTCCCTTCTTTTCCCATATCCCACTAAACCTGTCCCATCCATGTACCTTAATGTCTCTTAAATCTTGCGATGGTACCTGCCTCAACTTCCTCCTCCAGCAGCTCGTTCCATACACCAACCACCCTCTGTGTGTAAATGTTACCCCTCGGGTCACTATTACATCTTTCCCCTCTCACCTTAAACCTATGGCCTCTGGTTCTCGATTCCCCTACTCTGGGCCAGTATTTTTCACGCACCAAAATTAAAACTAATGGCAATAAATTTACGTTAATAATGTCTCATTATTTTCCCTCATGAGGCAAAGTTGCTCCCTTAAACTGAAAGTAAACCTTGCCACCTTCATTGTTTTGGTCAAACACAATGAACAAAAACCTGCATGAAGTTGCATGTTGTGAATTGTTTTTCCACGAAGAACAGCTGAAGGCCTTTGTGAAACTTATTGTTAGCTATTGTTTTGGGGGAAGTAATACCTTGCCTCAAGTTACCCAGTCTGTGTTTGTTTCACAATTGCGTGTGAGTCAGTGACTGGTGACCCCGGGGAGTGATACTGAAACCTGCCTGTGTCCAGCTTCATTTCAGCCTACAGCCCGCTGGTCTAACCACTCCTCACGAGGCTCGTGGTAAAATATTGTTTCATTACTTGCAGTAGAGCACCATGGGAGCTCTTCCCATGTGAAAATATTTCACTTTTTATTTACATTTTTGTAACCCATGTGAATTCATTGAGGTAATTAAATCCAAGCATCATATTTTACGATGGCTGTCTTAAGAATGATTTACAATTGTCTGGAATCTTCTCTCTCTAGTATTTAGTCTAGTTTCGCTTTTTCAGTTTAGTGATACAGCGTGGAAACAGGGCCGTCGGCCCAGCGAGTCTGCGCCAACCTGCGATTCCTGTACACTACCACTGTCCGAACACACTAGGGCCGATTTAAAATTTATACCAAAACCAATTAGCCTACAAACCTGTACGTCTTTGGATTGTGGGAGGAAATCAGAGCACCCGGAGAAAACCCACGCGGTCACAGGGAGAAAGCACAAACTCCGGGCAGACAGCACCCGTAGTCAGGATTGAACCCAGGTCTCTGGCCCTGTAAGGCAGCAGCTCTACTGCTGCGCCACTTCAGTGTGCATTCCAGGGTCTTTCAAAGAAATTCTTCAGCTTGGTAGTGTTTCTGTCAGGTGTTCAGGAGAACAGGTCTCACCCATCACCATGGACAAGGGGAATTTATGATGTGTTTACGTGATTAGTGTCACCGTGTTCCAGGAGCTCCTCATGTTAAATCTCCCACAGGTTCCAACATGTAAAGTCTAGACCCATCACTCTCAGGAACAAACAGGCCAGAAGATGTTATTCAAGGTGAAAGGTTAACTATCTCCCACACAGCAACAGTCCGATCAGCGCTTGTCTCCTCAATAATAGTATCACGTCACCTTCTGCTGCTTTAAACAGCACAATCTGAACTCTGGAGGAATGTTAATATTCAGAATTGTGTAACGTTGAGATTGTTACATCGGACAGTAGGAAAACAAAATCAGCCAATATAAATTATTTTCAGGTTTGTGTTTTAGATTCTTGTCTGCATGATCTGTGTGGATTTACATTCAGATTACAATATAGAACAAGTTATTACTGACTACTATTGTATTAGGGCTCATTCCCCTTTTCCACCATTACACTCTTATTTACAAGGGTGACACAGTGGCGAAACAGTAGAGTTGCTGCCTTACAGCGCCAGAGACCCAGATTCAATCCTGACTACAGGTGTTGTTGTTGGTTTACTGACAGTGCTACTCAAAAAATGTAGAATATATCATTGTTGGCTAGGAGAAGCAGCAGTGCTTCCCAAGAGATGATCAAGGAAAGAACTGGGAAGGAGGGTAGGTGAGGGAGGGAAAGTATCATTGTTAGCTAGGAGAATCACCCCAATCAGAATCAGATTGGGTGATTTGGGTCAAGTATGTTTTAGGGATAAAATATGAGGAATGGAGAGATAACTGGCCAATTGCAAAAAATTTAACAGACAAAAAACACCATTTTAACAGGGTGAAATGAGGATCCACCGACTTGGGTGGGGGAGGGATTACTCCTACACAAAGTGAGATCAATCAAATGTACCATGGGCTGAAAGTGAAATATAGTTCAAGTCCTTTAGCCCACTCTGTGAGGTTCGTCCAGAATTGGTCAAGTATGTTTTGTAAAATATGAGGAATTTAACTGGCCAGGTCAGTCATACAATTAAAAAGCAACATACAAAAACACATTTTAACATGAACATCCACCACAGTTACTCCTACACATTCCTCACTGTGATGGAAGGTGAAATAAAGTTCAAGTCCTTCCCTTGTGTTCGTCCTTGGTCGGTGGCCTCGAGCCCCCGTTGACGGGATGATCTTGACTCCCGTAGCCGGTGGCTTTCGGGCCCTCCGCGTCGAGGCGTTCAACACTCGGGGGGGTGTTATCAGCTCCCCGCACCGGGCGATCAAACCTCGCGTCGGGCTGGTTGAACCTTCTGCAGCGTTGGAGCTCCCAACTAGCCTCTCCCGAGACTGCGAGCCTTTGATGGTAAGTCAGCAGGCCGCGGTGGGAGCGATCCCAGGCAAGGGATCCGCTCCGATGTTAAGTCCGCGCACCGCTGTGGGGCTCACGACAGTCGGAGAATGTGGTCCGAAAAATGATCACAACTCTGGGAAGGTAAGAAAAAAAAGTTTCTCCCGATCTCCCCCCCCCCCCTCCTCCCCTCACATAAATCAAACTGAAGTACATTAAATTAAACTTTTAACAAACACTAAAATAACAAACCGATGATAAAACGAGCAGACTGCCGGCAGGGCTGGCCATCTCCCCGGCGCCCCTGGTGGTTTGTGTATGAATGGGAAAAAGATTTAAAGTGTTCAGCAACCTGGAGATCGGCTAGGATCAGGCGGACTAAGCGAAGGTGTTCCGTGAAACGATTGCCCAGTCTGTGCTTGGTCTCGCCGATGTACAAGAGTCCACATCTTGAACAATGGATACAGTAGATGAGGTTGGAGGAGGTGCAAGTGAACCCCTGCCGATCCTGAAAGGACTGTCATGGTCCCTGGACAGAGACGAGGGAGGACGTATAGCGACAGGTGTTGCATCTTCTGCGATTGCCTGGAGAGGGGGTGGTTTGGGTGGGAAGGGATGAGTTAACCATTGCGGAGTTAACCAATGGTCTCTGCGGAAGGCGGAAAGGGGTAGAGATGGGAAAATGTGGCTGGTGGTGGGGCCACTAGGGTCTAAGCTGCCCGAGCGAAATTTGAGGTGCTGTTCCTGATTTGAGGTCTGAAGAAGGGTCCTGACCTGAAACGTCACCTATCCCTGTCCTGCAGAGATGGTGCCTGATCCTCTGAGTTTGTGGTGATTTCTTGTAAACCAGCATCTGGGTTTCCTGGTATCTAAATGAATCTAGGTTTGCACAGATTGTATCAGAGACCATCTGTCTCAGGATGTAGGGTACTGATGGCTTAAGGTGCAGTTAGACCCGTGCCTCTTCTAAATACCTGGAGGAATTCTCCCCGCCACTGGTTACTGGTTTCATAATAAACAACAGTAGTAGTTGAGGTTATGTTGCACTACAAACTACAGAGTTCTCTGCAACTAAACCTAATGTATCAATTGCAACATGCCACAGCTTTTGTTTTATTCATTCAAAGACTGTGGACATGAGTGGCAATGACCATGTTTGAATGTGCAACAACAGAACACGCTGGGAATACACAGCAGGTCAGAAGGATGTGTGCAGAGGGAAATTGTTAATGTTTCAAGTAGGTGATCTTTCATCAGAAGCCACATTTATTGGCCCATTGTGATGAACCGGGGGGGGCAGTAAGGAATTAACCGATTTTTCTAATGTCGCATTTGGCTCAGACTATGAATGAATGATGTTACTTGATTGTCACATGTGACAAGTCACAGTGATATTCTTTGTTTTGCACACCCAAGGTTGCCACGGTCTGTACACAGTGTTCAACTTCGCACGTTGAATTCAGTTTAGCTTGAGTATAGTTTATTATCGCGTGTACTGTGGTACAGTGAAAGGTTATTGTTGTGTGCTAACCAGTCAGCGGAAAGACAATACATGATTACAATCGAGCCATTCACAGTGTACAGATACATGATAAAAGGAATAACAGGAATTACGTTTAGTGCAATATAAAGCTAGTAAAGTCTGATCAAATATAGTTTGAGGGTCTCCAATGAGGCAGATAGTAGCTCAGGACTGCTCTCTAGTTGGTGATAGAATGGTTCAGTTGCCTGATAACAGCTGGGAAGAAACTGTCCCTGAATCTGGAGGTGCGCGTTTTCACACTTTTATACCTTTCTGTAGAACTAGACGCTAGCAACAGAGGGCAATGTGAGAGAGTGCATTAACTGTGACTGTGGTTGAAAGAGCTGTAAAACGGAATGACTGGCAGCAATTCGGGCATTTCCACATCCAGATCCTTGGGGCACCAGCCTGACGTTGTTGTCACTTCACAGAGCGATGACTGTGTGTGCAGCATGTCCAGTCCAACAATCCCACACACTGCGGAGGGGCCTGGTGTGATCGTGATGTCAGCGGGACCAATGTGTGGCGGTAGTTCCCCCTGGTGACTGGATCTGGAACTTCATGCACACTTCACCACCCATGCACGGGAGCTGCACTCTTCCACAGAGGAGCTTCTTCTCGCCTGCCCCGCCACCACCAAAACTCAGCCATTGTACAATCAATTAAGAAGAGGATATTTGATCTGTTGGAGCGGTAATTGCACAGCTAGGTAGTCACTCCGACAGTTGTTTGTTTCAGCAAACAATTGCCCTTTCCATACTTTAAACCCTGAGCACCAGTAGAAATGGCCTTAGTAGGAATTGTTCTGGCCTTTTCCTACCTCCAGTTATCCCCGCTCTACATTTGGTCTGAAGATCATTTCTGGCCCAAAATATCACCCATCTTTTTTCTCCAGAGATGCTGCCTGACCTGCTGAGTTACTCCAGCACCTGGTGTCTATCTCTGAGCAGCAGTAGTTAGGCATGCTCCGTACCCCTCTCCAGCAGTCCCCACCCCTACATTCACCCGAACTCCTGCCGCCCTGAGATGCACTCAGCCAATGAACCATTGGGACTACTATGCCAGCATCTAATCTGCTTTTGAACCTTCTCCCTTCATTCCACATCTACATCTGTTCCCGTTCCCTCTCACATTCTGGTCCAGCCTCTCCCTAATTACATCCATACCACTTGCCTCCATCACTCCAGCTGGGAGTACCTACCCTATCCTCACTGCTCCTTGAGTAAAATTACTTATTTTTGAACTCCCCATTGGGTTCCTTGCTGACTGCCTTACAGGTTGTATGGGAAGGTACTGCAGGTTTTGGTTGACAAAGACTCTAGCCTTTAGTTTATGAAGAAGGATTCTCACCCGGAATATCACCCATTCCTTTTCTCCAGAGATGCTGCCTGAATTGCTGAGTTACTCCAGAATGTTGTGTCTATCTTCTGCCTTCACAGATTGTTCTTTGACCCCATGCCAGGCCACCTGCCATTGAGAAGAAGGTATAGGAGTCCGAAACCGTGACCTCTAGATTCAGGAACAACTTCTTCCCAACAACCACCAGGCTATTGAACACCACACAACACCAACCAAACTTCGAACTATCAACTGCACTAGGGACTTGGGGCTTTATTTAGTTTAGCACTCAGCATTTTTTTTTAATTATCCAAACTTTTTTTTTGTTTGTTTTATTATGTTTTATTATGTTACCTATTGAGCACTGCGTGTACAGACTAGTTGTGCTGCTGCTATTAAGAATGAAATTGTTCTGTCTCAGTACATATGACAATAAAACAATCTTGACAGTGTCAGTTTTCAATTGAACAAAAAACCTCAGTCGTTTGACAAAAACTGGTTTGACAATATCTCCTGCTGAGTTCAAGTGAATACAATCGACACACCAACAGCGAGAGTGACCCTGAAGCCACTTTCATTGACCCTGACACATTGTTCATGTCTTGATCTCTCCAGCCAGCCATCCTTTAACCAGTTGGGAGTTACAGATACCACAGCCCAAGAGATAAGAATGTTTCATTGTCATACGGACCCAATTGGAACAACAAAATTCTTACTTGCAGCAGCACAACTCGCCCTTCAGCCCAAATTGTCCGTTGACCAAGGTGCTCCATCTAAGCTATTCCCATTTGCCTGCATTTGGCCCATACAACAGTAAACCTTTTCTATCCATGTACCTGTCCACGTGTCTTTCAGGGATACGTTGATAGGTAACGTTTCAGATTGGAACCCTTCTCCGGACTGTGGCACAAACCTGAAACATCACCGGACCATGTTCTCCAGAGACGCTGCCCGACCCGCTAAGTTACTCCAGCAGTTTGTGCCTTTTTTCTGTAACCTAACATCTGCAGTTCTTTGTTTCTATGGGTGTCTTTTAAATGTTGTTGTTGTAGCTGCCTCAACAGCTCGTTCCATGTACCCACCCCCCTCCTCGTGAAGAACTGACTCCATCAAGAAGTCATAAATTAACCGGAGAAGAGAACTAGTTAGCACCATTTGGTTGCACGCTCCAAAGCCTGCAGCACTTCACTGCCATAGAATATTAGGCTTGAGTGCAATCTCTGGGCCCTGTGCCCAGTGAGATATGTGCTTTGATGAAGGTTCCTCATGTGGAAAATGCATTTAATTTAACAAGGCGAAAATCAGGCCAAGGGCAGACAGCAATTGTATGTGTGGTTATCAGGTTATTTGATCAGTTTCACTGGAAAGTGAAGGGAAAATAAACAATTATTCAGCTCGTAACAGCAGCACTTTAATAGAAGAGCAGTGGGTCTGGGAATGGTGGCGGAGGGGAGGTGTTGCAGGAATAAGCCTGAATTATCAGAGATCAGGAACGTTGTCGGGACTCTGGCGCTGATCTATATCGGTGTTAATAGTTGCTCATGGCTGAGCACGGCTGGGTAAATGGCAGTTGTGTTGTAAAGAGCAAGTGTTGTGGAGAACCTTCTAGCGCTGGTTCATAAATTCATGTGATAGGAGCAGTGTATTAGGTCATTTGGCCCATCAAGTTATTCAATCATGGCTGATCTATCCTTTCCTCTTAACTCCATCTTCCATCTTACTCCCCATAACCCTTAACACCGGTACTAATCCGTATTCACCAGTACAGGTCAGTTGGGGGCGCTGCGAGTCGGCTGCCCTGCCAGCAGCGTGTTCGTTATTTCTACTTATTTTGTTTTTTTTAGTATGTCCAAATGTTTATTTTAGTATCTCTTGGTATATCTTGTGTGTGTGTGGGGGGGGGGGGGGGGGGGGGAGGGGGAAACCGTTCTTCAGTCAATCGACAGAGAGGCGATTTTATTTCATGTCGCTTCTCAGCTTTCCTCGTGGGGCTTGGATTGGATTGGATTGAGTCAGGCCCAGAGCTTCAACAGCGGGAGCAGCCTGGACTTTTCCATCGCGGAGTGGGGGCGAACCCTTGCCAGGGGTCGCCAGAAAGCAGCGCTCCAATCGCTGGCCTGGTGACTTTGCCATCATAGGGTTGTGGTCTGCGGAGCTTCTAGCCGTGGGTGTGGCGTGGACTTACCATCCGGAGTCTGGGATCCCCTTGCCGGGGATCGCTGGAGAAGAGCTCCGATCGCCAGCCTGTGGCCTCTAACATCCTGAAGCTGCGGTCTCCGGTAGGAAAGTGGCTGATTCGGGCATTCCCAGCTGCGGAGTGTGTTCGAACGTCCCGACGTCGGAGTTTTGATCATCCCGGTGAGAGGGCCTGTACATCCCGGTTTATGACCCCGACCACGGATGAATGGGGGAGGAGGACTGACTGAACTTTGTTGCCTTCCACCAAAGTGAGGAATGCTGTGGTGGATGTTTGTGTATTGTGTGTTGTTTATTTTAAGTGTATTGCTGCATGGCAAGTTCACTGTGACTTTGTTGGTGCATGTGACGAATAAATTTGACTTTGACTTTAATCAATAGTGCTGTGCATCTTAAGTACTCAATCGCATCCAAGTACCATTTAACTGAGGGCTTCAGTCCTTACACCCTTTCCTGTTCATGAGTTGCAGACTGTGTGGAGTTTGCATGTTCTCCCTGTGACTGCTTGGGTTTCTGGGTCCTCCCATCTCCTCACACATCCCAACGTTGTGTGGGTTTGTAAGTTAACTGACCTCTATAAATTTCCACTAGCGTGTAGCTAGTGGATGGAAAAGGGGGAAAACATAGAACCAGTGTGAACGGCTGATCAATGGTCTGTGTGGACTCGTTGGGCCAAAGGGCCGGGTTCCAAGCTGCATCTTTTATTTAATCATATCAATCAAAAATGTTTATTTATAATCCCTCCACCAATTACTTTGAACCATGCCCCATGTTTTTGGCCTTTCTGCTAAGGAAAATAGGTCCATCAAAGATACTCTGTCTATTCCCTCCATCATTTTTTCTACCTTAATCATCCTCCCTTCAGCCTTCCGTATTTCACAGAAGACAACTCTATCTCAAAACTGCAGCTCCCCAGTCCTGGCAAACACCTGGTTAATCCCCTTTCTACACCACCAGCACATTTCATATTGGTGATAATGTCACACAATGACAGGTACATTGTTCCGTTTACCACTGACTAAGCACAGTAGCTGTTACTGTAACGTTTTGGCAGCAACTCAAAGAATGCTCTGAGCTTTATGAAGCCAATAACCTTCATTCCAGGTCATCTCTTTTACCACCAAAGTTTTCTGAAGGATTTCATGGATAATTAGATGATAAGGCCAGAAGATGAACATAATTGAAGGTTAGTTCATCCATGCTAGCACATCCAGACACACTGATTGCCCACCAACCTTACACCTTATATTATTTGCAGTTTCAAAATTGTGCACATTGAAATTCCATTCCATTTGCTGTTCAATATATATGCAGACAACCGTAATTCTCCCACACTTGGTTTCACATCTACCACATTTGCTTGTTTACATTAAATAACATTTAACATTATTTATTATTCATGATGATGATGATGATGATTATTATTATTAATATTAATATTATTATTGTTATTGTTATTGTTATTTTTTTAAATTATTATTATTATTATTATTATTATTAATATGTATTCAAAAGAGAGTTAGATATAGTTCTTGGGGATATGGGGAGAAGGCAGGAATGGGCACTGATTTTGGATGATCAGCCGTGATCATATTGAATGGCCGCTCGAAGGGCCGAATGGCCTACTCCTGCACCTATTTTCTATGTTTCTATTATACATACATTCTCGAAACAATCGACGAATGGAAGCTGTAACTCACACGTGTGCATCCTGTGGACAGAGCTAAGCACCCCGGTCACTTGCTAATGGAACCAAGCTGTTAGAAGAATGAAGAAATGTGAAGCATAGATGTGGGATGAAAGGAAGGGGCCATACAACTGGGTCTAGAGGGGATATACAACAGGGTGTAGAGGGGATATACAACAGGGTGACAGAGTGAGGGAGCAGCCTGAACACGCAGAACATTTAAAACAGTTGTAACAATTCTATAATTAGGCCATGGGTGGTCTGGGACCCAACATGGGATGGCGACTTTCGACTTCAGACTTCAAAGATACAGCATGGAAACAAGGCCCTTTGGACCACCAAATCCTTGCTGACCAACCATCACCAGTAAACTAGTTCTATCCCACACACTAGGGACAATTTACAGAAGCCAATTAACCTGCAAACCCCCACGTCTTTGGAATGTGGGAGGAAACCGGAGCACCCGGAGGAATCCCACATGGTCAATGGGAGAACGTACAAAGTCGTATAGACAGCACCCTTAGTCGGGATCGAACCGGGGTTTCTGGCGCTGTAAGGCAGCAACTTGTGGACCGTTGCATCACTGTGTCGCCCTGTGATGAGTGAGTGGGAGGGACCAGCAGCAAGTCTGGGATGGGCTGGATATCTGTGGCGGGTGGAAGATCACAATCTAACCTAGAAGCAAATTACTTAATTACTTCATTGCAAAACCTTTTCTGCAAAAGCTGGAAGGTGTAAGTGAACACAAAGTAACATTCACGAGTTAATCACCCAACTGACAACCTCTCAACATTATTCTGAAGCAGCACTTGACGTGACGTGTCAACGCTTGTCTGTTACAAACTCATGCTGTTTCTGTTGGGTTTTTCTTTCTTCCTGTGCCAAATGGTTGTTAGTACTTAGTTTTCCAAGGTTTGTTCCTCCTCAACTATTCTCTGGGGGTGTGAAGTCAATAAACAATTACTGTAATAACAAGGAACTGCAGATCCTGGTTTTCCGCAAAGATAGACACAAAGCACTGGAGTAACTCAGTTGATCAGACAGTATTTCTGGAGAACATGGACAGGTGATGTTTTGAGTAGGTGCCCTTCTTCAGACAGGGTCCAGGATCTGGCGGAGAATGAGTAAAGTTGAGGTCCATTGCAGGTCTGAGTGAGCGAAGCCAGAAGCTGCAGGAGAGTCAGTGTGAGGGTCTGCTGGTAGCTGCTCAAGGTAGCCAGTGTAGGTTTGCAAGGAGATCTGTTATGAGAAGAGGTGGACGGATTGAAGTTACCTGAAATCTGGGTTGGGTCCAAACTGGGAGGTCTGGAACCGGAGCTGGAAGTCACGAAACAAACTGGGATGACCGAGCTGTCTGAAGAAGGGTCCCGACCGGAAACATCTCCCATGAATGTTCCCAGAGCTGCTTAACCCGCTGAGTTACTCCAGCATTTTGTTCCCAACAAAGACTTACTATAGGTCTCATCAGCTTGCTGAAGGTGCCTTATAAATTGCAGTTTGGCTCTGCGAAGGAAAATTTACATTTGATACATAAAATCAATGTCTGTATCTGCTGAAGTTATGTCTGCAGAAGGTGTATGTGCTGAAAATGTATCTGCGGAAGGTGCATCTGCAGATGTATCTGCAGAAGATGTATCCGCAAAAGGTATATCTGCTCAAGATGTGACTTTTAGTTTAGTTTAGAGATACAGCATAGAAACAGGTCCTTCAGCCCACTGAGTCCATGCTAGCCACCGATCTCCGTACACTAATATCATTCTACACACACTAGGGGCAATTTATAATCATATCCAATTAGCCTACAAACCTGTATGTCTTTGGAGTGTGGGAGGAAACCGGAGGATCCCAAAGAAAATCCACGCAGGTCACAGGAAGAATGCTTAAACTCAGTCCAGACAGCATCTGTCTCCAGAATCAAATCCGGGTTTCTGGCAGTGTAAGGCAGCACCTCTACCACTGAGCCACCAAGCCACCCATCTGCGGAAGGTGTATCTGCTGGAGAAATATCTCTCCCGTCAGTACGTGTTTGCATTGCTCTCAGCGAAGAGATGAAATAACTTGAAATATCTTTTAGGCCATCAATGAGATTCTAAGAAACTTTGGAAAGTTGTAGCAGAGCTAATGTTGCCTGGTTTCACTAAAGCTCCTTCTGTGGCTGATTACGGTTTCTGGGTTCGCCTCTGCTGTTGACCCCCCTGCTCTAGTGCACACACGTTGTCATTTATCATCTTCAATGGTCTTGTGATGGCAGGAATTCCAGGCCGTGCAGTTTAATAGTAAGATTAAACGAGAACTTACCAGTTTCAAGTTTGATCTGTATTTTATGAGGAGTTACGATGAGGGATTACGTGAAGAACCCGCTCAGCACGCATGCGCGGCATACTTCAAAGCAGCGGTGTGGAATCACAGATAGACACAGTTATTGAAGTAAACATAGTAAAGATAAGGAGACATCAGTTTATGAATTTGACCCATATTATTGAGGGTGGGAGCAGAGGGCACGTAATCCCTCATCGTAACTCCTCATAAAATACAGATCAAACTTCAAACTGGAAAGTTCTCGTTTAATCTTACTATTTTACTTCGGAGTCACGTGAGTGATTCCATGAAGATTTCAAAGCTCTGTATTTCAAACCGTGTAACAGTTATTACTACACTGCCGAAGTCTTTGAGGGAGGAAGTGTGTTATCGTAATCAACCAATAAATCTGTTTGTAGAAAAACACAATGGTATTTTTTTTAACAATAACAACAAAGAAATTAAATTGTTCCCCTGGGCTTAAATTAAATATTTGCAGTCTGTAAAATCTTTCCTGCAAATAAAACAGGTTTTGCCAACGGCTTATTATAACATTTCTGAACGGTCTTACCCCCCACCATCCTGCTGTAGCCAGGATGTGGTTTATAGGCACGTCCATTCTTTTAGCCGTCGACGTGGATGCTGCCCTGGTGGAATGAACTTTGTACATGTTAGTTTTTATCCCAGCAGCTTTTAGCACCTGCTTGAGCCATCTTGAAATGGCTTGTCACCCGACCATAAGGTTTTTTATGACTGACCCACAAGGCTTTTAATCTCCCTCGAATATTTTGGTTGTGTCTATGTAGGATAATAGGGTCATGGCACATAACCGTGTTTCTGGCGGGTAAGCCCGGAATTCCACGACTGGATTAGGTGTTCCTGGTCTGCTCTGTTTGATCATTCCCTGGATAATGACAGAGATCTGGTCTGGAGCTGTGAGCATGGTGTCCAGTCGCAATAGGTGTAGTGACTGGACCCTCTGTGCAGCTACAAGTGCCATCAACATGAGTGTTTTGAGCATAGATGGTTTCAGGTTGAGGGATCTGGCTGGTGGGCATCCCCTGAGGTATGTCAGGACCACACTGACATCCCATATATGGGTGTACCTTGGTCTAGGGGTTAGAGTTGTAAATACCCTTCATTAGTTTGACCACCAGCTGGTGGGACCCCATGGCCTGTTGTCCTGGAGCTGGTTTTAAATAGACAGGCAGGGCAATTCTAGCTGTGTTGATGGCTCTGTAGCTGAAGTCCTTCATCGTGGTGAAGGTTCGCCAGGAATTCCAGTACGTTGGTAACTGTAGCGGTTGAGTAGGTGGTCCCTGTATCCAAGCAGTACTTCTCCCATTTTTTGATGCTGGACAAGTGCTGTTTTTTAGTGGATGTTCAGAGGGATGCTGACATGGTGTCGACGGTTTGTTATGATAATCCCAGTCCCAGAAGTGGTTTGTGCAGCATCTGCAACCCAGGAGTTTGATTTTCTCACGGCATGGGTGGCTTGTGCCCAACACTGGGTGTTAATAACTCTGGGTCACTGGGGAATACCATCGGAGTTCCAACAACCATGTCATGGAGTATTGGGAACCATGGCTGTGTAGGCCAGTCGGGTACTATCAAAATACCTGAAGCAAAGTCCATTTGTACTGTGCGTAGCCCCCGACTGATGAGGCAGAAGGGAGGAAATGAATAGAAGAAAACTTTCCCCAATCCAGCGCGAACGCATCTACTGCTGCTGCCTCAGGGTCTGGTTCCCAAGCGACATACATAGGTACCTGGTGATTTAGTCTAGATGCAAATAAATCGATATCTAGCGTGCCATATTGCTTGATAACCTTTGTGAAAAATATATATTTTTGGGGGTTTTAACATCCATTCGATGTTGTCATTAAATTTACGTGATCTGGTGTCTGCCACTGTATTTAGCTTACCTGGTAGGTAAGTTACTGATAGCCAAATATGTCTTTGGACACACCATTGCCAAATTGTATTGAATAACTTGTCGCATGATACCGATTTTATGCCGCCCATATGGTTAATGTAGGCCACCACTGTAGTATTATCTATTTATAAACGTACATGCAAGTGATGCATATTTATGCATATGTTTTTAAACTATAAAAAGTCACCCAAACATCTCTAGATAATTAATGCCCAGTGTAAGTGGTAACGATGATTCTGGGTTAGTCCATCTATTACTTGTGCTGGATATAGAGTTAGGTGCTCCCCAGTCTTGAGCACTGGCATCTGTTTGGATAACTGACGTAGGGTTAGTGATGATAATAGGCTGAACCTATGTCAAACGTTTTTTGCCCACCACTGTAGTTCTGATATTACTTCAGTGGGTAACTTCATGAAACAACCATAATGACCTGTATGTCGTTTTTGGTCCAAAAGGTCCGAATTATGTAGCTGCAAATGCTGCTACCATTATCCCAATTACTCTGTTACTTGTCGAGTAGTTGGTAGTTAGTTGGCGATTGTGCCAATTCATTCAACTATGTGTCTCTTGGCAATGTTACAGCCACGTAGACTGAATTAATTGTGAAGCCCAAGTAGTCCATGATAGAGGATGGCTTCAACTTAGATTTATCTGGATGTGAGACAACCCCAGGGTTTTGAATAACTGTTTGGTAGCTGAACAGCTAACATAGTCAAATTCATGGTCTTGCCTACCATTTAGGATATCATCAAGATATGCCATGACAATATGTTTTTGTCTTCTGAATATTGCCAGAGCTGGTTTTAGTGTCTGGGTGACACTCTTGGGCTGATGTGAGCCCATTAGGTAACGCTTTAAACTGCTATAGCTGCCCCATCCAGTTAAATTTCAGGTATCTGCGATGATCCTTGTGAATGGTACTAAATGGTAAACATCTTTAAGATGAATGCTTGCCATGAAGTATCCTTTGGAATTTAGTTGTTTGGCAGTAACAACCGGTTCCATTTTGAAATGTTTATACTTAACAAACATATTTAGTGAAGTTAAGCCAATGATGATGGGACATCCGCCATCTTTTTAGGGTTTAGTGAATATTTTATATGAATTGCAAGGGTTCAGGTTTCCCCTTGCAATTCTTCAGTCTGAAGAAGGGTTTCGGCCCGAAATGTCGCCTATTTCTTTCGCTCCATAGATGCTGCTGCACCCGATGAGTTTCTCCAGCAATTTTGTGTACCTTCAGGTTTCCCCATGACACCCTTTGTAATTGGTCTCACCAGTTCAGCTTGTCCCTCTTGTTTCTTTAACGGAGAGAGGAAAAAATACCCTCTGGGGTGAATGTTGACCTGGTGGCAATTTTTCTAGTATGTATTGTATTCACTAATGCCATTGAGTATATACTGATCACTCGTGATAAACTCCCATGTGTTGGTATGCTCTATATTCATCTTAAGGATAAGGGGGAAATCTTAAGGATAAGGGGGAAATCTTAAAGATAAGGGGGAAATCCTTTAAAACCGAGATGAGGAGAACTTTTTTCACACAGAGAGTGGTGAATCTCTGGAACTCTCTGCCACAGAGGGTAGTTGAGGCCAGTTCATTGGCTATATTTAAGAGGGAGTTAGATGTGGCCCTTGTGGCTAAGGGGATCAGAGGGTATGGAGAGAAGGCAGGTACGGTATACTGAGTTGGATGATCAGCCATGATCATATTAAATGGCGGTGCAGGCTCGAAGGGCCGAATGGCCTACTCCTGCACCTAATTTCTATGTTTCTATGTTTCTATATACTGGTAGGAACCAGACCCACCTATCTCCATGGTTATGGGTATTCTTCTGTTTCCTGCCGGTCCAACGAGTGTTGCACGTCGTCTGACGTGGCGGTGACGTTTGGGGGTGGCACATTTTCCATGGGGTCTGCTCTGGGCCCTGGTCTAAATAAGACTTTCAGTGATAGATGCGGACCCCGAGCATATCAGTCCAATATGGTAGACGTTGACTGATGGATGCGATAGGGTGCTGCTGCGTAGGAATTACTGTTTTTGGTTACTTGTCCCGGCCCTGCCCTCATGAGCCGAAAGTTCTGTAAAACCTCTTGCATGTCTTTCATATGCTTTGTGAGGTTTTTGCCACAGAGCAGTGGGTCTGGCTCAGAGGCTGGGGTCTTATGACTTGTTTACGGAGGTTGTGGTCATCTCCGTATTTGTCCATGGAACGAGGAAAAACGATGTGATGGCTGTCATCAGGCTTTTAACGCCTCCTGCACGTGGGGTTTCCACGTAGCTGTCCACCACACCTAGCAGCTCTTCCTGTTTCTGCACCCCTTGCATACTCCCGAGATCTTCAGCCATTGTCCCTGTTCTTGACCAGCCCAGTCCTGGTCACCAAAGCTATCCTCTGGAAAGGAGGAAGCAATGGACAGTGCACATGGCACTGTGGAGGGAGAACCTGACCCCCTCTGCAAGAGCGCCCCTCCTGGGGTGCACCTCGCTGGAGCTCCTGCTCCAAGAGCCGTTCCATGCGACTCAGGCGGCTGTCTCTCCCCCGCCTGGGTGGAGAGACGTCCCCGTCCGATATTCAGAGCCACCGGCCTGAAAGCCTCTTCCTTGGCTTTTACATCCAGCCCGCTGCTCAGGCGCTAGCGGGGCTGTGCTCGGTCATGGTGTCGGGGTAGCGGACCGCCCGGTAAGCGGTCCTACCGCCTTGTTGCTGCCCCCGCGAGATGAAACGCTCCTCCGTGGAGTCGAGCGGGGGCAGGTCTGTGCAGGCGGCTGTCTTTCCTCCCGGGCGGGTGGAAAGACGTCCCATCCGATAAGTCGGAGCCACCGGCCGGACGCCTCCGTGGCGCTACTTCCAGCACGCTGCTTAGGCGCTAGCGGGGCTGGACTCGGCGCGGTGTCGGGATAGCGGAGCCCCGGGTAAGCGGTCCTGCCGCCTTGTTGCTGCCCCCCTCCAGATGGAACGCTCCTCCGTTGAGTCGAGCGGGGGACAGGTCTGTTCCGTTGCTGCCCCCGCGATGGAAACGCTCCTCCGTGGAGTCGAGCGGGGACAGGTCTGTTCTGTTGCTGCCCCCCCCCCCCCCAGATGGACGCTCCTCCGTGGAGTCGAGCGGGGGACAGGTTTGTTGCAGAGCCTTTCTTCTCTGCCGGACAGCAGAAGGCTCCCTGTAAAGGAAACCGACGTCAGCTTACCTGACGGTCCATTCTTTCACCTCCATAGCAGGAGAGCCCGACTCCCGCTGTGCCGCTGTTGCTCTGCTGGACATAATGCTGTGCATGCGTGCTGAGCGGGTTCTTCACGGAATCACTCACGTGACTCCGAAGTAAAATAGGAACTGTGGAGTTTCCCAGCAGTCCTGTAGTCCTCTTCTGCCCCGCAGAAGCTGAAAAACATACAAATTGGGTTATTTGACAGAACTACAAGTGTATTTTGTGCTCATGTGATTTTTACCAGGTATTAAATGTTTCAGAAGGGGCTTTGAAAGAGTGCACATCTGTGCACGGTTCGGCTTGGGTGAAGGTCACAATGCTTGCTAGGCACTGAGCGTGTGCTGGTATGGGCACTGCATGCTCCCCTGCAGGCTGGCTCGACATTAAGTAAACTCAAGCAGGTTAAAGACAAGTACACAATGCAGAGCTCAATCTTGTATGAGAGGTTTGTGTTCATTTCAGCATTCCATAAAAAAGTGAGATTACTGTGACCCCTGCTGTTTATTGGTTGAAGCATCAAAAGGCAACTGGCTGTTGTGGTGTCCAAGGCAGTTGTGAATAATATCATTTTTTATTTTATTTCTTAAATATTTGAATTATTTAGAATAGACAGTCTATTCTAATACACTTTATAAATGAACTTACCTTAAACTAATATTAAACACATTATTTTCAAGACAATGTATTAAAGAATGTAGAACTCTTGCAAATGTATAAATTAAAATCTATACCTGCGCTGAGGAGCTGAGATTCCCCCCCGATGCAGGAGCTGGATCGCCCCGTCGCGGAGGGCCCAACTGTCCCATCAACGGAAAGCTCAAGGCCCCTGACCGCAGGAGAACAAAGAAGGGAAGAGATTTAACTTTTTTTTCGCCTTCCATCACAGTGAGGAATGTGGAGGAGTCACTGTGGTGAATGTTTATGTTAAAATGTATTTTGTGTGTTCTATTGCTTTTTATTTGTATGACTGACTTGGTACATGAAATTCCTCGTATGTTGCAAAACATACTTGTTAATAAAGTATTATTGTATTGTATTGTATTGGGAGCAACCTTTGTCATGGATATTCTAAAATATATTTTCAAAGGTTTCAAAGGTTTCTTTGCATTTACTAAATCTTTCTGTTTAAGTCCTCATTGAGAAAGGGAAAAAAAGCATGCCAGTGTTCCTGCCAGCCTGAAGAAAGGTCCTGACCCCAAACATTGTCTGTCCATATTCACCACAGATGCTGCCTGACTGGCTGAGTTCCTCCAGCACTCTGTGGATTCCTTGAGATTCCAACATCTGCAGTTCATTGCATCTGCTGAGTGTTCTTGCCTGATAAGATGATCTCCTGTGCATCATCTCATTGCAAGAGGGAGTGAATAATTCTCCTCCTATCCATCCCACTTTTACAATGTTTAAAGTTCACAACAGACCAAGTATTGGAGCCACCTCCACAGCATGCGGGGACAGTGGGTTTCAAGATGGGGGCTTAGAGACGCAGGGAAGAAAGGGAATTGACAGGGTTCACAACAGGAAATGTGAATTCAATTGTGTAGGGAGGAACTGCAAATGTTGTTTAAAACGAAGATAGACAGAAAAAGCTGGAGTAACTCAGCGTGACAGGCAGTATCTCTGAAGAGAAGGAATGGGTGAGGCTTCGGGTTGAGACCCTTCTCTGAAGAAGGGCCTCGACCTGAAACATCATCCATTCCTTCTTTCCAGAGATGCTGCATGTCCCGCTGAGTTACTCCAGCTTTTTGTGCCTATCTTCAATGTGAATTCAATTGCTAACATAATCTGGGCAACCTGGCAACGTGCCTTGGGGAGACAAGAAATCTTTAGGAGAACAGGATTAAGTTGGTTAACATAATTGGTCAGAACGAATAAAGCAAGCAAAGAATTCAAGTGAGCGCTACTTTTAAGAGGACTTATTTGTCTACAACATTCATTGATGGTTGGTAGCACTAAATATATAACCAGCTGCATTAGCGGATAAACATGCCATGTACCTGCTCTCTGAGGGCCTGCCATTTGGTCGATGCCAATTTAGTTTAGTTTTGTTTAGAAATACAGCGCCGCAACAGGCCCTTCAGCCCATCAGGCCAGTTCCGACCGGCGATCCCCGCATATTAACACTATCCTACAAATACTAGGGACAATTTACCATTTTGACTTCTTCATATGAAGGGTCTCGGCCCGAAACACCACCCATTCCTTCTCTCCTGGAATGCTGCCTGTCCCGCTGAGTTAGTCCAGCATTTTGTGTCTGCATATCTTTGGAGGAAGAAAGTTGTGTGGATTCAAAATCTGCCTGCGTTGCTGCCAAGAAATGTGGTAAGAATCTGCAGTCAAACTGCAACACAATGCTTATCACTCATCAAATATTCACATATGTATCAAGCCATTGTTTGTTACATCATTGTTAATGTATGCATTCTTGTGAATTTTCTGCTTAGCAGATGACTTCATCTGCATAACTAGGAATGCTTTGAAAAGCAGCTTGGTTTCCATGGACCTGAGATTGAAGGTAACAACTGGTTGCAGTCTCTGCAAGTACCTTAGTATGGTGACATGATGGGACTCCTGCTTTAATTGAAATTTGACACTGGGATTGTAACTATTAATTTAGATCCAGCGTTTCACCGTTCTGGTGATAGAGGAAGGTAAAGGCTGGGGTTATACACTAGCGATTTATAGGAGGCATTGGTTGATCTGAAGCTGGATTTTCCATTCAGTTCCAGTCATCCCATCTTTCAAGATACCATCAAAGCCACAAAAGTTATTATGGTTTTAAGGTATGAAAGATATTGGGAATAAAGAATATTCAAATATCAAGGATATTTTTGCTGGAACGGAGATTAGTTTACATTAAATTCTAAAATAATTGGTTGGTGAGTTGGTAAGGTGGTCTTGGAGGTCAACTTAAATTTATTAAACACTGACATTGTAGAAACTATTGTTTCACAGAGGGGGAGAAAAACTCAAAACAGGTCCACGACAGAGGGCAGTGAAGGCAGTGTGAAGAGTGACTGGAAGTCCCAGCAGAAAGACAGAGCTTGGTAGGAGTGTCACGTTGTTGACAACTGGAGGATAAAGTGCTAATGAAAAGAAAATGCCTCGGGTCAATGAAGGCTTTGCCCTAGTAATGGCAGGAAATGAGGGCAAAACAGCCCAAATGTCAGATCCTGAGGTAGATAAGAGTGCACGTATATTTGGAGGAGCCTATAGACAAAGGGCAGAGTAAAGTCTGAGAGGCATTTGCAAACAGGGCTTCAAAACCTAATTCTTTTAGACTTTTTAGACTTCTTTTTCAGAGATACCGCGCGGAAACAGGCCCTTCAGCCCACCAAGTCCACACCGACCAGCTATTACACGTGAGGGACAATTAACCTACAAACCTGCAAGTCTTTGGAGTGTGGGATGAAACCATAGCACCCGGAGTAAACTCTCATGGTCACCGGGTGAAAACTCAATACAGACAGCAGCTGCAGTCTCTGGCGCTGTAAGTCAACAACTCTACCGTTGTGCCACCATACCATAAATCGGCTTAGATCTCAAGCCGGTTGTTGAGCAGCCAGGTTGTTGGCTCTGCGTCAATGTCTGCCAGGCCCTGAGCTCCATTTCGTGAGTGGAAGAGCGGGCACCCAGAGATGACATTGTTGGCTGTCTATTGTTCTGCTCCACATTCACGGGCTGGGCTCTGGCGGAGTCCCCATCTCCACATGCTGGCATTAAAACGCCCAACTCCAGTACAAAGTCTGTTGAGTTTCACCCATGCTCCCCTGGGGAGGTCAGACCCTGGTCAGCTTTTATCTGGTGAAGAGATGTAGATGAGGTTGCCTTCCACTCCTGTGACCCACAGGGTATACCCACAGGGTGAATATTACGTAAATCTAGCAAATTGCAACTGAGATTCAAAGGTGCACATGGATTTATGCAGCCTGAACAAATTGCCAGGGAGAAGCATGAATCAGGGGTGAGGCTGAAGTGTTTGTGAGGCCAAAAATAACAGCTGTGATTTTTCCAAATCTCGGAATCTGTGACTCAGCCATGATGTTCTGCCAGAGAACTAAAGGCTGGATTGCATGAATTAATCCTGAAATTAGTGGGAGGTGATGATAATTATTTGTGATTCTTTAGCTTAATTTTTTCTCACAATCCACAATAATATGGATGAGGAATATTTTTAGTGTATCCCAGGAAATCAGAGACTTGACTCACAAATTTACCAAGGCTCATTGACCAAGGAGCATGACAGAATCCAAATGACAATTGAACTTTAAAGGTAGACAAAAATGCTGGAGAAACTCAGTGGGTGAGGCAGCATCTATGGAGCGAAGGAATGGGGGATGTTTCGGGTCGTGACCCTTCTTTAGACTTCAAACGTCACCCATTCCTTCGCTCCATAGATGATGCCTCACCCACTGAGTTTCTCCAGCATTTTCGTCTACCTTCGATTGTTCCAACTTCTGCAGTTCCTTCTTAATCATTGAACTTTAAAGGATATCTTTGCATGGGGCTATTGCAACATTTAGACATGTACATGCATGGGATAGGTTTAGAGGGATATGGACCAAACATAAGCAGGTGGAACTAGTATAGTTCATGTTGGTCGGGGTTGGCAAGTTGGGCCGAAGGGCCTATTTCCACACTGTATAACGCTATGACTCTATGATATGTTTCCATACTGTATAACACCATGACTCTATGAAATGACAGTGTGGCACCACAGTGAAAATGAATAATAATGCATATGATGCACATTGGCAAAGATCTCCACTCAATCCACTTACCCATCACTTGATGTTTTATTGATTCGTTGTTGTGAACATCTGGTTCCCTCTGATTCACTCTCTCTTTGCATTCTGAGAGGTTGTGTCACAGCTGATCGGTTGGAAGTCTCCAAGATACGCACTACTCTCTGAAGAAGGGTCACGAGTCGAAACATTGCCTGTCCATTCCCTCCACAGATGCTGCCTGACACACTGAGTTCTTCCAGCAGGTTGTGTTCATACCAGCTGGGCCAGGGACTCCAGTAATGATGGTGAGGACGTGCCGATTAGTCACATAGGGAAGAAGGTCCTCATTTGGCTCAGCTGAACACATTGGAGAGCGGTTGAGAAAGCTCAGCATCTCTGGGCTAGATGGAAATAAATCTTCATTCAGGGCTCTTTCCCTGACGGGGAGTTGATGTCTGGTGAGGGAACTGTAGGGTTAGGTTTGTCCCATAATCTCTTTGACGTTACTGGTTGGATTGTACTTGCTGAATTGATGTAATTATTAAAAATAGAGCATAGAACAGTGCAGCACAGGAACAGGCCCTTCAGCCGACAATGTTCATCATCATCAGAATCATCAGAATCAGAATCATACTTTATTAGCCAAGTATGTTTTGCAACATACGAGAAATTTGATTTGCATACAGTCATAGCAATAAAATGCAACGACACACAAAATACATTTTAACATAACATTGCAGTGAACATGATGCCAAGTTAAAATAATTTCATCTGCCTGCATATGATCCATATTGTTCAATTCCTTGGACTTCCATACGCCTATCTAAAAACCTCTTAAATGCCACTGTTGTATCGGCTTCCACCACCAACCCTGGAAATACTTTCCAGGTACTCGCCACCCTCTGTGTAAAAGAACTTTCACCACACACCTCTTTTAAACGTTCCTCCTCTTGCCTTATAACTATGCCCTGTAGTGTTGGACATTTCCACAAAAGGTTCTGACTGTCTACCCTATCTACCCCCCTCATTATTTTATAAACTCTCCCCTCAACCTCTAGCATTCCAGAGAAAACAATCCAACTTTATCCAACCTCTCCTTGGAGGTGAAACCCTCTATTCCAGGCAGTATTCTGGGAGACCTCCTCTGTACCCTCTCCAAAGCCTTCACATTCATTCCTGTAATGGGATGACCAGAACTGCATGCAATACTCCAAATGCAGCCAAACCAAAGTTTAGAGATAAAGTATTTTAGAGTTGCAATACGAATAACAAAATTAATATGAATAACAAAATTAATTCCAGCATCCAATGACAAAAATAACTAAAGCATTTACTTCTATACGCCTTCCCTTTCTGCCGCTGTTTTCTTTCTATAATTTCACTTTATTTTTACTCAATCTCTAGTTTTGTTATTGATGGAGCTGAACAATATACAAGCACTCTATTCCCTTCCCCCGTCTCCCTGATTAATATACTGTCAATTTGAGAATAGACGCAAGTTTCAAAGAAAATTACTGTAATTAATCAAAAATTGACTCTGAAAGAAACATGGATAAGAACAAAGGATGTGGAGGAGTTGGTCAAAGTGGTCACAAGAATGAAGATCACACCTTAAACATACGTACCCTTGTTCTTGGTACCCATACTCTGGGCAAAAGACCACCCTATCTATCCCCCCCTGTCCTGCAAGAACTATCATTCAAGTTCTGCAGTGAATGGCCAACCTGCAGAATTTCTTCTCAGCCGCATATCAACATCACACTCCATTGCAGGTGCAGAAATGGTGCAGAACTACTGATACACAGAGGTCTGAGCTTGGTGCAGCTGAACTCGGAATGGAAGGTGGAAGAAGCTCTCTGTTGTAGATGATGAGGGAGGCAGACATTAGTTGCACGTTGATGTTGATAAGTTGGTATAATGGGCGGAGCAATGGCAGGTGGAATTTAACCCAGAAAATGGAATGAGTTGCATTTGGGGAGGTCAATAAGGCTAGGATATATGCAACGAATGGTAGGGTCCCAGCAAGTGTTGAGGAGTAGAGGGACATTGGTGTAGATGTTCAAAGATGCTCACAGGCAAAAGCAGGCAGGGTCGATAAAATGTTTGAGAAGGCAAGCACTATTCTTACCTTCGTTTGCCGGGGCATAGAATGTAAGAGTGGGGAGGTTATTGTAAAACAATGAAACCATAGTTGTACAACATTCTGTCCAACAATGAAACCACAATGGTTTGGCTACAACAGGAACACTAGAAGCAGCTCTGGTTGCCCCAGCAGTTCTGAAAGGATGTGATGGTATTGGAGAGAGTACAGAAGAGATTCATCACCACGTTACTTAAGATGTTGCAATTCAGACATGAGATGAGGCTGGACGGGCCGGATTTGTTTTCCTTGGAGTGGAGACGGGGCCTAATTAAGCTATGAGGGGCATAGATAACATGGATAATGAGAAACCTCTCCCCTTAGCAGAGGTGCCTGTAGTAAGAGAGCAACAGGTTTAGGGCGAGTAGTATGAGGTTTGGAGGAGAATCTTTCAACCAGAGGTTTGTTGAGGAAACAACTGCCTGTGGTCATCGCGAAGGTCCTCACAACATTGAGGAGCAATTTAGATGCACACTTGAATCATCAAAGAACAGAAGGTTACAGGCTGGCTACTGGAAAGTTGGATTGATACTTGATGGTTAACTGGGAAACGATGGGCCAAATGTCGTACATGACATTATGACTCGCTGAGTTCAAGGGCAGCTGAAGCAAAGCAAATCTCACTACATATGTTATGAAGGCAAGAGTTTCAGATTACATGATAATGTCCATGTGCTGACAACAGTGGCAGAATGAGCAATGAGGACAAGGAATGCTGTTAGAGAGATTGAGGGGATATTGAATTCCAAGAATTATGTTGAGAGAGTGGATGGATGATCTGGAAAAGCCATGTTGACTATTTCATCAGTGAGCTTGTTAGCCCGGAGAAAGATGAGGAAGATCATGAGATTGAATATCCTCCTGACGTGAGTGATGAAATTGTGCGGGGGATTTCAAACAGAACATGACTGGAGATGATTGGAGATCAATGAGCCCAGAGGTGGATGTGGATCAGCAGCATCTGGCGACACCCCAGAATGAACACGAGAAACACAAGTATCATGATCAAAGAGAATTCAAAGCCCAGGAGAGCCAAGAGTCAAGAGTGTTCAATTGGCATATGTACAGCGACATCGTGGATGATGCCGGGTTTGGCAGCGACCAAACAGGCACTCGCAGAAGGGCGAACTCGCATGATTTATTTTATTTATAGTGGTGAGAAAGTCCAGGACCATCAGGGCACATGTACGGTGGTGCTGGTGACCTTGGCTTGTCCCGGTAGCTCAGTCCCGGTCTTCGAAGCAGGAGGTGTGGAGATCACCAGCAGTTCACCCTTGCCTTGAGTGGAGGCACTGGCTTTATCGTGGCGGCTCAACTTTGGCCTTGATCTCAAGATTATCCTGGCGGGTCAGTCTTTGCCTCTGTGTGCCCAGTCTGGGCAGGAAGAGACACTGGTGTCTCAGGCTTACCCCAGCCACTGTCTTTGCCTCATGTAGAGGCACTGGTTGACTGGGGTTAGCACTGTTTATGAATTATCACCCAAGCATTTGCACATAGATGTGGAGGCAACTGGAGGGTTGTGGGGGAAAAGGATTTCTCCTTATGGGACATTGGACTGTCATGGAATTAAAGGGAAATGCATTCTGTGGTTCAACCTGAATATAGTTGGCCTTGGTCTGATCAAAAGGACGCGGGGGCAGAATGGAGAGAGGCTACATAGGTCCTCCAGTCAAATGGGCTGTTACAGAGTGAAGACACAGATATGTAATGGGTCTGTGGGACCTGCCCAGCTGATCAGGATGTACCAACCAGAGGGGGAAGCACTGTGCCAATATCACATATTACAGCAGAAATGGCCAGTTCTGATACCAACATGGAGTGCAAACTCCCTGGTTAGTTTGTATTCAGAAGGCTGCAACACACACCCGGATGGAAGATGAGGTGTGTATTGGACCTCATGGTCAGGGAGCAGGAGCCAGCATGGGGAGGTCAGGGAGGGATTGAAGAGTAACGAGGCAGACCACAAGAAGCTGAGAATGGCTCTTGGAAATGAAAGTTGCTGCTCGATTGTGGTCACACAATCTACGTCTGGTTTCCCCACTGTAGACATGATCACTGAATGCTGGGCTCCAGGCTGGAACAAGCACAGGTGAATCACTGCTTCACTTGGACAAACTCTTTAGGTCCCTGGCTGATGGGGAAGAGTTGAGAGAACAAGGTATGTCCCACTCTCCCAGAGACATTCCTTTGCCCTCTCACTCCCTCCCTCAGCTTCTCTGCAACACACAAATAATCTATTTGTTCTCTTTCCCAATTGTGAAAAAGGGTCTTTAGCTTGAAGCATTAACAATGAATGAATGAATCAATCAATCCATCAATGATACTTCATTGCCACGTGTACCTAGGTACAGTGAAAGGCTTTGGTTTGCACTGTTTCTCACTCTCCACAGATGCTGCCTGGTCTGCTAAGTGCTTCAATCAGTTTTGGTTCCTACTGAAGAAGAACAGTTTGGGTGAAATAATATTTAGCAATTTTCTGTTGAAAAGTTTGTATATTTCCTTTCTAGTCTATTCACGTTGAGTTTAATGTCAAATACTCAAGCACAGTAATGTACAGATACAATTCAATTCTTGATGAAAGTAGCATCACAGACACACTGACTCAGATAAGGCACCAAATTTAAATTAGACATAACTATACATGAATTACACAAACTCTGCAGGCCAATGAAAAGTCAAAGACAAGACATTACTGCAAACAAGTCCAAGGTAGTGAGTGGGGTGGTCCCTAGCATTCCGTTGCTGAGGTAGGATTGGGGTTGTGCAGGTCAGATCAAGAACCAGATAGTTGCAGGAAAGTAGCTTTTCGTGAACCTGGTAGAGTGGGACTTGAGGCTTCTGTACCTCCTGCCCGGTGAGAGCAATGAGCAGACGGCAGGGCCCAGATGGTGGGGATCCTTGATGATAGATGCCACCTTCAGTTTCAGTTTCAGTTTAGTTCATTGTCACGCCTACTGAGGTACAGTGAAAAGCTTTTTGTTTGCCAGTTGAGGCAGCGGCTGGTGTAGATGCTTTCAACGGTGAGGAGGGCTGTGCATGTGATGGACCGGGCTGAGTCCACCACTCTCTGCAGCCTCTTGTTTCTCTGTACATTAGAATTACAACACCAGGTCACCATTCAACCAGTCGGGATGCACTCTACTGTCTGTAGAAGTTTGTTTGAGTTATGGTGGTGGCGTATTGGATCTCTTTAAACTTCTAAGAAAGTAGAGACCCTGGCACTCCTTCCTTGTGATTAAATCTAAATGCAGGGCCCAGAACATGTTCATGCTCAGTACCAACACCTCCACTGCCCACCCACCAATGGATGCTGGCATGTGGTCCCCAGACCTGTCTTTACTGGGGGTTCAATCTCTCTCCTGTACTCTGGCTCATCACCACCCATCTTTCGGCCAAAAGCTGTGGTGTTGGCTGTGATCGTGAAGCATTGATGGGAGCTGAAATATTTTACAAAGTTGCTGTCTTTTAAATAAGTTAAAATTTGATTTTAACAATCTCTTTCAGTGGTGTACTCCTGACCTCAGGCTGTGTTTGCACAGTGATGTGTTTGTGGAGAGGTCGTTCAACACCATTCTGGTCTGGAAACCCCACCTGTCTTTCCTTGAAACTCAAACTTGTTGCATTTAGCTAAAACAGCACCGATTAGAACATAGAACAGTACAGCACAGGAACAGGCCCTTCAGCCCACAATGTCCGTTCTGAACATGATGCCAAATTAAACTAATCTCCTCTGCCTGCACATGACCCATATCTCTCCATTCCCTGCATCTACGTGTGCCTATCTATAAGCCTTTTACACACCACTGTTGTATCTGCCTCCACCACCAACCCAGGAGCACATTCCAGGCCCCCACCACTCTCTGTGTAAAACAACCTTGCCCCTCTCACTGATGAAGCCGAATAAAGTTACAAAAATAAGAAAAACATTAAAATAAGTTTCAGGGCTAGCTTACAGTTTATATTTAGTGTCAAATTAGGCTTGTCTAAGGTTGCAGTGTGTGGGATAATAAATACCATAACATTGTCTCCCAAGTGAGGAAGTGACAAAGAAGAACCAGGGAAGTGGAGATAAAATGGCCTATGTTTATGGGGGAGGAGGTGATAGAGGAAGAGAGACATAGTTGGTCACATCTTTGAAGCAAGAGGCAATAAAGCAGATGGCCTATGTTTATGAGGGACCAAGTGACAAAGAAAAACCAGGGAAGTGGAAATAAAATGACCTAAAGCAAATGGCCAATGTTTTTAGTATATCTTGTACCATGTAAACAAAAGGCCTTTGATGTGATGCAATCTGTGGAAACCTTTTCCTGTACCTCTGACATGATTAATGTCTGTGGAATGTGCTAAGGGGACAAAAAAACCCTATTTAAGGCAATGTAATTCTGTTGTTCAGAGAAGAGGACCGAGGACAGTTGAGTGTCTACATTGGTCACTTAGCTGGAATTCTCGCTCCCTTCCATCGGCCGATGTTAAGTAAAGTTTTGAACTGGTCTACCAAACAGTTTGTGTGGTGTCTGTTTATTAAGAAGCGAACCTGGTTTAGTTGTTATAAAAGTAACTTTTTCATCACCTTAAAGCCATACCCTCCAGTATTTGACATTTCCAACCTGTGAAAAAAAGTCCTCATTGTCTACCCTATCAATGCCTCTCATCATTTTAATTACTTCAACCAGCCTCTGATACCCCATAGAAAAAAAGTAAGTTTGTCCAACCTCTCCTTCTACCTAATACCCTGTAATCATGATAGATTCTGGACAGGTTCTGTCCCTCACCTCGTTTGTGTGGAGAATTTACACGCAGGGTATTTACCAGCTGAGCCGCTGAGGAAAGTGACTTTTCCAATTCCATGAAAGGCACGGTGATTGGGATAATCTCAACACCTTGTCTAAATTTATAAATTCATAAATTATAGGAGCAGAATTAGGACTTTCGGCCGATCGAGTCTACTCCGCCATTCAATCATGGGGGAATCTCTCTTCCCCTCTCAACCTCATTCTCTTGCCTTCTCCCCATAACCCCTGATACCCTTACTAATCAAAAATGTGTCAATGCCCACCTTAAAAATATTCATTGACTTGGCCTCCACAGCTGTCTGTGGCCATGAATTCCACATTGGTTTTACACTCTGCACAAGCATCTCAGAACACTGTGCAATTCCACAGCTTGCAGGCTACTTTGCTTACGTTTCCAATCTGTAATCCAAGATCGCATTGTAACAAATAATTTATAATGACTTCCAAGAAAGCCTGAAGAAAGCTGATAGCATTTGAAAGGGACAAGTATTGATTTCACACCATTACAGTCTGGGATAATTGAGCTCATACTCTATCATTATCTCTCTCTCTCCCTCTCTACGATTCTAGAAGATGATTAAGAATTCTAACTAATAACAAGGGAACTTTATGAGACAGAATAAGAGCTTAATGTGCAGAGCAGCATTCTTCAATGTGGTTTTCTGCACAAAAGCAGACTGTTCCAAATGAAGCAATGTTTAGTTTAGTTTAGTGTCACATGTATCAAGGTTCAGTGAAAAGCTTTTTTTACAATGAAAAGCTTGTATGCTCTCAGTGGAAACACTATATGATTATAATCAAGTCACCCACAGTGTATAGATACATGATAAAGGGAATAATGTTTAGTGCGAGATAAAGTCTAGTAAAGTCTGATTAAAGATAGTTCGAGGATCACCAATGAGGTAGATGGTAGATACTTTTGCATATCGACTCATTTGGCTGTTTCTATGTATCCTGTACTTTGTACCAGGGATTGTATTTATTATGTATGGCAATAATCTTACTGATCTGCATGCAAAACAAAAATAATTTCACTGTACCTTGGTCATTTTTAAAGAGGAGATATAACATAATGTGCACTCTGCAAAGCTGATTGCCGCTTTACAAATTGTATCTTATGATAATAATGAACCACTGAACCAAAACAAACACTACCATGACTTATCTCCTTGGCTCATGTGGCTCCTTGTTCGTAAGGATCTAATTAACACAATCTACACCACGTGTAGGAGGGAACTGCAGATGCCGGTTTACACAGAAGATAGACATAAAATGTTGGAATAATTCAGCAGGACAGATAGTATTTCTGGAGAAAATGAATAGGTGACATTTTTGGGTCGAGACCCTTCTTCGGACCTTTCAGAAAGGGTCACCTATTCCTTTTCTCCAGAGGTGCAGTGTGACCCGCTGCGTTACTCCAGCATTTTGTGTTAAGCATTTACAACCTCCTTGGTGGGCTGGTTTAAGGATCATACACCCCACACTGATGGGGCACTGATGTAAAGTGAGTTTGGCTCAGCATAGTCCTTACAGCCTTGTCTCTGGCCTCAGCTGTCTTCAGTCCATCTCTCGTGGCCAAGTGACCATCTGTAACTTTGTCTTCAGTTACTGCTACCTACAGGTGATCACTGCCTTACATAGCCACAGACCAGGTTTCGATCCCGACCAGGGGTGCTTGTCTGTACAGTGTTTGTATGTTCTCCCTGTGACCTGCGTGGGTTTTCAACTGAATCTCCAATTTCCTTCCACACTCAAAAGATGTACAGGTTTGTAGGTTATTTGGCTTGGTATAATTGTAAATTGTCCCTGGCTCGTGTAGAATAGTGTTAGTGTGCAGGATAGTGTTAGTGTGTTAGGATCGCCAGTCGGCGCGCACTCGGTGGGCTGAAGAGCCTGTTTCCACGCTGTATCTCTAAACTAAACTAAACCTGATCTCTGGGTATTTGGCTTCTAGTCATGGTCTAATTCTTCCTCCTTTCCTGGTCCTCCTACTCCAAAGTCTATCGCGCCAGTTATTGCGAACTTTGTCCGACTGAGACCACCAAAGGCAGCATATGATGCTCGGTGGAATTGTTCAGATGCTGTGTTATTCCCAATAGCATTCTTCTCCAGTGATATCCAACCAGTGGCAAGCTGAATCAAGATGAGCAAGCTTTACATGCCTGAATTCATTCTTTCTATCCAGCTCATTGAATATTTTCGTTCAGCTCACATCTGGTAAAATATCTCTTATTATCATCATAGAATAATAGCTCCTCTTCAGAACTCTATTTAAGGTCCAAGTAATTTGTCAAGTTGTGACAATTTCATACCAAACCGGATAGCCAGGAGCTACAATCTCTGCAACTTAGCTTCACGTTTTTCCATATGAGCCAGAGGGACCTCTTTACATGCTGGACTGCTGGAGAGGGCAACATTGTACCAAGGCTGCTATAAGCAGCATCTGCTGTGAGGTTAGACACCAAGTGCTAGGTGTCAGGGGTTATGGGGAGAAGGCAGAAGAATGGGGTTAAGAGGGAAAGATAGATCAGCCATGATTGAATGGCAGAGTAGACTTGATGGGCTGAATGGCCTAATTCTACTCCTAGAACTTATGAACTTATGAACCTGTAAGTGCTGGAGTAACTCAACGGGACAGGCAGCATCTCTGGAGAAAAAGGATGAGTTACTTTTCGGGTCAGAACCCTTCCTCAGACTGTGAGGTGATGTTTCAGCCTGAGCTGGAGATAACACACGCCAGTCTACCCAATGCCTATTCAACTATGTGACGTCTCTCATAAAAAGCACCAGTAAGTCCATGTTAAGCCAATACAAATCTCTCCCCTCCTGCATTCAGTGCCCTCGAGTTTTAGAATCCTCTACCCAGGGAACAAGAGTCTGTATATTCACTTTACCCATGCCCCTCTTGATCATGGACACCTCAATAAGGACACTCAGCCTCCAAAAAATTATCAGTCAATATAAGCAAGGCTGCTCTAGGGGAGTGGCCTTGTGAGGGAGTGGCTTTGTGAGTAAAGTGCGAGTCTTTGGCTCGAGAGTCTTCGGCGAGGAGGCTGAGGAGACGTCACGGACAGAGTGCAGAAAATCCTCAAGGGCGAAGGTGAACAGCCTGAAGTTGTAGTGCATGTTGGCACAAAAGATGTCGGAAAGAAGGGGATGAATATTCTGACGCGTGACTTTAGAGAGCTCGGAAAAGTGCCGAAAAGCAGGACTTCCAGGGTGGTTATCTCTGGTTTGCTTCCAGTTCCTCGTGCTGGCAAGAGTAGGAACAGGGAGATACAGGACCTGAATGTGTGGCTGAGGAACTAATGCAGGGGGCAGGGATTTAGATTCTTAGACCACTGGGATCTATTTTAGAGTAAGGGGGAACTGTACAAAAGGGACGGATTGCACCTTAACAGGTGGGGGACCGGCATTCTAGTAGGCATGTATGCCACTACAACACAAGTGGTTTTAAACTAAATAAGGGGAGGGGGGGGGGGGTGTCAAATTGGATAGTCAAGGACGGAGTTAAAGGGAAAGGGAGTAAATGGATAGTTAATGACCCCAGAATTAATGGGAAAGAAAGCTCACAAAGGGATAGGAGAGTATGGCCAAGTGTAATAGGGATCGATGTGAAAGATGAGATGCATAAGAAATTAAAAGTATTGTATTTGAATGCGTGAAGTATAAGAAGTAAAGTAGATGTGCTTGAGGCTCAGTTAGAGGTTGGTAGATATGACATTGTGGTGATTGCCAAGACGTGGCTGCAGGAGGATCGGGCCTGGAAACTTAATATTCAGGGTTATACATCCTATAGAAAGGACAGGCAGGTGGGCAGAGGAGAGGGGGTAGCAATGCTGGTGAGGGATGGAATTCAGTCCCTTGCGAGGGAAGACATAGGGACTGATGAGGTAGAGTCACTGTGGATTGAGTTGAGGAATTGCAAAGGCAAGAAGACACTAATTGGTGTTATCTACAGACCCCCAAATAGTAGCCCCAATGTAGGGTGTAAGTTGCAGCAGGAGTTAAAACTGGCATGTAACAAAGGTAATGCCACTGTGGTGATGGGGGATTTCAATATGCAGGTAGACTGGGAAAATCAGGTTGGTTCAGGACCCCAAGAAAGAGAGTTTGTAGAGTGCCTCCGAGATGGATTCTTAGAGCAGCTTGTAATGGTGCCGACCAGAGGAAAGGCATTCTGGATTTAGTGTTGTCCAATGAACCAGATTTGAGAAGAGAACTCGAGGTAAAGGAACCACTTGGAGGTAGTGATCATAATATGATTAGTTTTAATCTGCAATTTGGGAAGGAGAAGGTTAAATCGGAACTGCCAGTGATGCAGTTGAACAAAGGGGGCTATGAAGGCATGAGAGAGGAGCTGGCCAAGGTAGACTGGAAGGGGATCCTAGCAGGAATGACGGTGGAACAGCAATGGCAGGAATTTCTGGGCATAATCTGGAAGACGCAGGATTATTTCATTTCAAAAAGGAAGAAAGATTCTAAGGGGAGTAGGAGGCAACCGTGGCTGACAAGAGAAGTTAGGGATAGAATAAAACTAAATGAAAAGATGTATAACACAGCAAAGAGTGCCCGGAAGCCAGAGGATTGGGAAACTTTCATAGGACAACACAAGGAACAAAACGGGCAATAAGGGCTGAAAAGATGAAGTACGAGGGGAAGCTGGCCAGGAATATAAAGAAGGACAGTAAAAGCTTCTTTGATGTGTTAAGGGAAAAAGAATAGCAAAGTCAAATGTGGGTTCCTTGAAGGCAGACACGGGTGAAATTATTATAGGGAACAAGGAAATGGCAGAAAAGCTGAACAGGTACTTCGGATCTGTCTTCACTAAGGAAGACACAAACAATCTCCCAGATGTACTGGAGGACAGAGGATCTAAGGGGGTAGAAGAACTGAAATAAATTTTCATTAGGCGAGGAATAGTATTGGGTAGGCTAATTAGACTGAAGGATGATAAATCCCCTGGGCCTGACGGTCTGCATCCCAGGGTCCTCAGGGAGGTGGCTCTAGAAATAGTGGACACATTGGTGATCATTTTCCAATGTTCAATAGATTCAGGATCAGTTCCTGTGGATTGGAGGATAGCTAATGTTATCCCACTTTTCAAGAAAGGAGCGAGAGAGAAAACGAGGAATTACAGACCAGTTAGCCTGACTTTGGTGGTGGGAAAGATGCTGGAGTCAATTATTAAAGAGGTAATAATGGGGCATTTTGATAACAGTATTAGTTTGTCAGCATGGATTTATGAAAGGAAAATCATGCTAGACTAATCTTCTGGAATTTTTTGAGGATGTGACAAGTAAAATGGATGAAAGGGTGCCAGTGGATGTAGTGTATCTAGACTTTCAGAAAGCTGGGAGACTTTGAAATTAGAGCACATGGTATTGGGGATAGGGTGTTGACATGGATAGAAAATTGGTTGACAGACAGGAAGCAAAGAGTAGGAGTGAACGGGTCCTTTTCAGAATGGCAGGCAGTGTTGAGTGAAGTGCCACAAGGCTTGGTGTTGGGGCCGCAACTGTTTACCATATATATTAATGATTTGGAAGAGGGGATTTGGAGCAACACTAGCAAGTTTGCGGATGACACAAAGCTGGATGGCAGTGTGAACTGTGAAGAGGATGTTAGGAGGTTGCAGGGTGACCTGGACAGGTTGAGTGAGTAGGCAGATGTGTGGCAGATGCAGTATAATATAGATAAATGTGACGTTATCCACTTTGGTGGCAAAAACAAGGGGGCAGATTATTATCTCAATGGGAGGTACACAAAAAAGCTGGAGAAACTCAACGGGTGCAGCAGCATCTATGGAGCGAAGGAAAAAATCAACGTTTCGGGCCGAAACCCTTCTTCAGACATCTCAATGGGGTTAGGTTAGGTAAGGGGGAGGTACACCGGTCACTGAAAGTTGGCGTGCAGGTACAGCAGACAGTGAAGAAAGCTAATGGAATGTTGGCCTTCATAACAAGAGAATTTCAGTATAGGAGAAGAGAGGTTCTTCTGCAGTTGTATAGGGCTCTGGTGAGACCACATCTGGAGTATTGTGTACAGTTTTGGTCTCCTAATTTGAGGAAGGACATCCTTGTGATTGAGGCAGTGCAGCGTAGGTTCACAAGATTGATCCCTGGGATGGCGGGATTGTCATATGAGGAAAGATTGAAAAGACTAGGCTTGTATTCACTGGAGTTCAGAAGGATGAGGGGGAATCTTATGGAAACATATAAAATTATAAAAGGACTGGACAAGCTAGATGCAGGAAAAATGTTCCCAATGTTGGGCGAGTCCAGAACCAGGGGCCAGAGGTCTTAGAATAAAGGGGAGGCCATTTAAGACTGAGATGAGAAAACACTTTTTCACCCAGAGAGTTGTGAATTTGTGGAATTCCCTGCCACAGAGAGCAGTGGAGGCCAAATCACTGGATGGATTTAAGAGAGAGTTAGATAAAGCTCTAGGGGCTAATGGAATCAAGAGAAATGGGGAGAAGGCAAGCATGGGTTATTGATTAGGGACGATCAGCCATGATCACAATGAATGGTGGTGCTGACTCGAAGGGCTGAATGGCCTTCTCCTGCACCTATTTTCTATTTTTCTATGTTTCTAACACGCCAAAGAAAATCAACATTACTTAAGGTTGTTATCCACGCATGCATATAACACAATGAAAGTAAAAAAATATTTGAACCAAATAAAGAAAAATGGTGTGGAAGACAAAGACTAAACATTGAAGATAGTCACAAAAAGCTGGAGCAACTCAGCGGGTTAGCCTGGGTTACCTCTGGAGTAAAGGAATAGGTGATGAGACCCTTCTTCAGACTGAGATTCATAGAAACATAGAAAATAGGTGCAGGAGTAGGCCATTCCGCCCTTCGAGCCTGCACCGCCATTCAATATGATCATGGCTGATTATCCAACTCAGTATCCTGTACCTGCCTTCTCTCCATACCCCCTGATCCCTTTAGCAACAAGGGCCACATCTAACTCCCTCTTAATTATAACCAATGGACTGGCCTCAACTACCTTCTGTGGCAGAGAATTCCACAGATTCACCACTCTCTGTGTGAAAAATGATTTTCTCATCTCGGTGCTAAAAGATTTCCCCCTTATCCTTAAACTGTGACCCCTTGCTCTGGACTTTCCCAACATTGGGAACAATCTTCCTGCATCTAGCCTGTCCAACCCCTTAAGAATTTTGTAAGTTTCTATAAGATTCACGTGAAAGGGAAACAAGAGATAAAGACGGTGATATAAAGAGACACAGAACATTGTCACAGCTGAGAATAGAATGAATGGGAGCAGACAGAGTGACCTTCCCACCACCATAGTCGACAGAGCTTTCAACCACATCTTTATTTCCTAAATTCAGCATCAGACAAGTTAACAATGGGTAAAATATAACCTATTTAAAGGAATCCAAACAACAGGTTCTGTCTGATAATTTTATTGAGGTTGCTTAAGGCCATAAAGGAGTGATTTAATAAAAGACATTCAATGAATCCTGTGTGTGATGTGGATTTCTAAACGATATTTATTGATAAAAATAAAGGGGAATTTGAAAGCAAAGTCAGAAAGTTATCTAAACACAATAAATACAGTTTTGTCTAATTGGGACCAAGGATATAAACAGTCGGAACTACAATACTCAATATTTGTACCCGTTGCCCTTCACAGAATAAATATTTATATAAAAATGACATAAACTTGAGTATAAGTCCATAATTTGCAGACAACTGCATGACAATTCAAGAAGTCATATACTACTTAATAAATTACAGTGCTGGATATCAGATACAATTAAATTAAGAGTTTATGTGGCATCCTACCTAGTGGAAATCCAGGCAGCAAATAATATTTGCAGTTGACATTATAAGGAGCAGTACACTGGAAGGTTTCAGAGGGACAGATTGTTAAAGATCATGGAGGAATTAACACTGCTTCTTTTTACACAGATGCTGTCTGACCTACTAAGTGCTTCCACCACTTTCTGTTTTCATTACAGATTTCCAGCTACTGCAGTTTTAGTTTTTTAAGTGAGATGCTAAGTTTTATACGGTTTATAAATGGAACAAAGGCAATGCAATGATTCCAAAGCTAAGGGATAACATTGGCATATTTACCTTCAGAATATGTTAAAGTTAGAGGGAACTTATTAACATCATCCCGTTGCTCATGTTACAGGGAGGGACCGACACAGGGATTATTCACAAAAAATCCTCCATGAAAAGATAACAGAAAACATAAGGGTCTCGCCACGAAACATCACCCATCCCTTCTCTCCAGAGATGCTGCCTGTCCCATTGAGTTACAGTATTTGGTGTCTATCTACAGGAAATGTTCATTTCCATAATAACTTTCACAACCATACAGCCCAAGGAAGCTTTATTTTGTGATTTGTAGTGCGGGAAATATAGGCACCAAAGTTCATAAGTTACAAGTGCAAAATCAAGTCTACTCTGCCATTCAATCATGGCTGATCTATATTTCCCTCTCAACCCCTTCTCCTGCCACCTGCAAAGTGCACACAATGAATGTGAGAATATAGAAACAAAGAACTGCAGATGCTGGTTAATTCACAAAAGGACACAAAGTGCTGGAGTACCTCGGCGAGTCAGGCAGCATCTCTGGAGAACATGGGTAGGTGACGTTGCAGGTCGGGACCCTTCTTCAGACCTTCTTCAGTCGGGAAGCGAGAATAATCTAATTTCCATCTGGTATTCAAGCAGATCTGGACCGAGCACAGCATCTCCTCTAGCCAGTGAATTGGTAACTTGCTGGGAACTGGATGGGAAGTTATAGACACAAGAGACAGTAGATGCTGGAGGAACTCAGTGGGTCAGGCAGCATCTGTTGAGGGAATGAACAGACAACATTTCCGGTTTGGACCCTTCTTTAGAAGTTGTAAACATTCTCCAACCACTGCCTTTGGGATACCCAGACAGTGTGGATGCAAACACTACAGTTAAACGTAATGTGAAGGTCATGTAGAGGATTAGAATTAGCTGAGACATTAGTATTGTTCATAACAACATTGCCTCGTCAACTGCATTCAGGAGTGGCAGTGCTGGAAACACAATAAGATTCAAATCAGTGTGTTCCTTAGCATACTTAAACATGCTTGGTAAGCTGCTGTTTGCAATTTAAATCAATTTACACTGTGTATATATTCTGTCAAAACCAATTAATTGCCTGCATCTGTTTCGGGTCTTCACGACATAAATGCAAGCGGTAGGAAGGACAATATTAATGAACCTGAGGTTAATTTGGTTTCTATTTCCTCTGAAGGTACCGAGGCTGATAGATCTTTCCTTAAGAATCATTGTTATTCAAACCTGAATCACTTTTTTTTTAATAGCACAACTATGCAATCAAAACATTCCATTTAACTTGTCAGGTTTGTTTCTTTCACAGATGAGTTGAGCGACTTGTCTAGTCAAGGACTCTATTCATTATGTACAGCGGAAGTTAGTGAATCTGACGGGAGTCCCCACCCACTGAAACGGCACATCAGAAACCTTGGGGCAGGTTTCAGCAAGATTTCCAGCTATTCAAAGCAATGGCCCTCTGAACACATGAATGCCCAGCCAAGCCCCCTGGTCTGAAGGAGGATCTCCACCCGAAACGTCACCCATTCTTTCTCTCCAGAGATGCTACCTGTCCCGCTGAGTTACTCCAGCATTCTGGGTCTAGGGATGGAGGATAGAATGGACTTTCGAGCCAGCACCGCAATTCAATGTGATCATGGCTGATCATCCACAATCAGTACCCCGTTCCGGCATTCCATAACCCTTGATTCTGCTAGCCCTTGGAGCTGAGGTCAGAGAGAGAGAGAAGAATAAAAGCAAGTTAGTTCATCCTTTTCCCAAATTTGACATAGGTTCTCCGACCTGACATCATGTCTGTTTCTCTCTCCACAGCTGTCGCCTGACCTGCTGAGTATTTCACTTCCTCTGCTTTTAATTTTAATTTCCAGCATCTGCATTTTACTTGTTTACTCTTTTTATTTCCTGCTATTGCATCCACATCTTTTCCCAGCGGATGTTATAGTCAGAACTGGTCATAGTAGTCATGGTTGCCAGACATTCAACACAGTTGTCTCTGGCCCCTGAGGGCCATTGAAGATCTATCCGATCCACACCCATTGTGTTCAGCTGTTCTACTGCAGTGTCTAAATGGTGAGAGAAACCAGGCATTCTAATGGCAGAACACTGGGAACACTTGGACTTCCCAGTGGGGTAATATTTTACTTGTTCTCTCCTGCAGTTTAATCAAAACCTTAGTTAGACACAAAATGCCGGAGTAACTCAACGGGGCAGGCAGCATCTCTGGAGAGAAGAAATGGGTGATGTTTCGGGTCAAGACCCTTCTTCAGACTCAACCCGAAATGGGTCTCCAGAGATGTTGCCTGTCCCGCTGAGTTGCTCCAGCATTTTGTGTCTATCTTCGGTTTAAACCAGCATCTGCAGTTCCTTCCTACACATTAATCAAAACCTTGGTGGGAATAATGGAAGCTGATTATTATCTCATATGTTGATGCCCAGTTGGGAAGAGAACCACAAATCCTGCAGTATGTCTACTGCCCTGTGTCTCTCGCGCGCTCCCTCCAGCCTCACCAAATTGTGCCTCACATACAGCTGCATCCTTTGAAACAAATAACATGTGTCTTCATTTTATTTCCTGCTATTGCATCCACATCTTTTTTCCCAGCGGATGTTATAGTCAGAACTGGTCATAGTAGTCATGGTTGCCAGACATTCAACACAGTTGTCTCTGGCCCTGAGGGCCATTGAAGATCTATCCGATCCACACCCATTGTGTTCAGCTGTTCTACTGCAGTGTCTAAATGGTGAGAGAAACCAGGCATTCTAATGGCAGAACACTGGGAACACTTGGACTTCCCAGTGGGGTAATATTTTACTTGTTCTCTCCTGCAGTTTAATCAAAACCTTAGTTAGACACAAAATGCCGGAGTAACTCAGCGGGGCAGGCAGCATCTCTGGAGAGAAGAAATGGGTGATGTTTCGGGTCAAGACCCTTCTTCAGACTCAACCCGAAATGGGTCTCCAGAGATGTTGCCTGTCCCGCTGAGTTGCTCCAGCATTTTGTGTCTATCTTCGGTTTAAACCAGCATCTGCAGTTCCTTCCTACACATTAATCAAAACCTTGGTGGGAATAATGGAAGCTGCTTATTATCTCATGTGTTGATGCCCAGTTGGGAAGAGAACCACAAATCCTGCAGTATGTCTACTGCCCTGTGTCTCTCGAGCGCTCCCTCCAGCCTCACCAAATTGTGCCTCACATACAGCTGCATCCTTTGAAACAAATAACATGTGTCTTCATTTGAGAATAGAAAAGCAACGTTGAAGAACTTCTCTCTTCTGAGAATCCTGATTGCAGTCACAAATATAATTATTTTGCTTTCATTTTCAGATGTTGGCAGAATCAACAGAGTATGCCAGCGTTGGTCTTTCTGTAGAAACAAAGAACAGCAGATGCTGTTTTATACCGAAGATAGACACCAACTGCTGGAGTACCTCAGTGATTTGGGCAGTATCTTTGGACATGTGTGGTGATGTTAGCGACTTTAGACTTTAGAGACTTTAGTCTTTAGAGACACAATGCGGAAGCAGGCTCTTCCCCACCAAGTCCGTGACATCAGCAAACACCCCCGCACTAACACTATCCTCCACATCAGAATTAAAGGGCGCTCTTTTAGAAAGGAGATCAGGAGGAACCTTTTTTTTTGCTTTCAGATAACAAATTAAAATGTTATTGCTGTTTACATTTATAGTAGATTACATATTTCAACTGTATGTAACATTCCCATAAGCCACATTTCCCAGAGCTAAATGCTCCATTTTATTTGACAGATGATGAGGTTCTGAATATACAAGCATTGATTTCTTTAACTTCAAGTAACGCTTGCAACTCCTCTCTCCATCCCTCCCCCATCCTAGTTGTCCTGTTGAGTTCCACTTTCTGTATTCTCATTATCACCTATCCCACAGCCAACAATGAACCATTGTGGGCGGGAAGAACTTCTTCAGTCAAAAGGTAGTTAATGTGTGGAACAGAGGGCTGTGGAGGCCATGTCGGTGGATCTTTTTAAGGCAGAGATCGACAAATTCTTGATTAGAATGGGTGTCAAGGGTAATGGGGAGAAGGCAGGAAATGGGATTAGGAGACTGTGATCAGACTTGATTGAATGGCGGAGTAGACTCCATGGGCTAACTGGCTTAATTCTACTCCTATAACTTGTGAACTTGTGAATTTATTATTTTTTACAAAGACAATGAACATACAAACCTGGATGTCTTTGGAGTGTGGGAGGAAACTGGAGCACCCGGGGATAACCCACGCAGTCACAGGGAGAATGTACAAACTTTGTACAGACAGCACCCGTAGTCAGGATCGAACCCAGGTCTCCACCTAGTGAGGCAGCAGATGTGCCACCCCTGTGACATTAGGGCCGGGACCCTTCTTCAACCTTAAAGTAGGATGTGGGATCAGGGAGGGATCAGAATGGCCCGCACCCCTTACTTTCAGTCTGAAGAAGGGTCGCAACCTGAAACGTCAACTATCCATAGTCATTCTGTACACTGACCTCAAGTTTCAGGTGATGTGAAGTAAAACATCTTTGGTGAAAATGTCCAGACACACATGCTACACAAAATCCCTTAGTGTAGGTACTGGTTTTCTGGGTTATCTTCATAAATCATTTGGAAAGGGTTGACTATCTCCTTGCATGATTCCATAGAGTCTCACAGAGGAGTCCAACCAACATCCTGCATGTATCTATAACAGCATCTTTCCCTAACCCAGTAAATCCATCCTCGATCCATTTATTCTTGTAATTGGCTGTTCATTCTCCAACTTTCCTTTCCTATCCAATGCCTTTGGAGGTGTTGACATTTCCCCAACATGCCCATATTCTCTGGCAATGTTCATCTTCCCACTTCCACAACAGTTGCTTGTATTCCGCAGGATCTATGCCAGCGTTTTTATGTTTGTCAACTCCATGCTACTTGATGCCATAATTCAAAGAAACAGTTGTCGTTTTGACATGCCTGCTAATAAGATTTGGCCCTGCCCCGTCTCTATTATTCAATAGCCAATGCCTGATGAGTAAAACGTTCCAGTACATAGTTGTGGTGAAGTGAAGTCACTGCATTTGGGCCAACATTCCCAATGCTGGAAACTGTATGAAACCGCAACAAGCCCATCACGTTGATGTTGTGTTGGACCAGGTTGAACTTTTGCCCAGGTTTCATGTTACTCTACATGTTACTCTACTCAGCACACCTGCTGGATTGCTGGTGGAAGACTTGGTACCAGGGCTCCCCCAGCCACCATTCTATCCTCCATCCCTAATGGGGGATAGAATGGCCCACTCCTGCACCTATTGTCTATTAATCTATGTCTATGTATCTAGCTCTTCCACATGACATATTGACAGTTTTCTCCCTTTCCACAGATGCTGCCCAACCTGCTGAGGCTGGTTTTCTGTGGAATGTAAGGCCCTGCCTAAAGCTGGTCGATCGCACCTCATCTGGAGTGGACTATTTCATCAAAGGAGAACAAGCACACCGTGATGAGGATTTCTCAGCCCCTCACTTTGACCTTTTGTTCAGCTTAGCTTGATTTAATTTAGAGATACAACATGGAAACAGGCCTTTCGGCCCACCGAGTCTGTGCTGACCAGTGATCACCCGTTCAGACTAATTCAACGTTATCTCACTTTCTCTTCCACTCAGTACACATGAAGGACAATTTGCAGGTGCCAAATAACCGGCAAACTTGTATGTCTTTGGCAGAAGGGAGGAGACCGGAGCACCTGGTGAAAACCCACAAGGTCACAGGGAGAAGGTACAAATTCCATACAGATAGCACCTGAGGTCAGGATCAAACCTGGGTCTCTGGCGCTGCAGTAAGGCAGCAACTCAACCACTACCCCACTGTGCTGCCCTTGTTGGCAATATTGACAGTGTTGATCACAAATGCACCCCTCAAGTACGCATCAGCAGCAAGTAGCAAGTTTAAATAAAATAACGTGAAGAGTTCAATAATAAGAAGTCAGACAGTGCGGTGAAATGGGTTTTCTCCTGATTTATCAGCCCTGGGCAAGAGCCAAACCACATTTATATTAACTAAAATAAGTCAGCAATCAGCTGGTGAAATGTGTTGGGTCAGGTTACACTACATGGTGTGATAGAACATGCCATAACTGGAAAACAAAACTCAGTTCGCACATTGCAACAACAAATAGCAAATGGAATGGGTAATGTAGACCCAGTAACCTTTGCTAAGTAATTAGATGGTAGTTAGCAAGTAGTCAGCACATGAGAACTGCATCCAATACCCATGCCAATAGTTCAAGTGTGTTTTATTTGTCACATATGCAACTGCACAGTGATATTATTTTTGCATATATTACACATGCGGGCGTTATTTGGCGCCATTATTGGCGCCATTATTCAAAGTCCAAAGTCCGGTCGGCCCATCCGCCCATCTTTGTGTCCTGGGGGATTTTCTGCAGCCGACCTTCAAGGTGCTGGAGGCATTACCCCAGTTCACCCTCCCACCGGTCTTTGCTCCTCACATCTGATGTCTCCGGAGGAGAGGGGATAGAGCTGCTTCCTCCCAGCTCCAGTGACGCAATTCAATCCTGACCACGTGTGTGAGGCTTGCAACCCAGGCATGTGGGTTGACGGATTAATTGACTTCCGTAGATTACCCTAGAGCGTAGTGAATGATACAATCTGGGGTGAGTTGATGGGAATGGTGAATAAGGTGGTGAAAAATCGTAGCACTATCGTGTACCGTTTTTTCGCAAATAGAAAAACCACGCAAACCGGAAGAGCACAAGATCAGAGTTTTAGTTATGTATAGATGGATAGATTTGGTTAATGACTAGCATGGACTTGATTGGCTGATGGGCCTGTTTACGCAATGTAAGGCCCTGACACTGTGAACCAGATGCTAAATTACCACAGCACATTCCTGTCACAAGTATTAAAAAAATAGTAGGGACCTGGTGTGGTATGTTTAATTGCTCAGTAAAAGCAAGTGGTTTGTTTGGAATGCATACTTCTTCCAATATTGTGGAATGTCTTTATAAGGACTAGCTTATTATAAATGGTGTTAAAAAATGCAGGGAATGTTTCAAGGGCCTGTCCCACTTGGGCATGATTTGCATGTAAATGTTGTCACGCAAATAACGCCCAAGTAGGACAGGCCCTTCAAGTGTCTCACTGAAGGAGTCCTAACCTGATGGAGATGTGTATTTTTTTAATAAGAAGTTAAGCTGAGATCAGTTAGATACTCAACCTTCAATGCTCCAGAGAGGGAGATGGTAAGAACATTGTTTTGTCATCCGGCCCCTCAAAGTAGTTTAATGGGGAGTCACTGCAGTTTGTAATATTGTTGTAGTTTGTGATTTAGTTTTAATTATAGAGATACAGCACAGAAACAGGTCCTTCGGCCACCGAATCTGCACCGACCAGTGATCCCCATTCATTAACATTGCCCAACACACATTAGGGACAATTTTACATTTATACCAAGCCAATTAACCTACAGACCTGTACGTCTTTGGAGTGTGGGAGGAAGCCCAAGATCTCGGAGAAAATCCAGGCAGGTCACTGGGAGAACGTACAAACTCCGTACAGACAGCATCCGTGGTCAGGATCGAACCCGGGTCTCTGGCGCTGTAAGGCAGCAACTCTACCGCTGCTCCACCATGCCGCCCAAGTGTGACAATGTTGCGGCTTGTGTGTTAGTGCTGTTATTTAACATCTCATCACCAGCACACCATCCCATCACTCACCCTCATCACCATTGCCACTGCTCCCCGCACCCTCCCACCATCCTCAGTCATTCACTGGTAATGTTGCATGCACTGACAAGTGTCCATTTGCTGTTAATGTAAACGGAGGCGCACTGTGATCTCTAGTGAAAGCTGAAAATATTTCCAAAGACTGAAGCAGGAGCATTCAGAACTTCTAGGGCAGTCTACTTCTTAACAAGATCACAATGGCATCGCCCAATTCTTCCTCACCATTCTCCCAATTCATGTGACAATAAAGTATCACTGAATTATTGAATTGAACCCGTTCCTCTAATCCATTCCTTTCAATGTCTCTCCTCCCTTTCCCTGATTTACTTCCTTCTATCCCTCTTATTCCCGACTTACCTCATTTTCCTTCCCCCATACCCACCCCTGCTAATCACCCACACTGTGATTCAACTGCCCTTCATCTTTTTTTCTTGACCCTTTGATCAAGGCTACTCTTTCACCATTCTAAAGCTGAGACAACCAAGTTATCAGGATATGCACCCTTGCCCGAAGGCACATTCAGTCACTTTTGTCATTGAGATTCAATTATATTTTTGGTGGCTTTCTGTCAATCATATAATTGTTTTCTGTTAATGATATGAACAAAAGATCATTGTGGCATATCTTGGAGTGTAATCAACACAAGATTATGTTTTAGGGTTGCCAGCTCCATGACAAGATGGCAAGTGAAAGTCCAACAAGAAGCTGTATTGTCTGGGCCAAGGGATAGATTCTTCCAAATCATCCATGCACCATTGACAGCTCAGTGTCAAGAGGCACAGAAATATACATAAGGCTAATTAGTCACATTTTTTGCTTCATTTTCCATTATTAACAATAACAAGTTGCCCAAGGCAGTCGAGTGCTTGAGACTGAATGCAACTGAAAGTCACGCACATTATCAAACAACAATGCGACCATCATTAAAGAGTCTTCAGCGTCATTTATAGCTGTGGGCTGCTGCACACTGCTTATGGATATGAGCAAGCTTTAATGAGTGTAGCGATTCTTCACAATGTCATGGGCATAACCTTGAAAATAGCCCCGGAGAAACGCACTGGCGAAAATGTCAAGCGGCGAGTCTATTCAACCCAATGGACCTCAAATCTGCCGTCATTTAACCAGAACTAAAAGGAATGAAAGCATACGGTGATGTCTGACATCAAACATGTGAGCGTTTGTGTCATCAAACATATAGACCAGGAAGAAAAGAGTATGATCACATATGGAACTTTTCTGAATTGCCATTCACAGTAGCAACTAGACTTAGTTTTAGTTTTAGCGATGTAGTGCAGAGACAGGTCATTCGGCCCACCTAGTACATGCAGGCCAGTGATCCCCCCACACCAACACTACCCTACACACACTTGGGGCAATTTTACTATTTTTACCGAAGCCAATTAAACTTCAAACCTATAAGTGTTTGGAGTGTGGGTGGAAACCGGAGCAAACCCATGCGGGTCACAGGGAGAATGTACAAGCTCCATACAGTCAGCTCCGGTAGTCAGGATCGAACCCTCATGATCGGGTCTCTGGAACTGTAAGGCAGCAGCTCTACCGCTGCACCACTGTGCCACCGTCAGCGTCCACAGCAACTCTGTGTAGGAAGGAAGTGTAGATGCCAGTTTACACCAAAGATAGTTACAAAATGCTGGAGTAACTCAGCATCTTTGGAGAAAAGGAATAGGTGAAGCTTTGGGTCGAGACCCTTCTCAGACTCACACTCCACAGCAATTTTACTTCACTCTTAGCTGTTCTTGCTTTCCTGATAGCACTAAGTCTACATCACTGGTTTTGTTGGCATTTGTACCAAACAGTCTGATATCCCTTCATGTAGAAACAAGGAGCTGCAGATGCTGGTTGATACACAAAAGAACCAAAAGTGCTGGAGTAACTCAGCTGGTCAGGCAGCATCTCTTCACATCCTCCACACAATAGTCAATAGTCTAGTCAAGTTACAAGTCATTTATTACCCCTTGAAAATGCAATGAATTTTCTGCAGCCCATAAATTAGTTGCAGGAGGATGTCCCATAGTTGCAACGGGTTTTACAGAAGAGATTCACCAGGATCCATCACCTGGGCTGTGTGGGCTTGGGTTATAAACTTATCTCTGGATACTGCACTCTCCCCCCCCCCGATGTCAGAGTCAAAGTCAAAGCCCCCGAGAGGGCGATGAAGAAACACCCTGCGCCATTAAAGCCTCGGAACATGGACCCGGTGCAGGTCGCACACCGTCTTGATGTTAGATCCCCCGGACGTGCGCTCGCAGAGTTGCACACGCGCTCTCTCCATCTGGACAGCCAGAAGGGGGGGCACATGATGGATGCTGTTCATCCAGGACAGTTCAACCCCAACTCGGGCGGGGGAAGTCCCCACCGTTGGCAGGAAGCTAATGAAATTGTGGTCTCCCTCCCTGGATGCGCTGGGTCCCGGTGACTTTCTCACTGCAGGCCCCGCAGGTAGCCTCAAGATGGGCAGGGAGCAGCACAGCGAAGCTCCTCACCCGCTCCACCCGCTCCGCTCGGCCAGGGTGACGGTGAGGTGAGTCGGCACCAGAGTCCCCCTGTTCACACTGTTGGTGTGGCTAGGTTCAGCCCCAACGACAATGATTACCCGACGATGAAACTGTCGTGGTCTCCAGTGCAGGGAGAGATTTAAAAGTTAAGGCCCTACCGGGAGGAGGTGGCTGGTCCCAGCACTCTGGTGCCAGGATACCACACCTCCTCTTGACATCAAATAACAAAAAGGAGCTGACACATAGACTTTAGGAGGGCAAAAATCGCGGACAGGCTGCAGAGGCCGCTGCTGACCAGAGTCGCGCCGCCTACCGGAAAAAAAAACAAAAAAACACCTAGATATCTCTCGAGTACAAGTTTGTATTACATAATGAAATGCAGAATTCTTGCAACATCCCATAAAATAGTTGCAGGAGGATGTCAATATGTTGCAACGGGTGCAACGGCCTGGGTTTGGGTTATAGGGTGAGGCTGGATATGTCCGGTGGCCCTTACCTCGGTAGTCATGAAATGCTTTGAGAGGCTGGTGAAGAAACACATCTGCGCCTTCCTCCCTCGGAACATGGACCCGTTGCAGTTCGCATACCGTCCGAACAGATCCACGGACGATGCGGTCTCCCAGGTCTTGCACACCGCTCTCTCCCATCTGGACAGCCAAAGGGGGGGCTAAGGACACGGAGGCTGTTCATAGAGTACAGTTCAGCCTTCAACGCACTATGGGAACTTCACTTGACCCCCCGCAGGAAGCTACATCAGGAGGTGGGGCTCAAGAGCCAACAATATCATGAGGACCCCTGGAATTTCTCACAACGGAGGTTCCAGGTAATCAATGGGAGGGAAACGCCTCCGTCCCTCACCGGTGAGCACGGAGAGGTCACCCCAGATTGCGTCCTCAGCCCCCGGACTGTAAACTCCCTATACACACATGACTGTGTGGCTAACGTTTTCTCCCAACTCATTAATTAAGTTTGTGCTGTTATGATTGTGTTGGTGGTTGATCTGGACAATGATGAGAAGTCCTTTTGCAGGAAAGTCCGCGGTCATAGCCACTCTGGTTTCCAGGATGCACAGCCTCCACTGTGAACATCAAAAAAACTTGACTGATCTGGACTTTACTTGACACATCATAGGACTGGGACTTTGAGGATAAATGGGGTCACGTGATAGGGTGAACCTTTTAAATATCCATTCAGTCCACATCATGCGCGGGATATGACATGGGCAGAGCACGCGGCACTGCGTGAGTAAGGAAGGCAGCGCCTTTACCACCTGAAAGAATTGACCAAATTCAACTGACGTCGAGGATCCTCCAGTGCTTCTATGCAGCGGCGGTGGAAAGCATCTTGTCCAGGAACATTACCATCTGGTTCGGGAATTGCTCTGCCAAGGACAAGAAGGCTCTGCAGAGAGTAATGCGTTCGGCCGAACGCACTATGGGAACTTCACTTGCCCCCCTGCAGGAACTATACATCAGGAGGTGCAACTCCAGAGCCAACAATATCATGAGAGACCCCTTCCACCCCTGCAACGGACTGTTCCAGCTGCTACGGTCAGGCAAATGCCTCCGTTGTCATGCGGTGAGAACGGAGAGGTTGAGAAGGAGTTTCTTCCCAGAAAGCCATTTGGACTGTAAAGACCTATCTCCCAGGGACGAACTCTACTGAGGAGCGTTTCATCTCGCGGGGGCAGCAATTATGTAAAAGAATGACCGTGTTATGGGCGGTGTGTTTATAGTTTGACACCGTGACCTTGCTCAGCCCCGCTTGCACAAAAGTCAGCGGGCTTGCCGCTTTCATTTCAAGGCACAGGCGTTCCGGTATGTGACAAATAAACTTACTTGACTTGACGTCTCTTGACCCAGGCTGGGATTTTACTTCGGAGCCGCGTCACGTGAGTCGCATGGAGCGGCTCTTGGAGCAGGAGCTCCAGCGAGGTGCACCCCAGGAGGGGCGCTCTCGCAGAGGGGGGTCAGGCACTCCCTCCACAGTGCCTTGTGCACTGTCCATTGCTTCCTCCTTTCCAGAGGATAGCTTTGGTGACCAGGACTGGGCAGGTCAAGAACAGGGGCAATGGCTGAAGATCTCGGGAGTATGCAAGGGGTGCAGGAACAGGAAGAGCTGCTAGGTGTGGTGTGTGGTGGACAGTTACGTGGAAACCCCACGTGCAGGAGGCCGTTAAAAGCCTGACGACAGCCATCACATTGTTTTTTCCTCGTTCCATGGACAAATATGGAGATGACCACAATCTTCGTAAACAAGTCATAAGACCCCAGCCACTGAGCCAGACCCACTGCTCTGTGGCAAAAACCTCACAAAGCATATGAAAGACACATGCAAGAGGTTTTACAAAACTTTCGGCTCATGAGGGCAGGGCCGGGACGAGTAACCAAAAACAGTAATTCCTACGCAGCAGCACCCCATCGCATCCATCAGTCCACGTCTACCATATTGGACTGATGAAAGCTCGGGGTCCGCATCTATCACCGAAAGTCTTATTTAGACCAGGGCCCAGAGCGGACCCCATGGAAAATGTGCCACCCCCCAACGTCACCGCCACGTCAGACGACGTGCAACACTCGTTGGACCGGCAGGAAACAGAAGAATACCCATAACCATGGAGGTAGGTGGGTCTGGTTCCTACCAGTATATAGAGTAATACTAACACATGGGAGTCTATCACGAGTGATCAGTATATACTCAATGGCATTAGTGAATACAATTCATACTAGAAAAATTGCCACCAGCTCAACATTCAACCCAGAGGGTATTTTTTCCTCTCTCCGTTAAAGAAACAAGAGGGACAAGCTGAACTGGTGAGAATAATTACAAAGGGTATCATGGGGAAACCTGAACCCTTGCAATTCGTATCAAATATATTCACTAAACCCAAAAAAGATGGTGGATGTCGCATCATCATTGACTTAACTTCACTAAATATGTTTGTTAAGTATACACATTTCAAAATGGAACCGGTTGTTATTGCCAAACAACTAAATTCCAAAGGATACTTCATGGCAAGCATTCATCTTAAAGATGTTTACTATTTAGTACCATTCACAAGGATCATCACAGATACCTGAAATTTAACTGGATGGGGCAGCTATAGCAGTTTAAAGCGTTACCCAATGGGCTCACATCAGCCCAAGAGTGTCACCAAGACACTAAAACCAGCTCTGGCAATATTCAGAAGACAAAAACATATTGTCATGGCATATCTTGATGATATCCTAAATGGTAGGCAAGACTATGAATTTGACTATGTTAGCTGTTCAGCTACCAAACAGTTATTCGAAACCCTGGGGTTGTCTTACATCCAGATAAATCTAAGTTGAAGCCATCCTCTATCATGGACTACTTGGGCTTCACAATTAATTCAGTCTACTTGACTGTAACATTGCCAAGAGACAACATAGTTGAATTGGCACAACCGTACAACAATTTAATGGTCAACAAACTACCAACTACTCGACAAGTAACAGAGTAATTAGGAAAATGGTAGCAGCATTTCCGGCTACATAATTCGGACCTTTGTACCAAAAACGACATACAGGTCATTATGATCATTTCATGAAGTTACCCACTGAAGTAATATCAGAACTACAGTGGTGGGCAAAAAACATTTGACATAGTTTCAGCCTATTATCATCACTAACCCTACGTCAGTTATCCAAATAGATGCCAGTGCTCAAGACTGGGGAGCACCTAACTCGATATCCAGCACAAATAGTAGATGGACTAACCCAGAATCATCGTTACCACTTACACTGGGCATTAATTATCTAGAGATGTTTGGGTGACTTTTTATGGTTTAAAAGCATATGCATAAATATGCATCACTTGCATGTACGGTTATAAATAGATAATACTACGGTGGTGGCCTACATTAACCATATAGGCGGCATAAAATCGGTATCATGCGACAAGTTGGTCAATACAATTTGGCAATGGTGTGTCCAAAGACATATTTGGCTATCAGTAATGGCTACCAGGTAAGCTAAATACAGTGGCAGACACCAGATCACGTAAAGCTAATGACAACATCGAATGGATGTTAAAACTCCAAAAATATATATTTTTCACAAAAGTAATCAAGCAATATGGCACGCTAGATATCGATTTATTTGCATCTAGACTAAATCACCAGGTACCTATATATGTCGCTTGGGAACCAGACCCTGAGGCAGCAGCGGTAGATGCGTTCGCGCTGGATTGGGGAAATATTTCTTCTATTCATTTCCTCCCTTCTGCCTCATCAGTCGGGGGCTACGCACAGTACAAATGGACTCTGCTTCAGGTATTTTGATAGTACCCGACTGACCTACACAGCCATGGTTCCCAATACTCCATGACATGGTTGTTGGAACTCCGATGGTATTCCCCAGTGACCCAGAGTTATTAACACCCAGTGTTGGGCACAAGCCACCCGTGCCATGAGAAAATCAAACTCCTGGGTTGCAGATGCTGCACAAACCACTTCGGGGACTGGGATTATCAAAACAAACCGTTGACACCATGTCAGCATCCCTCTGAACATCCACTAAAAAACAGCACTTGTCCAGCATCAAAAAATGGGAGAAGTACTGCTTGGATACAGGGACCACCTACTCAACCGCTACAGTTACCAACGTACTGGAATTCCTGGCGAACCTTCACCACGATGAAGGACTTCAGCTACAGAGCCATCAACACAGCTAGAAATTGCCCTGCCTGTCTATTTAAAACAAGTTCCAGGACAACAGGCCATGGGGTCCCACTAGCTGGTGGTCAAACTAATGAAGGGTATTTACAACTCTAACCCCTAGACCAAGGTACACCCATATATGGGATGTCAGTGTGGTCCTGACATACCTCAGGGGATGCCCACCAGCCAGATCCCTCAACCTGAAACCATCTATGCTCAAAACACTCATGTTGATGGCACTTGTAGCTGCACAGAGGGTCCAGTCACTACACCTATTGTGACTGGACACCATGCTCACAGCTCCAGACCAGATCTCTGTCATTATCCAGGGAATGATCGAACAGAGCAGACCAGGAACACCTAATCCAGTCGTGGAATTCCGGGCTTACCCGCCAGAAACACGGTTATGTGCCATGACCCTATTATCCTACATAGACACAACCAAAATATTCGAGGGAGATGAAAAGCCTTGTGGGTCAGTCATAAAAAACCTTATGGTCGGGTGACGAGCCATTTTGAGATGGCTCAAGCAGGTGCTAAAAGCTGCTGGGATAAAAACTAACATGTACAAAGTTCATTCCACCAGGGCAGCATCCACGTTGACAGCTAAAAGAATGGACGTGCCTATAAACCACATCCTGGCTACAGCAGGATGGTGGGGGGAAAGACCGTTCAGAAATTTTATAATAAGCCGTTGGGAAAACCTGTTTTATTTGCAGGAAAGATTTTACAGAATGCAAATATTTAATTTAAGCCCAGGGGAGCAATTTAATTTCTTTGTTGTTATTGTTAAAAAATACCATTGTGATTTTCTACAAACAGATTAATTGGTTGATTACGATAACACACTTCCTCCCTCAAAGACTTTGGCAGTGATGTAGTAATAACTGTTACACGGTTTGAAATCACAGAGCTTTGAAATCTTCACGGAATCACTCACGTGACTCCGAAGTAAAATAGTAAGATTAAACGAGAACTTACCAGTTTGAAGTTTGATCTGTATTTTATGAGGAGTTACGATGAGGGATTACGTGCCCTCCACTCCCACCCTCAATAATTTGGGTCAAGTTCATAAACTGATGTCTCCTTATCTTCACTATGTTTACTTCAATAACTGTGTCTATCTGTGATTCCACACCGCTGCTTTGAAGTATGCCGCGCATACGTGCTGAACGAGTTCTTCCCGTAATCTCTCATCGTAACTCCTCATAAAATACAGATCAAACTTCAAACTGGTAAGTTCTCGTTTAATCTTACTATTTTATTTCATTGGATCGTAGGAAGCTGCAGGGTGACCTTATTTTGGTGTACAAGATCACGAAGGGCGTGGATAAAGTGAACGCTCACAGTCTTCTTCCCAGGATACTAAAATTTGTGGGCATAGTTGAGAGGGAAAAGATTTGAGGGATCTCAGAGTCAATTTCTTGATCAGTGGGTGATCCATATCTGGAACGAGCTGCCTCAGGAAGCTATAGTGGCAGGTACAATTCTAAGCTTTGAAACACATTTGGAGAGGTAGGAAAGGTTTAGAGCGCACACAAAAATGCTGGAGAAACTCAGCGGGTGCAGCAGCATCTATGGAGCGAAGGAGATAGGTAACGTTTCGGGCCGAAACCCTTCTTCAGACTGATCTTCAGTGTTCAGCAGTTCCTTCTTGAACCCAAGGTTTAGAGGGCTATGGGCCAAATACAGGTAGCTGGGACTAGCTGTGGACAAGTTAGGCTAAAGGACCCGTTTCCTTGCTCTACAGTAGTATACAGTTCATTGTAAAGTAGAGAACAAATATTGGACACAGTAGGGAGAGGCGATGGATGGATATTACTGACAGCCTTGCGATCAATACCGATCCCAAAATCTTTCTCGGGTTTCCGCGTTGTAATCTAAATTTTCAGGAGAATGATGTGAGCTTGTTTTTTTTTTGTCGACTATTTTAGTCCTAGGTTGGGCAATAACCAGCGGACATTCCAGAGGTGCTCTCATTTCATGGATGCTGTTTTTAATTGTCCTGGTGTTGTTTGGGCTAAATTACACATATTGCACACTGTAACAAAATGAAGCTGGTTTTAGAGTGGATTCTCTCTTTTATTTAAAGGTAACCATTTGCAGTCATGTGCAAGAGACTAATCTCCAAATGCATTGCATCTGAAGCAAAAAACTTTGAAAAACCTGATTCTCTAAACCAAACACAGCTGCAATGAATTAGTTTATTTGGCACAAAGAATGATTCTTCATCTCTTAAATCTGTTCTGATCGATGGCGTCATGTAAATTCTGCGTGGAGTGGACTGGTCTTTTGCAAAGGTGCTTATTTTGCAGAAATTAGCCTTCTCTCCGCATACTTCCTTCCTGACATTCGCTTGGTGTGTTGCATAACTAATGGCAAGTAAATCATGGGAAACAAACTCTGCGTCCTGCTGTCTGGAACTGCTCAGAGGATTTAATGGTGGGAAGTTGAAAGTTCACTGGAAACGAAAATCGGGCAGTGCAATGTGTGGTCGGTGGAATGCTGTTTAATTTACATCACCATTCACTGTAAATTTTCATCATGTTCATCAGGTATTTATCGCTTTGTTTTAATGCGACGCAAAATTGTTGGACACCCATTTCCGTAATTAAATCATGGATGGATATTGACATCATAAATATCACTAATGTTGGGAAGGTTTCGTGGCTGCAGTGGATGACCTGGATAAAATTAAAGGCTGCTGTAGACCACAAACATTGCCAGCTTTAGAGGTAAGCTTTACAAGTTTATTCACTTCGAAGTCACTCAATCTCATCAGGGATGAGTTTGCGACTAATGATAGATAATATCATGCACAGATGCTGAGTTGTAAGCATCGCTTTGGCAGCAATAGCAGGGGCAGCTAGAAACTCAATACTGTCAAGCAGAGTTGACTAGGTTTAAAGTGTGGTACTTTATTTGTCACATGTGCCGAGGTGCAGTGAAATGTATTTATTTTATAAAGTTTAGTACAAGTGTCACTATATATAAGCACAGATACATATTAGATACGCATCTCAGGAACAGTACAAGTGTATAGCAATAGTACACTGAGACAGTATACAGTCACCAGTTTGGGGATAGTTGCAAGTCCCAGTTGTTGTAAGTGCAAGGATTTGACCTGACCATGAAGGCCTGTTGTCATGGTAGCATTGCAGGCTTGACCTGGCCAAGTGTAGCTGTTAGTCCTTTATCTAACATACTGGGTTAATAACGAGGGACTTGTTAATTTAGTGCATTTGTATTTACAACACTTTGTTTGATAAGGAACCACAAAAGGTTACAACACAAGATCAGAGACTCTGGTATCGGGATACATGTTAGCAAAAACATCTAGCATTGAAGCCTTCGGGATACATGTTAGCAAAAACATCTAGCATCGAAGCCTTCGTCATCAAGAATCAACTAAGATGGGTCGGTCATGTTGTTCGGATGGAAGACGAGCGTCTACCAAAGCAAACCTTCTACTCCCAGCTTAAAGAAGGCTTAAAAGCCTTAAAAGCCAGCATGAAGAAATGTAAAATCGACATCTACAATTGGGAAACCAATGCCAAGGACAGGAAACTCTGGCAAACCATCATCCAAGAAGGAACAGCGACCTTCGAAGCCAAGAGGTGCACAGAATTAGAAGAAAAGAGAAGAAAACGGAAAAAGAGGCAGTAACAACCAAAGCCGATCTGCCATCTGTAATTGCCCTGTCCTGAATGCCGAAGAACTTTCAAAGCCAGGATTGGACTCATAAGCCACCTGAGAGTCAATAAAAACATCCTCAACCTCGAGGGATCGCCATGACGAGCATGGACAGGGGTTTGGCTAGGTAACAGAACAGTGTCCAAAAACATTTTCAGATTTATTTTGCTGAAAAAAGTGAACAACAAACAAACTGGAGGAAATCAATGGGTGAGGTAGCAACTGTAGAGGCAAGGAGATGGTTAATGTTTTTGTGTGGAGGTGGGTGATGTGAAAAGGAGCACTGGGTGTATGGGTTACCTGAAAGTAGAAAGTTGGGACCATGATCAGATCAGCCACAAATGGAGTGACTGTGGTGCAGGCTTCAGGGAGTGATATTGTCTACTTCTGAACCCAGGATTACACCATCGACTCTCATGTATCAGACTGCATTGGCTTGGTCTTAGTCACCACAAGTCTTTCTTCTCGTTTTTCTTGTCCCCATCAACACAGTACACAATGAACTCAACTTCCAGCGACTATGTCTAAGACTGACAGCATGGTGCAACGACTGACTATTTATCAAACGTTGCAATTCACATTCCGTATCATCACTCAACAAGTGATAATATTTTCATAAATATTAATGGTAGCAATTGAAAATTTCCTGTTTATCTGCATTTGTTCACCTCGCCACTGATTAGGTAATGGAGGATTTGCATTATTTTCAGCCTTCATTTGCTCATGATTTTGTTTTTTCCTTGCTTCATGTCCCCCCATGAACAGAGTAATCGCTACAGCCACAAAGTTGCTGAAATGTGATGTGGGTTCATGTACCCAACATACCGAACACTGGGCCTTTGCCCTGAGGCATTGGGATAAATCAGTTAACTAATTAAATACATCTATTTTAATGTAAGAAGAGCTCATCCCAACTTGTAGAAACAACCTTACTGAAAACATTATTTAAAAATATGACTGGTTCATGGAGCAAAACACAAAGTGCTGGAGGAACTCAGTGGGTTAGAGAACATCTGTGGAGGAAATGGGTAGATGATGTTTCGGGCAAGGACCGTTCTTCAGACAGAAGTAGATTCCCTGGTTCACCATTACACTTCATGAAGGGAAATTGCTGTTCTCAGTGGTGTGGCCAATACTTGAATGTGGTTGACCTTTATCCTGCTCCTCCAACAGGAGCTGTTGAGATGGACTTCCAGTGATGTCCACATACCCTGAATGAATAAATACTCAGATGATTCGTTATTCTCAGGAATGATCGTTTGGTTGCAATTAAGTCTGGCCAAATCACAAAAGAACTCCAATGTGGGGTTGTACTAATCAAGTTAATTATCATTCTTTCACATTGCAACAATTATTATATTTTTAACAGGGCAATGGAAAGTTTGAAAAGGATGTCATTGCTAATCTTTCCCCTAGGGATTAACACTGCTAATTATTTTTCCTTTTACATTGTTTCCTACTTTATATAAAAACATAAAGAAAACTCTACAAAAGCAGAAGTACATAATGCATTGAACGTATGATAGGATCTTGTGGAACATCACCCTATTGATGTGAAGGAAGGAACTGCAGATGCTGGTTTAAACCGAAGATAGACACAAAATGCTGGAGTAACTCAGCGGGTCAGACAGCATCTCTGGAGAGAAGGAATGTGTCGATTACCCTATTGATCACATCGGTGGTGATCTTCAGCTGATGAGCAACAGCTTGCACTTGTACAGAATGGTTCGAGACTCAAGATGTTCTAAAATGCATACTGCCAAGTAATTACTCTTGATGTACCACTACTTTTACAAAATAAATTGCAGGCAACTTTTGCATATCAAAGTCCTGCAAACAACTTTGAAATAAATGACCAGATCATTTTTCCAGAAGGCAAATGTTGGCTAGGATACAGGGAAATTTCATCTGCTCATCTTCAAGGCTTTAGATCTTTAACCTGAGATGGCAGATCGGGCCTTGGTTTAAATTTTCAGCTGAAATAAATGACTTCAGCTATGCATAATTAGCCTCGCGCTGGTTCGAAGATGCTCGTCTAGATTACACATTCAAGGCTTTGGGTTGGAATTTTATTCCATTGGCAGAAGACCTGGTACAGGTACCTGGACTGATCCACAGGAAAAACAAAGTATTAAAAAAAAAAAATCAGCTACAGTTAGGATGCACAATGTGCATTCAAGTGTTTACATGTACAGTAAGAGATTTGGGGTCTATTTCCCCTCCATGGTGTTAATGTTCTGGCTCAGTTTCTATCTGCTTCTTAAATGTTTTATCTCGGAAATGAACGGGATAGGCTTGGATTTGTATCTGAATTTTGGCAAATCTACCACAAAATAACATGACGAGTAAGAAGTCACCTCTCCTTGACCCTCAGGAATGGGGTGGGAGATTGCAACCTTCACATGGTCCGCCCTGTTTTGACGAATGCAATCAACCTGGCGTGCACAGTCAAATAATATCAAATAGAACAAGTTGTCCTACAACTTTAGGCTATGCACGCCATACGCAAGAAGAAGAAGACCCTCTGGAATTAATTTGGCCACATTTAAACTTCCAAAATCATCCTGCTATAAGTTAATGTTATAGGAGCAGAATTAGGCCATTCAACCCATCAAGTCTACTCCACCATTTAATCATGGCTGATTTATCTTTCCCTATCGTACCCACTCAACCGCATTCACCTGCCTTCCCCCCATTACCTGTGAGCGGTGAAAATGCCATTCCTTTAGGGGAATCTCCTTGAAGTCAAGCCCAATAGGGAGTTATTTGATAGGCTAGGACTGTTTTTCTAGGAGTGAAGGAAGCTAAGTGATGACCCAATAGAAGATTATAAATTTATGAACAGCATAGTCCTGATGGGGAGTAACAGGCTTATTTCCCCTTGAGTAGTGTTCTAACACTAGAGGGCATAGATTTAAGGTGGAAGGGAAAAGGTTTAAAGGGGATTTGAGGGCAAGTTTTTCAGTTTCAATACGGAAAGGGCTGCCAGAGGAGGTGGTCAAGCTAAGTACAATCATAATGATTACAAGACATTTGGACAATGCATGGATAGTGAAGATTTAGAGGGAATTGGCCAAGCACAAGCAAATGGGGTTGGCATAGATAGGGCATTATGGTCGGCACGGACGAGTTGGGCTAAAGAGCCTGTTTCCGTGCTGTGTGATTCAGCAACTCCACGGGTGTGTCAATGATGTCACGTAGGCCATCGTGAAATATGTAATCTATCCCTCAGCATAATTTCCTGGCAAATTCTTCTTAAAGTTATTTCTAATAATCAATTTAACATGTCATTCCACATTTGGAAGAAAAATAGATAAATGACGAGTGAAATCTGCGATTTAAATATTATTTCACTTAATTTCATAACCTGTGATTGTTTTTGAAGTTAAACAGAATAGCAAGGCCATTTGCAGCTTCTCCTTGTTGCTTATGACCACTTTATATTTGTTCACATTTAGTCAAATATGCATGGGATCTCAGTTGTGCAGGAGTGTATTCATGGCCTCTTCCCGGAGGTACAATCCTGCAAAAACAAGACTCAATGAAGCCTGCCAGGTTGAAAACTTGATTTATTGTTCAACCAAGAATTAAAGTTTTCTTAAAGCATTCCATGCACCATCTCAAATATTTCAATGGCATTAGTGTATTGTTGAAGTGTATCGACTTGTATACACGAAGGCCAATGTAACTTTCAATGTGTCTTGCAGTATGTCTTTCAATAAAGATTAAATATTGCGCTATATATTTACAACTGCAGGCTTAAAATCACGCTTGATTATGTTACTGAATAACTCTTTGCATGTGTAGGACAGAACTACAGATGTTAGTTTAAGCCGAACATAGACACTAAAAGCTGGAGTAGCTCAATGGGTCAGACAACATCTCTGGAGAAAAGGAATGGGTGACATTTCGGTTCGAGACCCTTCTTCAGACTGAGTCAGGGGAAAGCAAATGAGAGATATAGATGGTGATGTAGAGAGATATAGAACAAATTAATGAAAGATATGCAAAAAAACCCAATGAAACAGGAAACAGGTAATTGTCAGCAATTTGATAGGTATTAAGGGCCTGTCCCACGAGCATGCGACTCCATGCGGCAAGCGCGACCTAAGTGACTCCATGTGGCAAGCGCGACCTAACCAGAAGCGGGTGCCGCGTGGGGGTCAAGTGAGTGACATGAAGTTCGAGCGAAGTCCGCGGGATGTTTGCGCGTGACGTATGACGTCGAGGCGGCTACGGGCCGGCAGGCCGCTGCCCCGCGGAATTTTTGAACACGGTCAGTTTTTCGGAGCCCCACGCGATGTCGGGACCAGCTCTGCACAACTCCATACTGCTCCAGCGATCGAAGTCGGACCGGCCTCGGGAGGCCATACGGCTCAAGCGACCACGTTAGGTCGTGCTTGCCGCATGGAGTCGCTTAGGTCGTGCTTGCCGCATGGAGTCGCATGCTTGTGGGACAGGCCCTTTAGGTGTTAGTTAGTTTAGCTTTTGTTAGATTCACCTAACAAACAGCTAACAATGACCTAACAAACAGCTAACAATGACCTGTGCAGGTGTAGGCTGAATTGTCTATTGTCCATTGTCTAAAATGGCAGTAATGGCCATTCTTTCGTTCATTATTGTGTCGGGGAATTTTATTCCAAAGACATTGGACTTTTTGTCACTTGTAGTTACATACGCTTGTCCCTGTATTCAGATACTTAGCTGTGAAGCCAATGTACCATTTTCATACATCAAACATAGAAACATAGAAATTAGGTGCAGGAGTAGGCCATTCGGCCCTTCGAGCCCGCACCCCCCTTCCATATGATCATGGCTGATCATCCAACTCAGTACCCGTACCTGCCTTCTCTCCATACCCCCTGATCTCCTGTTTAACTCCCTCTAAAATATAGCCAATGACTGGCCTCACTACCCTCTGTGGCAGAGAATTCCAGAGATTCACCACTCTCTGTGTGAAAAAAAGTTCTTCTCATCTCGGTTTTAAAGGATTTCCCCTTTGTTCTTGTTTTCCCTCTCACCTGACTCACAGTCTGAAGAAAGGTTTCAACCAGAAACATCGCCTATTTCTTTTCTTCATACATGTTGCCTGAATTAGTCCAGCAATTTGTGTCTATCTTCAGTGTAAACCAGTATCTACAGTTCCTTCCATACCATTTGCCTTCTCAGCTACTCCCCACACACATGATTAGCTTCACATTTATCTGTCTCCGCCACATACTTGTCTACTCATTCACCTTGAATCCTCTTAGATTCCTCCTCACATCTCAATCAGTCTTATTTTATTGATAAACTTAGAAATATTACATACACTTCCCTCATCAGAATCATTGCGTGTACTTGTGTCCCAAGCACTGATTGACAGAGGAATAAATATTGTCAGACAGTAATCCTCTGTTCTTCCAAGCAGTGCAGAATTAGTTTTGTCTGAGACAACAACCAGAGGATCAGTTAATTTCAGAGTTACAAAAGGAAAGGTTTGGCGGGATTTGAGCTAAACACGGGCAAATGGTACCAGCTTAGGTGGGACATCTTAGTGGGCATGAATGAGTTGGGCCGAAGGGCCTGTTTCTGTGCCGATTGACTGTACAATTCCAATTGCCACTTCCAACAGAGCAGGTGTCTCTGTGAAACAAAAAGTGCTGGAGTAACACAGAGGGTCAGGCAGCATCCCTGGAGAACATTGATAGGTGACGTTTCACAGAGTGCTGGAGTAATGCAGCAGGTCAGGCAGCCACTGAGGCAGAAGGGACAGGCGGTATTTGGGGCGGGCACCTTCCTCCGCAGTGATCCAGGGTTTTGTATACACAGTATGTACAGAGAATCAGCACACACACACAAATCAGTGCCAATCACTGAAGGGAGTGAAATGAAACAATTCCACGTCAGCTGCTCCTGGTGCTGGAAATATGTATTTCCGTGTAGCAAAGACCAAGACCTTAGTATGAGGCCGAAGGCTAAACAAAAGTTAGCTGCCATGGGCAGGACAGGCTGCAACTTTTAACGAGCTTTAGTCTGGAGCAGCGGAACACATTAAACTAAGGAGTGAAATAGTCCATATGCCAAGTGAATGAAGTGTAAACTGAAGCAGAAAGAATCTGGAGTGTCAGTGTTGCTCTGTGCGCCAGCTGCACTTCATTTCCAAGGAAAGGGCTCCCCTTCAAAGCAGATGCAGACTTAAACAGAACGTTTTTAATATGCTCCAACTAAATCAGAATTTAAGCACAGCGTGTGGTGTGAATAACCATTCTCATGTGTAGACAAAGTTTTTCATAGCTCACTCAACCCATAGATAGTAATCTCCAGTATTTCTCCAAACTGTCAGAGGAAAGTAATCTGTCAGAGAATTTACCTTCTACACATCGACATATTCATATTTACTAGCAAAGACACAAAGTGCTGGAGTAGCTCAACGGGTCAGGCTGCATCTCTGCAGAAAAATGATGGGTGACATTTCGGGCAAATTGAGGAAGGGTCAGTCTCAGACTGAGAACGGGCCCCGACCCTGAACATCACCCATCCTTTTTCTCCAGGGATGCTGCCTGACCTACTGAGTTAGTCCAGCACTTTGTGTCTATCTTCAGTATATACCATCATCTGCAGTTCCTTTCTACACATATATACTGGTGCTCCTGGATAGTGGTTTAGTTTAGTTTAGTTTAGTTTAGAGATACAGCATGGAAACAGGCCCCCTCAGCCCACCGAGTCTATTCCAACCAGTGATCCCCGCACACTTACCTAATGCAATCCAGACAATTTCTACATTATAACCAAGAAAATTAACCTACAAGCCTTTACATCTTTAGAGTGCGGGAGGAAACCAAAGATCTCTGAGAAAACCCAAGGAGGTCACGGGGAGAAGGTACAAACTCTGTACAGACAGCACTCGTAGTGTGGATTGAACCCAGATCGCTGGCGTTGTAAGACAGCAACTCTACAGCTCTGCCACCTTGCCGCCCTCAGTAAATTAAATAAGTTATGCCCCCGTCCCACTTAGGAAACCTGAACGGAAACCTCTGGAGACTTTGCTCCCTGCCCAAGGTTTCCGTGCGGTTCCCGGAGGTTGCAGGTGGTTGCTGGAGGTTGCAGGTAGTGGTAGCAGGTAGGGAGACTGACAAAAACCTCTGGAAACCTCCGGGAACTTCCGGGAACCGCACGGAAACCTTGGGTATGGCGCAACGTCTCCAGGGGTTTCCGTTCAGGTTTCCTAAGTGGGACAGGGGCATAAGTAAACTAGTTGCCACTTGGTACATTTTTCTAACTGTTGGCATTGGTTTATTGTATCCAAGTCAGGTGGACAATCTCATGGAGGTAACTTATTTCCTGGTGCTCTGTGCACTGAAGCTGTACGGGTGATAAGGCAGGAAGTGCCTGTGTACCGATCAATCACCTCAAATCCCGTCACACATGGTGGCCACTCAGCTGTATAAGCTGTCAGAAATACAGTCAAGTTCCTGGCCCGGGATGTCTACCCACGCCAATATACTTCCCACTCACAACTTAAATAAACACCCAAAACAAAATAAGTGGGTTGGTTTGGGGGAAATCAGAAATGCCACAAAATACCACGTAACGGCACCTCTGAAGGAATCAACTCGATTCTCATACTTTGAGAATTTTTAATGTTACAAATGAATTTCTTAGGAAACAGTCGAATTGTGGAGGCAACATCTTGTTTCTATGAAAGTAAAATTCCTCGAACACCTTGGTAATTTCTTCAGAAAAAAGAGGAACTGTTTTGGGTTAAAACACATTTTCAAGTAGCAATTACAAAATGATCAGTTTCGGGGATCAATAACATTATCAGTCACTCAAGAGTTAAACCCTCTGAGTTAAAGTGATACATTTACACTTTATATCAGTGCGTTTGTTATCGAGTTTGATTTAAAATATAATGTTGACATTGAAAAAGGGATCATCTTCAACCCAAAACCGACCCAACGTCACCAATCTATGTTCTACTGAGATGCTGCCTGACCCACTGAGATACCCCAGCAATTCCTGGTTTATTTGTAAACCAGTAAACTACCACAGTTCCTTATCTCAACATCTTCATCCACTGTTGACCCTGGCAGGCAGCAGGCCCCACAGCTTCCAATCCTGATCTAGGACTACATCCACTGTTCACCCTGGCAGTGACTTTCTTTACAAAGAAATGTCAATTAATAATGTTTAGGGTGGTTGAGAGAGTAGAATAAAATAGTAAGATTAAACGAGAACTTACCAGTTTGTAGTTTGATCTGTATTTTATGAGGAGTTACGATGAGGGATTACGTGAAGAACCCGCTCAGCACGCATGCGCGGCATACTTCAAAGCAGCGGTGTGGAATCACATATAGACACAGTTATTGAAGTAAACATAGTAAAGATAAGGAGACATCAGTTTATGAATTTAACCCATATTATTCAGGGTGGGAGCGGAGGGCACGTAATCCCTCATCGTAACTCCTCATAAAATACAGATCAAACTTCAAACTGGTAAGTTCTCGTTTAAACTTACTATTTTACTTCGGAGTCACGTGAGTGATTCCGTGAAGATTTCAAAGCTCTGTGATTTCAAACCGTGTAAGTTATTACTACATCACTGCCGAAGTCTTTGAGGGAGGAAGTGTGTTATCATAACCAACCAATGAATCTGTTTGTAGAAAAACACAATGGTATTTTTTAACAATAACAACAAAGAAATTAAATTGCTCCCCTGGGCTTAAATTAAATATTTGCAGTCTGTAAAATCTTTCCAGCAAATAAAACAGGTTTTCCCAACGGCTTATTATAAAATTTCTGAACGGTCTTTCCCCCCACCATCCTGCTGTAGCCAGGATGAGGTTTATAGGCACGTCCATTCTTTTAGCCGTCGACGTGGATGCTGCCCTGGTGGAATGAAATTTGTACATGTTAGTTTTTATCCCAGCAGCTTTTAGCACCTGCTTGAGCCATCTTGAATTGGCTCGTCACCCGACCATAAGGTTTTTTATGACTGACCCACAAGGCTTTTCATCTCCCTCGAATATTTTAGTTGTGTCTATGTAGGATAATAGGGTCATGGCACATAACCGTGTTTCTGGCGGGGAAGCCCGGAAGTCCACGACTGGATTAGGTGTTCCTGGTCTGCTTTGTTCGATTATTCCCTGTATAATGACAGAGATCTGGTCTGGAGCTGTGAGCATGGTGTCCAGTCAGAATAGGTGTAGTGACTGGACCCTCTGTGCAGCTACAAGTGCCATCAACATGAGTGTTTTGAGCATAGATGGTTCCAGGTTGAGGGATCTGGCTGGTGGCCATCCCCTGAGGTATGTCAGGACCACACTGACATCCCATATATGGGTGTACCTTGGTCTAGGAGGTTAGAATTGTAAATACCCTTCATTAGTTTGACCACCAACTGGTGGGACCCCGTGGCCTGTTGTTCTGGAGCTGGTTTTAAATAGACAGGCAGGGCACTTCTAGCTGTGTGATGGCTCTGTAGCTGAGTCCTTCATCGTGGTGAAGGTTCGCCAGGAATTCCAGTACGTTGGTAACTGTAGCGGTTGAGTAGGTGGTCCCTGTATCCAAGCAGTACTTCTCCCATTTTTTGATGCTGGACAAGTGCTGTTTTTTAGTGGATGTTCGGAGGGATGCTGACATGGTGTCGATGGTTTGTTATGATAATCCCAGTCCCAGAAGTGGTTTGTGCAGCATCTGCAACCCAGGAGTTTGATTTTTTCATGGCACGGGTGGCTTGTGCCCAACACTGGGTGTTAATAACTCTGGGTCACTGGGGAATACCATCGGAGTTTCAAAAACCATGTCATGGAGTATTGGGAACCATGGCTGTGTAGGCCAGTCGGGTACTATCAAAATACCTGAAGCAGAGTCCATTTGTACTGTGCGTAGTCCCCGACTGATGAGGCAGAAGGGAGGAAATGCATAGAAGAAGAATTTCCCCAATCCAGCGCGAACGCATCTACCACTGCTGCCTCAGGGTCTGGTTCCCAAGCGACATACATAGGTACCTGGTGATTTAGCCTTGATGCAAATAAATCGATATCTGGCGTGCCATATTGCTTGATAACTTTTGTGAAAAAATTTTTTGGGGTTTTAACATCCATTCGATGTTGTCATTAAATTTACGTGACCTGGTGTCTGCCACTGTATTTAGCTTACCTGGCAGGTAAGTTACTGATAGCCAAATATGTCTTTGGACACACCATTGCCAAATTGTATTGACCAACTTGTCGCATGATACCGATTTTATGCCGCCTATATGGTTAATGTAGGCCACCACCGTAGTATTATCTATTTATAACCGTACATGCAAGTGATGCATATTTATGCATATGCTTTTAAACCATAAAAGTCACCCAACATCTCTAGATAATTAATGCCCAGTGTAAGTGGTAACGATGATTCTGGGTTAGTCCATCTACTACTTGTGCTGGATATAGAGTTAGTTGCTCCTCAGCCTTGAGCACTGGCATCTGTTTGGATAACTGACGTAGGGTTAGTGATGATAATAGGCTGAAACTGTGTCAAACATTTTTTGCCCACCACTGTAGTTCTGATATTACTTCAGTGGGTAACTTCATGAAATGATCATAATGACCTGTTTTTTGGTACAAAGGTCCGAATTATGTAGCCGGAAATGCTGCTACTATTTTCCCAATTACTCTGTTACTTGTCGAGTAGTTGGTAGTTTGTTGACCATTAAATTGTTGCATGATTGTGCCAATTCAACTATGTTGTCTCTTGGCAATGTTACAGTCACGTAGACTGAATTAATTGTGAAGCCCAAATGGTCCATGATAGTGGATGGCTTCAACTTAGATTTATCTGGATGTAAGACAACCCCAGGGTTTCGAATAACTGTTTGGTAGCTGAACAGCTAACATAGTCAAATTCATGGTCTTGCCTACCATTTAGGATATCATCAAGATATGCCATGACAATATGTTTTTGTCTTCTGAATATTGCCAGAGCTGGTTTTAGTGTCTTGGTGACACTCTTGGGCTGATGTGAACCCATTGGGTAACGCTTTAAACTGCTATAGCTGCCCCATCCAGGTAAATTTCAGGTATCTGCGATGATCCTTGTGAATGGTACTAAATAGTAAACATCTTTAAGATCAATGCTTGCCATGAAGTATCCTTTGGAATTTAGTTGTTTGGCAATAACAACTGGTTCCATTTTGAAATGTATATACTTAACAAACATATTTAGTGAAGTTAAGTCAATGATGATGCGACATCCACCATCTTTTTTGGGTTTAGTGAATATATTTCATACGAATTGCAAGGGTTCAGGTTTTCCCATGATACCCTTTGTAATTGGTCTCACCAGTTCAGCTTGTCCCTCTTGTTTCTTTAACGGAGAGGGGAAAAATACCCTCTGGGGTGAATGTTGAGCTGGTGGCAATTTTTCTAGTATGAATTGTATTTGTATTCACTAATGCCATTGAGTATATACTGATCACTCGTGATAGACTCCCATGTGTTAGTATTACTCTATATACAGGTAGGAACCAGACCCACCTACCTCCATGGTTATGTGTATTCTTCTGTTTCCTGCCAGTCCAACGAGTGTTGCACGTCGTCTGACGTGACGGTGACGTTGGGGGGTGGCACATTTTCCATGGGGTCCGCTCTGGGCCCTGGTCTAAAGAAGATTTTCGGTGATAGAATGCGGACCCCGAGTTTTCATCAGTCCGATATGGTAGACGTTGACTGATGGACGCGATGGGGTGCTGCTGCGTAGGAATTACTGTTTTTATTTTGCTCGTCCCGGCCCTGCCCTCATGAGCTGAAAGTTTTGTAAAACTTCTTGCATGTCCTTCATATGCTTTGTGAGGTTTTTGCCAAAGAGCAGTGGGTCTGGCTCAGTGGCTGGGGTATGCACAACCCTGCAATGTAGGATTTTATGGCAGGTCTTATGATTTGTTTACGAAGGTTGTGGTCATCTCCGTATTTGTCCATGGAACGAGGAAAAACAATGTGATGGCTGTCATCAGGCTTTTAACGGCCTCCTGCACGTGGGGTTTCCACGTAGCTGTCCACCACACCTAGCAGCTCTTCCTGTTCCTGCACCCCTTGCATACTCCCGAGATCTTCAGCCATTGCCCCTGTTCTTGGCCAGCCCAGTCCTGGTCACCAAAGCTATCCTCTGGAAAGGAGGAAGCAATGGACAGTGCACAAGGCACTGCAGAGGGAGTGCTTGACCCCCTCTGTGAGAGCGCCCCTCCTGGGGTGCACCTCGCTGGAGCTCCTGCTCCAAGAGCCGCTGTAAGCGGCTCAGGCGGCTGTCTCTCCCCCGCCTGGGTGGAGAGACGTCCCCGTCCGACAAGTCAGAGCCACCGGCCGGACGACTCTTCCATGACTTTACATCCAGCCCGCTGCTCAGGCGCTAGCGGGCTGGGCTCGTCGGGGAATAGCGGACCGCCCGGTAAGCGGTCCTACCGCCTTGTTGCTGCCCCCGCGAGATGAAACGCTCCTCCGTGGAGTCGAGCGGGAGGCAGGTCTGTTCAGGCGGCTGTCTTTCCCCCTGTGCGGGTGGAATGACGTCCCATCCGATAAGTCGGAGCCACCGGCCTGACGCCTCTTCCGTGGCGGTACTTCCAGCCCGCTGCTCAGGTGCTAGCGGGCTGGGCCCGGAACGGTGTCGGGATAGCGGAGCGCCGGGTAAGTGATCCTACCGCCTTGATGCTGCCCCCCTCAGATGGAATGCTCCTCCGTGGAGTCGAGCGGGGGACAGGTTTGTTCTAGTGCCTTTCTTCTCTGCCTGAAAGCAAGCGGCTCCCTGTGAAAGAAAAACCCGACATCAGCTTACCTGACGGTCCGTTCTTTCACCTCCATAGCGGGAGCGCCTGACTCCCGCTGTGCCGCTGTTGCTCTGCTGGACATAATGCCGCACATGCATGCTGAACGGGTTCTTCACGGAATCACTCACGTTACTCCGAAGTAAAATGCAGTGGTTTTAGTGCTTTGCGCAGAGGAAGAATGCATAGTCTTCTCTCCATCAATTTAGATTCGCTGGTGTACATCTTTGGGACAATATAGACTGGATATTTTTATTTAAGTAGACTTAATTTACTTTAATTTAGACTTCATTTTAATTAGAAACATTGAACAAAGAAATAACAAATACTTTCCCTGTGACTGCTAAATCTTGGTTATCACAATTTGAAGTGGGATCTTGACCAGTTGGCAGATAAATGTGAGGTGTTGTGAGGTGTTGCATTCCAGGAAGTCAAACCAGGGCAGGATCTACACAGTCAATGCAGGGCTCGGGGGAGTGTTGTCGAGCAGAGGGATTTAGGAGTGCAGGTACATAGTCCATTGAAAGTGGCATCACAGATAGAAAGGGGTCAAGAAGCCTTTCTTGAGGTGTGTACAATCATGAGAATACCCAGAGTCGGGGAATCAAGAACCATGAGACATACATTTAAGATCAGAGGGACAAGGTTTAATAGCAACCGGAAGGGAAACATTTTTACACAGAGGGTGGTGGGTAAAAGGAACGAGCTGCCAGAGGAGGCAGTTGAGGCAGACACTATAACAACATTTAAAAGACACTTGGACAGTTACATGGACAGGGAAGGTTTAGAAAGATCCGGGCTAAATTCAGGCAGGTGGGTCCAGCATAGATGGGACATATTGACAAGTTGGGCTGAAGGGCCTGTTTCCATGCTGTACCACTATAACTCAGTGACTCTTGCTACGTCCAGCCTCAAAAGGAAATGCCGTAGACTTATCTAAATTGATTTAGGGTCCTGGAGCTCAAGATAGGCTTTCAGTATTCACCAGTTAGTCCATTCACCAGAGCATATTAAGGCTGAAAGGAAACTTCTGTGATGAGAACTGTCAATTGCTCCGTACTTTAACTCTCTGATCATCGGTTTTAGAGCAACTGGCAGAATTTCTTTGAACATAAAACATAAAACAGTACAGACACAAAATGCTGGAGTAACTCAGTGGGTCAAGCAGCATTTTTGGAGAAAAGGAATAAGTAACATTTCGGGTCAAGATGCTTCTTCAGACTGAGAGTCTGAAGAAAGGTCATGACCTGAAATGACACCTATCCACATGCTCCTGAGATTCTGCATTACCTGCTGAGTTGCTCCAGCATTTTGTGTCCATCTTCAGTGTAAACCAGCATCTGCAGCTCCTTCCTACACATAGAGCAGGACAGCACAGGAACAGGCCCCATAGTCTACGACGTCCGTGCCAAACATGCTGCCAACGTTTAACTTATCTCCGTCTGTACTTGATCCATATCCCACCATTCTCTGCACTTCTATATGGCTATCTCAAAGTCTTTTAAACACACTATAATATCTTTACTTCACCACCACCCTTAGCAGCAGGCTCCAGGCCCTCACCACCCTCCATTTAAAAATACAGAAACAGGTTTACGTTCCTATTGTTTAAGAAGCAACTGCAGATGTTGGAAAATCGAAGATAGACAAAAATGCTGGAGAAACTCAGGTGGTGAGTCAGCATCTATGGAGGGAAGGAAATAGGCAACGTTTCGGGTCGAAACGTTCATATTACCTGGAGGACACGCTTCATAAGTGCACTGAATCCCTTCCAATTGCCTTGGACAATAGATTTCTTCGGAAAGATAAACTATTTATTCAAAACTGAATTTGCATTCAGTATGAAAAGAAAATTACTCTGGTAAATCCCTTGACAAGCAAGTGTCGATTGAAAAGGACGGCAGACTAGATCTGCTGCAGATAACGTTACCAATGACACAATGTCAACAGGGCATAAACAATTTGCCAAATGATTAGAACTAATTAAATGCAAGCTTGTGAAAACTAACATTTAAATAGCAAACTTTAACGCACCCATTTTGACAGTTGTTTTAAGGCTTTCTGTTTTGACACAATCATGGCATGGCTCAGTGATTTGAAGTGAGAACAGTGTTTGTAATTCGATTCGGTAATTCACCAAAGTTGCATTCTTTGCATTACAAGCACTTGCATGTTTCAGCTGCACACGCCATTGATTTACTTTCTGTCTCAGCCGAAGGTCTCTCCTGCCTTACAGTTTCCCATTAGCTGGCAGGTATCGACAGACAGGTTCCGCCTCTGTGAAACTTGCCGAAGATTTCCTCAGTGATAGTTTATTTTATTTTATTTTATTTTATTTCAGTTTAGTTTAGTTTATTTTAGTTTAGTTTAATTTAGTTTAGATTAGTTTAGTTTAGAGATGCAGCATGGAAACAGGCCCATCGGCCCACCAAGTCCACGCTGACCAGCGATCCCTGTACAGTAGCACTAACATTAGGGACAATTTACAATGTTTACCAAAACCAATTAACCTACAAACCTGATCGTCTTTAGAGCGTGGGAGGAAACCGGGCCACCCGAATATAAACCACATGGTCACAGGGAGAATGTACAAACTCTGTACAGACAGCACCAGTGGTCTGGATTGAACTCTGGCGCTGTAAGGTGCTGTAAGGCAGCAACTCCATCTACCACCGTGCCACTGTAAATGTGAATGTTAGATTAATGGTAGAATTTAAACTCCTTTCCTAAACAGGTATTATTTCTTCCTAAAGCCGCTCTTCATCATGACAAATTCCCTATTCAAGAAATGAACATTACTACAGCAAGTAGCCAAATCCCCATCGATTACCAGGTGATGAGCTGCAAAGGCCCACTAGGCTTTCATTCCTGTTCCTTATTACCTACGGATAAAAAATGTAAGCTATATTCTGGACATATCATTAAAAAATGCAGCGTTGGACTCTATTTTTTGGATCAAGACCTCTCATCTGGACACTCCCCGGACTCTCAGTCTGAAGAAGGGTCTCAATCCAAAATGTTACCTATTCCTTTTCTCCAGGCATGCTGCCTGTCCCACTGAGTTACTCCAGCTTTATGTGTCTACCCTCATCTGGACTACTTGACTCCTGGACTCCATGATTCCATTTAATGGCAGCACGGAGCATTGGGAAGAGGAAGATCCACAGGGCCAGGCAAAGGATAGGATAAACATAGAGAGTGGGGCCATGTCTAAAACTGATGTTTATGAAAGGGGGAGTGACACAGGTTTTGAGGCTGAAGGCTGGTATTGATGGTTGGTATTACAAGTTCAGGTATCAGTAACAAAACAACAGGGGCTCAAATATTTTCATATTCTCTTAATATTCTTAATATTATTTTAAGATATTCTCATATTATATCAGTCTGGAGAGTTTGCATTATATTCCCATTCTTCAGATCTAATAGCCAAGTCAACTGTCATTGGTAATCATTTGAAGATTACAATATGGTATAAAATGTGTTTATTTTATCATATGAAAATAAGAAGAGAAGAAGATTTTATTAATGAAATGTAATATTGATTGGCAAATTGGATGTGCCAATGTTAATGGGATTCTTGGAGAAAATAAATAAATACATCAATATGTTTGTTGATTCAGGTCATGGACTCATACAGGAAACTGGTCCTTCGGCCCAACATGCCATTCTAACCAAGCTGCCCGTCTACACCAGCCCCACATGCCTGAGTTTGACCCATATCCTTCTAAAACTTTCCTATCCATGTACTTGTCCTTCTTTCCAGAGATGCTGTTTGTCCCGCTGAGTTACTCCAACATTTTGTGTCTATCTTCGGTTCAAAAGCAGCATCTTTATTTCTTTCCTACACAAGAACCTATCTCATATATATATATTTTATATATATGAATATAAATTTTTTTATATTAATGGTATATAAATTACAGTTCCTTCAACAAAATTAATAAAACTAAAATCTGAAATATTTTAGGTTAGGTCTTTATTCTCTGGAGCGCAGAAGGTTAAGGGGGGACCTGATAGAGGTCTTTAAAATGATGAGAGGGATGGACAGAGTTGATGTGGACAAGCTTTTCCCTTTGAGAATAGGGAAGATTCAAACAAGAGGACATGACTTCAGAATTAAGGGACAGAAGTTTAGGGGTAAAATTAGATTCTTTACGTAGAGAGTGATAGCAGTGTGGAATGAGCTCCCAGTGGAAGTGGTGGAGGCAGGTTCATTGGTATCATTTAAAAATAAATTGGATAGGCATATGGATGAGAAGGGAATGGAGGATTATGGTATGAGTGCAGGCAGGTGGGACTAAGGGGAAAAAAATTTGTTCGGCACGGACTTGTAGGGCCGAGATGGCCTGTTTCCGTGCTGTAATTGTTATATGGTTATATGGTTATATGGTTATTCAACTATTTTCTTTTTTGTAGAATCTGATCTTTTTTAAATTTCTGGTTAATGAAGCAACTGGAGCATAATCTTTTGCTTAAACTGGGGGAAGAATGTGTTACTGTTTTAGGTCGTGTGTCTCTCTGGATTCAAGGGTTCACAAGGTGACACGCAGTCAATACAGCTAACCAGTCAAGAATAAGGTCAACCTTACAAACTAAAAGAAATACCTCCCAGGAGAGCTAGATAAGTGAAAGCTTGGCTGCAGGCAATTAAAACTCAGCTGAAGTGTCAAAAGAACAAAATAAGAGTGGCAGAAATAGGGAGAGGGTTTTATTCAGCTGAAGTGCAAAGAAGGAGTTGCCCAAGTGTTAAAAGTGCTGGCAGAAAATATTTCCTGGCAGACTTCATACAATGTGCAAGGTTTCATTGTGTGGGAATCTATTCATGTCACTCTTCTGCTAATGACCAAATCGACTGGATTTCCAAAGCCCTTTCAAGGTCAGTGAAAAAGTTAGTTGTTTATGAAAGAACTGCAGATGCTGGTTTACACCAAAGATAGACACAAAATGCCGGAGTAACTCAGCGGGACAGGCAGCATCTCTGGATGGAAGGAATGGGTGACGTTTCAGGTCGAGACCTTTCTTCAGACTGAGAGTATGGGGAGAGGCAGACACCAGACACTGAAGAAGGGTTTCGGCCCGAAACGTGCCTATTTCCTTCGCTCCATAATGCTGCTGCACCCGCTGAGTCAAAAGAGATTAAGATCCCTCAAGAAAAATGTAGAATAGATCATTGTTAGCTGGGTAGAAGGTGACAACAAAGCAAATAGAGAGAAAATATAATTAGGGACAGTTAGACTGGTTGGGGAATTGGGTAGGAGGAGGGATGGAGAGAGATAGAGGGATAGCAAGGGCGAAGGGCCTGTCCCACTTAGCGACTGCTGGCAACATTGACTGATGTATCAGGTCACCGAAAAATTTGTGGCATGATGCGGCGTGACACGGCGTGATGTGGCGGTGACGCGGCATGATGATGAATGATACGCGGTGTCTTTTCAAGTATCGCAACATTATTTTGTCGCCGCTGGATTTTGGAATGTTAAAAATCTTTTGGCGACACTGACATGAAAAAATCGCCAAGTGAGACAGGCCCTTGAAGTTAGAGAAATCATTATTCATATCGCTGGGGTGTAAACTGCCCAAGCGAAATATATTAATTGCTTGGTTATGAGTGCTTTTCTGACTTCCTGGTAGATAACCCCTTTCTATTTGATGATTATACATTTATTTTTCTTGTGAGGAGTTAAGATATGTTTTTAATACATCCTAAAAGGCACTCATCTGTAAAAATATTCCAAGAGGTGAACTAGTCACAAATGGGAAATTATAGGCCCATTAACCATACTCAGGTTAAAGGAAAGTTTCTGGGGGGCATCACTGAGAGAGATTTATGATCACTTGGGTAGAATAGTGATTATTAGAGACTTTCACTCTGGCTTCTGGGAGAGGTCAAACTTTAATGACAGAGTTGAATATTTTAAGAGGTGGGATTGCTAGATGAAGTTTGGCTGTTCAGCATCATATGTTTAGAGAATCAAAATATGTTTGACAAAGCACCACATAATAGGCAGTTTTATAAGGTGAAGTGCAATGGAAAAGGCAATAGGCTCTGTGTGAAGATGAGTTATGAATGGGGTCCAAAGAGGATGAGTAATGTGTCTTCATTAAAAACCTGGAAGATGGTGTTTGAAGAGAATCTTCAGGAATAAACCAAAGCTGAGGAAAGGACATGATTTAGTGACAGCATGAATTAAATAATCAGGAAACTTTTATTCAGTGACTATTCCATTATAGATAGACACGAAAAGCTGGAGTAACTCAGCAGGACGGGCAGCATCTCTGGAGAGAAGGAACAGGTGACATTTCAGTTTGAGACCCTTCTTCAGACTAAATTATATCTGAATGCAAAGGCCAAATGACTAGTGCTAATGCCAGAAATCTTTATGAATCTGTGAACAATGATTATCCTAATTTTGGAAATCTATTTAAAGCAAATTTTTCAATGTTGGATCCAGATTTTTCTGAGTAAGATTTAATTAATATATTTTTACTGGGTAACATACATGAAGTTAAATTGATTATGTTGAAATAAACAACCAAAGGACTGAACAAAGGACATGATTTGAAAATGTCCTAGTTTATAATGTGAATATGATACTGGAGTGCTGGGATAGTTTCTCTCGGGTGTATTTCTAACTTTCTGTTCCCCTTATTCCCTGTTACCCATTTGTCAATAACCAAGCTGACCTTAACTAAACACAAGATAATTGTGTATAAAAATCTGACTTTTTACTTTCTTTTTAAAATGTACAATTCTGGTTTGAATTTTAGAAAGCATTAGTGAACAGCTTTTCTTTCAGCCTGAGATGAGGTACAGTATGGGACTGGCAAACATTGCACCTAGCCACCATCAGGGACTCTGCATGATTGGCAGCCTCGCCAACAGCCTGTTTTTTTGTATTTTTTTATTTTTAGTGGGTGTTAAAAGTCTACGTAAATGTTCTCTGGTTTGTTTTATGTGGGGGGGGGGGGGCGGGGGAGGGGGGGGGGGGGGGGGGGAGGGGGAGGGGGGGGAGGGGGAGGGGGAGGGGTGGGGGGGTGGGGGGAGGGGGAGGGAGGGGGGAGAGGGGGAAACTTTTTTTTTTCAGTTTCTTACCTTGACGGAGATTAATTTTCGGATTGCATCTCCGGTCGCTGTGCGGCCTACCATCGATGGGGCTGGAGGCCTCCTTGGACTGACTTTGGGCCTCACCGCGGGGCGTGGACTTAACATCGAAGCCGATCCCTTGCCTGGGATCGCTCCAACCGCGGCCTGCGGACGTACCAGTCTTGGGAGAGGCCGAGTCGGGAAACGACGCATTGGCTCGATCGGACCCCGACCCGGGGTCCGATCTCCGGCGCGGGGGAGCTGACATCCCCCCGATGCAGGAGCTGATCGCCCTAATGCGGAGGGCCCGACCACCAGCTACTGGAGTCAAGATCGTCCCGTCAATGGAGGGTTGAGGCCCCCGACCTTGGGGGAGCCAAGGTGAGAGATTTGAAAGTTTTTCCGCCTACTATTGTGTATTCGGATACTTTGAACACTTGAAATAAGGCTCGGACACGGGAGTGATCTTACAAGCTTCTTTACTGCAGGACGCCACCTTGCATCTTCCCTGCACATGCGTACTTGCACAACATATCACAAGACACTAATTACATATGCTAATTATCACATACCTAACACTTACCATCACAGTGAGGAAAGCAGAGGAGACACTGTGGTGGATGTCTATGTCAAAATGTATTTTGTGTGTTCCGTTGCTATTTATTTGTATGACTGACTTGGCAAATGAAATTCCTCATATGTTGCAAAACATACTTGGCTAATAAAGTATTATTGTGATTGTGACTGTGATAGTGGATGCAAGGAACTGCAGACGCTGGTTTGCAGAAAAGGACACAAATTGCTGGAGTATCTGGGGGAAGCGAAGGGGATAGGTTTGTGCAATAATCTGTTACGTTCATGGTTATCACCATCATCGTTTGTAAAATTATTTTCAATTTCAGATGATTTGGCCTGATATCTCTGGATCGATTGTGCAGGAATAGCTTAGTAACATGACCACCAACTTACATAAACCCAAATCAAATGGATTTAATTGCTCACACATGCATTTAACTGTTTATGCTTTCTTTAATGTTTAGACATTTTAATTATTTTTTGTTACTTTGAACATGTTAATGTTTTTGCTTTAAAAGTATGAGTGATCTTGAGAAGAATTTAAGTTTCCAATGCTGGGGAGTGTTAAATACCTTAACAAACCTTCCAGGGCTTTTCACATTTTACCACAAGCATGGCTGGGAATGTGTCTTCTTCTTCTTCTTGCATATGGCATGCACAGCCTAAAGTTGGAGTACACCTTGTTCTATTTGATCTTATTTGATTGTGCATGCCGAGTTGATTGCATTCGTCGAAACAGGGCGGACCACATGAAGGTTGCAATCTTCCATCCCGGAATGTGACTCAATGCACTGCCACAGCACAGGGGCTTGTGTTACACAGAGCACCCTGCTCCGTGTGTGTGTGTGTGTGTGTGTGTGTGTGTGTGCGTGCGTGTGTGTGTGTGTGTGTGTGTGTGTGTGTGTGGGGTGGGTGGGGGGGGGGTCCCTGAAGTTCCGGTTCCCAAAGACCGAGCTATCACTGCTGTTAACGAGGGCCGGGGAAGTGTGGTGTGTGTGGGAAGGGGAGGGGTGTGAGGGGGAAGGGTAGTGAGGGGTGGGAAGGGTAGGGGGGGGAGGTGTGTGGGTTTGTGGGGGGGGAGGTGTGGGTGTGTGTGGGGGGGGGAGGTGTGTGGGGGGGGGGGGGGAGGTGTGTGAGGGGGGGGGGAGGTGTGTGAGTGGGGACGGTGAGGGGGGGAGGTGTTGGGAGGTGTGTGAGAGGATGGGAGGGGTGGGTGGTCATGTTTGGCAGGTGTGGTCTGGTTTGGGAGGGGTGGTGTGGGAGGGGAGGGGTGGGTGTGGTGGTGTGTAGGAGGAGGGAGGTGATTGAGGGGAGGGGAGGGGAGATGTGGAACCTGTCCATGTGAGACCATGCATTCCATTGGGCAGAAGGACCCACGGACTGCACCCAGTGCCATGCTGCCTACGTATACTTTTCCAACTCCCTTTCCTGAACTATCAGCTGCCCATCTCAGTCACAAACTTTAATTATCAGCACAGTTTTTAAATTGTCATTTTACCTTAGACTTTAGAGACACAGCATGGAAACGGGCCCTTCGTCCCACCGAGTCCATGCCGGCCAGCGATCACCCTGTACACTGGCACTATTTTACACACTAGGGACAATTTCTAATATCCAGAAGCCAATTAACCTACAAACCTGTACGTCTTTGGAATGTGGGAGGAAACTGGAGCACCTGGAGAAAACCCACGCGGTCACGGGGAGAACGTGCAAACTCCAGACAGCGAACATGAGGTGGCCCCTCCTCTACAGATGGATGAGTGCACCTGTTGTCGCTACCACATTTTCTAATGTGTCTCTGGGTGGAGAGCTGGGGTGTTGTCGAACGTAAACTGCTTGCATCTCTCTGTTCTATCTTCATCAATCTCTTGAAGCTCATACCCATATCTATGGATATTCTTTGGCTTTCTTTACGTGAAACCATTCTTGCTCCGCTCCACACTCCCAGCTTCTGGCTTTCGGGGGAAATACATTTTCCCCAAAATCTCTTGACCACCTTCCATGGATTGCCAAGTGTGAACCTATTTCTTTCTTTTGCAACTTTCCTCCCAGTTAGTCTTCCTTAACTCCGGCCACATGTGGCGGCACAATTTTATCTGAACTCACACTATATTATTTGTGAATTAGTTCGAGTATAAATAAAACCTAATTCAAAGAATGAAAACCTACAGGTTGATGCACCTGATACAACAAAATGCTGGAGTACCTGGGGGAAGTGAAGGGAATGGGCTTGTACAACAATCTATTACATTCATGCTTGACATGACCTGAAGAATGGTCTTGACCCAAAAAGTCACCTATTCATTTTCTCAAGAGTTGCTACCTGACCCACTGAGTTACTCCAGCACTTTGTGTCTGTCTTCACATATCCAACAGGGTCTCGACCTGAAACTTCACCCATTCCTTCGTTCCAGAGATGCTGCCTGGCCTGCAGAGTTACTCCAGCTTTTTGTGTCTATAATTAGGAAGAGAAACCATGTTCCCCTGGCTCCATCTATTGATGACAATAGGAATTGCAGCAATAAAGATTGAAGACAGTAAAACACAGAGTGCTGGAGTAACTCAGCTGGTCAGGCAGCATCTCTGGAGGGGGACATGGATAGGTGACGTTTTGGGTTGGGACGGTTCTTCAGACTGATTGTAGTGGGGATCAGAATGATCACGGCATGAAGATATTTAAAACCCAGTAACTTAGCAAACTGACTGTTACTACATTCACTGACATCACTAAAAACACATAATATCCCATTGTTAAGATTGAGTAACAGCATGCCGAAACAAGATGACTTAATGGTTCTTGTTAATGGTATCTCCATTAAATACAGTTCTCCTGATGTGCATTACTGTAACATGGGGCAGCCCACTCCACCAGTTGGAGAAGGTATGGACTGACTGTCCCATCCACGTCACACATGTGACTGAAGCAAAGGGTGGAGGCAGGCGGTTTAAACACGCCTGATCATCTGCTGGTTGGAAATTAGATCCTTGGATTGAGTGAAACTATTTCTTGCAGGGTGCACCCAATTCCTGTGACATGTGGTTACATTCATCCCTTGACGCAGAGACAAGGCACCCCAGGGGCAACCACGGCCCCTGATAAATGGATCTGCTAGTCTTCACAGGCAGCAAGATCCATGCTCCTTTAACTACTTTCTCACACTTTCTTCAGGCATCTCCTCCTGACATTCAGCAGTTTGTGGCATTAGTAAAGTATCATGTGTGTGTGAAGGAACTGCAGATGCTGGTTTACACTGAAGATAGATACAATACGCTGGAGCAACTCAGTGGGACAAGCAGCATCTCTGTATAGAAGGAATGAATGGGTCACTTTTTGGGTGAAAAGAAGAGTCTCGACTGGAAAAGATCATCCATTCCTTTTATCCTGAAAAATACATGTATCATGCCCCGATCATGGATCAAATTCTGCAAGGTGGTACTACTGTTCCGCCATTTAATCACAACCTAAACAGAATAACTTCTGGTTTTTAAATCATGCTCGGATTTGTGCGCAGGCAGATACGATGGTGTGGAGTTGCCAAACTCTTTGCACAGAATATTGTAAAGCAGCCCATCTAAATATCACCGACTGACGTTTGGTTGTTTGGATCAATACAAACACTGGACCACAAATTGAATGAGAGAATTCTGCTTCTTGCGGAATGGTTCAGCTGCTGTAAATCTGAGCTCTCGGCTGCTTCCTGTTCTTCGTGCTTAATTTCTCTCCAACACTTCATTTGAGCAATCAGTGAGTTTAGCAACATGTTGTCTTGATAGGTAGCCGTAGCATGCGTGTGTGGCACTTTTAATTAAGTGAGTTAACATGTTTATGAGCTGTTTACTGTCATGAAGGGGTGTTGGTTTTCATTCACAGAATGACATGATCATTCTGCTGTCAAGACAAGCAGAGGATGAAGGAACCGTTACTTTAGTCAACTGTGGAGGAAAAACACATTGTTTCCCTTATGAAGAATGACAACGGAACCGTTTTTAATTTCTGGAGTGCTCTTCATTGTGAGAAACACCTCAAAATGTTTCTTCACGCACAGGAAGAACAGCTACACTTCATCAGGCTTAGGACTTAGTTTGGGTTTTAATGAGACAGCACGAAAAAGAACTGAAGGGTGAATACTGAGAAGAGTGTCATAGAGTCATACAGCACAGAAATAGGCCCTTCAGCCCTACTTGCCCATGCCACCAAAGATGTTCCATCAAAGCTAGTCCCATTTGCCCATGTTTGACCCACATCGCTCTAAACCTTTCCTATCCATACACCTTTCCAAGTGAAATGTACCTGTCTCAATTACCTCCTCTGGCATATCGTTCCATATACCCACCCACCCTCTGCGTAAAATAGTTGCCTCTTGAGTTTGTATTAAATCTTTCCTTCTCACTTACAGAGAGGGTCAGGATTTAATTTGGTATTCCTGCTATCTGTGAACAATAAACTTTCCAATATGATGCTTACCCCATCTGACGTAATCAAAGCCTAAATTCAATTTCTCATCCACATACGTATTGCAGCAGTCTTGACAGGACCGCCCAGCCCTCCACGTCTGCTGTTAGACTTGCCCACATGAACCATCGACCCTCTGTGATTCTTCCTGCTCTCTCGCTCTACGACCATGTTTCTGCACATCTTCCATTCATTTGTCCTAAATACCATCTATCTCTCGTTTCCTCTATCCCCTGACTCTCAGTCTGAAGGAGAATCTTGACCCGAAAATTCACCTCCAGAGATGCTCCCTTGACCCACTGAGGTCCCTAAAGAATGAGGACATGTCGGATGTTCTAGTATGCAACCACCTCATCTTGGGCACAGGTGCAGCTTAGACGGAGGAATTGGGAGTTGGGGATAGCATCTTTGTAGGAAGCAGGGTGGGAAGAAGTATAGTTGAGATAGTTGTGGGAGTCAGTGGGTTAGTAATAGACGTCAGTCGATAGTCTATTTCCTGCTCTGGAGACTGTGAGATCAAGAAAGAGGAGGGAGGTGTCGGAGATGGTCCAAGTAAATTTGAGTGCAGGATGAAAATGAGTGGTGTAGTTGATGAAGTCCATGAGATCGGCATGGGGTGCAGGAGGTAGCAGTAATGCAGTCATCAATGTAACGGAGATAGAGTTCGGGGATAGGGCCAGTGTACGTCGGGATTGCTCAACCTACCCCACAAAGAGGCAGACTCAGCTGGGGCCCATGCGGGTGGCCATAGCTACGCCTTGGAGGCAGTGGGAGGAGTCAAAGGAGAAGTTGTTGAGGGTGAGGACCTGCTCCGTTAGGCAGAGTAGAGTGTTAGTTGAGGGAAATTGAATAGTTCTGCAGTTGAGGAAGAAATGGAGGGCTTTAAGGGCTTACTGGTGGAGGATGGAGGTGTAGAGTGACTGAAAGTCTATAATAAAGATGAGGGAGTGGGGACTCATGTGGGGATCCTCAAGTAGCTGACAGTATCTTCAGGAGATTGCAACATTCCTCCTCAAGATCCAAGTCATGTATGTTGTAGGATAGAGCCTAACCTTTAGATAAATGTTATTCACATTGACGTGAGTTTTGAAATGTTGTCCTGCGTAAGTGCAGCAAGATGTAGTTGGGGCCGATACCTCACCATCAAGAAGGTGAACGATGCTGGGAGTAATTTTGTAGTAAATGCCTTTGCTGACTTTCTCAAAATAAGCAACAGGCTGATTATCTCACTTAATTCCATGATGAAGTAATCAAACCTCCCAGTCCCTGCTAAACTGCTGCAACGGTTCACTAGTTGCCCTGACCCTCATGTTTCAAAACCGCTCCATCAGAAATGACAATTGTTTACAGTCGGCCTTCACCTTAAGCGATTCCACCAATGAAAAAACTACAACTCAAATGTCACCCATAAAATTACCCCGCTACTTCCTGCACTCCACAAATGGACTCATTCTGTGAGTAATACCATGATTATTACCTTCTTGTCTCTCTGATCACAACGATGGTTTCACTGCTGCCTGAGAAAATAATATGCAACGTAACAGTTATGAATACTGGTATTAGTTTACTAGATTTACTAGTAGTACTAGTAGATTAGATGACTGGTATAGTAGTTGAAAACTATTAATGTGCAATGTATGTCTATATTTCAGCCATCATATTGATTGCCAGGGACCTACTCAATCCCACAAAGATTTGTGCTTTAATTTCTGGATAGTCTTTTGCAGGAATTGGAACAGACATTCAAACATTCTAACGGAAGGTCATCGACCTGAGATGTTAACTTTGTTTTCCTTCTGCATGGCCTGACCATCTGATTACTTCCAGCGTCTTCCGTTTTAATTCAATATTAAATGAATGCATCCATTATGCATTGCTTGCCATGCTTTGAATATAGACTCCATGAAGCAAATGGGAGAGCATTTGGGAACATTGCACAGGGGCAACCGTTGCTTTTGACTCACCTGGATAAGAGAATATCCCCAACGTTGATAAAATGATGCAAAATCATGATAGTAATAATATTTTGCAGAGGAAAACAATCATTTATAAATACCAAACTGCGTAGTTGCACACTTTCTACCTTGGGTCGAATTAATGTATGTTAAGCTTTGTTTCAAACTAGTTTTGCTTTCAACAAAAAAAATCCTGACTACGGCTGCTGTCTGTGTGGAGTTTGGGTCCTTGAGTGACCACAAGGGTTTCCTCCGGGTGCTCAGATGTCGCACTTTCCAAAGATGTGCGGGGTTGTAGGTTGATTGGTCCTCTGTAAATTGCACCGAGTGTACGATGCAAAACTGGGTTGGTTGCTGCGGACTCGGTGGGCCAAAGTGCCCGTTTCCATGGTGATGGCTGAAATATAGTTGCATGCTGTATCTCTAAACTAAACTAAACTAAACTAAATTTGATCATTCACACTCAATATACCTTTGCTTTTTATACTACCAGGTGCTGAGTTTTAATTGGAAAATATTCGTAAGCAGAAATCCCAGTTTACTTTATCTAGATGACTATTTTTAAGAACTCGTAACCCTTTTCTGAAAATCAGCTGCATATTTGTAAAATATCTGTACCTCCAGAATAAAATGTCTGCTTTGTGAGGTTCTGCATTATAGTTTGTTCATCGAGTTTAGTTTAGTTTAGTTTAGAGATACAGCACGGAAACACCCCTTCACCCCACCGAGTCCACATCGACCAGTGATCCCCGCACATTAACACTATCCTGCACACATACTAGGAACAATTTACATTTATACCAAGCTAATTAATCTACAACCTTGCACGTCCTTGGAATGTGGGAGGATACCAGAGTATGTGTATGCACCCCACTGTATACACATACACCTATACCACACACCCACCAACATCTGTGAAAAAATAACTCAATCAAAACCGCAACAGTTAATAATTTAATTTCTGAAATCCTTTTCATGGCAAGGGAACAGAAAAACCCTTTTCAACGTTGGTTTGCCCCTCCTGAAACTTTACACTTTGTTGACAGCTTACTTGCCCAAACAATTGTGGAAAAAGCTAAACTACTCTCAGTACGGGTTCCTGCTAACTCTATGCAGACTTTGCCTGCTGAAGATCACTTGGACGAGTAAGTATGAACAACGCAATTAGCTCATGAATGTGAGATCATGATAATTCAGCTTAACGTTAATACAGATCAGTAGGTGGTGTGTATCTACTGCAACACAGTGGCGGCACATGATGCTCGGGGCACCAAGAATACCACCAAGTTGCTAACAGGGTGTTCTCGGAACCATCTGAAATGCAGCCCCACCAAAGATGTGAGATTATTACAATGAAAGAGCAGAGCCAGTCTCCCCTTAACGGCAGCCGTTTGTCAGATGCGCTCAGTCCTGCATCACTGGAGCAGCTTATTTTAAGTCTCACAAATAAATTGCTTTGTTCCTTTCAGACATTCAATCTGTCAAAGGGGGAGAAGACTTGAATTTTGATTTGTGCAAGACCATATTATTTAATATAAAATGGGAGAGAAGACTTTTGAAAATTAATACAATTAAACTTGCTATTACAAAGCGGCACAATTTAATGAAACATAATCAGAAATTCAGTCTTTTTTTGCAAACCGTCATCTGCAGTTGCTTGTTTCTACATTACAACATAATCACACAGATTCAGCATATTTCCTCAATTTACATCTACCCAGGTAGATCAGCTGCCACTAACAAACCTACACAACCCTCTCTCAATAAAAACACCTTTCATTCAGATCTATTCTACATTTCCCTTGACCTTCGTCCCCTTTGATCTATCGTTTCCACACCATACCTTTCCATATCTCGTTTCCCTCTTCCCTGACTCTCACCCTGGAAAAACGTCTTGACCTGAAAGGTCACCCAGTCCTTCTATCCATAGATGCTGCTGTCCCAATGAGTTACTCCAGCATTTTGTGTCTATCTTCGGTGTAAACCAGCATCTGCAATTCCTTCCTACAAAATTTGTGTCATAGAGTGATACAGTGTGGAAACAGGCCCTTCGGCCCAACACGCCCACACCGGCCAACAATGTCCCAGTTACACTAGTCCCACTTGCCTGCACTTGGTTCATATCCCTCCAAACCTGTTCTGTCCATGTACCTGTCTAACTGTTTCTTACACGATGGGATAGTCCCAGCCTCAACTACCTCCTCTGGAAGCTTGTTCCATACACCCACCACCCTTTGTGTGAAAAAGGTTACCCCTCAGATCCCTGTTAAATCTTTCCCCTTCACCTTGAACATATGTCCTCTGGTCCTCGATTCCCCTACTCTGGGCAAAAGACTCTGTGCATCTACCCAATCTATTACCCTCATAATCTTATGCACCTCAATAAGATCACCCCTTATCCTTATCCTGTACTCCTAGATGTCTCTGCTCTACAACACTGCCCAGAAGCCTACCATTTGCTCTGTAGGTCCAGCCCTTATTCACATCCCAACATGCAACACCTCACACTTCTCTGTATTCAATTTCATCAACCATTCCTCCGCCCACCTGGTCAATCGATCTAGATCCTGCTGCAATCATTCACAACCATCTTCACTGTCTGCAAAACCACTAACTTTTTTATCATCAGCAAATCTTGCCCTGTATGTTCTCATATAAATCACTGATGTAGATGAAAAACAGTAACAGACCCAGCACCGAACCCGGAGGCACACCATTAGTCACAAGTATCCAGTCTGAGAAGCAACCTTCCACCATTACCCTCTGCTTCCTTCCATGGAGCCAATTTGCCATCCATTCACCTATCTCTTCTTGGATCCCATGCGATCCAACCTTCCAGAGCAGCCCACCATGCGGAACCTTGTCGAACGCTTAACTGAAGTCCATGTACACAACATTTGCAGCTCTGCCCTCATCAACCTTTTTGGTCACATCTTCAAAAAAAATCAGTCAGATTTGTGAGACACGACCTCCCACATACAAAACCATGCTGACTCTCCCTAATCAGCCCTTGCCCATCCAAATGCAAATGTAAATCCAAATCTTATCCCTCAGAATACTATCCAGCAACTTACCAACTACAGATGTTAATCTCACCGGTCTATTGTTCCCAGCATTTTCCGTGCAGAACTGTGGTCACTGTTCCCAAAAGACTCCTCCACACACACTTTATTAACTTGCCCTTCCCAATTTCCCAATACTAGATCCAGCGTTGTACTTTTGTGTATTACTAGCATCTGTATTCTACATTCTATAATTCAGCATGCACTTGTCTGAAGAAGGCAACTGACATGTTTAAGAGGTAAATGGCTTTGCCGAGCTGGAGCACCTGAGGCAATTGAAACAAGTTGCAGTCGATGTAACGGCCTGGTCAGTCCCCAGGGGACGGCTAATTCACAGAAACTTGAGAAAATGTGCTCCACTTTATGAACCCTTGCAGGCAAGCTACAAGTCTGAGACTCTGTGAGATTGTTCCCTGCTGTTTGTACATACCACCGAAGGAGGAAGAGGATTGTGTTAAAAGCTGTGTGTGGCATTAGATCGCAGGTCCCTATTCTGTACCACAACATGCATTTGGCCCGTGGACCTGGGTTCAGAGAAAAGAAGAAAAATATTAAATGGGTTGCCAATTCCCCTCAGTGTAGTGCAGCCAACTTGCCACATTCACCAGTCTGGGGAAGATAGCAGCTGAGCCGATATAGTGTGGAAAGGAAAGTGTTGATCAAACCAATGCCACATTTGATATATGTAATGAAAGTCAACCCAACAGAGCATCAATGTTGACTTAGCTTTATTTGAGGCAGGTGTTATGAACAGAGCAAACTTTGATCATATTCATTTAGTTATTCATCACAATGGTTTATAGCCACACTGTCGGGGACAGTGGTCTGTAGCAGGAGAGGTGTGGACAGTGCAGACTTGTACAGTGACGGACCGCGGCGTTCAACTGAGACAGGTCTGAAGCCACTGTCCAAGTTGGAAATAACATGTTGGTAATAACATTTCAATGGGCCCACTTGGAACACTGGATTAGTTTTTATTAAAATTGTTGTCTATGTACATACTGTATTTGTACTGCAGGCAGGAAACCAGTTGCTTAGGATTTATTGCAATCTGTGAATGCAGAGACTTGAAGCAAAACAATTCATGTTGTGGAACCATGGACATTTCAACCTTACATCAGATGCATCTCAGCTATTTTTTAAATCCTATCGATAGGACTAACATTTGCAGCAAAAAAGCAGGAAAACGATTGTAAGTACACAGCAGTTTTGAATTAATTGAAATGTAAAGTTGTTTATAGTACGTGCCCCCAGACGGATAAAAACACCTCTTACACTTTCCAGTTCAAACGTCAATAAATCATTTATCATAGCCTGAAAAGGGAAATTCCCCCCAGTACAAAACTAAGAATTGGATTTTCAATTAAATATTGATATTATAATACTGATTTTTTTCAAAGCAGGATCATAAACCAGATTAGGAAAATGGGATACATATCATTGCTATATAGGAAAATTATAGTGGCTATTGAAAATGTTGTCACTTTCACACAATTAAGCAAGAATCTTGTGGGTTTTTAGCAAGAGTGCCCGGGAGTGCCCATTGCTGACAATAGGAGACCTGACCACTGAGAGGAGAAGCAGGAGGATGTAAAAAACCACAATGTGCTGGAGGAACTCAGGCAGCAACTATGGAGGGGATGGGCAGGTGCCGTTTAGGGTCAGGAACTTTCTAACCCAACCTGAAACGTCACCCAACCATGTTCTCCAGAGATGCTGCCTGACCCGCTGACTTACTCCAGCATTTGTTTTGTTTATTGTAACCGACATCTGTATAGCATATATCTAAATATAATATCAATATTTTTCTGCTAGTAGATGGATGCTATTTATTTTCAAGCAATCTTCAGCCAACAACCTTTACCTGGCACCCCTTTCAAACCAGTCCTAAAATAGCGCCATGGTCAGTCAAATTTCTGGTCAGACAGTCCCAGAAAAGTTTCTCTCTGAATCGTATCAAACTGAAGGAAAAAAAGCACCAGTGGCTGACTAGACAGGTGGAAACATTTGAGAATCAGAAATGGATAGTTAAGTCAATAGATAAAAGAGATGATGAGAATAAAATAATAAGAACTATAACAGTAAGAACCTTTCCAAGAACATTTAAAAAACACATGGATGGGAACCTAGATAGGAAACGTTTAGAGGGATATGGGCCAAGTGAAGGGAAATGGGTCCAGTTTAGATGGGGCATATTGGGCAGCATGTATGAGTTCGGCTGAAGAATGTATTAAGGTGCTCTATGACTTTATCCATATGAAAAGACATTAGCTAAAATAAATATTTCCACTGGACCAGTGTGACATTTGTTTTCCATCTGACTTATTTTGACACTCTCACCTGCTCATGCTTACAAATAGAGTGTGTGCATCAAATGATGGATATGGTGTTAATCATATGAACTTAGTATCACATTCTGACCCACTGACACTGTCAGCTTCGGCGAGGCAGGGGCGTACGAACCATGGCTACTGACTCCACAGGGTCTCCAGTATTCAACTGTATATGGTGCACCTTGCAAGGTGACGTGGTTGAAGAGAAGGCGCCCTGCTTGCCACTGATGTAGAGGAACCGGCCTGGGCAAATAATAGGAAGGAGGATTGAGGCAGGTTCTTGTGAAGACAATTAGTGGTGTGGGATCAGACTGAAGGTTGATGGGGAGTGGTTGGGCAGAAGACAAGCTGCAGGGTATCTGAAGATCACCTGTACAATAAAACATGCGTTTACACTGACAAAGATGGTGCTTGGTATACGTGGCTATAATAAACCAAATTCTGAACCTAAAAATCGGTCGTGAGTCAAACCGAAAAGTTGTAGAATAAATATCACAGTGAACAAAGGACAACGCAATTACTTTGAAGCTTCTTGGTAACAATATTTCCCTCCCATTTGAACGGACGTGGAGCTGCTGTTCATGTTTAGAAACATAGAAAAATAGGTGCAGGAGTAGGCCATTCGGCCCTTCGAGCCAGCTCCACCATTTAATATGATCATGGCTGATGATCCAAAATCAGTACCCTGTTCCTGCTTTTTCCCATATCCCTTGATTCTTTTTATCTCAAAGTGCTAAATCTAACTCTCTCTTGTAAAAACCCAGTGAATTGGCCTCCACTGGCAGAGAATTCCAAAGATTCACAACTCCCTGAGTGAAGATGTTTTTCCTCATCTCAGTCATAAAAGGCCTACCCCTTATTCTTAAACTGTGACCCCTGGTTCTGGACTCACCCAACATCGGGAACATTTTTCCTGCATCTACCCTGTCCAATCCTTTAAGAATTTTACATATTTCTCTAATATCCCCTCTCATCCTAAATTCCAGTGAATACAAGCCCAGTCGACCCCTTATTTCATCATATGTCAGTCCCGCCATTCTGGGAATTAACTTGATGAAACTACTCTGCACTCCCACAATAGCAATAATGGCCTCCCTCAAATTAGGAGACCAAAATTGCACACAATACTCCATGTGCGGTCTCAACAGGGCCCTGTAGAATTGCAGTAGGACAATTGCAGTAGGACCTCCTTGCTCCTAAACTCAAATCCTCTCGCAATGAAGGCCATGGCAATGAAGGCTTTCTTCGCTGCCTGCTGTACCTGCATGCTTACTTTCAGTGCCTGATAAACAAGCACAGCCATGTCCCTTTGCAAATCCCTTTATCCTTATCTGACAGCAATAATCTGCCCTCCTGTTCTTGCCACCAAAGTGGATAACCTCACATTTATCCGCATTATACTGCATCTTCCATGCCTGCCCACACACCCAACCTATCCAAGTCACCCTGTAGCCTCATAGCATCCTTATCGCAGACCACACTGCCACCAAGCTTTGTGTCATCCGCGAGCTTGGAAATATCACATTTAATTCCACATCTAAATTGTTAATATATATTATAAATAACTGGGGTTCCTTAGTGAAGACAGAACCAAAGTACTTGTTTAACTGTTCTGCCATTTCTCTGTTTCCCATTATAAATTCACCTGTATCTGATTGTAAGGGACCTACATTTGTCTTCACTCTTTTCCTCTTAACATATCTAAAGAGGTTTTAGTCAGTTTTTATATTCCACACAAGTCTTCTTCCATGCTCTTTTCCCCCCCTTCTAAATTAACCCCTTTGTCCTCCTTTGTTAAATTCTAAATTTCTCCCAGTCTTCCGGTTTGCTGTTTCCTCTGGCCAATTTATATGCTTTTTCCATGGATTTAACACTATCCTTGATTTCCCTCATTAGCCACGGTTGAGCCGCCTTCCCCATTTTATTTTTTCACCAGACAGGGATGACAATTTTTGGAGTTCATCCATGCGGTCTTTAAATCTTTGCCATTAGTCAGGACAACAGAGACTATAACTTTCAATGGGGCTTGTAGACACAAATGATTGGTGTTAGTACAGTACAGGACAGAGAACCTGGACAAATCCCCTGCTGCATAGAACAGAAACGTTTAAAATTAAATAGCCATAGAATAAAATGAAGAAACTTCACAATCATATTCATGTTTTCAGCCTGACTGTTCCAACAGAGGAAGATGGAACTGAACCTCCGTTGACCATCAGCACAGATCCCGACTTCTGGCGTGATGGAGAAAGGGTCACTGCTGAAGCTGCTGAGTAAGCTGGACCCTAACACTGGCCTGAGCATTCCACAACCTTTGACACGGGGTTATGGTGATCAACCCCCTACAAGAAGAAGAACAACAACTGTCCTGAAGCCACAGTTGGTTGAGTAGCGGTTAGTCATCAGAAACTGTAACTCTCACCTCATTCCTCGAATCAAACTATTTTGCTAAAGGTTGGACAAAGACTGTAATGAGATCTGTATCTGAGTGTCCTTGGTGAAACTAATTACTGATGAGTGGGGAGGATGCTTGGTAGCGCTGTCAACATCAGATTGCAGGTGAATGAGATGGGTTGAGTGGGTAGCAATTGTCCCAGTTGCATTTTTCCTCTTTTCTGTTTCACTCTGAAGTGAGATGCCCATCAGATGTTAATTGCATATATGTCACAGATCCAGATGTTGCAAGAAAGGCCAGTTACATTTCCATGAATTCCAATCCCAGAAGGCAGAACTCTGGAAGGGAGAGGACTGGGTGTGGCAAAGTGCGGGAATAACTCAGCGGATCAGGCAGCACCTCTGGAGAACATGGATAGGTAGGTGACGTTTCGGATTGAGACCCTTCTTCCTGAGTGCAGCAGAATGGACTCATGACTTCCATGAAGTTGATGAATTCAGATGTTGGTAACAAGTCGGTTTGCGCACAGCCTTGAGTACTGAAAAACAGCGAGAGATAAAGAGAGATTAATTTACCATTTGGAGAGTGACATCAAATGTCTGTTTCAGCAGGAACTCTACCGGTTTCTTTCATAAAAACTGACATCTTGCATAGGATTATTTTATTCGTGATCATTTAAAGCCCACTTTCCTACTTAAAAATGTAATAGAATTTAACGTTAGATCTATGTTAATGTCAAACCCAATCTGACTGTCACAATTCTCTAAACTTTTAACTTTAAACTTCCTTAACACAGACACTGTGTGATTGTGAATTTTGAGGATGAATTATTGTTCATTTACTGTCTGATACAACTAATATCTCCATAGATGCGGCCTAACCTACCGAGTTACTTTAGCACTTTGTGTCTTCTCCATCTGAATGATTGGAATACCATATACAAATACTAATACATACACTTCATATAATGTGTCCCCGCTGAGTTTCTCCAGCAATTTTGTGTACCTTCGATCTATTTCCTTCGCTCCATAAATGCTGCTGCACCTGCTGAGTTTCTCTAGCAATTTTGTGTACCCACTTCATATAATAGTCTGATCTCAAAGACCTTCCCAACAAGATTAAACTAAAATAGAATGATCTTCCAGTATTTATATTCACACAGAACATGGAACACTCCGTGCTATAGCAGACAGATCTTGAGGGCGTTGGCAACTTCTCAGTTGGCAAGTTTGTAGGTTAATTTGTTTCTGTAAATTGCCCCCAGTGTGTAGGATGGTGCTAGTGTAAGGGGAGATCGCTGGTTGGCGCAGACTAGGTGGGCCGAAGGGCCTGTCTCCACGCTGTATTTCTAAAGCCTAAAGTAAAGCTGCAAGGACCCAAAAGGTTACCGTGACAATGGGAATGGTGCAGGGATGTACCTGAGTAATTCCCATCTATTCCCATTCACCAATTGTACGCCGGGATTGCCCTGGAACAAGGGTCATTTCAGGGATCATCACGATGAAACTGCCCGGACTCAGGGAGAGGTTGGGCAAACCTGGACAATTTTCCCTGGAATGCTGGAGGTTGAGGGGAGGCCTGATAGATGTTTATAACATTATGAGATGCATAGATAGGATAGAATCTTTTTCCCAAGGATGGAAATGTCAAAGACTAGAGAGCACTGCTTTAAGGTGAAAAGGGCCAAAGTTTAAAGGAGATGCGTGAGGCAGGTTTTTTTATACACAGAGGTGGGTGCCTGGAACGTGCTGCCAAGGGTGGTGATGGAGGCAAATACAATAGTTGCATTTAGAAGACTTATGGATATGCATATGGATATGCAAAGAATGGATTATGTGTAGCCGGATATGAGTTCAACTTGGCATCATGTTCAGCACAGATATTGTGGGCCAAATGACCTTTTCTAGAGCTGTACTGTTCCATGTTCTATGACATTGTATATTTAACACAGCTGACGATGTTTTCGTCCAAGGATAGGCACAAAATGCTGGAGTAACTCAGTGGGTCAGGCAGCCTCTCTTGAGAAAAGAAATGGATGACGTTTCGGGTCGAGACCCTTCTTCAGACGCCAAAGAAGGGTCTCGACACAAAACGTTACCTATTCCTTTTCTCCAGAGATGCTGCTTGACCCGCTGAGTTACTCCGGCATTTTGTGTCTATCTTCAGTTTAAACCAGCATCTGCAGATTCTTCCTACACAACTTTCTCGTCCAGCCTGCCCTGGTAGCAGTGGACTCGGCTGAAACCTGCAGCTTCTGATCAACATTGCTCTGTAATCTGGCCATGATTAGTCAGCTGATGGGCATCTGCCCTTTGCCCTGAGACACATGCATCTGCCCTTTGCCCTGATACACAGTCACATCAAACATTCCAGACAATTGTCACCCTGCCCATCAAGCCCATCCTTCCAGCATCAATCTAAGTTCAGCAGTTAATTGTAATTGTAAATGCAATGAATTTATTAGCCAAGTATGTAAAAAAATATACAAGGAATTTGATTTGCCATACAGTCATATCAAAAAAGCAACAACACACAGTTACATACAAATTAACATAAACATCCACCACAGCGCACTGTGATAGAAGGCAACAACATATTATCTTCTTCCCTCCTTTTCTCCGGTGGTCCTGAGCAAAGGGGCCGTCAGCTCCACGATGTTAGGCCGCAGTGCGGACGGAGATACGATACGGAAAAATCGCATCTCCATCATGGAAAGAGATTTTAAAAAGTGTCCCCCACCCCCTACATAATCCAAAGCTAAAGTCACACTAAAACATACATTCACCAATTGACTAAAAATAACAAAAGAAGAAAAGGACGAGACAGACTGTTGGCGAGGCTGCCATCGTACAGCGCCACCCGGTGGTAACAAGTAATTGCTGGAGTAAAATTAAATTTAAATGGGTTAGAGTTTATGCCTGGAACACGGTATTAAGTTACATGATTATGTTGATTGTTGTTGACCACTGTGTCCTGCAGTCAGTGCCTCGGAGATTATATAGCACCATAAAAGCTGTCAATAACTGTAATTACTTTGGGAGAACTGTGCAAATAATGAAGTAGAAGCTCTTCCGTAAATTTGTTTTTGCTATTTAATGAAAAAGCCAATAACGTATAAGACCTTGTAAATTAAGCATCAATATATTGATTGATACATTGCAAATTAGCTCCGAGCATTGATCCCAACAGTGCCACGATGGAACTTGAGGTGAATCAACTGATCTTCTCATCCCTTTGAGCACCATTACACTGGTGAGGAAGTGGTACAGTGCTTTGTGAATGAAGTAAGATGCACAAATGTACAACAACTGAAGTGTTTGTTTGGTGAAATCCACTGACTGCAGAAAAGCCCCATAACCTACAGTATATCTAAGCTTTGCTAATTGTGTAGGAACATCACATTTTCTGAAATTGACTTAAATAATCAAGTGATTATTGACTTCAGGAGGTCATATAATGGAGAATATGCCCCAATCTCCATCTAAGGGGACAGTGTGGAGAGAGTGTCCAGCTTTAAGTTTCTGGGCACTCACATTTCAGAGGACCTCACATGGTCCACCAACACCGCTGCGCTGGTCAAGAAGGCACAGCAACGACTGTTCTTCCTGAGGACATTAAAAAAGACTGGTCTGCCCCAACAGCTACGGACAACTTTCTACCGCTGCACCACAGAGAGCATATTAACGTATGGCATCTCTGTGGTATATCAGTTGCACGGAGGTGGAGAGGAAAGCTCTTCAGCGCGTCTTCCACAGAGCGCAGAAGATTATTGGGACACATTGGAGAGCATCTACCACACACGGTGCCTGAGGAAGGCCGTCAGCATCAATAAAGACTCCTCACACCCTTGTAATGGGCTGTTCGAACTACTTCCCTCTGGCAGACATTACAAGGCCTTCTATGCTCGAACCTCCAGACTCAGGAACAGCTTCATTCCCAGAGCTATAGCGGCTCTGAACCGGCCCTGCTGAGTGCCCCCCACCCCCCTGGACTGTCTCCCTCGGATGGTCACGTCGCACAGACACATCTGCACTTTAGTCTGTTGAACTGTTTTGACTATTTTACTGTTCTTTTTACAATCCATGTTCTCGGGGTATCTAAATCTAAATTGTATTAGTTATTTATGTTATGACATCGGATGGAAGCTGCATACCAAATCTTGTTGCGCTTATGTGCAATGACAATAAAATATTATTATTATTATTATTATTATTATTGCTGACACAGTGGCACAGCGGTGGAGTCGCTGCCTTACAGTGCCAGAGACCGAGGTTAGACCCTGACAACAGGTGCTTGTCTGTACAGAGTTTGCTCCTTCTCCCCGTGACCGCGTGGGTTTTCTCAGAGTACTCCCATTTCTTCATACTCCAAAAACATGCAGGTTTGTAGGTAAATTGGATTGGTATAATTGTCCCCAGTGTGTGTAGGATGGTATTACTCTGCAGGCATGGCTGGTCTGCATGGACTCTGTGGGCTGAAGGGCCTGTTTCTGTGCTGTATCTCTAAACTAAACTAAACTACTGAGCATCGCTATAACATTGTTGTCAGTGTAAAGCTGCCCTCCCACAAGCAGAGTCAAGCCTCTCTGCAGTTCATACTGTAGCTTGCAGCCCAACCTATAATTAGAGACATGTTGCCCTTTCCCATTTTTAAAGATGACTTGCTTGTCCTCGCCTGACATGGGAAGTCAGTGTGACCTGAAGGGGCAGATGGAATCTCTGATGTGGCATTTTTGAAAATTAATTTATTCACCAAGGTCCTCAAATGAAATACACTCAGAGCAAAGTCATTAAAATAAAAAGATTCTGCATTAATTTAGTATCTTTCACGACATCCCAAGGTACTTTAAAGCCCGGCAACTAGTTTTGAAATGTAGTCACAGTTATGATATGGGAATTACAGCCAGCCTGTTCACAGTTCGCTCCCACAGGCAGTGATTTGATAATGACTGTATTATTTGTCTTGTTCATGTTGAATATTGGGCAGGATACCATGTCTCTCCTCAAGAGTCAGGAGTGTTTTATTGTCATATGTCCCAGATAGAACAATGAAATTCATACTGGTAGCAGCACATCAGAATATATAAATATAGTACACTGTAAACAATATAATAAATGAGAAAAAAAAAAGTTCACTCTTTGTGTATATGCACACGCATACATACACATGGTTGTGGTGTTTAAGGGCAGTCGGGAAGAAGCTGGTCCTGAATCTGGACGTTACAGTTTTCAGGCTCCTGCACCTTCTTCCCGATGGCAGGCTGCTCTTCGTCTAAACCACTTGCTGAAGTAGACCATGAGGAAAGCATTGTTCCATTTCTCATTTACTGACGTTTGAGGGGGTGCAATTTGAAAGCCCAGAGAGGCAGATGCTGGGCCAATTAATGGTGGTAGTTGAGGGAAAAGATGATCAAAAGACATCACGTTCTGGGGCCAGACAATGTTGGAATCACATGTTGCTGGGAATATTTTGGGATCATTAGCACATATATCTGTGCATACGGAGCCTTGAATTTATAATCTTATCCTTTGGTCACTCTTCTCCTTCTCCAACTGTGAACTCCCCCCCACCCTACATGACTTGTATTTGCTAGAATTTAGAAGATTGAGGGGGGATCTTATAGAAACTTACAAAATTCTTTAGGGGTTGGACAGGCTAGATGCAGGAAGATTGTTCCCGATGTTGGGGAAGTCCAGAACAAGGGGTCACAGTTTAAGGATAAGGGGGAAATCTTTTAGGACCAAGATGAGGAAAACATTTTTCACACAGAGAGTGGTGAATCTCTGGAATTCTCTGCCACAGAAGGTAGTTGAGGCCAGTTCATTGGCTATATTTAAGAGGGAGTTAGATGTGGCCCTTGTGGCTAAGGGGATCAGGGGGGTATGGAGAGAAGGCTGGTACGGGATACTGAATTGGATGATCAGCCTTGATCATATTGAATGGTGGTGCAGGCTCGAAGGGTCAAATGGCCTTCTCCTGCGCCTATTTTCTATGTTTCTATGACTAGCAACATCCTCGTTTACATCCTCTTTTGAAACCATAACCGCCTCTCCATTGTAGCCATAGTTTCAGTTGTCAACCCCAAAAGCACTAGAATTATTTAAATAAAACATTATGTCCCTCCCCCTGTCTCTATCTCCTTCCTCTTAATGTGATCTTTGTATCTTGCCTCTGTAACCTGTATTTTTGGTCACCATCATAATATTCGATGTGCTTTTATTTGTCAAATATTGTGTGATAGCATTTCTCTGAGGAGAAGAGGGATACCTTACTACATGAAGCCGCAATAAATGCCAGATGCTGTTGCTGATATCTTGACCTGCATTTTGAATCGAGAACTCCAGGAACATGATGTATTTTGTGTGGGAATGAACTGCAGATGCTGTTTTATACTGAAGGTAGACACAATAAGCTGGAGTAACACAGCATCTATGGAGAAAAGGAATAGGTGATGTTTCGGATCAGAACACTTCTTCAAACTTTTTAAATAAAGCATTAAGGGTTCCAACCCAAAACGTCACCTATTCCTTTTCTCCAGAGATGCTGCCTGACCCGCTGAGTTACTACAGCATTTTGTGTCTATTATGCCTTCTGTAACTGTTATGAATATTAGACTGGAAATCATGTTCAAAGCATTATTTTTTTTAAAGTGTAGAATTTATTGAAGATTATTTTTGAGAATGAATGAAGCCAGCGACTCAGTCACCACAAATTGAATACATTCTATTGAACGGACGAGGAAAATATTAATTGATTTGCTGTGTTATCCTAACATGCACTCTGACCTCTTGTGCTCCTGCCAGTTCTATTTAAAAAGCTCTTGCCTAAATCCTCAATTCTTTATTAACAATTGAAATGAACACTGGACTCGGTGAAATAATGAAAGTGGAATATTAAACCGGACACATAATACAAGTGGGAAACAAGCGGTGGAATCCGGAAAACTGCCATGGAAAGTGATACAGCTTATTCCTTTTTTCTTCATGTGTCATGAATGTTTAATTCTGTTTCCAAAAGTATTTAAATATGCATGGCTTCATAACATGCAGTGTATAATATGCACATATCATGTGCACTTTTATTTGAAGAGTTTAGCATCTCTCAGCTCGAATGTGCATTGGGAAATGAACATTGATGTAAATTCGCTGCCTGTCGCCCAATGCAATTTTGTAGAGGAAGTATAAATGTAGGTGATTTTGGTCTGTTGGTATACAGCCTCATGCAATGGCTTGGCTTGTTATCAACTCAGATGCCCAGAGCAGTGAACCTGCATCACAGCGCGAGGAATGTGTACGGACTGATGGCTGTGGGGGCATGGTCTGGACATTACAACCACTGTGCTGGAGTAAAGTGCTGAAGTTGTTGCTTGGAGCAACCACTGGGTCCACTAAAGTTCACACTGTTACCAGACCCAGTTAATAGACTTGCACACTGGCTGAAGGCTATCGGCTCCTGGCGCAGAGGATTACTTTTCGTTGGGCCACAGTCCTAGAGCTGTGTCATCCACTAAAGGGCCGGGTCTGCCCGTGAACAGAAGGTGAACAGCAGTCCTCAAAGTTTTTTTTTGGAGAACATGATCAATCATTGCCTGTTATAAAATCTCAGTCCAAACTTTAGTTTAGTTTAGTTTAGAGATACAGGCCCTTTGGCCCACCTAGTCTACGCCAACCAGCGATCACCCCGTACACCTGCAATATCCTGCACACTTCGAAAATTTATAATCATTACCGAGGCCAATTAACCTACATGCCAGTACTTCTTTGGAATGTGGGAGGAAACCAGAGCACCTGGAGAAAACCCACGCGGTCACAGGGAGAATGTACAAACTCTGTACAGATAGAACTTGTAAGTCAGGATCAAACCGGGTCTGTGACGATGTAAAGCAGCAACTCTACCACTGTTCCACCATGCCGCCCCTGTAGATAAAGACGTCTCTTATTTATCCACAGATGTCTGCCTTTGTCATAAATTAATAAGCCAGAGGAGGTAGCTGATGGCAGGTACTAAAACAACATTTAACTTGGGCAGGTACATGGACAAAAGAGGTTTGGGGATATATTGGCCAAATGGTGTTATGTGGGACATCAATAAACGTATTTTATTCTCCACACACTCCCATCAACACTGCCCGAGCTCTACCCTCACCTACACACCAGGGCTACGTTACAGGGAGAAACCAGGAGTATCCTGAGAAAACTACTGCATATTTCGGGAAGAACATGCAAACTCCACACAAGATGCACACTGAAGCTGTGAGGTAGCATTTCTACCCGCCACGCTATCCTGCCACGCAGTTTGGTGACAGAAAGGTTTAACCCTGGTTGCGGTCAAAGGAGAATCTGTGCATGTGCAGAGCACTGGGCAGCAATGAAACATGCCCCGTGATCCAATGATCATAACTAGGAGCCTTCACCCTTGGGTGCTGGGTATGTGCACAGTCATATCACAGGTCCAGGGCAACACTAGAGATGCTAGGGACAATTTAAACATTTTATTGAAGCCAATTAGCCGACAAACCTGTACGTCTTTGGATTGTGGGAGGAAACCGGATCAGCCAGGGAAAACCCACGCAGTCACGGGGAGAACATACGAACTATGTCCAGACAGCAACCATAGACAGGATCAAACCCAGGTCTCCGGCGCTGTAAGCCAGCAACTCTACCGCTGCGCCACTGTGCAGCCCTATCTTTAATCGGACTTTATTGCACTTCATCCTGCACTAAACGTTATTCTCTTTATCTTGTATCTGTACACTGTGGATGGCACGATTGTAATGATGTAGTCTTTCCGCTGGCTGGTTAGCGCACAACAAAAGCTTTTCACTGTGCCTCGGTACACGTGACAATAAACTAAACTTTATCCTTGCAAGGAGTTTTCCCCTTACTTATTAACAAGGTTAATCTAATTTTGTAAAATAAAGTGAACCTGCGAAAGGGCAGCTCACGTTCGTGGGTGATTTAATTACAAATGGCAAAACCTTTAATTCATTTTGTGTCTTTCCTGTCATCTAGATGCCCCAATTAGTTACATCCAATGAGGCAGCTTCAGACGTGTACACAAGAACACCAGGGCAATCTGCATATGGTATAGATCCAGCAACAGCAAGAAGATACTGGCAGCAGCTGAAAGACAAGCGATGGGAAGATGTAGACTTCCCTGTCTTTAGTTGACTGGTGATGTGAGAGGGTATACACGTGGGGGTAAACAGTATACAGGAGGTCAGGGCATTTGAAGATTGGCATCTCCAACACTCTCTGTCCTATGTCCATATGTCAGCCCAGGTAATGGTCTAAGTCTCAACAACATGAATCAAACTCACAACCCAGTAGAACGCTCCCATCTGAGCTACTGTATATCCGATACCACAAATTAAAGCTCAGCCTCTGTCTCTGGATGGGATTTGCTGTATTAAATTAAACCTCAATTTAAACCAGATCTCCAGACAGATCTGAATTAATTTAATTAACACAACCCATTTATCTCTGAACTTTTTATTAATGCCAATCTTACGATGGATTCAGGGTATTATTTAATTAACAATGAGATTCATATCTCAACTGTACCTGAAATGCCAGTGAGATATGAACACACACGTGCTTATTGTGGTGGCTAAAATCACTCTCTGGACCAATTAAAATCACCACATAGACAGAAAATTAAATGGCTTCTGCTACAACCACAGAAAGGAGCATTTCAAATGGAAGCAATTGTACATCTCTGTGAGCCGTGATGTATTTGTGAAGCCTTTCATTTCATTCACAATTTCTCACAACAGCCATGAGAGGGCAGTGTGGTGAAAGAATCCACGTCACTCTTTGACGAGTTGTACTCAGATTTTTCAATTGAAGACACTGTTAGGGAGAAGGCTCAGGGTTAGCACCCACCTGCTCCCTCTCTTCCCCAGTCTCCCCCACACCCAGCTTCATTGTGATGGATAAATATTTGGGAGATCAATGAAATAATGGTTTTGGGGAACTTGAGCACAGGATGAGTTGGGGCCAGTGTTGATCAGCTGTGTTGACATTGAATGGGGGGGGGGCAGACGAGGGGTCTACCCCTCCCCCTTCCCCTGCTCCTACTTTCTTGTGTCCTTGTGTTTCAGAAAGTTATTAGTCGCTTGTTTTTTCAGAAAAGATCTTTGATGCAAACATGTTGAGGAACTGGGTTCTGAACTGGCATGTTAATGTAGAGAGGACGTTGTTAGGGGCGGCACAGTGACGCAGTGGTAGTGTTGCTGTCTTACAGCACCAAAGACCCTGGTTCGATCCTGACCTCGACCATTGTTTGTGCAGAGATTACACATTCTCCCTGCGTTGGTTTTCTCTGGGTGCTCCAGTTTCCTCCCACGTTCCAAAGATGTACGGGTTTGTAGGTTAATTGGCTTTGGTAAAATTGTCCCTAGTGTGTAGGATAGAATTGTCTATGGGGTGATCGCTGGTCAGCACAGTCTCGGTGGTCCCGTTTCCATGCTATATCTATAAAGTCTAACGTTTATAGTCTAAAGTCTAAAGTCTACATTATAGGGATCTTTGGATATAGATAAGCCCTGAACGCATCCCTTTGGACTCCAAAGACGTACAGGTATGTAGGTTAATTGACTTGGTAAATGTAAAAAAAAATGTCCCTAGTGGGTATAGGATAATGTTAATGCATGGGGATCGCTGGTCGGCGTGGACCCGGTGGCCCGAATATGGCCGGTTTCGCGCTGTATCTCTAAAAATAAAACTAAAAAACAAAAATAAGACTCCATACACTTCCATAACATAAAGTAAGGTCAACCTGTAATTTGGGAATCACAAAAATGGGGGGTGTGAGGAGAACATTAATCTTGAGATTCTCACAGAATATGGAATAATTGAAAGATTGGATGGGTGGGAAGAGGTCAAATAGGCCATCTCTGGTGAAAGTTCACTTTGAATGATATTAGCAATTACTGATGCAATTAAGCACTAATCGCACTGGTGTTAACAAACGCTTCATTTTAAATGGATTTCAATATTCAGTATTGAGCTGAAAATCAGTGTTGCTGCTCACTGGGACTGTATTTGAGTGTCTTTCCATCGCGCATATAATTTCATTAATAAATAATACTGGCATCATGAAATTACAATAAAGTTCTCATAATCATCTACAAAGTAAGAATGCTGTGGAATTCCAGTGAAAAAAAACATAGAAAACATGGAACATGGAAAACATCGAACCAGGCAAGTCCAACAGATTGTGTTGTCAGATTTGTACCAATATTTCATATGTGCTCAAGTTCTTGACTGATAACAACAGTTCCTCGTCTAACCAGATGGGGGCACTTGAGAACAGGACTGCACTTGATCAGATAAAGGTTGGACTGTTGGAAGAATCCTCAATCAGTCAGAATTTTAAATGGCTGAGGTCAAGGTGAAGAATTTTAATATCACAAATTAAACTGAAGAAGGGTCTTGACCCGAAACGTCACCCATTCCTTCTATCCAGAGATGCTGCCTGTCCCGCTGAGTTACTCCAGCATTTTGAATCTATCTTCAAATTATACTTGAACAAGTTCAAGATATCTTCAAGAATTGTGTTAGCTGCTACATGAAAAGCTAACTATTTATCACATCCAAATGTTAATATTTTGTGAACCAGCAAAATGGTGCCACAAATGTTAATTGGTATTTGTTTATTATTGTCACGTGCACCAAGGTACAGTCAACAAATGTGTGTGCGTGCTATCCAAGCATATCATACCATCCATGCTTGTGTATAATCACATCATATGTAGGGACAACAGGTAATGAAAAAGAGGAAGCAAACAGAATGCAGAATTTACTGCTACAGGGAGAGTGCAGTTATAAAGTACACGGGCTGCAACAAAGTAAACTGGGAGACCAGGAATACATCCCTAGCAGGTGAGGAGAGTCCATTCAAGACTCTGATAACAGCAGGGAAGAAGCTTGCTCCTGAATCTAGTGGTTCGTGCTTTCAAACTTTCATAGATCTACTGCCCGATGTAAGAGAGAAGAGGGGATGAACAGGTATGAATGGTCCACGATTATATGGGCTGCTTTGAAATGTAGATGAAGTCGATGGGGGGGGGGGAGTGATCGACGGGGCTGCGAGTACAACACTCGGCACTGTTTTAGGTCGTGCAGTTACATCTGATGACCGCGATGTGCTGCCTCTCAGCCTTGCATCACACAAAACACCGATTCAGTGTGGACCGCTAAAACCTCTCTCCAAAACAACGCAACTACTAAATCTGCCCCGGCAAGCACATAATGAACTGGCTGGAAGATGCACCCTCACCTGAACCACAGTCCCCATTCATTCACAGGGTGTTCTGGTGAATTAATTAAGTGTAAGAACACAGTGTACAGGACTAGTTCAGAAAGCAGACTGCACACATCAGGTTTGATCAGCTTCCAGTGTTCAGAGACGGCATGCTTCGGGAGCACAGTAATGAGGTTGGGAGTTGAACTAGATTCAAAGTGCACGGAACACTGAGATGGAATGTCGCTCACTGCCAGCTGCAACATATCAGCTGATTTGTCAAAGCCCATGGATGATGGGTGTGAATGTACCGCGGGCATTTTAGGGTGGAAAGTTTAGCACCACTTACTGGGTGCAATGGATGACAACAGGAATAGTAACAGAATATTGAGTTTAGTTTATTGTCATGTGTACAAAGGTACAGTGAAAAGCTTTTCGTGCATGCTAACCAGTCAGCGAAAAGACAATAGATGATTACAATCGAGTCATCCACAGCGTACAGATACACAATAAAGGGAATAACATGAATAATGCTTAGTGCAAGGTAAAGCCAGTAAAGTCTGATCAAAGAACTCCAATGAAGGAGATAGTAAATCAGGACCACTCTCTAGTTGATCGTAGGATGGTTCAGTTGCCTGATAACAGTTGGGAAGAAACTATCCCTGAATCTGGTGGTGTGCGTTTTCACACTTCTACACCCTTTACCGATGGGAGAGGGAAGAAGAGGGAGTGGCCGGGGTGCAACTTGTCCTTGATTATGCTGCTGGCCCTTCCGAGGCAATGTGAAGTGTAAGTGGAGTCGATGGAATGGAGTTTGGTTTGTGTGATGGTCTGGGCTGAAAATATTTAACAGAATAACAAATATCTATTTTAAAGAGCAATTGCTTGGAATTTCTGGCAAATTTCTTCAATTCTAAACAAATCTTCTACCATATCAGCTGCTGCCAAGTTTGTGATTTCCACACGCTGGAGGTCAGAGTGTTAGTGCAGACCTCGTCCTTGGGTGCCACCATTGGCATCAAATCTCCCGTCTCCAGGTCCCAGGACTTGGGACAAGGTGCTCCATTTTACTGAGGTACTTCAGACCGAAGAAGGGTCCCGACCCAAAATAGTATCTATTTATTCCATCCACAGATGCTGCCTGATCCGCTACGTTCCTGCAGCAATTAGAGTCAGTCATATACAGCGCAGAAACAGGCCCTTTGGTCCTACTTGCTCATGCCAACCAAGATGCTTCATTTACACGAGTCCCACTTGCCCGTGTTTGGCCCATATCCCACTAAACCTTTCCTATCCACGTACCCGTCCAAATGTCTTTTAAATGTTGTTATAGTACCTGCCTCAACTACCTCTTCTGACAGCTAGTTCTATATACCCACCTTCCTCTTTGTGAAAAAGTTGCCCCTCAGGTTCCTATTAAATCTTTCCCTTCTCATCTTAAACCTATTTCCTCTAGTTCTTGATTTCTCTACCCTGGGTATTAGACTCTGTGCATTTACCCTATCTATTCCCCTCATGATTTTATACACCTCTATAAGATCATCCCTTATCCTCCTGTGCTCCAAGGAATAAAGTCCCACACCGCCCAAATTCTCCCTATGGCTCAAGCCCTCAAGTCCTGACAACATCTTGACTTTGTTTGATGTATTGAGTTATTTAAAAGTTTTAAATGCTGCTCTCAACGTAACACATCTTGGCTTGATTAATAATGGATGATTTGATGGTTATCAACACGAGCAAGGGTTTGAGTTTATCCGTACTTAAACATGGAGATGACAACAACAACTTGAACTTCAGTAATGTATTTAAATAGTAAATGCATCTGAAGGTGCACCGGATCAAATGTTAACCCTGGCCATTATAGAAGAACTGGAGAAGTGGGCACTATCACGACTTCCAAAATACATTTGGACAGATGTATGAAGAGGAAGGGTTGAGAAGGCTATGGGCCAAATACAGGTAAATGAGAACAGTCTAGAATGCCAACATGGCCAGCATGGACAAGGTGGGCCGAAGGACCAGTTTCTGTGCTGTATAGCCTTATCTCTAAGTGACGACTCAACGTTTTTAGGGATAGGTTCTAATAGGTGTTTCATTATTCCATAGAAGCTAACCCATGTAGCTTTCATGGCTTCATATTCATATTCAGCACATGAAAAATGTTGGCCCGTCATGTTGTGCGTACAACATATTTAGATATGTCCAAGAATTCTGATACCATTGTGAGACATGAGGGATAATTTCTATGATAATAAACCATAACTGAAAATGAGGAACTTGGTGAAAGTTACATAATAGGATGTATTTTTTCTTCCTGCTGCTCCCTGCACCATCAGTACTGATGGTCGGTCACAAAGTGCTGGATTAACTCAGCAGGTCCAGCAGCATCTCTGAAGGTCATGGAATTAGCCAAGTTTCAGGTTGGGACCCTTCTTCAATACTGATGGTCAGATGGGTAGCACAAATGCCACTAATGTGTCTGGAAAAGAGTTGTGACTATTGCAGCCCACACAGGGACTTCCAAATGCATGCAACACACTCTGAATGCCATTTCCATCTAACCTTTGATGGTGCCCATTTATAGAGAAGCAGGCTGCCAGTGTGACTCAATGGGTACGGTTTCCATGCTGCCCTTCAGCAAACACCAGCCTCCTCACCCCCACCTCCACCTAATCCTAGAATGACTGGCACCATCTCTTGATACCCACCTGACGTCAACAGCCCTTCACCCCTCCACCTTACAATCTCCTGACTCCACCAGGAACCTTACACTTCCTTATCTCTCTAACTCCCTCGACGCACAGTCTGAAGAAGGGTCTCGACCCGAAACGTCACCCATTCCTTCTGTCCAGAGATGCTGCCTGCCCTGCTGAGTTACGTCGGCATTTTGTGTCTAACCTCACCCATGTCACCAGCCTCCATTCCAAGCCCTCATGCCCGTGAAGTTGACCTTCCAAACACTGAGCACCAACACTCCTGGCATTCTCAAATCACTCTCCTTACGTCCACATCTACCCTGTGCCCATTAAACAGACTCCAAACTAGCAAACCAATACCACTCCACCAACATCCAAAACAAGCTCATCTTCCTACACACAGCAGACTTCAGAAAAACCTTGATCCCCCCCCACCCCCGAACCCTGCTGATTCCTTCTGATCTGTGGCCCTCCCTTATCCCTCCTTCAATCTCCTGGAACAACCCAGTCCTGGGACTGATCAGGTTTACCTGCATTTATTTTGGCCCTGTCCCACTTAGGAAACCTGAACGGAAACCTCTGGAGACTTTGCGCCCCACCCAAGGTTTCCGTGCGGTTCCCGGAGGTTGCAGGTGGTTGCTGGTGGTTGCAGGTAGTGGAAGCAGGTAGGGAGACTGACAAAAACCTCCGGGAACCGCACGAAAACCTTGTGTGGGGCGCAAAGTCTCCAGAGGTTTCTGTTCAGGTTTCCTAAGTGGGACAGGGGCATTATGCTCTATTGATGGGCCCTTGTACTAAACATCCATCGGCCCATGCAAATCATCTCTGGGGTGGATCTTTGGGAGCAGTGATTAGTCTCAAAAGTCTTGTTAAATTCTATTATGGTATTTATTCCAGATGTCTTTGTTGGCTAAATGAAAAATAACATTATGTTGACACTTGACTCTGTGTGGACAGGGTAAACAAACACTTGTCATAAACTCACCAGATATTTAGTGTCTTGCCTTAAATAACTACGTGCCAGATCACTGCAGCCTCTCCTATTAATCTGCAGGAAAGGTGCTGAGGGAGTTTAACACATTTCCTATTCCCAGCAAATTGTATCAACAAGCAAACGAGAAACCAATTACACTTGACTTGAAATAGCACCCTTAGGAAACTTCTCCTCAGTTCCAGTTAAGATTTTTTAAGCAGTATTTCTATAACTATTAACACCTACCAAAGAAATAGATGTGTTTGAATGGCACTGATTTAATAAATTGCTCCTCGTGGTCCAAAAGGAGTCATCTGTTCTCATCCCCTGGCGTAGGTGGAATGGTTAAACTGGCACAGTGCCCTGCATAATGAGAACAGCGGTGAACCACCTGATTCATTTTCACCTACTCTTGTTTAACACAATTAACAAAGCCAGATGGCAGGGCAAGATTTTTGATGCGGAAATTCATAAATAGCTGACATGCCAATTATTGATTCTTGAAAGCACAGCTGTACCTGTCTGGTAACATGGCGTGAATGAATCCTGAAGACCATCTTGGATGCCTTGATGGGTTGGAGGTCACCTAACGATGGACATCAAAAGAAAGATAAAGCTGTTTAAAGCATCCCAGTCATGCAACATGGTCATTCATAAGTGGGAACAATTTGCACAAAATATGAAATGACCCTGAAGAAACATCTAAAAGGTATAAACCATAAAGCCTTTCATATTACAGGTGCTCAATATGATTTTGAATTTAGTTTATTGTCAATTATACTGCGGTACAGTGAAAATCTTTTGTTGCGTTCTAACCAGTCAGCGGAAAGACAATACATGATTACAATCGAGCCAGCCACAGTTTACAGATACAAGATAAAGGGAATAACATTTAGTGCAAGATAAAGTGAGGTAAATTCCGATCAAAGATAGTCCGAGAGTTTTCAATGAAGTACATAGTAGCTCAGGTTGTTGGTAGAATGGTTCAGTTCCTGATAACAGCTGGGAAGAAACTATCCCTGAATCTGAATCTGATTCAAGATGAATATTAGCTGAGAAATGAAGATCCCCAACCTGATATATCTGGAGTGCATTATCTTGTCATTAAAAGAGGCATCAATTAAGATCCACCTCTCCGACCAAATGCAAATGCCATTATTAACTTACGTATCACTATCTTGACAGCTAAAATTTGTGTTGAAATGCATGTATGATCACTATGTTGAATTATGTCCCATGTATGAAAGTGTTGAAGTGTAAGATATGTGTTCAGATACCTATCACTGTGTTCAGGAATACATCGGTGCACCCGCTCTCCTGAGATATGTTGGGTGTATGTTGTTACACTGTGTTGAAATGCACATCACTGTGCTGAGATGTACATGATTCACATACTCCATATAGTGCCCAGAAGTTTGACTTTATGTTCTGTGTTCACAAACAAGTGGACAATTGCTGCCCAAGAATGCTTTGAATTCACAGGCACTCGTTGGCAGATAAATATTTGAATTAAAGAGAAAGAATAAAAGAGTTCAATTTCCCAATCGTTTGTTGAAACAGCTGTGGAATATGAAGGAAGAATCCTTCAAGATAGTTTTTAATTAGTAGGTTCTTGTTTTAAGCCTGGATGTGTGGAATGCAAATGACAGCAGGGTTGGCGGTTTCTGATCTATATGACTGAGTAACATATCCACACAGGGTATGCTCCAGGATGCCTTTAGGTCATGAACATGTGCCCAGGCCCGATGAAACTGGTCAAGTGAGAAGAAAAATCACATCCTCAGGACTTGTGTGCTAATCTACATAAAATTAACAAATCAATTATGAGTATTACATATAAATAATAATTTAATACCGAGAAACTAACTTTGATGAGGTTGCATATCAACATTCAGTTGCTTTCTCTGCCCATCGAGTGGCTTTTCTATAGCACATTAGACGGCACTGCTATATTTATGGAATTCATACTCAGATCAGGCAGATTTATGTGCAGGAAGGAACTGTAGATGCTGGTTAATACCAAAGATAGACACAAAGCGCTGGAGTAACTCAGCAGGTCAGGCAGGTCAAGCCATCTGAAGAAAAGAGATGGCTAATTTATGGGAGATTTATATTCGTCTGAAAAAGGATCTCGACAAAATATAAATTGTTCATTTCCCTCCACAGATGCTGCCTGGCCAGATGAGTTCCTCCAGCACTTTATGTTATCCTCATTTCAGGCAAATATCATCAGCATTATCAGAAAACTCACATTTTTAGACTGAAAGAAGGAAGATTGTAGATAGGTCAAAGATGTCCTATCAAGAGAGGTGAAGTTAGTGTTAGATCAAGTGGACCAGGTCGATGTTTTGGAACTTCAGTAATGTTTAGGTACTATATTTGTTTTTCTCCTTCGCTCCCAGGATGTGGATGTGGATGTCACCAGTAATTTTATAGCCTGGTGCCAAAACACCAAACTCTCCCTCAGGTTTCCAGAGACCTTTGAACTATCTTTAATCGAACTTTATCAGATTTTATCTTGCACTAATTGATATTCCCTTTATCCTGCGTCTGTACACTGTGGACGGCTTGGTTGTAACCATGTGTAGTCTTTTAGTTGAAGATAGACACAAATGCTGGAGTAGCTCAGCAGGTCAGGTAGCATCTCTGGAGAGAGATGGCACCAGGCTTTGAGGATCTCAAATTCTGAGGACAATTAAAGGAATAGGTGACATTTCCGGTTGAGACCCTTCTTCGGACCAGTCTTTTTATTGACTGGATAGAATTGCAATAAAATCATTTTCACTGTACACGTGACAATTCTAAACTAAACTAAATTAACCATGACCTTCGAGAATGTTGTGAGATGCCACCTTCATGAACTGCTGTAAGCTGTGGGTGAAGGAAAGTCTGTGGTGCTTTAGGAAGCAGTTCAGGATTCATTCTCAACAATGATGAGGGAACAGCCAGGACTTGCATAACTCAGAGGGGCCTGAGCTGGTGGTATTCACACCTGCTCTCTTTATCCGACCTTTGGCAAGGAGGGGTGGTTTGGGTGGAAGAAACCTTGACAAGCTCTCTTCCCTGTTACCAGCAATTGTAACTGATGCTGTCCAAGTGTTGAAACATTTCAGATTGCCTCATAAGTACAACAGGAGTGCTCACATTGAAGCATATTCATTAACTATATATGTTATCAAACCCTTTGCTGTAAACTCTCCACAGTCGCCATGGTGATATCAGAGAGACCTGCTGTGAAGAGCTATCACTATGGGAAACATGTCTGGTTGGTCCAAAACATAATTGAATACACTTAAGACTCGAGAAGGAGTTACCAATTGCCACCTACACTTTTGACATTAATTTTACTTAAATTCTTTTAATACATACAGTAAGATGTTGCACAGATGACTGGAACGAACAACACATGTCAGTGCTGGTATGAAGTCTGTACTGTTTTATCATAGTCTGACACTCATATTGTTCCCATTATCATCTGATAACTGCTAATTTCCAGTAATTATTTTATCATTCATTATTGTTTAATGTGACTGCAATTCCACGTTGCATGGACCTTCACCAGCAACAAAATACATCATTCTTAATTCAGAATGGGTGGGATGCCCCGGAGGAGAGGCCATGGCTAGCTTTGTCTGCACAGGACCACAGGAAAGTGAGGGGTAAGTTGATTGAAAGTAAGGTTCTTGCAGTCTTGATCTGGTCTCAATCAGGAAAGGAATGTTTTCGCTTGTGGAAGAGTAGGGAAACAGCGGTCTCCCACCTAAAGCAGTGACAAGGCAATTTTTTGTAACGCTCTTCCTCAAAGGGCAGTGGATTCAGCCTTCGGGTGTTTTCAAGGCAGAGGTAGATAAAAAATGTCAATGATTAAAATGTGAGGTGGGGAGGTGGGGTTTGGTGGTTGGCGAGAATATGGCCTGAGGTTCAGATCAGCCATAATCATGTTGAACTGCAAATCAGTCTTAAGTGGCCTATCCCTTCTCCTGGTTTGGACAGTATGTACAAGGGTCGATACAAGTGCTAGATAATGACCATCTCAAACAAGGGAGATGAACCACACCCTTCGCCATTCAATAACATTACAGTTATCAAATAGTAGGCATTATTATCGAACAGTAGCAGTAATATTCAGACTACAGAAAGTGAAGTGGTACACACACCCCAGTATGCATTGACGGTGCTGATGTAGAATTGGTCAAAAGCTTTGAGTTCTTAAGAATAAATATCTCCAGAAATGTATCCTGGATCAACCACATTGAAGCAAAGGCCAAGAAAGCACACCAATGCCCCTACATCCTTAGATGGCTTAGGAAGCTTGGCATGTCCCCAACAACCCACACCCACTTCTACCGATGCGACGTAGAGAGCATTATAATGGGATGCATCACGGTATGGTTTGGGACCAACTCCATCCAAGACCACAATAAATTACAGAGTGTTCTGGAGGTAGCCCAAACCATGACTCAAACAAACCTCCCTTCCATGGACTCCATCTACACCTCCTGCCTCGGCAAAGCCGCCAGCATAATGAAGGACCAGTCTCGTCCCAGTCACTCCCTCTTCTCCCCTCTCCCATGAGGCAAGAATTACAGGTTGAAAATGCATCCCACCAAGTTCAGGGACAGTTTCGTCCCAGCTGTTATCAGGCAACTGAACCATCCTCTCACCAACTAGAGAGGGTCCTGACCTCCCATCTACCTCATTGGAGACTTTTAAAATATCTTTAATCAAATTTATTAGGCTTTATCTTGCACTAAACAATATACCTTTATCTAATGTACATTGTGGATGGCTTGAATGTAATTAGATATAGTTTTTTCACTGACTGGAAAGCATGCAATGAAAAGCTTTTTATTGTAACACGGTACACATGAGAATCATAAGTAGAACTCCCACCATCAAAATCCCAGGGGTTACAGACACAAGGAACTGCAGATGCTGGTTTACTAAAAAAGACACAAAGTGCTGTAGTAACTCAGTGGGTCAACAGCATAGGTCACGTTTCTGACCCAAAATGTTAGTGGAGTTACTCCAGCACTTTGTGTCTTTTTTTCCCATGTGGTTGCAATAATCTTCAAATTTAGCTGAACCAAGTACATTAAATATTTGGCCTGCACTTAGTGCACCCAGTGATTTATGCCTTAACTCTGCAAAGCTTTTTCCATCACATGTCACACGTAAGAGTGCAACAGTCCACCATCCACTTGTTTAAATGAGCACAGCTCCAAAAACAATCAATAAAGTTGACACCATTCAGAACCATGTAGCCCACTTGATTCACATTGCATTCACTTCCTTACATGGTCAATCTCTCCCCAGATACCATCAGTGCAGAGAGTGAAAGTTACTATGTGTAACGCAGTAGCTCTTTCCCTTTCCTCAACAACATCAACGGTTCAAAACTGAGAATCCCTTGTTAAACAATGCTCTAAGCATCTGCTTTTGTCGAGGATTGAGGCTCACCAACTCCTTCTCAAAAGGTGAATGAAACACACCAGCTTAGACAGCACAGACACATGAATAAAGAACGTTGTTAAATTTTAAGGATTTTATTTATTTCATATTACTCATCGACAGTCAGTCTTCCTCTCAACGTATTGATTTGGTGATGGATATGCAAGGGATGGAGGGAAATGGATCACGTGCAGGCAGAAGAGATTAGTTTAACTCGCCATCATGTTCGGCACGGACATTATGGGCCAAAGGGCCTGTTCCTGTGCTGTGCTTTTTTATGTTTTCCCGGTCCCATAATGTAGACGTGCTGATGGGGATGTACTGAAACCTGCTGTGCCTATAACAAACACATGTGGAACGGGACGCTGCTGATGAAGTGAAAAGATGCACTATTGCACTAGAATATTTGTTCTGATTTAGTTTATTTCAGTTTAGTTTAGTTTAGAGATACAGCACGGAAACAGGCCTTTCCGGCCCACCAGCGATCCCCGCACACTAACACATCCCCGCACACTACATACACTAGGGACAATTTACGATTTTATCACACCAATCAGCCTACAAACTTGTACGTCTTTGGAGTGTGGGAGGAAACCGGAGCACCCGGAGAAAACCCACATGGTCAAGGGGCTGTACGTATAGACAGCACCCGTAGTCAGGATCAAACCCGGGCCTCTGGCACTGTAAGGCAGCAACTCTACCGCTGCGCCACTGTGCCCCCCAAATGGAACAAGTAATCCACAGAATGTAGGGAGAACTGTTAACCCATGTTCAGAAAGCCATGATTTAGCTGATCAGCCAACAGATTTAGGATCAAGGCTGTTGTCTTACTGGCTTGTTGCTGTCGCCGATTAAAAATCTGGAATAAGTTAGATTTGTGCCAGTCAACAAAATGTTCTGAGTGTGATTTAAACCTGCACTGTGTTTCTTTCTACATTTGGCCAACGTCTGATGCCAATCCCAGACTCCCATTGCCAAGGTAAACTTGCTGTATTCTCAATTGAATATGCCTGGTATTGACTCATGACCAATGCCAATATATTGCCGTGTAAACAAGTCCTACACTCTTCTAGGTAGTGACCAGCAAACAGGTCCTACATTGTCCGAGGTACACGGCCCTGTAAACAAGTCCGACACTGTCCTAGATCAAGAGCCCGCAATGCCCAGCAAGCAAGTCATGGATTTGGTATGAACCAACATCTGCAGTTCTTTGTTTCTAGATTTCCCTTAGTCTTTTGATTGTTGCCTGACCTGTGTTAAATTACCATTATTAATATAAAGGGATACATCATGCTGCACATAAGACACACATTCATTTGGATGCACATAAATACAAGTGTGTGTGAGACAGCTACACTATGTCTCAGTCAGATTGCATGGCATGAAATTTTAAACTTGCTTCCCAATATACACCTCTCATAGTTTCCTTCAAAGGAAATGAAAATCAACTATGATGTATTTATAATGTATGATGTATATGATACTGGGAGAGGGCAGCAACATGGGACAGGAATGGTCTAGTTTAAAGCTCCAGGATGCATTAAAAATATTTATCTTCCATAATCTTCTAATGTTATAAAATCACGTAGGCTGACGGTTTGATACATACAGTCACAAAGAGCTAAAGTTATGCAGCACGGAAACAGGCCCATTATCCAACTCAACATACTATGATCAAATCTGTCCAACTTTATGTATCTACAGGTATAGAAAAATAGAAAATAGGTGCAGGAGTAGACCATTCGGTCCTTCGAGCCTGCACCACCATTCAATATGATCATGGCCGATCATCCAACTCAGTATCCTATACCTGCCTTCTCTCCATACCCCCTGATCCCTTTAGCCACAAGGGCCACATTTAACTCCCTCTTAAATATAGCCAATGAATTGGCCTCAACTACCTTCTGTGGCAGAGAGTTCCAGAGATCCACCACTCTCTGTGTGAATTTTTTTTTTCTCATCTCAGTCCTAAAGGATTTCCCCTTTATCCTTGAACTGTAACCCCTTGTCCTGGACAGGCCCAACATCGGGAACAATCTTCCTGCATCTAGCCTGTCCAACCCCTTAAGAATTTTGTAAGTTTCTATAAGATCCCCCCTCAATCTTCTAAATTCTAGCGAGTACAAGCCGAGTCTATCCAGTCTTTCTTCATATGAAAGTCCTGACATCCCAGGAATCAGTCTGGTGAACCTTCTCTGTACTCCCTCTATGGCAAGAATGTCTTTCCTCAGATTTGGAGACCAAAACTGTATGCAATACTCCAGGAGTGGTCTCACCAAGACCCTGTACAACTGCAGTAGAAGCTTCCTGCTCCTATACTCAAATCCTTTTGCTATGAATGCTAACATATCATTCACTTTCTTCACTGCCTGCTGCACCTGCATGCCAACTTTCAATGACTGGTGTACCATGACACCCAGGTCTTGGTGCATCTCCCCTTTTCCTAATCGGCCACCATTTAGATAATAGTCTACTTTCCTGTTTTTGCCACCAAAGTGGATAACTTCACATTTATCCACATTATCCTGCATCTGCCATGCATTTGCCCACTCAACCAGCCTATCCAAGTCACCTTGCAGCCTCCTAGCATCCTCCTCACAGCTAACACTGCCCCCCAGCTTAGTGTCATCCGCAATATGAATACGAATACCCAGCTTCGTATTCTCCAGCTTCTGAAAGCCCGACCTGTGTACAGCCCGCACATACAGATGAGTGTTTGGGAGCTGGGCGGGAGGGATTTGCTGGCTGCTGTGGGGCTGCAGCCAACTCGTGCCATGTGGGAACTCGGTTTGCGGCCGCATTTCCGACTTGCAAAACTATTTGGGTTACGGACCGTTGTCAGGAACAGATCTCACCGCGACCTGGGGAGGACTTGTACTGATCTCAACTCCACTGGCGGCCATCACTCCTCCCCTTGGCTGCCATGGACCTAACATTACAGCAGTGTGATTTCACAGAGCAGTCGATGTCCTCCAGAGATGCTGCCTGACCTGCCGAGTTACTCCAGCACTTAGTGTTCTCTGCAGAGGAGTCATCTGCTATTTTTGGTTTTGCAAACGTTAACCTCTATTTCTAAACTTCACACTGTCTGAGTCACACCATCAGATTGTGGACATGTAACATCCTTCCCAGAACCCTTCCATCAGTTCCTCGTCAATCTGCCAAGGATTATATTGGATTATTAGCTTCACATGGACAAGATGCTTAAATTCCCCAACTCATCACTCCTGTGTTGGTGCGGTTGGAATGGGAGACTCACTACATGGGGATCAGGACATTTTTGGTCTTCGTCCTAAATACTTGTACCTCTACAATTGCACTGATTAAAAATAGCCCAGCCAGGAATTGTGCAGGCAAATACCTTCTGAATACAGGTCGCAGAACAGTTGGTCGATGTAAGGGGAGACCAAAGGAGAAAAGAAAGGTGCACAGAGCACAGAAACAGGTTATTCAGCCCACAATGTCCATGTTAACCCTTAATCAACTATCTAATCATATCCAGCATTAGCCACGAGGCTTTCCATGCCCCAGCAATCAAATGTTCTTGTCCAGATAATTGTTAAAAATTCTGACCTCATCCACTTCCTCAGGCAGTCCATTCCCTATTGCAACCATCAACTGGATGCTCTCCTCAGAACCTCCCACGCCTCATTTTAAACCACTGGCCTTTGACTTTCGATGTCTCGAAAGGGACATATTTCAGCAGGAAATGTTAAGGGGAAACATATCTAATTATCCAGCTGATGAACCCCCTCATAGTTTTGTATTTCTCAATCAGATCCCTCCTCAATTTCCTCAAACCAAGGACAATAAACCCAGCCTGCCTAATCCCCACCTCTTGGTTGAAACTTCCAGCCAAGGCAACATTGTGATAAATGTGCTCAGCACCCTCTCCAGTCAATCACATCCTTCTTATCGAGTGATGAGCGGAACTGTGCACAGGACTGCAAATTATTGTAAAGTTGTACTTTCCCAACTGTGTCCCTATCCTTAGCTTTCAGTTACCTACCCAGTGCCTTTCCTCTACCCTCTTCTGCCAGTCGCTACAGGGGTAGAGCAGTCAAATAGTTCTGACATTTGGCACTGAGAATGATGGAACAAATGATGCCTCAGTGGTATTTCTGGTGTCATCCATGCAGTGGGTCACCAGACCAGGATCAAAGATGGAATATGCCATGAGGGCCAAGTCCAAGGTTAGACAGCAATGGACATTATACTGTCAAAGAATCTGTCAATGTTCCCATTGCCCGTTTACACTGTGTTTGGAGGAGTGAGGGTATTGACTGCAAGGACCATCATAAGTAACAAGTACCAACCTGCTTCATGCATCCCGATCTTGCTGGTCAACGTGCTTGTACTGGGAAGCTGCAAACATCACACGCCATTACTTGGCACCAGAATGGCAGATTAAGTTCTGGGAATTCTAATCCTACAATGCTTGCACACATGTCTCTGGGGTACCTAAGAAATTGTTGTGTCCTATATTTAGCTTATTTATGGGTAGTAGATAGTTGGCATGGCGATAACTGTAGGAAGCCCATTAACTAGGTCCCAGGAGCCAATTTGTGGGCAATTTATGAAAGGAATTATTATGAGAGGGATTTCAAATCTAGAGCTGTTTAAGAAGGAACTGCAGATGCTGGAAAATTGAAGGTAGACAAAAATGCTGGAGAAACTCAACGGGTGAGGCAGCATCTATGGAGCAAACGTAAATAGGCAACGTTTTGTGTCGAGACCGTAATTCAGTTTGAAGAAGGGTCTCGACCCGAAACGTTGCCTATTTCCTTCGCTCCATAGATGCTGCCTCACCCGCTGATAGTTTTATGAGGTACCTTCCATGTGTACAGTGTGCATATGCACAGAGGCTGCTGACTACCCACAATGATGGCAATGGGTAGATGACACATGAAGAACTTCACTGTCAAGATATTGGTCTTGAACATTCTAGTTTAGCTTTAGATTAGTATAGTTTAGTTTCGAGATACAGCGCAGAAACAGGCTCTTCGTCCCACTGAGTCCGCACCGACCAGTGTAACCCTCACACTTACACTATCCTACACACACTAGGGACAATTTACAATTATACCAAGCCAATTAATCTACAAACCTGTACATCTTTGGAGTGTGGGAGGAAATCGGAGCACTCGGAGAAAACCTACGCAGCTCCCGGGAGAATGTACAAACTCTGTACAGACACCACCCGTAGTCAGGATCAAACCCTGGTCTCTGTCGCTGTAAGGCAGCAGCTCTACTGGTGCACCACCATGCCGTCCTTTCCCAGTAGATTAAAACCTATATTTTTGTTACTTAAAGTGGCCCAAAGCCACACAAAGATATGTAAGGGGAATGTGACTGAAGATTTTGGAAGCTTGCGTTTCTTCCCAAAGATATTTTTTTCCAAGCGCATTCCTTGCTCCCTTCACTTCCATTTGATTTTGCTTCCTTCCAATGCCATCAGCATCTGCTCAATCCCCAGGTCTCCCACCTACTGTATCCTACCTGCCCCCAGCCCATTGTACATCCACTACCCTCTTCACCACTGCGCTCTCCGACCACATCCCTCCTTCATTTATTTTTCAGATTTCTCCCTCTAATCTTTTACATCTCTTCTCTCTGACCTCTTGTTCCATTTTTGGATTCCCACTAAACTTCTCTTCAATTAACCCTCCATCACCAAAGGTTCCTTCAACCTTCTCCCCTCTCCATCCTGGGTAATTGAAAGATGAGACTTACAATATGGTTTCTATTTCATTGTCCCATTTCGGTACATATGACAATTAAGCACTCTTGGCTCTTCAGACGAGTCTGAAGAAGGGTCTCGACCTGAAATGTCACCTGTTCCGTCTCTCCAGAGATGCTGCCTGCCCCGCTGAGTTACTCCAGCATTTTGTGTCTGTCTTCCATGAATATCTTGCATTCCTTCACCCACTGTTCATTCTTTAGAAGATTAGATTTTTTTTTTACAATGATTAAAAAGAGACATTATAATACATTGTGGCAACATCATTACAGTACTTCATAATTATTCACAGCTCGCTGGGGATCTCGTGTTGTTTTATCATTTGACAAAGCAGCTGCAGGAGCCAGGTCAGCATGACTTATGTCTGGAAGAACGGAAGATAAGCTGGGAACAAATGTGAATCTCAGACATAGGTTTCAAATCAAACTTCAAAATCAAAGGCCAATGTAAACAATGAAATCTCACTGGTTAGCCACTGACTATCTACATTACTGTACTTCCAGAGAAATTAATATCTCTTTCCTATGAAATTGAAATTAAATTTACAATTAAAACAATTTATTGATAAATAAGAAATTAATACTTGTGATGAAAGGGTTCTGTCAGGAAATGTTAATTTTGTTTCCCTTCCCATAGACGTCACCTCACCCATAACATCTTTCCACCTTTTTCAGCTGTTAGTTCTGATTTCCAGCACATGTATTTTCTTAACATTTAGTAATATTTCAGGATTGCATTTGTTAGTCTGAAATGAGGCAGTGCCTGCAGGGCTGTGATACTAGTGACCAAAAACAAATAAATACAGGAGCAGTGCAGGCTAGGTCATATCTATGGAGGGAATGGGTTTTGGGTCAACATTTTGGGTTGTGTCTCTTCATCTGGACCTGTCGTAAGTAAGGATCTCCACCTGATACATCGATTGCCCATTCCCCCCACAGTTAGTTTCCTGGCCTGCACCATTCCTCCAGCAGTGTGTTTTTTTTGTTGCTCCAGATGCCAACAACACCACTCTCCTGTGTCTCCATTGTGATATTTATGGTGTGTCAATTTAACAACATGCCAAAGCAAACTTTGAGATAGCTATAAATATTCTGATGAGAGCTATATTAGCACAGCTAGCATGAACAGGAAACCAGAAGAACACCAAAGGACACTGTGCACTGCAATGGACTGTCCGCTGGAGTTCCAAAAATGTCATGGCCTCACTTTTCTCTTTCCTAACTATTTGAAAGTTATTGATACTGTTATTGTTATTGCACTGCACAATCTCTGTAGATGGCAGTCATTTCCTGTCATACCTTTCTCCTCACGTTACTTTTACAGCAGCATAATTTTCAATGTCATCATAACAACGTCAGAAACATACAATTCTTAAATATCTATCAAATGACAAAAACAGCCTTAGTCTTTTGATTGTTGCCTGACCTGTGTTAAATTACCATTATTAATATAAAGGGATACATCATGCTGCACATAAGACACACATTCATTTGGATGCACATAAATAAAAGTGTGTGTGAGACAGCTACACTATGTCTCAGTCAGATTGCATGGCATGAAATTTTAAACTTGCTTCCCAATATACACCTCTCATAGTTTCCTTCAAAGGAAATGAAAATCAACTGTGATGTATTTATAATGAATGATGTATATGATACTGGGAGAGGGCAGCAACATGGGACAGGAATGGTCTAGTTTAAAGCTCCAGGATGCATCAAAAATATTTATCTTCCATAATCTTCTAATGTTACAAAATCACGTAGGCTGACGGTTTGATACAAAGTCACAAAGAGCTAAAGTTATGCAGCACGGAAACAGGCCCATTGTCCAACTCAACATACTATCAAATCTGTCCAACTTTATGTATCTACAGGTATAGAAACATAGAAAATAGGTGCAGGAGTAGGCCATTCGGTCCTTCGAGCCTGCACCACCATTCAATATGATCATGGCTGATCATCCAACTGAGTATCCTGTACCTGCCTTCTCTCCATACCCCCTGATCCCTTTAGCCACAAGGGGCACATCTAACTCCCTCTTAAATATAGCCAATGAACTGGCCTCAACTACCTTCTGTGGCAGAGAGTTCCAGAGATTCACCACTCTCTGTGTGAATTTTTTTTTTCTCATCTCGGTCCTAAAGGATTTCCCCTTTATCCTTGAACTGTAACCCCTTGTCCTGGACAGGCCCAACATCGGAAACAATCTTCCTGCATCTAGCCTGTACAACCCCGTAAGAATTTTGTAAGTTTCTATAAGATCCCCCCTCAATCTTCTAAATTCTAGCGAGTACAAGCCGAGTCTATCCAGTCTTTCTTCATATGAAAGTCCTGACATCCCAGGAATCTGTCTGGTGAACCTTCTCTGTACTCCCCCTATGGCAAGAATGTCTTTCCTCAGATTTGGAGACCAAATGACAAAAACATTTTCTAAAAGATATTTAATTTTGTTTAAAAAGGTTTAATTTATAAAAACGGTGTGAATATGCTTTAATAATAATTATAAATAAAAATAATTTAAATACAAATAAAAGATTTAAAAGCAATTAAAACTATTGGTGAAAACTCAGATAAAATAAAATCTATTTATTTTATTCTTGCCCCTACTCTCCCTCACAGATGTTCCTCTCTATTGAAGTGTGGAATCACTAGCCTCGATTCTTCATTGTGCTTTCCCAGAGTTACTTCTGCATGGGCCTTGGGAAATTGGAGAGTGTTTAACGCGTGCACTTTATAGCTCGTACTTGACTTCTTTTTGCTTTAAAAATGAAACCTCACAGCCATTACTTGCATCTTTTCTATTTTTCTTACACTACAAACATGAGTTTGTTTTGAATGTATTTGTTTGAACGGTGAGAGTTAGTGACTTTATATAAGGGAGAGGCTTCAGGGAAAATAGAGTCTGAGATGCAGGAAAGCTGAACTAATGAGTAAACAAAAAAAAAAACAAAATCACCATAGCGTACTAAATTAAAAGTTACTTGTGGTTAATTCAGCTTGAATAATTAACATATAACATATATATAACATATAACAATTACAGCACGGAAACAGGCCATCTCGGCCCTACAAGTCCGTGCCGAACAAATTTTTTTTCCCCTTAGTCACACCTGCCTGCACTCATACCATAACCCTCCATTCCCTTCTCATCCATATGCCTATCCAATTTATTTTTAAATGATACCAATGAACCTGCCTCCACCACTTCCACTGGAAGCTCATTCCACACCGCTACCACTCTCTGAGTAAAGAAGTTCCCCCTCATATTACCCCTAAACTTCTGTCCCTTAATTCTGAAGTCATGTCCTCTTGTTTGAATCTTCCCTATTCTCAAAGGGAAAAGCTTGTCCACATCAACTCTGTCTATCCCTCTCATCATTTTAAAGACCTCTATCAGGTCCCCCCTTAACCTTCTGCGCTCCAGAGAATAAAGACCTAACTTATTCAACCTATCTCTGTAACTTAGTTAATTGCCAATAATTTTGCACTTCCTCAAAGAAGGGTCATTGTTCTAAATATGGCGGCAAACTTGAGGGGTTTACATGAAGTGATCTGGACTTGAAGACGTCTGCCAAGGGTTCTGGTCGAACAAGAAAAGCTCAAATAGTATTGAGGAAATTCGTACAAGTACCTGACGTATTTTTTTACCTAATTTATTGATTCAGGCGGCATGGTGAAGCAGCGGTAGAGTTGCTGCCTTATAGCACCAGAGACCCGGGTTCGACCCTGACCACGGGTGCTGTCTGTGCGGAGTTTGTACATTCTCCCCGTGACCGCGTGGGTTTTCTCCGAGATCTCCGGTTTCCTCCCACACTACAAAACCATACAGGTTTGTAGGTTAATTGGCTTTGGTATAGTTGTAAATTGTCCCCAGTGTGTGTCGGATAGTGTCAGTGCACGTGGATCGCTGGTCGGTTTCCTCGCTGTATCTCCAAAGTAAACTAAAGTAGATTTCCTATTTAAAATTACAAAATTAAAAAAAATAACAAAAATAATTAACATATGCAAAGAAAATTAATCAAATAAAGAACTGCCATTGTAAAAAGAGCTTCGCTGCTGATATCCAATTAAGCTGCAATAAAAGTTAGGAGAACTGTGTTGCATGGATCATTTTATGATCTGGGTACTCAGGTGGAAATGGAATAGTGGCTACTAAAATATTCAGAAATATGGAGCCAATATAAATAATACACCTCTGCCCTTCTGTTAATTCTCTCTCTGAAATAAAAGTTGAATGAACATGTCCCAGATAGTAGGCGCCTGCTGATTATTTGTAATGCAAGCTGTGGTGGGTTTATTTTTGCTGACTGCATGGATTGCCTGATACTTCCTCCTGTCACAGATCCTCAGGGTTGAATTACTGCACGCTTCATTATCAGGGAAGCACTGCCTTTGCAGCTGAGCCCCAACGCACTCTGCATTTGTGTCAACTGATCCTTCCCCGGGCTGCACACTCCGTCGATAGCGCACTTTGTCAAGTCACCTGATGGCAAGCAGGACCAAAGAGAACTAAAGGGGCTGTCCCACTTGGGCAACCTAATCCACGAGTTCTGGTGAGTTTGCCCTTGACTCATACTCACAGCATGGTCGACACGAGATTCTAAGGAGATCTTTGTGATTCTCCTTCATGCTCGAGAGTGGTCCCCGTGTACTCGAGGCCTCAGCTAGGTCGTGGTGTATTTTTCAACATGTTGAAAAATCTCGGCGAGTAAAAAAAGGTCGCCATGGAAAAAATCAATACTTTTTTTACACCTAGGTTTAGTCGTAGCAGGTCGGCATGTTAGTCGTAGGTAATCGAGGGTAATCGAAGGTTGTCGAAGGTAGTCTTCATCATAGTCGAAGGGAGGTCGAATGGAGATTGAAGGAGATTGAAGGAAGTCATCTTCACTCTCCACTATTCGGTGTCCAATTTTCCAGAAGTTAATCGTAGCTAGTCAAAGCTAGTCTTCAACATAGTCGAAGGAGGTTGGAGGAGGTCTTCTACATAGTCGAAGGAGGTCTTCAACATTACATTTTTTCAAACTCTCCTAAATTCTTCTAAACTCGCCAATTAGGTCGCCCAAGTGGGACAGCCCCTTAAGTACCTGCACTCTGGATTCCAATGGCAAATCTATACTGAGTTCCTTCCACGAGTAGTGTGCTTCTAACAGAAGGCTTGTTGGATAGTGACTGGAGTACGGTCTGACAGTGGACCTGAGGTGCTCAACTCTGCACGGCTCAGGTACTTGTGATGATTTGGGGCTTCTGTCCTAGGCAGCAGCAGCTATTCCCTGTCCACAAGGTCACTCTCCATAGGAGATGCAAGGGTACATGCCCAGAGATTAAGGCAGAAAAGGGAATATGAGGCAGGCACAGAGAACAGGAATGTCCAAGGTTTCTACCATCCTTTCTTCAGTATGAGCTCAGTTTCTTCCCAGCTGTTATCGTGCGACTGAACCATCCTCTCACCAACTAGAGTGTGCACCTGATCTCCCATCTATCTCATTAAAGACCCACAAACCGTCTTTAATTTGACTTTTATGCACTTAATCTTGCACTAAACATTACTGCCTTTATCCTGTATCTGTGCACCTTGGACGGCTTGATTGTAATCATGTGTAGACCTTTCGCTGACTGACTAGCACGCAACACTTATCACTGTACCTCGGTACACTGGACAATAATAAACTAAACACCAGCATTAATATCCATGTTGCAGACACAAGGAACTGCAGGTGCTGGGTTACTAACAAGGACACAAAGTGCTGGAGTAACCTCAGCACACGTGACAATAATAAATTAAACTGTGGTAAACGGGGTCAACATGGGCAAGGAGAGTTAGCTAGTTTAACCCAGTAGATAGGCACAAAAAGCTGGAGTAACTCAGCGGGACAGGCAGCATCTCTGGAGAGAGCATTTCAGGTCAAGGCAAAAGTCACCCATTGCTTCTCTCAGAGATTCTTCTGCCTGACCCATTGAGTTACTCCAGCATATTGTGTCTATCTAAGCCTACATGGTCTGTTCCTTTTCATCAAATTGTATTCACAAAGGAAAATCATAGACTCACAACACATTCATGTGCCTTAGCTCCTTGTTTGATCACAGCCGCCAGTTAGTGTTGCTATCTCTGCGGAGACAGGCTTACCAAGCAACCAACAGATAGACACAGTCCACAAGGTTGGCCAAGCTGGTGGGGCGATTTCCTTTTACAAATCTGAGTGGCCTCGTTTACAGGGTGGCTGTAGATTGCTTTCCTGACATGAATGGCACTTGGTAAGTATCTGTCGCACCAACTCCAGTGCCTGAGCCCTAGCTCATGGCTCACGAGTCAAACTGCAGGTCACGAGGATGTAGAGCCACAGATGGTCAAGGAGTTCAAGAATCTGTCCTTGAAGGCCTCCTCGAGTCCTGCTTCACGCAACAGTGTAGACATCACGAAGCCCACCGACATACACCTGCCTGTCGTGTGATCATGGGATTATATGCCAAGCATCAGTGAGATCTGATGGCCCTGTTTGAATAATGGAGTTTTAATTTCTGACTCGAATGACACTCAGCAGCAAACAATATTTTCTGCAAAATGGTTTACTTTGTCTGGCATGGTGTCCAAGTAATGACTACAAATATATAGGCCCCAGGTTGGACACACTTGCACAGCTTTCTCTGCAATGATGGAGGTTGAGGGAAGAACTGATAGAAGTATATACAATTATGAGAGGCATAGATAGGGTAGACAGTCAGAATCTTTTTCCAGGGGTGGAAATGTCAATGACTAGAGGTCATAGCTTTAAAGTGAGAGGGGTAAAATTTAAAGATGTGTGGGGCAAGTCTTTTACACAGGGGGTGGCGGGTGTGTCTAGAACGAGCTACCAGGAGTTACGAGGCATCTAGAAAAGCACATCATGGATGTGCAGGGAATGGAGGGATATGGATCATGTGCAGGCAGAAGATCAGGATCATGTTGGCAACAAATATTATGGGTTGAAAGACCCGTTCCTGTGCTGTACTGTACTATGTTTTAATATATTTTCATCACTTCTTCAAAATAAGAAGAGTTTATCTTGACCTCATGACAAGCAGCCTATCCCTGAGTGTGATGGCTTCTTCAGTAACGTGTTGGATACCATCTGATAAATCTGCTGTCCAAAACAGGTTTGCTGTTGGATGTCACACAGCGTGCTGTGTTAGGATCTGTGGATTGATGTATCCTGCGTCTTCGTAGATATTTTTACTCAACTGTCTGAACATTAGATGGCGATCAGTTTTCTTGAAAAAAGAACTAAAGTATGGGGCATTGTAAATGGATAAAATAAACCTTATAATTGAATTACGTCTGGAAGAGCTAATGCGATAGTTGAAACATATACCTCATTGCTAAATGTCAAACTGGTTTCTCTCTTGCGTTTGATGATGGTGATCCCCTGGTGAACAGATCCCCAATCAGTCTAAAGAAGGTACTCGACCCAAAATGTCACCCATTCCTTCTCTCCAGAGATGCTGCCTATCCCGCTGAGTTACTCCAGCATTTTGTGTCTACTTTCGATTTAAACCAGCATCTGCAGTTCTTTCCCACACCCAATGAGAACCTGTCTTATCATTCTGGATGTGGATGGTATTCGTTGAGGTTACGTCTTAAAGTCGTGGTGTTTTCTTCCAAACAATTTTTCATAGGCTCTGGAGAAGTATGATAAATATGAGAAATATGATAAAATATGAACCCTTCATCGATCCACTCATTTCTTAAAATACCTTGAAAAATATATCTTCAGAATCAATCAGCCCTGTGAAAACATCCCCCATTCTGGTCACATCGGGAAGTCAGATGTCCTGTGACTGTCTCCAGTCATTACTGGGCATGATCCAAATATATCAGCAAGATTTAAATCAGGTGCAGGATCGATTGGATCAGAATTCCGATATGAATTGGCAACGTGTTTAGGTCAATGACAAGGTTGCTAAATTTCCTTGTCATATCTCTAAAAATAATGCTTGGCCATGTTGACTTTTGAGTGACATTGAGCTAAATGAGGACAAAACTTGCTCCCATTTTATACCACGTGAACTTTAGCAGACACGTCTCATTTGTTGTTTGTCCTCTTGCCCGATAAGTTCACTTTTATACAGACAGTGGATAAGAGCCAAACAGTGTTAAATTATACATATCAGAGATGTTGATGGGTACTAACAAAAGCAGTTTCAGGTAGCAAATGACCAGTACAGAGTCATGACTAAAATTTCATTTCTTAGTAATGGCCTCAACCGTCTAAATTAATTTTCCATCAGGTATAGACTTACAGTGATCTGTATGATTTAGTCGTCTCACCTCCATGAATACAGCACTTTGTTCAGACGTACTTTCAGGGTGAATTGTTTCAATGAAGGTGTCAGAGACAAAGGTCAGTGCAGTTGGAAACAGGGTAATTATCTAATGAGACCATCAAACTGAGCCCAATGTTTGGATTGGATAGGAAAGGAAATAGACACTATTAAGTCCCTCGGACACCCTAGGAGAATCCAGGTAATACATTACCGAGAATGTCAATCATTTGCGAGATGGAAGGTGTGCATTATCACTTCGTGCAATCACTGTATAGGGTCGGTAGCAGGGCTGAGGCATAGCTGGTGTCCTGTATACCAGACCAACACCAACCACTATACACCCATGGGATCAGTCACATTCAACTGCTTTGCCAGGCCTCGGCTACAGGGAGAGGTGGGGCAGCCTCGGACTTTATTCCATGGAGCGCAGGAGACTGAGGGGTGATCTTACAGAGGTGTACAAAATCATGAGGGGAATAAATAATGTAAATGAGCTGGAAGGTACACAAAAATGCTGGAGAAACTCAGCGGGTGCAGCAGCATCTATGGAGCGAAGGAGATTGGCAACGTTTCGGGCCGAAACCCTTCTTCAGATTGAAAGAACTATCTTGGTGCACTGGGGACTTCAGGCTTTGCTTTGTTTTGCACTCTATTGTGATTTTTATTTATTGAACTTTTGTTGTTTGTTTATAATACAGTAAACCCTCATTTTAATGGACCCCTTTATAACAGATTTTGGTTATAGCGGACAGAACTGCCAATTCCACCCCAGCGAGCCTTTCTTCACCCACCGCATGGTCCAGTTGACCGAGCTATTGTTGCGGCTCACGTTGTTACCCCTGGGGCCAGCGCTTTCTCCAGACGGCAGATATCCGACCGGACGTGTTCGGTCACCATGGGGGTCCCTCCCCTCTCACCAGCTGCAATCTTTTCTTGTTGGCCATCGTTAGGTCCACTCAGCCTTCCCCGTGCAGAATGCATACAGTCTTTTTCCCCAAGGTAGTGGAGTCAAGAATCAGAGGACATAGGTTTAAGGTGAGAGGGGAAAGATTTAATGGGAACCTGAATGGCAGTTTTTTCACATGGAGGGTGGTGGGCATATGGATTGAGCTGCCAGACAAAGTAGTTGAGGCTGGTGCAATAACAACATTTAAAAGCCATCAGGACAGGTTCATGGGTAGGAAAGTTTAGAAGGATATTGGTCAAATCCGGACAGGTGGGACTAGTGTAGATGGGGCATGTTCATCGGAATGGATGAATTGGGGTGAAGGGCCTGTTTCCGTGCTGAGTGACTCTATGGGGTTGACAGTTAAATGTTGCACATCAGAAGCAGTTTGTCTAACAATTCAGCACTCCCTTATAATAGCACAGAACTGTCAACCTAGATGATATGTGACAAGAGTGTACACGTTCAGATTTGGATGTGAATGGAGTTTGTTAACAATTGATGCTGCAGACTAGACAATCACCAACAATGTAAACTATGACAGACAGACTTTGATGGGTGATGGCCCGTCCCTGAGCCAGGCACAGCCACTGATGGTGCATCAACAGTGAGCCTCCACAGAAACAACTTTAAGCTTCATCACAGCTACTCTTTGTCAATGCTTGGGATTGGGGCGTAGGTCTAAAGCTGATTCTAATGAAACGGATTAGGCATCCTTCCACACTACACTAATCACCCGATATATATTCAGATTCATCAACATAAAATCTCATCACAGCAACTTTCTGCAACAATAATTGCCTATTTAATGTTTTACATTAATGTCGAAAGTGTTCACAAGTTTTTGCAGAAGAGATTTCTCTCGTTACTGAGATTGGTATTCCAATGATTAAACTAATTTAATGTGAACATGAAGCCAAGCCGTCAGTATACAAGCTAGGGAACAAAACAAGTTATCGGTGTCAGCAACAGAATGGGGACACAAGGAACTGCAGATGCTGGAATCTTGCACGGAACACAAAGTGCTGGAGGCAGCATCTCTGGAGACCATGGCGAGGTGACATTGCCTTTCCTTGTCCTCCAGAGATGCTGCCTGACCCGTTGTGTTATGCCAGCACTTTGTGTTCTCAGCAACAGAGTGCTGGTTCGGAAGGAGATATCTGAAAGACTACAAAGAGGTAAGGGACTAATTAGACAACTCATTGTGTAATAGGGGTGTGAGAGGCAAGATCAGCATTTGATGCCATCCCTGAGTGTCCTCCCGAAGCTTGATTAGTATGGGTGTCAGAGGTTATGGGGAGAAGGCAGGAGAATGGTGTTAGGAGGAGATAGGTCGGCCTTGATTGAATGGCGGAGTTGACTTGATGGGCCGAATGGCCTAATTCTACTCCTATCTCTTATGATCTTATGATCTTAGTGATGAGCTTCCGTTTAGAATCTCCCTAGTTCACACGGTATATTCGTGCCTGCAATGCGGCTGAGATCCAGGATTTTAACAGAGTCGCTGTGAAGATTTGCCGATAAATATCCAGGTGAAAATGCGTGTGATTTGGAGAGAGGATTAAAGAGAGGAATAGATGTATAGAACAAAGAGTGGCTGTGGGTGTATGGAACGAGCTGCCAGAGGAGGTAGTTCACGCCGTGGCTATCTCACTGTGACTATCTCAACGTTTAATTAACAGTTAGACAGGTACATGGATATGACAGGCTTGGCGGGATATTGACCAAATGCAGGTAGGTGGGACAAGTTGGGCCGAAGGGCCTGTTGCCACAATGTGTCACTATGACTACACTGAAGATAGACGCTAAATGTTGGTGTATCTCAGCGGGCAGGCAGCATCTCTGCAGAGTAGGAATGGGTGACATATCAGGTCTGAAGAACGGTCTCGACCCGAAACATCACCCATTGGTCTGAAGAAGGGTCTCACACTGAAACGCCACCCATTCTTTATTTTCAGAGCTGCTGCCTGTTTCACCGAGTTGCTCCAGCATTTTAAGGTCCATCCTTGATGCAGGATTTGATTGTCTGTGTGTCAAGAAGTGTTTAGATTGTCTCTCGTTAGAGACTGTCATGGTCTGACATGGGTGTGCATGATAGTTACTTCATAAATTGATTCATTCCTGAATGTTGTGACCAGGTTTGTTGCCTGCAGACATGAATTGCTTCATTACTTGAGGGGCTACCAATCCTACTGCAATCATCAGCGAATATTTCGGTAACTGACAAGATGGATGTGACAGCTTTGTTTACTTTAGCTCAGTTCAGTTTAGTTTGGTTTGGTTTAGCATGGGTTGGTTTGGTTTAGTTTATTGTCCTGTGTATAGTGAGACACTTTATTTGCTGCTTGCTGGCAATGCCTGGGATGAAGGAGCTGATGAGCAAATCTCATGCGGTTTCTGCGGCTGGGATTATTTGCCTATGATGACCACAACCAGTCTTTTCAACAGAGTCAGGCAAGGTGGCCTGAGTAAACCTCTACGCTGCACGATTCTAGATTCTGCAAACTACTGATTTCACTCATTTGTGGCAGTTGATCAATTGTCTCTTTTCTATAAGCAACATCCTGCAGATGTTGATAATTTAAACAGAAAATGCTGGAAGATCTGATCACCGATTGGCAGTGCCAGCTGCTTCTCTCTGTACATACACCGCCTTAACACCTGAACAAAACTAGCTTCTCCTGTGTTTAAATCACCTCTTTTACCGTTCTGCTTTCATGGTTTCAATGTGAACCAAATCTTAGCTCATGGACACATTTAACATTGTGGCAAAGCTGTCTATGTTTTGTGACAATCCCCAAATCAGTGGTGTGGGTACTGATCCCTCAGCATCACCTCATGCACAATTTCATAAGCTCATAATTGATGAGCAGAATTAGGCCATTCGGCCCATCAAGTCTTTGACATTCAATCATCTATCTTTCCCTCCCAACCTCATTCTCCTGCCTTCTCCCTATAACCCCTTAATAATCAACAATCTATCAATCTCTGCATTTAAAATATTCACTGACTTGGCCTCCACAGCCTTCTGTGGCAATGAATTCCACAGATTCACAATCCTCTGACTAAGGAAATTCCTCCTTATATCATTTCTAAAGGCACGTCCTTTTATTCTGAGGCTATGGCCTCTGGTCCCAGACTCTCCCACTAGTGGAAACATCCTCTCCACATCTACTATATCTAGGTCTTTCACTATTCGGCAGGTTTCCATGAGGTCCCCTCTCATTCTTCTAAACTCCAGCGAGTACATGTCCAGTGCCGTTAAACGCTCATCGATTATTAAGCCAATCATCCCAGGGATTCTTCTCATAAACGTACTCTGGATACTCTTTCCCTTTTTCCCCAGTTTCTCTGTTCTCTGATGCCTGGTCATTCTAAAAGTATTTTTGCCAACATTGCACTGAACATCAAGAATATGAACTCACTGAGATTTTTACAATGTTTTGATGCAGCCTGAAAAGTATCCAGCTGGAAGACTTGTGCCAAACAAGAATGGGATCAACTTTGTCACAATGTTAGCCTTGAATCAGAGGATCATGGTTTTTGATACCCCCATGGACTTGAATACTCAATATGAAACAAAATTCAGTTCCATTGGAAATGTCATCTTTCAGAACAGACATTGATCAACGATTCAGTCTGTCTTCTCAAGGTGTAAAATAACATCGTGGGTTTCCTTTCAACAGCAAAGAGGGAAATTCCTCTGCCAAACATTCCCTGTTATTTACGCTATGAAAAAGGATCATCTGTCGTGATCACACTGTTTTTAAGACTGTACTGCCAGGCTGCAGGGCGGCACAGTGGCGCAGCGGTAGAGTTGCTGCCTTACAGTGCTTTCAGCGCTAGAGACGCGGGTTTGATCCTGACTACGGGTGCTGTCTGTACCGTGTTTATACGTTTTCCCGTGACCCATAGGTTTTCTCCTAGATCTACAGTTTCCTCCCACACTCCAAAAACGTACCGATTTATAGGTTAATTGGCTCGGTATAAATTGTCCCTTGTGTGTGTAGGATAATGTTAATGTGCGTGGATCATTGGTCGGTGCGGACTCGATGGGCCTGTATCTCCAAAACTAAAACTTCCTACACTGAAACAGTAATAACATTCCAAAATCACTAAAAAGATGATAAAGTGCTTTTGGACATTCAGACATCATGCAAATCTGTTCCTTTTCTCTGAGGCTATACATCAGCTCACTCTTCAGCTAACAGTAATCAACAGGGCTGAAAGGTTAACTCGTCCAAAATAAATTGTAAACTCATCAGTCTGAAGAAGGGTGCTGACCCAAACATGGTCTGTCCATTTACACCCCACAAACTGCCTAACCCACTGAGCTCCTTCAGCAGTTTGTGTTTTACTTATGTTTCAGCATCTGTACTCTTTTGTGATAAAAATTTAGTTGAGTACTGATTTGGTGTAAAACGTTTCTTTAAAATAACTCCTGGAGGAACCTTGTATTAAGGTATTCACTTGAGATACAACTGGCGGGTTATATTGATACATATCAGAAAACAAATAATGCAAATGTCTAAAGGGGGCTGAATTCCTGGCTTCAATATCAATCTCACCTACAGTCGATTGGCATTGGCCAAAACCACACGACTAAATCTCTGCATTTCAAAATAATCAAGCAAATAATTCAAACTAATGCAAGGGGAGGAAAATAAATTTAGTTTAGTTTAGTTTAGTTTAGTTTACAGATACAGTTTGGAGACTGGCCCTTCGGCCCACCAAGTCTGCGTCGACCAGCAATCCCCATAAAACAAGTACTATCTTACACACTAGGTACAGACAATTTATCATCTTTACCGAAACCAATTAAGCAACAAATCTGTATGTCTTTGGAGTGTGGGAGAAAACTGGAGCACCCAGAGAAGACCCACGTGGTCACAGGGAGAACGTGCAAACTCTGTACAGACAGTACCCGTAGTCAGGAACAAACCCGGGTCTCTGGCACTGTGAGGCAGCAACATTACCGCTGTGCCACCGTGACACCTAAAATGCTGTGATGCAATGAGCCTACCCAATGGTTTGGATGCAAACGTTATGTGTTTTAGTACTTCGTGCTGCTGTTTCACAGCTCCACAATCTGGGTTTGGAGTGGATGTCCAATGCCGTCCGTGGGGAGTTTGCATGTTATCTGTATGACCTTGGACTCCCCTGGGGTGTAAAATGCTCTTCCCCCTCCTTAAGGAGGTAAATTAATTGACTCTAATGTTGGGGGAGGGGGGGGGGGGGCATGACAAATAGCAAGCCATTGCTGTGAGAGACAACAGATTACAGGGACCTGAGGAGGGGGCTGGAGGCACATGGCAGAACGGCAGATGCTGCAATTGCTGAGGAATTGTTGGAGAATAAGGTGTTGGATGTGACTGGTGGGGTGAATGGTAAGGGCGGGGGGGCGGGGGGGGGGCAGAAGAATATTTTTCCATCTTCAGGGGAGGGAAGCAAGAAACAACAGTGAGAGCAGAAGATGAAATTAAGCTGGAAAAAGTGCAGGGAAGATTTACGAGGATGCTGCCATGACTTGAGGGCCTGAGCTATAGGGAGACATTGGACAGGCTAGGACTCTATTCATACAAGTTCTGATAACGTTTAGCTGGCTGGAGTTAAGACTTTAAAGTAAATGAGAAGGGAGGTTTCTGTATGAGGTGTCAAGTGAAAGCTATGGAGCAAAGAAGTATTTGTAATAGCAGGGCTGCAGGTTTGTAGCAGGGGGCAACAATGGTGGAAGTCTCTCAGTGAATGTTCAAATCAGGGAAAATGATAAAGGTCAAAGATAAAAGTGACTTAATCTGAATGCACAAAGTGGCCAATCAATGGGACAACTAGACATACAGGTGTTTAATCAATAACTATTATGAGAACATGCAAACACAGTTTGCTCTGAGGCTAAGGCAAAGCAGTGTTTCTTTGCTGGGTCTTTATATTGATACTTCATCAATAGTATTGACAAAGAATCAATAGAACTGATATTGTTATATCGAGGGCAGGTTGATGGAGACAACTAGATGCATTGGACAATGATCAGCTGTTGTCTACTCCCATCACGGCACTGTGGATCCTAGTGTTGATGCTGGCACCTTGTGTGCCCTCGTTCAAATGGTCGTGTAATCCACCCGTGTAACGCCTGGACCGAGGGACCGAGGGACCGAGGGAGTTGCCATGAGCCATTGGACTTGTCCCTCCCACATCACCACTGTCTAGGGGTCAAAGTCCTTTTTAGCCTTGGCTTTGATGTTGCCAGAGAAACTCAGTTTATCTCCTGTTAGGCCTCAGGTCATTGATAGCTCTAGGTTGGAAAATAATTATTTGTCCATTGGGACAGGCCATATGCGCTGATAAAAGTAATATATTAATTTAGTGATGGATCTTTTGCAAAGTGGTAAATCGTCACAAGCCTCTAGTCCAGAATTCTATGCGTGCTCAGTTACTAATAATGATGGATTTTGGGGCATTAAGCGAATCAGTGGACTTGTGGCAGCACCGGTTGGTGGACCACGCACTTTACATAACCTTCAGCTCTTGGAGGGGGTCACGTGGGTCACGGGTGCCCCTGGGGAGTATTTAAGGGGTTAATCCACACGCGTGGGGTTGGTGAGTGAGGAGAATTAGTGTAGCAATAAAGGACAGTATTTTCGGACAAACTTCGTGTCCGCCTCGTTCTTTAACGGACAACTCCGCGTCCGCTACAGACTCTGAGATTGACTAGAACAAGGAGGTTGGAGATTGGCCACAATGTCCAATGAAGCATGTGTAAGAAAGAAATGCAGATGCTGGGTTAATTCAAAGGTAGACACAAAGTGCTGGAGTAACTCAGCGGGACAGGCAGCATCTCTGGAGAGATGGAATGTGTGACGTTTCGGGTCTGAAGAAGGGTCTCGACAGTTACTCCAGCATTTTGTGTTTATATCCAATGAAGCAGCAGGTACAATGGATAAAAATTCTACTCCTGCTTTAATTTCTTGCATTCTTAATTCGTATGATCTTTAAGATATCAATGCCCATTCAATATAAAATTCATGATGTGTCTCAATAAGGTGACCGCAGGCCCAGAACAGGTCACTCTCTGTCTCTCTTTCCCTTCCGCAAACACATTTATTTCCCAAAGTTGAGACACGACTTCAATCCCCGTCGTGCTCAGTGCCCTTCATCTGGACCCCGATGAGAAAAGCACTGCCAACACCACCTGGAAAAGAGATTTATGGGTGGCACGGTTGCGCAGCGGTAGAGGTGCTGCCTTACGCCCCTTACAGCGCCAGAGACCCGGGTTCGATCCTGACTACGGGTGCTGTCTGTACAGAGTTTGTACGTTCTCCCCAGTGACCACGAGGGTTTTCTCATAGATCCTTGGTTTCCTCCCACACTCCCAAGACGAACAGGTTTGTAGGGTAATTGGCTTATACCAAGCCAATTATACAAGTGTAAATTGTCCCTAGTGTGTGTAGGATAGTGTTGATATGCTGGGGTTACTGGTCGGTGCGGATTCGGTGGGCCGAAGGTTCTGTATCTGCGCTGTATCACTAAAAAAAGATTTGAGTTCCCCTTTGGTGCTCCTAAGTGTTAGTTTCCTCTGTCTTTAACATTTGTTGCAAAGAGCAGCTTCAGAACATTCATTCAAAGAGTTCCAAGGCAGCAAACAGTCTTGATACAATCAGCACCTACCATAACAGCACGGACATACGGTTCATCCCAGGGAGAAGATTGTGCATGCACTCCACAGAGAGATACCCTCTTCCAGTAACAATAACATTGATTCAAATGCTTTAGGAGTGGCATCATTCAACATTTACTGCATTTCACACCTACACCTTCCACTTTGATCAATAACATAGTCAAATCTACTTCTTGTCTAGAGCAGTGAAAATAGTTTTCAAAGGAAGTTTTGACTCCTTTCCTAAGCATGAACTTCCCCTGGCTGTTTCTAGTTTATTTTGCAGTGCTGCAATCTATCCTTCCAGGAATATCCCTGTAACATAAACCCGTGATTAAATGTCAAGCCATGCCCCCTCTTGCATTACCTGAGTGTGGCTGCTTGCTGTGACTCACTGATCTTCATTCTCCCGTGCGGATGAGGACGAGGCGGATAAGGCAGCAAATCTTTAAATTCAAGGTGCAATCTTCCTCCCAACTTTTCACATCATCTTAAATTCTGAAAGATTACAAAGCGTGAGAAATAGACATTAATCTCCCTCCATCTGATTGCACTTAATTGTCTTGATTTGAAATCCCGTCCTTAAAATATCTAGGAAAATGTATCTTAATAATGAATTACTCGTATGCCCAAAGACCCAGAGTTGTGAATCTGTGGTTTTCACCCAGGGAGTTGTGAATCTGTGGAATTCTCTGCCATAGGAGGCAGTGGAGGCCAATTCACTGGATGTTTTCAAGTTAGATATAGCTCTTCGGGCTAATGGAATGAAAGGATATGGGGAGAAAGTAGGAATGGGGTACTGATTTTAGATGATCAGCCATGATCATATTGAATGGCTCGAAGGGCTGAATAGCCTACTCCTCCACCTATTTATGTTTCTATGTTTCTATGCAGAACTTCCCCAATGTTGTCATATCGCAATGATGAAGAGACCTCGAGGCGAGCTGTACATGTAGTGACCACAACATCCCTGGGCTGCATCAGGTGCTGTGCCCAAGGCAGCCCGGCCCCAATATGACCTCCTTCATGTCAAGCCCTGTGACAAGGTGACTAATTTTCAACACTGTGCAACAGCCAAACACTGTTAAATTATACATGGGTATTAATAGGCACGTTTCAGGTAGCAAGTGACCAAGAGGAAGACGGGACTAACGTTTAATTTCTCAGTAAGTGGTCTTAGTGCTCTACATTTCCACCAGGAATAGATTCAGAGTGAAGACCCTAATTTGGTAATTAACCTACAGCAATACGATACGCTGATTGTGCCAATTAAGGCATCAATTGGGGAGAGGATTCAGAAATTGCGGAGAGGATTCTGAAATCGGAGGTGCAAGGGGACTTAGGAGTGCTAGTGCACGATTCCCAATAGGTTAATTTGCAAGTTGAATTGATCGTAAGGAAGGCAAATGCAATATAGCATTTATTTTGAAAGGACTAGAATATAAAAACAGGGATGTAATGCTGATGCTTTATCAGGCACTGATCAGGCCGTATTTAGGGTACTGTGAGCAGTTTTGGGCCCCATATCTGAGGAAGGATATGCTGGCATTGGAAGATCCAGAGGAAGTTTACTAGAATAATCCCAGGAATGAGTGGGTTAACATATGATGAGTGTTTGATGGCACTGGGCCTGTACTCGCTGGAGTTTAGAAGGATGAGGGGAAACCTCATTGAAACTCACCGAATAGTGAAAGGCTTAGATAGAGTGGATGTGGAGAGGATCTTTCCAGTAGTGGGAGAGTCTTGGACTAGATGTCATAGCTTCAGAATTAAAGGACTTTCCTTTATGAAGGAGATGAGGAGAAATTTCTATAGTCAGAAATAATCAGTGTGGAATGATGTCCAGAGAGTTGAAGGGAGAGCAAAAGTCCTCTGTGCGTGTACACCAGAGAAAGCAGACACAAAATGTTGGACCAACTCAGCAGGACAGGCAGCATCTCTGGATAGAAGGAGTGGGTGACATTTCGGGTCGAGACCCGTTTTCAGACTTAGTCTGAATGGAAGGGTAAAGTGTGTGAAAACAAGTTATCAAAGGGGACAAAGTCAAGGAAAATGTAGAATAGATCATTGTTAGCTAGGGGAAGCTGACAACAAGGCATGTAAAGATACAATTTAATAAGGAGGACAGTCAGACTGGTCGGAGAACTAGGGATGGGGAGGGATGGAGAAAGAGAGAAAGCAAGGGTTACTTGAAGTTAGAGAAGTCAATATTAATTCTGCTGGGTTGGAAGCTGTCCAAGCTGGAATGATTTACCAAAGTTTTGCAGGTGAAATGAGCTGTCCACCTGTACGCCAGTCTACAGGACATGAAAAAAACAGTCTTCTCATTCATCGATGGAATAGTGTTCAGAGTTAATGAAAGAATGGAAGAATAGTATCCGAGCAAGAATGGAAAAAACTGACCTCATCACTGGAACAAGATTTCTGCAATGCCTTTTTACACGGCTGAGTGATTAGTGAACAGCAATAATCACAGATGATTAATATTTAAAATGTAGCTCCGACTGTGTGCCAAGCAGATGCCACTGTATTCAATGTTGAAGGTGTGGGGCAGGAATAGTGAGGCATGAAATATACTTCTGTTACACGTCTCGAGCAATTGTGGCCATCATGAAGCCAAGTACACTTTCTGTCTGAAGACCAAACTGTCCGAATCCCTCACCAGCCTTGGGTAATTCCCCATTCCCGTCTAATAGTTGCATGAAGGACTGCAGTTTAGTTTCATTCCGTTTAGTTTAGAGATACAGCGCGGAAACAGGCCCTTCGGTCCACCGAGCCCACTCCAACCAGCAATCCCGCACATTAACGTTACCCTACACTACCAGGGGCTCGAGTGCATCATGGATTACAATGCTGTAATCTGAAGGTCGATGTTTGTAAACTGCATGGATGGCAGCTTTGATTAATGCAGTATTTTGTAAACTGTGAATTTGTAATGAAAGCTCCTCGTTAAGGAAATAAAAGTGATGACCTGTGCCTTCCTGCTCCAGTACCATTGTAAACAACATTATTTGTACTGGATGATCAGTCCTCAATATTTCTATCAAGATGCAACACCTCACTTTCCAACAGACGTAACTCCACCTGCCCTGCGTCTGCCCATTCCACCAGCCTGGCTGGCACCTGCCACCATCTACCACCATCTACCACCATCCTCCTCACAGTTCACAATGCTGCCAAGTCGTGTGTCATTAGTAACTTCAGAAAGAGTGGCTTGTGCCACAAAGTCGTGATCATTAACACATCGTCAAGAAAGGGTTATTGCCTGAGGTATCACCACTGAAGCACCAGAAAGTGAGTAAATCAGCTGATAATTACAGGGTAACCACAGTTGTGGGGCATTCTGTAGCCTGCTGTCCACACATCTTCCACAAACTACAGGATGTCCTACAATGGATGGTATTGTCCCCATCATTTTGAGCTGAGCTAATCATTGAGTCCTGAAGCTACCAAGGCAGATGTCCCAATATCAGCAGAACAGCCCTTTCACTGAGGCATGCAGTTAGACTGTTCCATGCTAGGCTTAGTGTGGAGCTCTCAGCTCCAATCTCCATCAGTGCAAGTGGCAAAGTGTGATATCTGGATAATGATACTATTATACATGTATCTGATGTCAGGAAATGGTCAGTCACTAGCATGGACCAGGCACAGAATTGCTCAGTTCATTTTCACGTCTGGTACATTTTCAGCTGGCAGTGACTGCTCATGTAGCCGTCCTGAGTAAATTCAATGTTTAAGTGTATTGTGCTACAAGTAAAATTGCTCTATAATCCAATTTCTTGGCTTTCTACTTTTTCCAGGTACGAATGAAATATTTTACAGAGTGGTTTGTGGATTGCTAATTAGTTGCTAATTGTTGAAGTTGACTTTTGAATGCATCACTATGTACAATGCTAAATGAAGCCATTATTGATTTTGCAAAAGATAGACATAAAATGCTTGAGTAACTCAGCGGGTCAGGCAGTATCTCTGGAGAAAAGGAATAGGTGACTTTTCAGGTGGAGGCCCTTCTTCAGACTGAAGGATCTCGACCTAAAACATCACATATTCCCTGTTCTCCAGCGATGCTGCCAGTCCCCCTAAGTTACTCCCGCATCTACAGTTCCTTCCTACATATTGATTTGCTGGAGTTGTGGTTTGGAGTCTTACTGAATGACGAAATACATTTAAGTGATGAATCTTGTGGGTCAGAGGGTGGGAATAATGGACAGAGTGTTTGGAAAAGTCAGAGGGACGGGCGTGGAAGAGTTGGTGAGGAATCTGAGGAAGGAAGTTGGTAGATTAAGTGCCTGAAAGTGGGATTGATGGATGGGACTGAGACAGGAGACCCTGCTGAGGTTTAATAATGAAGTAGGTAAGTGATATTAAGCAGTGCTTATATCATGTTATTCTTGTGATATTGAAAAAAAGACAGAATTTTGGCCTTTAAGATGTTGGCACACTTGGAACTTTATCATGAAGTCACTCAACGATATGCTATTTATGTTTTTAAAAAGTAACATTCCCTTTTATATAAAATGATGTTGGGCAGTTTTGCAAACTCCTGTGCCTCCAGAGACCAAAGCTGCTGAATTCAATTCACTCCAGTTGCTAAGGTTACCAATACATGGCAATGTTGTCGCATGGACCTGTCAGCTGCAGGCACTGCAGATATTTTAACAAACATCTCCCAGGTCTGAGCTCTCTGACTGATGCGACAATTAGAAACTAAATCAAGTCATCAGCTCGAGTCAATTCAGAGCACCACACACCTTCTTTATCCCTTTCTCTCTGTAGTCATCCATTTTCTGTTTATAACGAACAGCTTTGGACACTGCAATCAGGCAAATGAACAACCAACGCTGGATTATTAAAATAATGCAATCAAATTTTAAACTGATGTTGTATACCCAGTAACCCCTGGTGTCCGTTCTAGGCTCCACACCTTGAGGTGACTCCACAGTGAGAGTGTGATGGACCCAAAGTAGAGGTATTTCTCTGGCAACAGTGACTCACTCATTCTAATAATTCAGGATAGGGTATTGTGACTTAAAATTAGTTCAGTTTGTATAAACTTCATTCCTCATGGTGCTCATAATTGAGTGTGTTCCAAATGTAGTTTCTGATTAAATCTTTAAATTATGGAGTCATAGTCACAGAGTTATACATCATGGAAACATGCCTTTTGGCCCAACTTGCCCATGCCGACCAATACACCCCGTTTCCACTAGTTCCACCTACCTGTGTTTGGTCCATATCCCTCTAAACCTTCCCTATCCACGTACCTACCCAAATGTATTTTAAATGTTGTGATAATACCTGCCACAACTACCTCCTCTGGCAACTCGTTCCATGTACTTACCACCCTTTGTGTGAAAAAGTTGCACCACAGATGCCTATTAAATCTTTCCCCTCTCACAGATTATCACACAATTTAAAAGACATTATGACAGGCATATGGATAGGAACAATTTAGAAGGATATGGACCAAACAGTGGCACCTTGGTCAGCATGGGCGGGTTGGGCTGACAGGCCTGTATCTATGCTGTATGACTGAGTCTATAAAGTAAATTCCATGTGATTAGGTGCCTTTTATTATTTTATTTTAAAAGTAATCATTGTTGCTTTGTTTTAATAAAATGTTAAAAGTTGTACATTTCTTAATCAATCGGTTTCAGTTTTAGTTTTAGTTTTAGGGATACAGTGTGGAAACAGGACCTTTGGCCCACCGAGTCCACGCCAAACAGCCATCACCCACACCTTAGTTCTATCCTACATACTAGGGAAATGTTGACAGAAGCCTATTAACCTAAAAACCTGCACATCTTTTGAATGTGGGACGAAACTGGAGCGCCCGGAGAAAACCCGTGCGGTCACAGTGAGAACGTACAAACGCCGTACAGACAGCACCCGCAGTTAGGGTCGAACCCGGGTCTCTAGTCCTGTGAGGCTGCAACGTGTGAGCAACAGTGCAGTTGATGTTGCACCATGCCCAATTTGACAGTTGTTGGCTGATTCGACACTCTAAATTCCAGAGGAATTTCAAGGAATTTACATCCCATATTTATCATTGCCTCGCATTGAAGCTTTGGAGGCAAGCATCATCTGACTTCTCTTCCAATGAGATACAATTTGCATTCCATGGTCCTGATGAGACCCACCTCTGTCGAGAGGCTAGGCAGACATGACATGGTCCCCCTTGATCTAGAAGCACTGGTGTGACCACTGCAACATTGCATAAGGAGCCATTTTTAGTCACAAATGGCATTTCGATTGAGGTACCACCAATGGCCACAAGATAGAATTTCCAGGTATTGGTTCTAGTTGGAGAAAATTGCTTGCAGAAACAAAACAGAGCACAGTTTGTTGATCAATAAGGCCACAGAGACCAGCCACGTTGAGGCAAGATTCCCACTTGTGTGTGTGGCATGAGAGGGTTCTACTGAAATGTTAACCTGTGGAAAAAACTAAAGTACACCTTCTCCACCAAATCCAGTCCTGGGACAGAGAAGGAAATACGAACGGTTTAGGAAATGATGGCAAAAACATTCTGTAAAAGGTCAGGACAGGTATAATGATCAATACATGAAATAACACGAGAAACAGAGATAGAGATATATTAGAACAGGAGATCAAGATCAAGAGATAAATATAGACAAAAAGATGAACTGGGATTGATACATAGACAGATGGAGGAAGATAGTTTCCGAATTTTGCCACAAGCAGAAAATCAATTTGCACTGTATATATTTCCTTTCACTATTCAGCTAATATTACGTACCACAAGGGAGGAGTTTAGCAGTATCACATCAAAATAAAGATGACTGTACGTTACAACTCTTACATATTCTCCAGATAACAGTCACTGTGTGTGGTTGTCAGGGGTGGGCAGGGGGTTTTGTGTCACCTGGATGTCAATAACTGTTCAGACAGGTTATGTTTACACTGAGACAGGGATGTGTACACACTGAGAGGGCATTGTGTACACACTCATACATGGGTGTGTACACTGAGACAGCAGTGTGTACACACTGAGAGGGGTGCGTACACACTGATACAGGGGTGTGTACACACTAACACAGGGGTGTGTACACACTGAAACAGAGGTGTGTACATACTGATACAGGGTTGTGTACACACTGAGAGAGCGTTGTGTACACACTGATACATGGGTGTGTACACTGAGACAGCAGTATGTACACACTGAGAGGGGTGCGTACACACTGAGAGAGCGTTGTGTACACACTGTTATAGGACTGTGTGTACACACTGATGCAGGGGTGTGTACACTGACACAGTGGTGCGTACACGCTGATACAGAGCTGTGTGTACACACTGATACAGCGTTGCGTACACACTGAGAGAGCATGTCCCTACGACGCTGTCCGTACAAATGTCCGTGATGTCCATGGCTTCACAGTTGAGTCACAGCCTGCCCCTCCATCAACATCCTGGGGTTTGGTGGGAGATCTCCCTGTCGGTTTGCCCCAGGACCTGGCCAAGATGGCCATTCACGGGTCCAGGTAGCGGACAGTCTAGGGTTCTGCCCGAGTCGACTGCCCGCCCCTCTTCCATGACTATATCCATGCCCGCATGCCCCTGGAGAGGGAGAATGTTGTGGTCATGGGGACTTTGGAGAAACACTTTCCACCAACACAGATCACTACGGGGACTTGGGTACGTCATGGATATGGCTGACAATGTTGTCATTTGATGGCTGATGTTTGCGGACTGCACAAGCAGTTTGATCTCTGCAGGACTTTGTGATAAAAGCTCCTTCTTAAAGAAAGAAAACATGCTGGATTTCACAATTGGTCAAAATCCCAACTGAGCTAGCCATACATCTGTGCCGTGGCTGAAGGACCTGGTCAGTGGCTGTGCAAGCAAGTATAGTCCTCCTGACACCCCACAACCAAGACCATATACACGGTACAAGTCATGAGGCAACATGCTTCACTCGTCTAGATAACAGAAGATCAAACAATACTGAAAGGGTTCAACACTTCCCAGAACCAGGCAATTACCCTAAAGGACACCCCATCTGTAACCTCATTCATTTCCTCTCCACCAGAGCCCCATGCCTGCAGTGTGAACTGTGTGAATGTGTACAGAAGCATTGCAGTGGCTCATCCAGGCCACTCTGGTAATATGTTTAAGGTGAGAGAGGAAATATTTATTAGGAACCTGAGGGGTAACTTTTTCACACAAGGTGGTGGGTATATGGAATGGGCTGCCAAATAAGGTAGTTGAGGCAGGTACTATAACAACATTTAAAATACATTTGGACAGGTACATGGATAGGAAAGGTTTAGTCAGATATGGACCAAATGCAGGCAGGGGGGGGGACTAGTGTGGTCTGCATGGATGAGTTGGACCGAATGGCCTGTTTCCGTGCTGTATGACTCCGTGAACTCCCCACCAACAACCGCTACCAAGTACAGAGCTAAAGGCAGCAGTTCGATGGGAACACCATCACTCACAGGTTGCCCTGCAGGTCACGCACCATCCTGATTTGGAAATCTGTCGCCATTCTGTGTCATCTCTGGAACTCAGTATGCAAAGGCATTAAATGTCTGCCATATTCCTAGAGATAGATAGGGGTGAACACTGAATGCTAGCGTTGCCAGGGTGGCCCCGATCATGAAAATGGTAAAAAGTGGTAAATCCATGCAGCGGCTATCACAGTGCCTGCTGATCCCACTGTGGACCACTGAGGGTGGCATAGTCTGTGTTGTGTTGTGCTCAAGTATTTTCACTTGTGTGTCATTATCTTTTGTGTTACCTGTTGAGTTAGTTCCCTATTTAAGTGCTGACATTTGTCTGTCATTGCTCAGTCTTGGATTGTCCCATGCTGAGCCTTGTACTCTTGTTTATCAGGAGTCTAGTAAAAAGATGTTTGAGTAACTTACTTGTCTTCTCTGTGCTTGGGTCTTCTCATCTCTTGATATGAGGCTTATTCCAGCTGATGAAGTCAGAGGCTGCAATACCAGTTCCATAGTCAGCTTCTGCACTGCCTCCAATAGAGGTTCTGTATTAGGAGCACAGCCAGCTTGCACTTGTAAGCGAGAGTCAGACAAAAAATACTGGACTGCTCAGCAGGTCAGGCAGCATCCATGGGGAAAGAAACAGACAAAATGTTTTCAGAGCTATCTTCTTTCCCAACCTGAATATAATGAACTTTATTTCTCTCTATACATCTGCTGCCTGACCTGTTGCACATTGCCAGCATTTTCTGTACAATATCAGATTGCTAATATTTGCAGTATTTTAGTGCTGGATGGCATTCTTAGCGAGTGATGGTTTCCAAGTTAAATGAACCGTTAAATTAATTGACTGGTAGTTGTGAGGGCAAGTCACAAATGGAGGGAGTTAGGTTGGTGTATTGCCCCCATTTTATGGTGCTGTCCATTTCTCCACACTTCTTAAAATGAGCCTTTCATAACTGCAAAAATAGTTGTTGCAGATAGCATGTGACAGCTAAAGGGTCTATTTTTAAAGCTGAAAATATCATTTTACTTACAAAATTGACACGGGAAACCAAAATTGGAAGCTTTAGTGATGAAGTATTTCACCATTTACATGGTGTGCTTCCATTTCAAGCAACACTTTGCTTGGAACCTTCCTGAATTGATAGTTGTGATGAAAACAAGGCTTCAAACTACTCACTGTAGCTTCACAATCTGCCTTTAGGAAAAGCTATTTTGGTCTCAAGAATTTATTTTACTTATAACTTGCACATTCCGGTGACAAATCTCCCAAATGATTACTTAACAGTTTTGAAATTAAAATTAATAATGGTGTGAAAATAGCATCCAGACTGCACTTTGTGGACAGAAATCATTAATAATCTTGGAAGTTTGCATTCCTCTGCTCAATGATAAATATAGAGCAAGGGAAAGATAGTTTCTGGGATAATATTCCTGCTGGGCAGCACAGTGGCATAGCAGTAAAGTTTCTGCCTTACAGTGCCAGAGATCTGGGTTTGATCCTGACTACGGGCGCTGTCTGTACGGAGTTTGTATGTTCTCCCCGTGAGCTGCGTGGGTATTCTCCGGGATCTCTGATTTCCTCCCATACTCCAAAGACGCACAGGTTTGCAGCTTAATTGGCTTTGGTAAAATTGTAAATTGCCCCTAGTGTGTGTAGGATAGTGTAAGTGTGTGGGGATCGATGGTCGGCATGGGCTCGGTGGACCGAAGGGCCTGTTTCCGTGCCCTTTCACTAAACTAAGCATCCTGGAACTAAATGCAGATTGATGAGTTAGTTTGTGTTGCATTGCCAGAAGTGGTGTTGAATAAATTGAATACATTTCATTAGCCAAGTATGTATACATACAAGGAATTTGCCTTGGTGCTTTGCTCACATGGATAAAAACACAATATACAGTAGACAATTAAAAATAAAACATTATTACTTAAAATTATGAAAATAAAATACCAGAGCAAAAAGAGGCTAAAGACTTTTGGCTGTTGAGTAGAGTTACTGCTCGTGGGGAAAAAAGCTGCTTTTATGTCTGGCTTTGATGGTCTGGACTCGCCTTCCAGAGGAAAGTGCTGCAAAGAGTTTGTGGCCAGGGTGAGAGGGGTCCGAGATGATCTTGCCCGCTGCTTTCTGGCCCTTGCAGTGACCAGTTCGTCAATGGGGGGAAGGTTGCAGCCAACAGCCTTCTCAGCTGATCGAACAGTGTTGGGCAATAAGGCATCCAACAAACAGGGACAAATGAAACTGCAGATGCTGCTTGACAAAAAAGGACAGAGTGCTGGAGTAACTCGGTTCAGGCAGCATCTCTGGAGAACATGGACGGGTGATATTTTGGGATGGGATTTGAGGGCCCATTGAAAGGAGTAGGATGAATGGAAAATTACGGTGGACACCAGTGTCCTTGCTCATCCTGCCGAACCTTCTGTATAATGTGCTGGAGAAACTCAACAGGTCAGGCAGCATCTGTTGAAGGAACAGTCAGGTGATGTTTCAGGCCAGGATCTTTCTCGAGACTGGTTGTAGTAGAGGTTTGCCTAGTCATCTTGCGTATCTGTCGTTTTGCCTTTTTCCTGGCCTTTTCTGACAGGCACCTAATATATTGCTACACTAAACTATATTCTCAGAGATGATTGAGGATTAGACAACAATCATTTGAGGTTTAAAGTACCAAATTGCTTATGTTAATTTAATAATCATTCAATGGCCAAAGGCAATCATAAGCACTAGCCTACTTTGGCTCCGCAGGAGTAATTACAACAGCGCACAGCTACAGATAAAATAGACCGACATTGGCACCACAGATTTTATAATAGCATGTCTGTATGAACAATTTACAGGATGTTGTAGCTTGCATTATTTATCACCATGAGCTGACAAGAAAGAATAAATGGTGATTGTACATACAATGGCTGCAGTCGGAGGTCTATCACAGATGGGTGCACAGACAGGGCAGAAAGTCTTCAAAGAAGCACTGAGAGTATCACAAGCAAGAAAAGTCTTAGGAACAACCAAACTCTAAATTTGTGTTGGAAGGAATGGCAGATGCTGGTTTGAACCGAAAATAGAGCAAAAAAAGCTGGAGTAACTCAGCGGGTCAGACAGCATCTCTGGAGAAATGTAATAGGTGATGTTTCGGGTCGAACTGAAACGTCACCTATTCCAAAACTCTAAACTTCCCAGTAACACAGATTCTCAAGATATTTTGATGAATGGTTAGGGTACATTCAGTCATAGCAATGTGCAATGTATGGTTGACATAACACTTAACATTGTCAATGTTTATATTCTGATTAAAATGTTGATCAAAAAGTGATGTAGACTATCCTATGGATTGTCAACCTATGGATTCTTTTATGAAACATCCAACATGAATTGTAGTCAGTTTACCCTCCAGATATCAATGGCCATTTTAAACAGCTGCAGCCTCATCACATATTTGTCAGGTCAATGAATTGGAAAAAATAAATTCTGTTCCACTGCCAACAATCTGTTTTCATCATCTTAATCCTGACTCTGTGACTCTTGACCGACTAGTCTAAGTAACTCGAATCTTTATAAATTCCATGTAAGGCCTATATTAGGATTACTTGGATAAACTTGTGTCTATCTTCGATTTAACCCAGCTTTTTGCAGTTCCTTCTTATACACATTAGGATTACTTAGAACAGGCTTTTTCCAGAATCAATGAACAAGATGAATTTCATAAATACTCCAACGAAGCTAATGTTCCCAATACTCCTGATGTTCATATATGGGTAATGTGATACGTTCATGTGATAGGAGCGGAATTAGGCCATTCTGTCCATCAAGTCTACTCTGCCATTCAGTCATAGCTGATCTATCTCTCCCTCTTAACCCCATTCTCCTGTCTTCTCCCCATAACCCCTGACACCCGTACTAATCAAGTGTTGCTCCTGTAATACACTAATTCAGAGCTTTACCATAAAACTGCACCAAACATTTGGGATATGGTTCAGTTTAACCACTATTCCGGGCAGTGGGTGTTGGTCTGAAGGAGTAGACCCATCAAAGAGGAGATTTTCCACGGGCTACACTGGGCCTCGAGCTTGGACAATTTACAGTCCATATTTGGCAGATCTAGTTGTCATCTCTCAGGGATCCCCAGAAATGGTCTTTGGAAATACGATGCACAGCATTCTGAACCAGTCTGAAGAAGGGTCCCAAACCAAAATGTCACCCTTCCTTTGTCTCCAGAGATGCTGCCTGACCCACTGAGTTACTCCAACATTTCGCTTCTATCCACAGTATAAACTAGCATCTGCAGTTCCTTTCTACGCACCATGAACCCAATACAGATAGCACATTTATCCGGCACCACTCAGTACACCAGGTCTCATCACTCAACCACCAACAATCACGATTAATAAGGGCATGTTCATAACTTCAAATGCTTCACTCTACCTTTCTACATGTTATAGTGGTACAAGTTTAACACTCATGACCTACAGCCTGCTGTGAATATACAACAGCCACATTAATCAAATGCATTAATGTTGCTCCCAGGTTTTATCTCACCTTATAGTCAGAACACAGGAGGTCATTCAGTCGACTAGGTCAATGCTGGTTCTCAATGAACTATCCAATTATTCCCACTGCCGCATCCTTAATTCCCTCTACCCTGCAGTTCATTACCCTTCCCCTATGACCATCAACTCCTCTTTAAGCAAAACACAAACTGCTGGTGAAACTTTGAGTTCCTCCAGCACTTTGTTTTATTTCTCAAGCTTCAAGCATCTGCAGTCTCTTGTGTCTCCATTTGCCGGACACAAGACAATTGAATATCACATTACAGCCAAGGGCAAGCCGACCCACACTAGGAATGGGAGACGGTTAGTAGAAAGTCAGGGATTCACTCCGATTATCGGTCTTCTTGTCCATCAAATCATATCCAAACAATAATTAAAACTGTTACAGATAAATAAAATACCTCAGACGTAATAAAATGCAAAAAGATGAAAGGCACAAGAAGCCACCCCAGAAGCAACTGCTGCCGAACAGAGCCATGTTTAAGAGACTACTGCTTAAAGGCTAAAGTATAGGGTTGCGAATATCAGAATGCCTATTCAAAAGATATAGAAGTGGACGTTGCCGGATCGAGTAGGCTAAGTTTTCCTATGTCGAACCTGAGTGCTGTGTACAATATATTCAGGACTTTCTTACCTGAGCTGCGCAAGAGTATATAGCCACCATAGCATAGCTCTACTGGCATATAGAAATCGATTCATTCAATAGTGCACAAAGCACTCTACTCGAGTGTGATTTTTTTTTCCAAAAAAACCAATCACAATAAGTGGACAAATGAAACAGTACGTGGAGTAACGCCCGAGAGGCTCGTGCGCCACGAGACGTCACACTATAAGACATGGACAGCTCGTAGCACGTTTGCTAAAACGGCCAGGACTCAGCGAAACGCAAGACGTACGTCGACAGGACTATTTATACACTATGTTGCAATAAAATGTCCGTTGAAGCGCAGAAGACCGAAGGTCTACCCATACTGATAAAGACGGCCTACTCACCAAAGATCGTGATACGTTGTATGTGCGATTCATTCAAGCGCCGCCAGACAGCCTCGTGGAAGACTACTTAGAATGAAATCGCAGTAAAGTGAGACAGCTTACCGACTTTGAAATGAGTGCAAATCGGTTGGCCAGGCTATGCAATCGTGCGGCCGTCTCTGATCGACCGCCGCTGCTTATTATGAAGACATGCTCGCACCTCTTTTTGTTTCCTCATATAGAATCCCTTGATGCGTGAAGGAGGTCTAGTCCCGTGAATGAGAACCAAGCAGCACCTGTTCACCCCCCCCTTTTTTTTTATCTCTCCCTGTTATGTACGTATAGTCTCTTTACATATTCACATAATTCTGTCTCCCCCCTTTATACTGTGTGACCCTGCAGCAAAGCCAAGAAATCTCATTTTCCTCATCCGAGCCGACATTAATGACAATAAAACACTACTGCAAGCTACGTTTTCTAGAAAGAATTTGATCTCGACTATGACCAATAGTCACCCATTCTTCACTATCCAGATGATAAGCCTAGCCTGTGGCTACCCACTGAGATTACTCCGCATTCCTGTGCCCCTACCACATTTTGTAACCCTCCTTTACCCTTCCTCGATAGTAGTTCAGCCTGCTTGTACAGAAGAAACAGGCAATAGCAAAGCTCGTGAAACCAGTCAGACACGCCTCCTAACTGTACACTATTAGAAGCGTTCAAGAGCACGTAATTTGTACTATTCATTCCTATTCAGAAGATGTAAATTGCCAGCACATTGCCACCTCACAGTATATGAATTGAGCACACTATATGTCCTCGCTTTATAACCCAGACCCGGGACTCAACTGTTGCCCACGACAGGGCCCTACCGCACTGTATATTGCCCAGACTCGTATGTATAAAGACGGAGCCTATATATATGATAATACACCACTAAAAAATGTGCTTAGCAACCTAAATAAAATAAGGTGGTTACTAACTAATTTGCCAAGATATGCGGCAATTTAAGCGCTAGAAGCCTTGGTCAGCCGTAGCCAACATGCCTACAATGGTACACTGCTTCTTTTCTCTTAATGGTGCTAGATAGATATTCACTCCTTGACCTGTCCTCGATGTCATGATTTCAAGCTCATCGAATGATGCCCCTGATATATCAAGATCACTCCAGCACCCATTTGACGCTATCACCACGGTATTCTCCAAACCTGGCGCCAAGGCAAGATGATGCGTTGACTCAGGAGACCCGCTCAGAATGTGCAAGATCCAAGACGGCGCCTAGGAAGCACTTTGGTGAGCATAGTCATTCAGAACCAGATGTGACCACCGCTGCCCACAGCCCTGCCGCCCTGTAAGTGTTGAGCCAGTAGCACCCCTTTCCCTGCCCTCGAACTTTCTCAATGATAAGGATGGACCTCTGCCCCCCCTAGTTTCACTCATTGCAGATGGCATGCCCATGCGGATTACCAGAAAGGGAGCCCCCGTTAGATACAAAGGCATGTCTCCAGTGCTTGCCCCATTGTACCCACGAACCCCAGATTGCCGATGACAATATATCTGCTTGCTACTGCAAAGATTAATTCTCGTGGTGCCCGAAGGACATTGGCCTATGCATGAATCTATACCTTCAACCCACTCTTCATGCATACCAGGTACTCTGCCTACTGAAATCCGACTACTCGTATACACACCTTTAGCTCGCAAAGGATATCGGCCGAGTAAGCCGACGTATCCATCCCCATGCCCTCTACCCGAAACTACTGGCTCGCTAGGAACACTATCACCTTACCAAACTAACATACCTGGCGTATAAGTTCTACCTTATAAACTAGCCATCAACTCCTTGAGCAGCAGATTATGAGCAAGAATATATCAGGCCTAGGTATTCTTATAGACCCTGATAAGATTAGATAATCCAATAGGACATATATTGATCATATGACTCCTGCCCAATTATTACATAATTCCATAATAATCATAATAATAATCAAGCCTCCACTACACTGTGCACTGTTATGCGCTCAGTAGCGTAACTCCAGCATAATCAATTGACCAGGCAGCCGTTCACTCTGCATACTTCGACCCGTAAAAATACCCAAAGGCGGAGGGCCACAACAGTAAGAAGAACCGTTGAAACAGCCACTAGCTCCTAGGTTCAGAGCAGAACAGTATTATGCTTCCATTCGGTACGTACTAAGCCGCAATTAATCTGATCGCTAACTCACAGCTCAAAGCAGATTGCGGTGCCGGTCAGATGCCCAACCATTTTCTACCTCCATTGGCCAAGTACCTAACGTTATAGCCAAATGCCTAGTCTAGCACGCGGTCTTTTGCGTGTACTAATTCTGGGGGCTTGATGATAGATCCACAGATATGACAATCATACTACTGATAGGAAGTTCTGACAGTCCATCTTATGGGGTATAAATAAACAAGCAAACTGCAGATAATGAGCTGCGTATCTATAACCAAAGAAATATACAAAACAGATGGATGTAACATGTCAATTGTCAGTGCCAGATTGTCTTACCCCTCCCCTACCCCCCCGACCTTAACATTCAGACTCTGAAGAAGTGATCCTGAGGTCAAACTGTCCACCTATCCATAGCCCACTAATAATCAATAGATGCGCCTGCCACCATAGGCGTCTTTGCTGAGTGAAATCCAGCACTTTAGTTCTTTTCTATTTAGCCTAATCATGTTAGGTTCGAGGTTTTATTTATTGTCGATGCTGCACCCACATGTCAAGGTACCAGGCATGCAACCGCTGGTATTAAACTGCCCTTTTGTGGCGCCTATCTATATCATATATGATAATATGTATGTTTTTTTAATACAGGCCCAAGTGTCAAACCAAGTGTTGATACCATCGGCAGTGAAGCCCGCGCTCAGTAACTGAGGACAATGATTGCTAAGAGAAGCTATACGAGACAGCATGGACACTATGTACATAAATCATGGATGAGTTGCTGCAAAGCACTCCTTCCATCAAACCCCTGAAAATACCCCTAATTATTGATCTATAGGTGCAAATCAATGTACTCACTGCCAAGGTAGTGCCAGGACGGCCCCCGTAGTTAACGTTGAGCCAGAGATGACAACCAATAAACGTAACCAAAAGCAGAATCGGGCAGACTATGAACTCTTGAAATTCTGATCAGTATAACATCTCTTCGTCTGCCAAACAATTATACGCCAATTGACAAGACATTTATTTAGAAGAAGGCACATCCGGGTGATGGCCATCTTTTTAGAGAGTGTGACATTGAGCCCCATTGTATAAAGGAGTGCTAACAGGCTATGCAAGTTCATTCAATGCCAAGCAATAATAAAATAAGACCTACCAGTAGAAAGCAGCAGAACTAAAAAATATTGTTTTGGTTGTTATATTATAAATATTTTACTGTCCACAATAGCGCTCTATTATTTATGGTTTTCTCCATACATCAGAGGTATGAGAACTACAGCTAATTAACCAGCGTTTGCAGATCATCCAATACCAACTATATTGATCGAGTTTGATCGGATACCATTTAAGCATTAGCTTTATTTCCTTACATCAAGGCGCTTGCGAAGCGTTGGAACCAAGAACGCAAGCCTTTCCTCTTATGACATACAACCGAACAGACATTCATATGATTCTTATCATCCTTTTTCTGTATTTGGTCGACTCCATGTAATTCAACCATGTATTTTTACCATTATCACTTCCACACCTCATAAAAGATAGAAAGCTACAACACCTTAGGCGCAATCAGGCCCTTCAGCTCCGCTAACATGTGTGTTTTTAAGCTCTGACATAGATAGCCCCAAGTTGTTAAAATGCACTCGTACCATGATCCATATGCCGTTCCCTATGTCTGCACTAGCCACCCATCGACCTTATCTAAAAGATCTCTAAATGCTCACAATGGTAATCTCGCCTCCAGCCTATGCCCCCTATCAGGCCCGCAGCAGATTCAGACTACTCAAATCCACTACATCTGTAGTAAAAAAAACTTGCCATCACCTCTCACATCGACATTAAACGCTTACCCCCTCGGCAACTTATAAAACTATGCCCCACTATGTGTATGGACATTTCCTCCTGGGCAACAAAGATACCACAGATGTACACCCTCATTATATATGCCCTTTCAAATTTCAAATGCAAAATGTCATCCTATGAAATCCAACAATCAGCGCTGCAAAAGGTGCTTAACATTGCTTTGCGGGACAATACAATCTTCCCTTCCCAACTGCCCCCCCTCCTACGATGAAATATCTTGAAACTAAATTAAACTAAAAATAAGCAGAACTGTGCTGGAGCCTGTTTAGGATGTTAGCTATGCCAGTCCCTCCGTGTGATGTGTGGAGTATTCACTGTTCTAGTCCTACTCACCTTTTTTCCTCAACGCTCTCTCCAGTAGAACGGGAGGTGTGTCAGTAGGTAGTTTCCTACTCTCACCCTGAAGTAGAAAACATCCTGTGAGTCTCCAGCTTTGACTCAAGGGCCACAGCTGATTTTACCTTGTGATCAATTTTGATGTAACACATTCATAAAATTAAAGCCCGTCTGTCACGCACTGCTGAGTCTCCCCAGCTGTTACTGTAAACACCAGACTGCATCTCTGTTTCTCAAATGATCTGACCTAGCCTCCTCTTCTGAAACAACATTTATACGTTAGTTTATTGTCACGTGTACCGAGGTACAGTTAAAAAGTTTTTGTTGCATGCTAACCAGTCAGTGGAAAGACAATACAAAATTACATTCGAGCCATCCAGAGTGTACAGATACGTAATAAGGGAATAACGTTTAGTGCAAGGTAAAACCAGTAAAGTCCTATCAAGATAGCCAAGAGTCACCATGAGGTAGATAGTAGTTCAGGACTGCTCACTAGTTGTCATAGGGTGATTCAGTTGCCTGATAATAACTGGGAAGAAACTGTCCCTGAATCTGGAAGTGTGCATCTTCACACTTCTATACCTTTTGCCCGATGGGAGAGGGGAGAAGAAGGAGATGCTAGGGTGCGACTCATCGTTGAATATGCTGCTGGCCTTGCCGAGGCAGCATGAGGTGTCAATGCAAGGGAGGTTGGTTTGTGTGATGGTCTGGGCAGCATCCACATTTTGCTGCAGTGTTCCCAAACCAAGCTGTGATGCTTCCTGACACGCTCCACATTCACATTTCTTGGGCTCGATAGTTAATTATTCACCACCCATCCATTGCACAGCCCAAAATCAGAACTTGCCCAGTTACCACGTGACGGTTCTTTGCTGTTCAAATTATCACACAATGGCAAAATCCTCCACTTGTTTCTGTCACTTGGCCCCCAGCACTGGGGGTTGTGAATGTATGTTTTCAAATGTATAAATCATTTATAAATGTATAGGGGACAAATCATTCTCCACAATAATCCAAAACACTTGTGCTCTGCATGGATGATTTCTCAGCCCCCTTATTTATCCACCTCACCCACGACTGTGCAGCCAAGTACAAAGCCAACTCCATTTACAAATTTACGGACGACACCACCATAATGGGTCGGATATCAAACAATGATAAGGAAGGAGATTGAGAATCTCATAACCTTATGTCGGGACAACAACGTGGGCTAGGTAGAGGAGGTAGTGATTGAGTTCAGGAAGCGAAGCACTACACATGTCCGGGTATATACTGACGGTGCCAAAGTAGAGATGGTTGAAAGCTTCAAGTTCCTAGGAATAAATATCACCACCACTTGGCCTGGACTGCCCATATCGAAACAATGACCAAGCATGCACACCGATGCCTCTGCTTCTTTAGAAGGCATCGGAAGTTTGGCATGTCCCCTACAACTTTTACCAACTTCTACAGATGTGCTGTAGAAACCCAGAAATGTAACTGGACCAGCCATTTAATCAAGTTGGCTACAAGAGCAGGTTACAGATTGGGCCCTGCACCAAGTAACTCACCTCTTACCTTCTCAAACCCTTTTCCACCATGGACAAGACATGTCAGATGTGTGATTAGATAACTACTCTAAACATATACTTGGCATCACCCTGGACAATTAGTTTGAGTTGGTCACACAATAAATGTGCATTCCTTCCACTGCAGATGCATCATTTGTGTAGTATGTAGCATAAAGAATATACCACTGAGGCTTCTCAGACAGGGCAATCCAAACCCATGTCTTCATTCTCTGAGAAGGAAAATGCATCTCTGAGATGGTCTGTAGGGGCACAAGGCATCCTGATCAAAGTGGCTACACCACTCTCAATGTCAAAGTGGAGCATCAGAAGCCCACCATTCTCGAGAGCCTTTGCAAACTGTGTCTTTAGTAGTATCCGTTTTGTCGGTTGTCTTTCTCCAGCTTTTCCAATATTCCTGATCTGAGGAGCACGGAACAACTTCAGCTTCCTCTTTTTTACAGTATTTCTTCTGGCATTTTTGTCCTCCATACACTCGCTCCTTTCAGCAGATTCCTCTCTGGGGAATGCCTCAGGCATGATCTCAGTTTGGATGCATCTACCTGGGGATTGTTCGGCCGACCATTGTGAACCCAATGACAGCAGACAGCAATATGTGTACAAGCCTTAACACAATGCTCAGTCTGTGTCTTCAGTGCTATTAAATGTTGAACATACTGAGAATGAGCAGCACCATTCATACTTCAGATCAATGTGATTGAAAATCTCACCAGGAATGCAGTTTGGATGCTACCTTCCCATTGACAATATCTGGGAGCTCTGGATGCCAGCATAATAGCACTGGGCAATGAATTTCTAAAGCTAAGAAGTCCACGCTTGCTAACAGCCCAGAAATGTTCACAAAGCTCTTCAACACAAAAGCAATGCCCTGTTGGCTGCACAATGCTGTTGTTTTGATGGCCACTAACCAGATGAATTTCTAATCCACAGGTCTTTCCTCCTGCTATCCATTTTCCCCCTATATTAGTTGACAAGTATTGACATTGCAAGATGACACTAAGTGATGGCATTGTAATCAGTTACAAAGGGTTTATGAATCGGTGCATGCCTGAGGATGAATTCAATGATTCCCACACTCCAGATGCAGTGCAGACAAAGTGTGGGCCTGGGTACAGCGTTTGCTCTGGTTCCTGGTGGAAGCTTTCTGGTATTCTGCCGTGATCAGAGGCTTTCAACAAACTCTCAGCAACCGTGCTAACTTTCCACACAACATTGGAAGCGCAGGGTGGCACAGTTGCGCAGCGGTAGTTGCCTTACAGCGCCAGAGACCCAGGCTCAATCCTGACTATGGATGCTGTCTTTTCATGAGTTTGTACGTTCTCCCTGTGACCTTGTGGGTTACCTCTACATGCTCTTGTTTCCTCCCACACTGCATAATGTACAGGCTTGTAGGTTAATTGGCTTCGGTAAAATTGTAAATTGTCCCTAGTGTGTAGGATAGTGTTAGTGTACAGGGTGATTGTTGGTCAGGGTAGACTAGGTGGGCCGAAGGGCCTGTTTCTGCGCTGTATCTCTAAAACAAGGAGCACTGTACAGGAGGAATATTAATTAGACAGCAAGCACCAAGCAAGTGCTTCTCTGTGAATCTGTTGCCACTTGATCAGCTGGGTCACACCTGCCGTATCTCCATAAGGCTGTACAAACAGATCAAGGCCAAGATGTGATTCCATTTCAGTGAGGATCAGGTGTCAGCGATCACTTCCATCCAAATAATGAAATATGGTAAATACAAGGGCAGCTTTTATTATTCATCATTTCTAGATCGGATTGCACAGGGTCCTGAGGTTCTTTAGTCCATCTGGTGAGCAAAGCCATGTTGTTGCGAGTATTTACATGTAGGATAAATGTAATATAATGAAGTGCTGCAGGTTCGGACTGTGATCTCCAGGCATGAAAGTTAGATCGCCGTTACTTCGATATCGACTCTCAATACATTTATCAGGAAAGAGGCTAATACAAATCTGTAAAGCTGTAAATCAAATTTGGTTGGATTGAAGAAAGAAGACAAAGTGCTGGAGGAACTCAGTGGGTCAGACAACGTCTCTGAAGAACGTGGCTAGGTGACATTTCTGGGTTGGGACCCTTCTCAGATAGAAGCTTGGTTTAACTTCTCAGCTTTAAGGGTGTATCTCTGACACTATAGCTCTCTCATAGTATTGTAGTGGAATCAAGTCACTGGAGTAGGGCAGGAACACACAGTCTACTGACAGAGCCAAAGCTGCTTTACAGCACAACGACATATATGGCAGTTTAGTTGCATGTAACTCGTTAGAACTTAATGTCCTTTCGCTATTCAACAGAACATTCATCCATCAAGCCTCTTCCATTCGGGAGGTACACACTCCTGCATTACAAAACAATATCACCAATTAGAGTTAGAGAGTTTTACAGCACAGAAACAGGCCCTTTGATCCAACCCTTAGTCTATCGGAAGGAATTTGAGGGATACGGGCCAAATGCAGGCAAATGGGATTAGCCCAATAAGACAACTTGGTCGGCACGAACAAGGTAGGCCGAAGGCCTGATTCAGTGTTGTACAGCTCTATGTCTCTGTAAGACTCAATGACTCTCTATGACTAGTCTATGCTGCCCAAGGGTCTTCCTGAGGTGGTCCCATTTCCCTGCATTTGCCCCATATCACTCTAAATCTTTCTTATCCATGTACCTCTCCAAATGGTCACTGAAAACAAAATTACTTTAGATACGACTTATTTTACGCACCTAGATGATGATTAGCAAATCTTAAAATTATGTATTCAAAGCCCGGCATTCTTACTCTGATGGGAAATTAGTGCAAAGTTAAAGCAAGTACTCAGCATTGATTCATATGTGGAAAACATTTAATTTAAATATAATTACCTATAACCACGTCAAACTATTTGATCACATTGTCATGGTCAACTTGCTTTTATGAACTAGAGATTGGAAGCAGAGCACGGATGTTCTCAGCTCTTTGCAGTTTTCTTAACGCTACAAATGTTTATCTAGTTCACACTCAGAACTATAAATAACTTTGGAATAACACTGTAATTAGACAGAGCATTCATCAATCAAACCTCTTACAGCGCAGAGGTACACTCTCCAGCATTACAACACATTATCACCAATTCTTCAGCTCATTTTACCTTTAACTGTTGGGAACACCAGAGATGTTACATTCAGCCCTCACTTTAAGTTCCATTGCTAAAGGGCCTGCCCAACTTGGCCGTAATTTACGCAACATCATTTACGCGTCACGACGCATGACGTGCGTGTCGTGTCGCACATGGTGCGTGGTGACATAGGCAGTCATGCGTGGTCGCGCGCTGCACCCCAGGATTTTGGGATAGACAAAATCTTTGCGGCCATATGTGTGACGCGCAAATGATGGCCAAGTGGGACAGGCCCTTTAGTCTCTGACTCTAATCCATTCGTGTCCGCACTTCACCTGCTGCGACTACACTTGCCAGCGATGAATTATCGCTGGTGCTGGTGAAAATAAAACTGTATGGTGCTGGGTTTTGGGTGATTCCAGGCTGTGCCAGCCCCACGGCTGAACTACACAGATCCACACAGACAAAGGGTCTTGTGGGCATTGCAGCCACAAACCTTCCATGTGATACGATGGGCAGAGACAACCCACCCATCCCCCATCACTACTGCCTACCTTGGCAGTAGAGCCCCATAGGATCTTATGACACCTGGCATGTTTCTGAATCAGTGATTGCTCATGGTTTTCAACCTCAAACCTTTATCTTGCACAGAAGATCAGAAAAAGTTCAGATCCATGCCCAGGTCTACATCCCTATTGGGCTTTGAGTCTGAGAACGATTGTGTTGAGGAAATACATTCTTGCCATAGAGGGAGTACAGAGAAGGTTCACCAGACTGATTCCTGGGATGTCAGGACTTTCATATGAAGAAAGACTGGATAGACTAGGTTTGTACTCGCTAGAATTTAGAAGATTGAGGGGGGATCTTATAGAAACTTACAAAATTCTTAAGGGGTTGGACAGGCTAGATGCAGGAAGATTGTTCCCGATGTTGGGGAAGTCCAGAACAAGGGGTCACAGTTTAAGGATAAGGGGGAAATCTTATAGGACCGAGATGAGGAAAACATTTTTCACACAGAGAGTGGTGATTCTCTGGAATTCTCTGCCACAGAAGGTAGTTGAGGCCAGTTCATTGGCAATATTTAAGAGGGAGTTAGATGTGGCCCTTGTGGCTAAAGGGATTAGGGGGTATGGAGAGAAGGCAGGTACAGGATACTGAGTTGAATGATCAACCATGATCATATTGAATGGCGGTGCAGGCTCGAAGGGCCGAATAGCCTACTCCTGCACCTATTTTCTATGTTTCTATGATTCTATGTGTTCCATTGGGCATGAGGTTTGAGAATGTGCCATTTTGCCTAATTAAATCCTGTGTATAAGGCCAAGTGCAAGCATCCAAATACATCTGGGAGAAGCTTCCAGAAATCCCAGAGCCAAGTAGTGAGAGTGGTCTTGCCATGATGGGACTCAAACCCACTTTCTTTCTTCAACACCCAAGGAAACCATTTCCCCCAGCACAGGGTTCTACCTTGTAGTCTTTACAATGACATAGCAAGTAGCAACTTTCAGACTTTAGAGATACAGCACGGAAACAGGCTCTTCAGCCCATCGAGTCCACGCCAACCAGCAATCACCTGGTACACTAACACAACCCTACATACTAGGGGCAATTTATCATTTTACGAAGCAATGGGGAAAATTATACGCTTTCCTTTTAATTTTACCGAAGCTAATTAACCTACAAACTTGATTTTGTTCTTCTACTTGGAGTTGTTTGGACAATATCAAAAATGGTGACAGTGGTAGAAACCATGGTATTGAAACCAATGAAACCAATGGCAGAAATCATTCCTGGCAGCAGTTTTCAGGAGAAAAGAAGAACATGGTGTCTTTTTGTGCATTAATAACCTGAGAAGCTTTAAACAACAGTTGTAACCATGGCAACTCCTTCATTGTATGGAGAGAATATGTATAATTTTCCCATTGCTTTGTTTTTTGTGAATATACAGTTTTATTGATGAGAATAAACATTATTCACCCTGGAAAGCACATTAAATGACCAAAGCAAAACAAAAGCATCTCAGTAGGAAAATGGTAATTGATTTTGTTGTGGCTATGATCATATCTAAAGGGTGAATTAATTTCAATGCTCACCAGCTATTATTAACAGGGTGTCAAATAACAGAATAATATACAAATCAGTTCCTTGGCAAGCCCTACACTTAGTGCCACAAAAGGCTAAATAGTCCGTCTTGGGTGTCACAAGCAAGGGCAATATTTATTAATCACCCCCTATCCAAGACAAAGCGATGAGCTGCCTTCTGGAACTGCTGGATCAGAAGGTGCAAGATTTGGACCTACTGATGATTTAATTATAGAAATATATTTCCAAGTGAGGATAGTGCATGACATGAATAAAACATTGCCAAAGGTTGGGGGTATATTTACGTGATAATTGCAAGCATCTGATGACCATATCATCGTACACAGTAGAACACAAGTCTACTATTGAAATGAGTTGCAATCCATTTTTTAGGTATTACACCCAATGCACAACATGTGCTACTATTGGTAAAAGTTAACGTTTACATCAGTGGATGGTATTGAGTTCCTTGAGAATTGTTAAAGTTGCATTGAGCTGGGCATTCCTGACGTGTGTCCAACAGATGGTGAGTGATTTAGTGCGGGCTTGTTTAAAAAAGACCGCGTTTCAAAAGTACATTACTTTTAAAGGACATGTTTCTTTTTTAAGGAAGCTTGAGTCTGATATTTGGACACAGGCCTGTGGAAGAAGGTCAATTGGAAACTTAGTTCTGGGATGCAGTCGCAGACTTAAATATTAAAATACTGAAGAATTTGTCAACAGAGCGATGGGAGGAATATAACGATGAATTGAATATCAAGGAGTGATTTACATCGGATGAGCCCCAGTCTTCACATTTGTTCAACAGTTATGAATTTCTTGTATCCTGTATGCATGAGACCCCAGAGGAGGTAGCCAAACTGACAAATTGTCAATATGTGGTTATTGAAGATAGTGGGGTTTAAAGCAATGTAGTAGTGAACAGATTAGTTAGGTGCTGATCTGTGTAGCTGAAGGCTGAGTTGCCTGCCCTGCTGTGTCAGGACTGGAAAGGAAACTTGAAGGGACAGATCCAGTTATCATGGTCCATTTGTAAAGCAATGATATAAACAAGACCAAAAAGCAGATTCTACTGAAGGAATTCAGGCAGCTAGGGCTCAACGTCAAAACCACAAAGTTAATAACCTCTGAATCACTAGCTGATCCTCATTTGGCATAAGGCCAATCAGGCCACAAAGTAGAAATCTTGGCTCAAAGACTGGCATGGGAGAAATGGATCTCAAATGATGAGTACTGGCATCAGACTGGGGATAGGAGGAGTATTCTGATGGGATCAGTGCCCTCAAAATCAATTAAGGAAACGCACCATCAAGGCTTTAAAACAAAATAGTGGGCTGTTGACATGGATGTGTGGGAGTTCCAGGTGAGGGGACATTGAGAATGATAAAGATTTCAAAAATACAGGGTAGCAAATCGGGAAGTGATACTCACCGTGTCAGTAAGGAATGGAGCTTAAAATGGCTATAAATATTTCCAATTAGTCAGAAAAATGGTCAAAGAAGGTAAAATCAAAGTCTCTTTATTTAAATAAAGTCTCTTTATTTAAATGAAGGCAACATTGGAACAGGATGGACAAATAATCACACAAGCAGCACAGAATGGGTACGATCTCATTGTTATTAACGGATGTGAAGAAACCATGGTCGAGAATTAAATATTCGAGTGATTTTAAATTTGGAAGAGATTAGCAAAATGGAATGAGAGAACGGGTAGGCTGGGTAAGAGAGGATAAGGGTGGCAGAAGGAGAGGAAGTCAGTTTGTAAATCAAGCAGTGGAGTTAGTTTAAACAGAGTTAAGGAACAGCCAGGGACAGAAAACATTGCCGGGACCTGGTCATCGGCTCCCAAGTTGTTGGTAATGTGGCCATCATGTAAATCAGGAAATTTGACATTCACCTAATAACAGCAATACAAGAATCAAGAGGGATTCCAACCCACATCTCAATTGGCAAATCAACAGTAACAGAGTGCAGAACAGATTCATGAAGTGCCTAAGAAAGGGGTTTTTAGATCAGTCATTCTTTGCAACGTCGAATGTTGAAGGGAGACAATAGATATGTAAAATGATGAGAGGCATAGACAGGGTAGACAGTCAGAACGTTTTTCCCAGAGTGGAAATGTCCAACTCTAGAGGGCCTGACGATAAGGTAAAGGGGGAAAGTTTATTGGAGATGTGCATGGCAAGTTTTTTTAAACAGAGAATGGTGGAAACGCATTACCAGGGGTGGAGGTGGAGGCAGATACGATTGTGGTGTTTAAGAGGCTTTTTGATTGGCACATGGAAGTGCAGGGAATAGAGGGATGTGGATCACGTACAGACAGATGAAACCGGTTCAACTTGCCATCATTTTCAGCACATTATATGCCAAAGGGCCCGTTCCTGTTCTGTGCTGTTCTATATTCTAGTGCATTGTGGAACCAAACAGACAAGAGGCTATTTTAGATCCATTATTGTGCGATAAGAAAGGATTAATAATATCACCGTTAAGGGACCTTTATGTGAGAATGATCATTGATAACTGCTCACTGATCAATGATCATTCTTACATAAAAGCCCTTAATTGGGATATTAATAAACCCTCATTGCACAATAGTGCAAAAATAATTGCAAAAATAGTATGATAGAATTTAATGTTAAGATTTAGTTGAATCCAAAGGTCCAAACATAGTAGACTACAATGATGAGGCATGAACAAAGGCAAGCAAAGGTTAACATTAAAAGAATCAATACATTGTTTCCAACAGTTCGGTTTCATTTTTAGGTACAAAACCAAACAAGAAAAGCAGTCTGCTCATGGCTGATAAGTTAGATCAAACAAAATGATATCATGTTGCCAGAAAGAGCAGTGAATCTGATCGGATGATTTCAGATTTCAGTAAACATAGATAATGATGCTAAAATAGAATGCGGGAGTAATCCTATAAAAAGCATAGACACAGAATATAAAAGATTATGCACACACATAAGCGGGAAACACCAGCTAAAGCCAATGCATGTCCTTCAGTCTGAGGCAGGGTGGGTAGAGTGGGGAATAAGGAGAGATGGTGCGTGTTTGTCTTCATGGAAGAGGACAATGCAAAGCCCAGGAAATAGCAGAGAACTGGTCAGGTGAATGAAAAGCTGAAAGAAGTCAGTGGGAGGGAAAGGAATTGCTTGAGATGAATTAACGCGACTTGCTGTCAATAGGTCTCCAGGACTTGGTGATCTGCACCCAAGCGTACAGAGGGAATGGGCTATGCGGAGGAGGATACACCAGCTCCTGTTTAAGAAAGCAGGGAGAATGAAATTAGAGAATAGAAATGTCAGCACAACCTCGGTAGTGAGGAGAATGCTGGGACCAATGATAAAGGAAATAGTATCAGAGCACTCTGTAAACAATAATAAGATGGGGGCAGATTCGGCATGGGTCTACCACAGGTAATCAGGACTAATAATCTGGTGGAGTTTTTGGAAGTAGAAGCTGGCAGATTAGATGTAAGAGAAATAACAGATGTGTATATTTGAACTTCCAGAAGGCCTTCATTATATACACTACACACAGTAAACAAAATTGGAGCCATGGGATTGAGGGTAAGCCAGTGCCAGGGACTGAGGGTTGGTTCATAGGCAGACCGCAGGCAGCAGGAATAAACACATTACATTAGGTTGGGAAGCTGCACTTGGTGGGTGCTGCCGAGATTGAACTGGAGATGTTTGAATGACGGGACCGAGTACAATATATCCAAGTTGGCTAATGATACCAAGGTGGCCAGCTTGTGAGGTGGATACAGAGAGGCCTCAGGTGGATGTGGGCAGATTAAATGAATGAACTACTGTAGGTTAGATGGAATATTTATTAGGATAGAGAAATGAACATGGTTAGTCATTGAAAGATGTTGGTGTTCAGATCAACCTTGCGACACTTCCACACAAAACACAGGAAGTTAACATGCAGGTAGAGTAAGGAATTAAGAAGGCCAATAGTGAGTTGACCTTCATTGCGGGAAGATTTGAGTAGAAAATGTCTTTCGCCACTGAACACTATGTGCAGGTTGGGTCTCCCAACAGAAGTAAAGGTTTTCTTGCAATACAAGCTGTGCAACAAAGGTTCCTGAAATGGAGTTAGACAATAGGCAATACATAATAGGTGCAGGCGTAGGCCATTCAGCCCTTCGAGCCAGCACCGCCATTCACTGTGATCATGGCTGATCATCCCCATTCAATACTCTGTTCTTGCCTTCTCACCATCTTACCATTTAAGAGAGAGTTAGATAGAGCTCTAGGGGCTAGTGGAGTCAAGGGATATGGGGAGAAGGCAGGCACGGGTTATTGGTAGGGGACGGTCAGCCATGATTATAATGAATGGCAGCGCTGGCTCGAAGGGCCGAATAGCCTCTCCCTGCACCTATTTTCTATGTTTCTATATCCCCTGATCCCATATATCCTCTATGTTTATAGAGTCATGGAGTCATACAGCGTGGAAACAGACCCTTCGGCCTAACTTGCTTACACCAGCCAACACTAGTCCCACCTTCCTGCGTTTTACCTATATCCCTCTATACCTGTCCTATCTATGTACCTGTCTAACTGTTGCTTAAACGTTGCGATAGTCCCTGTCTCTGAGAATTATTCAAAGAAAAAAGTGAGTGTAAATGTCCCAAAATCTCTTGTTTATGATGAGGTGGCCCACTGGGCAAGAATAATATTGTGTTAATTCTGAATCACGAATGATGAGATGCATCTACTGAACTCTGAATCGGATCACAAGTAATTAGTCATCACAGGACATCTCAGTCTGGAAGGAAGAGGTCTAGAGGCAATCTAGAAATGCCGAAGAAACTACTGAAACATATTCATCTGAATTGCCGCAAGGAAATGAGTGCATCGCAGATAAAATTCATGGGTAAAGTGTTTCCGAATCAAGTTGCTGACAAAACCAAATGTGGCCCAATTTATATGTGCCCTATATAATAGTAACCTGCAACTGAAAATGTGGGGGTTTGAGTATGTATCTCCAGCATCTGCATTGATAACAACATACACCTGGAGCAATTCATCCATAATATGCATATTACAGGCTCAAAAAATGGAGAGAATTTTTATAACATGTACTGGCCTAATTATTTTGCATCCTAATAACTGTACTTTGCTTCCAGGCTATATTTGGTCTTCAACCATCATGCGCAGTGACTTAAAATATTGGTCAGTTTCTAGTGAAATAGCAAAACTTATGCCAAGGAATCAGTAATAATAAAGGCTAGAAATTCAAAGCCCCTCAAGTGGTTTGATCTTGCTTCAGTTATTTTCACAATATTTGTAAATGATTTGCTCCCATCTCCACGCTAGAGGAAGCATACAGATGTTAATTGCCAAGCTATAAGACATACATTTCTGAAAAAGTGAAGGCAACTTGAATTCATCAATGTGAAAACTACCAGAATGTCAAGGTCACCCTGTCAGTACAATTCCATCCTCAACATCACAATATGGGGAGGTGCTTCATGAGGGTACACAACCCTTTGTGCCTGTTCTGCCATTCACTATCATAGCTAAACATCTGCGCCAGGTATATGTTTCTGTCCTACTTATAGATCCCCTGAGCTCCTTAAAGCCCAAAAATCCGCTCATCTCAAATATATTCAGAGATGGAGCATCCTCGATTCTCCAAGGTGGAGAATTCCAAATATTTTGTCATTTTTCCTCATGTTTGTAATCATTTATTGTCTTTATGCTGGCGGCGTAGCACATAACATAAGCTTTTCACTGTACCTTGGTACACGTGACAATAAACTAAACTCAAACTGAAACTAAACTCAAAATTATCAATTCCTTTTCCCGAGATTCCATTCCCCGGTGCCTGAAGAAGGCTGTTTACCCGAAATGACCTATTCCTTTTTCCCCACAGATACTGTCTGACCCACTGGGTTACTCCAGCACTTTGTGTCTGTCATTCCCGGGTTCAAGATTGTTCAGCCAGGGGTAACATCCACTCGCCATCAATGATGTCAACCCTCAAACTGATCTCCAAGAAGCACCTCGGCATTGCAGAGGGTGACGTGTCTACCTGAACAAATGCTGCACATTGATCAAAAAGGACACTACAAGATATGCTATTTTTAACACATTGTGAAGGATGACATTAGTGATTATGATCAGAGCTGCCAACATGGCACTGACCGGAACGTGCCTGACTCACCCCACAGGCAACCCCAGGAGACTGTGGAGAAGCTGGGCGGCGAGGCCTGTCTGGGCTGAGGGAGCCTCAGCGGCGGTGGCGATGGGAGCCTCGCCGGTGATGAGGCCTTGGCGGCGGTGGGGCCTCTGTGGCAGCGGGAGCCTTGGCGACACCGGGGCCACAGTGGTCGATGAGCGTGGGGGGGGGAGGGGTGGACAATGGGGATCCAGTGTGGGGGAGCCACCCTGAAGAACAATGGAGGGGACCGCCATGGCGGGGGACTGTTGTGAGGGACAGTGGGAGAACAAAGGGAGACCCTGTGTGGGGGAGAGGGGGGCACTCTAGTTTTGGAATCCTCTGCCCAGGGGATAAATCTGGGTTTGTTTGTTTGTTTGTTCGTTCCGGTTAAGGCGCTGTGCACATGGCAGACAGCCAACAGTCACTTGTCTATTTTCTCACTTTTAATTTCAAGTTTTTCGTGTAGCTTGTTGTGTGTTGTGACTGTTGACAGACCAATTTCCCTCCGGGGAAGAATAAAGTTTTATCGTATCATATACAATGAGCAGGCAGAACCCTGAGAGGAAGGATTAAAACAAGCTGTTATCCTGAACAGGTTGGCAGCAACAAGGAGGTTGTTTACTTTTGAGAGGGGCAACTATGTCATGTTGCAGAAGGCATGGGAGGAAGAGGAAAGATACAGCAGCAAAGTGTGAGCACTGCTCAGCCAGGGGGATCCATAGGATGGGAGGGGGGGGGGGGGGGGGTGCAGAGAGAGAAAGAGAGGCAGCTAGGTATGTAATCAGCAAGCCTCAATGTCAATGAGCAAGATGCCATGAAGTCTATAGTATTTTTTTTAAAGGTGTCGGTGGAGGGGTAGAACGAGTTGTGAAAAACAGCCAAGTTCATGCTTGGAATGGTAAGCAACTAGTTTCTGAGGGGCAGGCACCAGAGTAATATATTTGGTGTATCCAGATATGTCGGTGAAAGTCCACACCAGTTGCCCGCCTCGTCGATTGCATTGATTCAAGATGAATATTATGAATATATTGCAGACACTCTCCATAAAGATTAAAACAAAATCAAAATGACACGTTTGGATCAATACCAAAGTCATATTTCTTAAGTGTTGTACATTTATTTCCTCTTCCCCTCATGCCTCCAAAACTGCACAAACACCAACAATGGCCTTCACCTCTCCCAAATACTCTTTTTAAAATGAGCAGCTGCAAACTTACATTCAACAAAAACTTGTCACAAGTCCCGTAAATTTGTCAATTTATTTTTTTTAAAAAGAACACGTGGATTTAATGAATATTTATAGTAAAAAGAGTGCCCAAATTTCTGAAATATTCCAATAAGCTGCATTTATTAATTTTAAGCCTTAAAAGGGAAAATTCATTCAAGACTCATTTTATAGTTTCATTTATTACTCGCAGTGCATGTTCCCCTCTCTAAATGATATCAGTAGTGTGTTCTCTGGGGCAATATGACCATCAAGAGTCTATGCTCTTACATTTATTATATGCAGTCTGTACTTGGACAACATGACTACTATTTGAGATGTTTGTGAGAGCAACTATCAACTGTTGTGTTGCTGTTGTGTTTTTGGGTTGACTTTAACCTTGTTCCTCAGGGAAGATTTGAAACAAAACTCTGGCCTAAAAAAGAACTGAGCTAAGCATAGAACACAGAACAGCACAGCACATGAAGAGGCCCTTCGGCCCACAATGCTTACGCCGAGTTAAACTGATCTCATCTGCCTGTACATGATCCATATCCCTCTATTCTCTGCACTTCCATGTATCTATCTAAATGCCTCTTAAACGCCACTTTTGCGTCTATAGTATCGCCATTTTGCAATACATTCCAGGCCCCAACCATCATTTGTGTAAAGAAATTTGCCCCGCACGTCTCCATTGAATGTTTGCCCTCTCACCTTATAGCTATGTTGGATATTTCCATCCTTGGAGAAAGGCTCCAACTGTCTACCCTATCTATGACTTGCATAATTTTAGATACTTCTATTAATTGTATTGTATTGTATCCAAATTTATTGTCTTTGAGACAACGAAAGGCCCTCCAGGCTGTCTACCCTATCACAAAAAAAATGACTTACATAATTTTAGAAATACTTTGAAATATTAAGCCTCCCACAGAAAGTCCACGACACAACATGACATTGGCACAGAGAAAACATAGTCTAAGCCTCTCCAATCTCTCCCTGTCGGGGCCTTCCGAAACCGCCGCTAATGGCTAGAGTGTGGACAACAACTTTTCTGAAAGTCAAACATATCAAACATGATTAGAGGGAAAGATTCAGGGGGGAACTGACCACCATCAGATCCTTGATCTGCACGTAGGGAAAAGCTCAGAATATACAAGTGTAGAGCAAAGGCTTACAGGTAGCTGTGGGTGGAGGAGGGGGGGGGGGGGGGGGGAAGGAACGGGCGAGGACGCGACTCGAATAATAGTCGCGCCCTCACCAGGAAGCGGCTGAAGGACGGTATTACATTCTCACTGGTCATAAGGCCGCCAGCCCCCGCGAGGCTGTCCCGCCGCTGCTGGAGCTCCCGTCGATCCCGGCAGGAAAGGCCGCGCCAATTTCATGATTCATTTTGTCCTGCTTAATTTGGAGGAGGACGAGAATCATTGTTCCTCCTGCTCCTGTTGGTTTTGAGACGGAAGGAAAAATAATGAGAAGGAAAAACAGAAATTATAAAACAGACAAAAAAAATTATTCACACAAGCACTTCTGTAATCAAATAATTCAGTGTTTGGTTACTTTCCATAAATTGAATTGGAGAGTACTGCCTTCAAATGACCAGCCGAGTGACATTAATCCACTCCTGATTCTCAAAATGATTTGGGCAGAAGAGGAAATAGACAAAAAAGTTCTCTGTCATTTTCACAGTAATCATACTTATTTAACAGGAAGATATTTATAGAGAAACTGATTAATGTTACATTTATCACCAAAAGCGTTGTTAATAACACCTGCCCTTCAAAAATAAATAAATATTAATAAAGTAAGAAATACCTAAAGATGGGCATTTTACTATGATGTAAGTTAGTGTCCAAAAGATCTGACTGCCGTGCCTTACTCAGCACCAACTGTGTGTCGGAAGGAACTGCAGATGCTGGTTTAAACCAAAGATAAACACAAAAAGCTGGAGTTACTCAGCGGGTCAGACAGCATCTCTGGAGAAAAGGAAGGGCCTCGACTCGAAATGTTACTTATTCCTTTTCTACAAAGATGCTGTTTGACCCGCTGAGCTACTCCAGCTTTTATACCTGCTGTATACCTGTGCTATTCCAGTCGGACCTCCACAGTCCTTTGTGGCAGAGTTAGTTGATTGAAGGCACAAGGGCCAGCTCAACAACCCGGGTTAGAATGGTAAATAAGCCAAGTTTGTGAACCTTTTCCTATTTTAATTTCCATTTGATTTACCACCTGTGGGACACACAGATGGCATGGTGGCGCAGCTGGAGAAACTCAGTGGGGAAAGCAGATAGTTGACATTTTGGTCGAGACCTTGTATCAAGACTGAGTGTAGAGGGAAGATAGTCATTGAGAGGAAAGGAGGGGAGACAGGTATAGTCAAGAATGCCAACCACCCTGGTCATTCCCTTTTTTCCCTTCTATATTCTGGGGAGAAGGTGCAGAAGCTTGAAAACTCGGATGTCAAGTCTTAAGAACAGCTTCTTCTTGCCCACTGCTCTCAGACACCTGAACCAATCACCTGCTCCTAAAGGTGCTGCCACACACTCTTAACTCTACCTTGTTTGGTTATTCCATTATTGCACTGTAATATTCTTTAAACATTTCTGAGGGTAAACACAAAATGCTGGAGTAACTCAGCGGGTCAGGCAGCATCCCTGGAGAAAAGGAGGAGGTGACGTCTCAGGACGGAAACCTCCTACAGAATTTTGGATAAAGGTGGGGGAGGGACTGGAGGAGAGAAACTGCTTTGTTGGCTGGTTTTTACATGTTGTGACCTATATTCTTCATTTCAATTTTTGATTATTTTTTTTATGTTTCTGACACCGTTTCTCGGGTATTTCCAGGGCCAGGGCTCCTCCTCGCATCACCAGAGTCCCTGAGCTGTTCACAGGTTGTCTCTGGATTCAGAGCAGTAAGACCGGCCCTCGATATCCAGATCAGATCAGTTTGGAATGTGATGATTAGTGTCAGGGAAATGCTATTAAATAAGAATGAACGTTAATTCTGTCACTAATGTGCTGTGTGAAATATCCCATTAGCATGGCGTAACGGTAGCAAAACGTCAGAGACCAGGGTTCGATTCTGTCTACTGGTGCTGTCCGTACAGAGTTTGTACATTCTCCCCGTGATCTGCGTGGGTTTTCTCCGAGTTTTACGGCCTCCTCTCACACTCCAAGGATACTGCATACAGGTTTATAAGTTAATCTGCTTTGTCAAATTGTAAATTGTCCGAAGTGTGTGTAGGATAGTGTTAGTGCACAGGGATCGCTGATCAGCGTGGACTTGCTGGGTCGAAGGGCCTTTTTCCACGCTGTGGCTCTAGACTAAACTAAACTAAAGACACAAAAGTTGGTAAGTTAATTGGCTGCTGTAAATTACCCCCAGTATGTAGGTGAGTGGTAGAATATGGTGGGAATTAATGTGAATGGGACAAGAATGGGTTACATGGAAAATTATGTGAGGGGGTGGGGAGGAGAATGGGATTGTCCCGAGAGCCAGCATAGATTTGATGGGCCGAATGGAAACGAGGAAAAACGAATTGTCTTAGTAGAGAGTAAGTGCAAGAACCTTCAGTTTACTTGTTCCTCGGTGAGATGAGTTTTTCACTGTCAAAAAACTTTGAATCAATTTTTCAGAAACAATACATTGAAGTTACAATAATTCAATAATTTAAGAACAGCGTGACGTTAACCACATTAATAAATGGGTAAACCTTGCTCCATCCCCCTCCTGTTCTCTGCAAGAGTTTGGTGAACAATTGTTTGAAGCACTGATGCACCAGGCTCTACTCAGAAGCTGAAGCAGGAACAGATGGTGAATCAAGTGTACGATTAGGCTCATTATTTGACCAACATGGTTACTTCTTCCAATTACTTAATTTGCTCAATATCTCAAAAACATACATTGTACATGACGTGAAATAGTAATGTCATTTACGATTTAATCGTCCTGCTGTTCAAACCTGTTCTAAGTCAAATAACCAGGTTCACGAACTTCAACAATCAGGATCTTAAACCACACTGCACAACCCTACCTCCGCACTGTTCTACTCTGGATTTTATGTAGATTGCACTGCATGCGTTGGCTTGTACTGTTTTGATGTACGTACCTAGCATTACAGATTATTGATCGTTGCCTATCTATTTGTTGTGTTGTTGCACTCATGTGCCTCGAAAGCTGTAGCACGTCAAGGTGTTATTGCAATGTTCCCAGTGCATGCAACAATTAAACACTCTTGACTCTTGACGTTACTATGAACCCACAGAAATAGCCAGTACGCCTCACATTGACCTGAGCAACTTCAAACTTCAACCACTCTGATGCTTGGCAGACAACACTGACTAACGTTGACATTGTAATGCATATTTAAAAACAGTGGCACAAAAATCATTGCAATAGAAGCTAACGTCTAATTTCTTACTTTTTCCACAAGTTATTTTGGAAATGATCCTACTGATCTTCCTTACCACATTGGATATAAAGATTTGACTTAGCCATCATATTCATTTTCAAACTGGTGAATCTGAAGGAATCTGAATTCCTTCTCTCCAGAGATGCTGCCTGTCCCGCTGAGTTACTCCAGCATTTTGTGTCTTTCTTCGGTGAATATGAATGTAGGTTTAGCAAGTTATAATATCTGCACCGCTGTATGCAACTCTTTTTCTTGGGCTTTATAGTAATTGGCTTTATGCTGAAACTAATGGGTGAAGCAATTAGACTTCTTACCTGCCAACTCAAATAATCAATGATACAGCAAAAAAGATCACATCTAACGATGGAACACAGCACTTTGTGACACTTTCATTGATACAGTTTACCATTGTAACTATGACTGGTGTGAATTGGTGACTTCAGCAGCCATACATGCCCAGGCCGGTTAACCGGTTACCACTGCAGTCAGAATAAAAGCATTGCTGCAAACCAACTTCTCATGGCAACAAATAGGCTGGAAAAATCAGCCACCCATTTATTCTAGAAGTTGACACTGTGATATTGGAGCGACCAGATTACTCCGGCCTATTTGAAACTTTTCATTATGCAAACAGCTCGTATATGTAAGACTAGATCTACATTTGACAAGAGTGAAAAATTGTCTCCTTAATGGATATTATTCCATTAATTTAACACTGCAAAACCATCTAGTCAGCTAATTACAGCTAACTGTGTTTTAAGATGAGAAATGTTGCAAATTACTGCACAAAAAAAAAAAATCAGAGTTTCCAAGAAACCATAAACTAAAATAGATTTCAGCACACCACATTGTGTGAACAATAAATTTTAGTTTGGTATGTGTTTTATGCTTAGCAAAATACTTCCTTGACAAGTTATGGTGTCAGCTGAAGTGAGTTTCAGAACTGGCAGCACATCACAGCTAGGGGAGACATTTTCTGGACAGATACACCAACGGAGTTCCATCAACAAATAAAAAATGCACACCCATCATGTCTGACAGCATGGAGGTCACAGACAATATTAATGGCCAAGGCAAATGCAGGATAGAATCTCCCAGGGCATGTAATTAATGCAATTTTAACCCTTCCCCACTGCATCCCTTGATAGAGCTTTTATGTATGGGCAGCACACTGGCGCAGCGGTAGAGTTGCTGCCTTATAGAGCCAGGGACCGTACTATCTGGAGTGCGGAGTTTGTACGCTCTCCAAGTGACCTGCATGGGTTTTCTCTGGGATCTCCGGATTCCTCCCACACACCAAAGATGTACAGGTTTGTAGGTTAATTGGCTTCAATAAAAATTGTAAATTGTCCCTAGTGTGTAGGATAGCATTAATGTGCGGGCATCGCTGATCGGCACGGCCTGTATTTGTGCAACATCTCTAAATGAAACTAAAACTAAACTAATGTCATAAGTATATACACAGACCCCATGTTATGGAAGAGTACTGTTTCTGAGAGCTGTCTATGAGCTTAGTTCTCCCCAGTTCACGAAAGTCTATTTTCTACTGTGATCCATGTTGTATCACTCTACATACACTTGCTGGAACTTTCCATTTCATTCATTACTCACCCGAAAACTATGTGTAAATTAAACTACTGGAAGTGATACTGTATCCAGTCATTAATGAATACCACAAAACAATTTATTACTGAGCAAAATACAAAGTGCTGGGGTAACTTAGAAACATAGAAACATAGAAATTAGGTGCAGGAGTAGGCCATTCGGCCCTTCGAGCCTGCACCGCCATTTAATATGATCATGGCTGATCATCCAACTCAGTATCCCGTACCTGCCTTCTCTCCATACCCTCTGATCCCCTTAGCCACAAGGGCCACATCTAACTCCCTCTTAAATATAGCCAATGAACTGGCCTCAACTACCCTCTGTGGCAGAGAGTTCCAGAGATTCACCACTCTCTGTGTGAAAAAAGTTCTCCTCATCTCGGTTTTAAAGGATTTCCCCCTTATCCTTAAGCTGTGACCCCTTGTCCTGGACTTCCCAAACATCGGGAACAATCTTCCTGCATCTAGCCTGTCCAACCCCTTAAGAATTTTGTAAGTTTCTATAAGATCCCCTCTCAATCTCCTAAATTCTAGAGAGTATAAACCAAGTCTATCCAGTAAACCAAGTCTATCCAGGTGCCAACTTGGCGGTAAGGCACCATCTATGGAGGGAATAGATAGGCAACTTTTCAAGTCGGGACCTTTCTTCAGATCAATTCAGTCCAATCGGTTTGAAGAAGGGTCCTGATCCAAAAGAACATCTATCCATTTCTTCCACAGATGCTGCCTGACCTGCTGAATTATTCTGGCATTTTGTGTTTTGCTCAAACTCCATTATCTGTAGTTCTTTGTGCCAATATTTTATTATTGCTATTACTAGCTTAAAAATACTTCAAAAATGTACAGAGCAATTTGCATCATTGGCTTTCCAGAAGTTGGGTCATTCGTAACCTAAGGAGTGCCTGTGAACTATATGTATATGCAGCTTTGATTTATTCTATATTGACAAGGCTATTCCGCAGAAACATGATTTTACCGGGTTCTGTGCAAAACAAAGCATTTCACTGTACCTACAGTAGGTACATGTGACAATAAAGTATCGTTGAATCATTGAATCATTCATATGAAAACAAAATTGCAATGGAATATATGTTATTCATTGATCTCTATGTGAATTCACTTCAGACTCTGAAAACTATATTCACTATTGGAACAGTACTTTGGACATATGAAGTATGAAGTTTGGGCAAATTGATGCAACGTTAACAATTGTCAGAGAGGTGTACACAACTGTCATTATGCAAAATGAAGAAAGGTTCTCGGTGATGTTGTTAGATCAGAGCTTGAGGGCAATGCACTTGGATTCAGAGCAGTTCGAGCTGCATCCTACATCTGATCAGGTGCACATATATCATCTCCCGAATTAACGACTAATATAAGGGCCTCATTGTCCTCTCCCATGTCTTCTAAACCCCCCTCCTCACCGATATTTCCTGAAACCTGCAGGATGGTAGCGGTCAAATGAATCCCTCTTTGTCAGATCCCCACGAATCAATAAATTACATTCCCATTGGCCGAACATGGTAGCCTCCCACATATAGCAACGGGAAGGACCTAATGACCCCTGAGGGGCTTTATCTCAATGCTTCCCTTCAATGCTAGCCTCCTCAATTGAGCTGTTTAAGAAGGAACTGCAGGTGCTGGAAAATCGAAGGTAGACAAAAATGCTGGAGAAACTCAGCGGGTGAGGCAACATCTATGGAGCAAAAGAAATAGGCGATGTTTCGGGTCGAGACCCTTCTTCCAAAGGATCTCCTGCGAACCTGTGCGTCTTTCCGAAGAAGGGTCTCGACCCGAAAGGTCGCCTATTTCCTTCGCTCCATAGATGCTGCCGCACCGGCTGAGTTTCTCCCAACATTTTCGTCTACCTTCCTCAATAGAGCTGTTGCCTGCAATGGAGCTTTGCATGAATCTGTGGGTACTATCTTTGGCTCCCATCTCCCCAAACACTCAGAATCACCAGTAGGCACACCACTGCTGATTAAAACCATCATTAGGAGCCTGCTACGGATATATACTCACCATTAATTCAACAGACAAGACAAGGTCATAGCAAGCTGGAGGATATAGACATAAAATCCACCTCAAATATCTAACAGCATTTGATAATGATAAGAAGCTACAGAAACCTGGCACATGTACTGTGTAGCATGTTCTGAACAAGATAATTCATTCTTCACTGTGCAATCACCTTAGTAGCCATATGAACTCAGAAGGTAGGACAGAGGAGTGAAAAGAGTAGGAGGTGAGAAATGATGGATGTTTCTGTACATGGTCTAAATTGTTTATGCTCAATGGAAGGTTTATAGCTGAATTAGTTATCTCACCTAGTAAAAAGAAGCTAGACTTTAAACGTTAAAGGTACAGTGGTGGAAAATGTCCTTTGGCCCAATGTGTCTGCGCCGACCAGCGATCGCCCCGTACACTAGCACAATCCTACATACCAGGTACAGTTTATAATTTCCAGAAGCCAATTAACCTACAAACCTCTGCGTCTTTGGAATGTATGAGGAAACAGGAGCACCCGGGGAAAACCCACATGGTCACAGAGAGAATGTGCAGAACTGTGCCGCCTGGAAAAAGGAATCTACTTACAATAGACAATAGCCAATAGGTGCAGGAGTAGGCTGCACTCCCTCAATAGCAAGAATGTCCTTCCTCAAATTTGGAGACCAAAACTGCACACAATACTCCAGGTGTGGTCTCACTAGGGCCCTGTACAACTGCAGAAGGACCTCTTTGCTCCTAAACTCAACTCTTCTTGGTATGAAGGCCGACATGCCATTTGCTTTCTTCGCTGCCTGCTGTACCTGCATGCTTACTTTCAGTGGCTGATATCCTGTTACAACTAATATCCTTGGCTCTGCGGTGATGGGAAAGTCAGCCATCCAACCCCAATCTTGGAAAGTGGCTGCTACCAAATGGTGAAATTGGACCTCCAATGAGAGCAGGACCGAGCTGGCATGTAACACCCTCCATCCACATCTGAACGACTCATTAATGCCCTTTGTCAGGCCTAAAGTGAGAGAAATGGCCACTGTGATGATGGTGCAGGACAGCTGGTACCCACACACAGACTCACCAACCCTGGACAGGGACGGGTGGGGGGGGGGGGATGTAACCACAAACAAGATGGCCAAGGAAAAAGCAGGAAAACCAGGAAGGAACAGGATTAAAAAAGAGGATATTTCTAATAATGTCATGATTCTGCAGCATGGAATGATGCGACCATGAGTCTATTTATAGGATAGAAATAGGAACTTTGGTTTAATTTCCTGTTTGCTTACTAGATCATAAAATTAGAGCACCCAAGTAGGCCACTGGGCATTGAACCAGTGCCAGCATTACCTCGAATCGGAAATGTTCATTCACTCCTGTCCACCAGTACTGTCCCCCGCACTTCTCAGCTTCATATAGTGCAACAATTGGTTGTGAAATGATGTTACAGATCTTACCTCAGCAACCTTTAATTCCTAATAACTTTCTACTTAAAAATAACCAAATATGCTAACTTCCTTCAGTCTTCATAAAATCATAAGAGATAGGGTTAGAATTAGGCCATTCGGTCCATCAAGTCTACTCCTCCATTCAATCACGGCTGATCTAACGCCCTCCCAACGCCATTCTCCTGCCTCCTCCACATTGTCCCTGACGCCTGTACTAATCAAGAAGATCAAGAAGTTCCTAAATAACTTACAATAATGGAATGGTCAATCTGTGAATATAGCCCGCATCAGCTGCCCTTTAAAAAAAACTGCTTTACTTTTAAATCATTCACCAGTTCATGAGGAAATCACTCCATGTGGGAGCCAAACAATGCTCGACTGAAGCTCACATACAGCCCGAGGTGTTCTGGCAACATGTTGTGAAGGATATTTATGCATTTAGCACTTATGCACCCCTAAAGTAAGCAGATAATGCTGACATTCATTATCTAGTGTGGTATTAAGTTCAATGGTGCTAAAGTAAGGCTCCCTGCTACAGCCGACATTATCCGATACATTTGTACAGCTGAATTTGCACTTAGCTGCTTGAAGGACTCTTAACAGCAAGTAGGGTGATCATCAGCTATTTTCAGGATAGTTCTTGATAGATTTCTAGCGGCTATTAGAGCCATAGTCATAGAATGATACAGTGTGGAAACAGGCTCTTCGGCCCAATTTGCCCACACCGGCCAACATGTGCCAGCTACACTAGCATTTGGTCCATATCCCTCCAAACCTTTCTTGTATATATACCTGTCTAACTGCTTCTTAAATGTTGGGATAGTCCATGCCTCAACTACCTCCTCTGGCAGCTTATTCCATACATCCACCACCCTTTGTGTGAAAAAGGGTAGCAATGCGATAAGTTGTCTTCTGAAGTTCTTTGAAATTGCTTCTCTACAGGGAAGCATGTGTCAGATACTGACAGATATCCATCATCCAGGTTACTGCACAGACCAGTTGCTTCCAGACATGAGTGTATAAGAGGACAATTACTTGACCAATGGCATGACTGGGAAAATAAGGAGAAGGAAGGCAGAGCAGGAGCCCCAGGCAACGGGGCACAGATAGGACCACTGGGAAGGATGCCACACTCATCCCAGCGAGTTCAAGAGATGGGGTAACTCAGCGGGTCCACCATTTCTGGAGAACATGGTTAGGACTGGAGAACATGGATGTTTCGGGTCGAGACCCTACTTCATGAGTTTGAAGAATCTATTCCTTTTTTCTAGAGTTTCTGCCTGACCCGCTGAGTTACTCCAGCTTTTGTGTCTAGCTTCAGTGTAAACCAGCATCTGTAGTTCCTTCCTATACATGGATAGGTGATGTTTTGGGTTTGGACACTGTAGCAGGGGGGAGAAACCCAGAAGAAAGGTGTGGAGCGGGACAAAGCCTGGCAAGTAATTTAGATACAATGCAGAAACAGATACAGATACGATGGATACAGATGTTCAAGAAGCAATTCTAGTTTCTGGAACCTTAATGAGAAATAACATTTGGATATATGTCCTACTCCAGGAATTCTAGCATGAACCTGGTGGTATTTGCAACATGTCATAGTTTGCCACCAATTATTTGATACAGGAAATTGTAGGATAAATTTTAAATCAGTTAAAACATTATTTTCTATATTTAATTCTTCATTGCTATGGAACAACATCAGTTTGATCACAATACTTCCTGAGGATTGCAGCTTACGGACATAAGATAATAGCAGCAGGAGATGGTTACTTGGTCAGTCCCATCATTCAGTAAGACGATGGCTGGCGTATCCCAGGCCTTGCTTCATACATCTGTAAATACAGTCTGCAGGGACATTGAAGCAAGAGATCAGAGGGTGAGGGTGCGGTTGGTAGTGAGCTTGAGAGCAGAGTTCAGAGGGCAAGAATGGTACTGAGTTTGAGGGCAGGGTTCAGAGACAGCGGGTGGTCCTGAGTTTGAGGGCAGCACAGTCATTATTTTGGATTCTACTTGAGCTTTGCAATGGTCTCAGGATAGCTCAGTTAGTTATTTCTTCTACACTTGATTGGAGTGTGGCTTCCTGTGAAACCGGGGTGAAGAAGGGTTTTAGAACCACTGCTTTTACCAGATATCGTTCTACTGGTTCTTGGTCATTTCTCACCTGATGAACATTGAGCGACATCTCTTGTTGCAAGGTTATGTATGGCATTTCTGGACTGCATATTTTATTTTAGTTTAGTTTAGAGATATAGCGCAGAAATAGCCCCTTCGGCCCCCTGGGTCCTTGCCGACCAGCGATCCCGCATATTAGCAAATATCCTACACACACTAGGGACAATTTTTACATTTACCAAGCCAATTAACCTGCAAACCTGTACATCTTTGGAGTGTGGGAGGAAACCGCAGATCTCTGAAAAATCCACGCAGGTCACGGGAAGAATGTGCAAGCTCCGTAGCCAGGATTGAACCCGGGTCACCGGCGCTGCAAGTGCTGGAAGGCAGCAACCGTACTGGTGTGCTACTGCGCCACCCCTTGCCAGGGAGCTCGCTGAAACATCACTTAATTCCTCCATATAGACATGAATGGTTGTATTATTTCCCATGATAAACAGATGTGAAGAATTGGCCCCAGCATGTTGGCCAGTCGACAAGCCTTGTGAAGAGACCTTTTTACTCTTTAAACAGCATCTATTATTCAGGCAAGAGGCAAAGCTTAGGCATGAAACGGATTCAAAATGTTTTGTATTATGAGTCAGGGCTGGCTTTTGATTTTTGATGATAGCGTGCAGAAACACCGGCCGCTAGTTTTACATCTTTGTGGATCTTTGTTTCCTCTGACTTGAGTTGAGCAGATATGAAAGGGGCCATCGGTTGGTCAATCTGTTTTACACTATTGTACCAAATTCCGCTCATGTGGTCTACTTTACATGGGTAAAATGATGGCATTCATTTCTGCATCCCACCAAATTACGGAAGAGATATCCCCATTTAAAAAAATATTAACATTCAAATCTGGAATAGCCTATAGTAATGGATTTCCAGGAATTTCAAATTAATTATTGACAAACTAAAATTGTAATAAATGGGAGAATTAACATTTGTAATAATTAATGCCTAAGTAGCTAGATGGTTTCAATTAAATTTAATTGGGCAGTAATAAATATGTGAATACATTTATCAAAAGAAAGCATAATTAACTTGTATCATGATTTTCCATTACTTTTATTTGGTTACTATGGAGATGATACAGTGACCTTGGAATGAGTAATCTTTAAAGTTACCACAATTTAGACTTCAGCTTTCATTTCCAGAAATAATGTTCTCATTTCCTAATGTGTGAGAATTTGATTTAGACATGAAGACAACTGCTGCATTATTATTATTCAACATTTGTTTTAAAAGTCATAACCTTAACCATTGATTCAGTCATTCTCAAATTTCAATAATAAGCAACGTGTTTATATTGAAGTATTATCATTCAATATCATCTGGTAAAACCATGCACCGTTTGAGAATTGTAATTGCTATTATTATGCGGGTACGATGGACACTAAAACCAATTATACAAATGCAATAAATTAGTAAGGAGGATAAAGCACCAAGATGTTGAGCATAGCACAATAGCAATGAGAATTGATTACTAGACTGAGAGTGAACAATAGCAAGCAGGCGCAAGGTAAGGAGAATGAATATAATGCTTTTGCAGAGAAAGTAATACATCAAGAAGGTGCAATAAATACAAAAACATCAACAAATAATTTTTACGCTTGATCCCACTGCTAAAGCACGAGTCAAAATCAGTGAATGTTGATGTTTCACAAAGAAACTATGAGTATTAACTGAAGAAAAGGCAACAGTGAGCACTGATGCTTGTTATTACTACCAGACAATTCCAAATATTCCAGGCAAACACTTTTCTACAATGGGTGAGATACAAGGTCCTCAAAGCACTAAATTGGGGGATTTGTATCATAGAAACATAGAAATTAGGTGCAGGAGTAGGCCATTCGGCCCTTCGAGCCTGCACCGCCATTCAATATGATCATGGCTGATCATCCAACTCAGTATCCCGTACCTGCCTTCTCTCCATACCCTCTGATCCCCTTAGCCACATCTAACTCCCTCTTAAATATAGCCAATGAAGCCAATGAACTGGTCTCGACTACATTTGATCATTTGTATCTACATTTGATCATTTGTAACACAGAAGGGAAAATTCATACAATATGATTAACAACCCTTTCAGAATAGGTCTACATTGGCCCAAAGTTCTAGAAAGATTTACATACGTTAAAGGTACAAAGATTAAGATTGAGCACTTAGATGAGATACAACGTGCATTCCCTGATGGACAATGAATGCTTATAACTCAATTTTAAGAATGATTCATGATGTAAAATTATGGCAGATTATGTAAAACTCTGCTCCTGAGAATGGGTCCTGGAAATCTGTTTGGGTTAAGGTACAGGCTGCTTTGTTCTGTAATGCCCCTGTCCCACTTAGGAAACCTGAATGGAAACCTCTGGAGACTTTGCGTCCCACCCAAGGTTTCCGTGCAGTTCCCGGAGGTTCCCGGAGGTTTTTGTCAGTCTCCCTACCTGCTTCCACTACCTGCAACCTCCGGCAACCACCTGCAAGCTCCGGGAACCGCACGGAAACCTTGGGTGGGGCGCAAAGTCTCCAGAGGTTTCCGTTCAGGTTTCCTAAGTGGGACAGGGGCATTAACTCACCATCACTAAGGTTGGCGACAGCAAGAGAAGGTCCAACCCTCACTGCACCATAAAGAATAAAAAGAGAAAGAAATGTGCCCATGGGGACAGCACCAAATACAGTAATCATTATTGTGCAGTCACCTGTCAAACAACCTGGTTGATAATTAGTCTTTTGAAGCCATTGGGACTGAATGTACTCATGGAGTTTAGCATAGATCCACACCAATATCTCAAAATCATCCAAAATAACAGGCAATGAGAGTTATTTTATATATTCCCTTTTAATGTATCTACATGAATCATGCCTTTATTTTTTTTACTGACTATGCCTTCATTAAAAGGGCCACTTATGTGTTCATTTAAATGATAATTTAAGTAGGGCAAAACCTTGGCTGCTTTCATGGTACTTATGTATAATGGGCAGCTGAAGTTTGTCCTTCACTGTGAGGTCTACATTTAATAGACTGTGCTTAAAAGAGAGTGCAGGGAGATAGTCGTGACTGAAATTGGTGACACTGGGAATTTAACATTGATGAAAAGGATGTTCTTGTATTACAATATTATCGTGATAACTAATTGAGCAACAGATAGAAGGCCATACTAAAACATATATGTAAATAAAATATAATGATGGGACAACTGAGACCTACAGCCTGTGTTGTGTAGTTACTCCAAGATTCTTCCTGCATCTGAATGACCAAAAAGTAGGAATACCTCCAGTTGCTCACACTCAGGTTCAGAGCTTTTAAAGGACTGACTAGGTATATTGTATACTGCAATATTACATGTTTCAAGACACATTGCAGCAATACTAAGAATGAAAGGCTGGTTATGTGGAAAGATCAGAGGCTGTTTTTTGTTCAAGTTAGACCTTTTTATTTTATTTTAATTTTATTATTTATTTTGAACAAAATAAAAGAATAAAAAGCAAGTGTGAAACAGCATACAAAAAAGGAAACAAAAATATTTATAAAGTGTCATAAACAATATCTATAAATAAATTAAATCGTATGTGTCCGAAAAGGAGCAGGAAGAAGCCAAAGCTTATTAATTCCCACCCCTTATTCAACTGCTTGTAATTATCTTATACAAATTTAGCAGCTATATGTACACCATATGTACACCAGCCACTATATGTACACCAAATTATTTACATTTAAACACTAATCAAATATTTACAAAGCCATACAGAAAAGAAAAAAACCCTCATATACTATATACATACAACCCCACTCTATAATCACCCTTCCCAATACAATCAGTATAACAAATATCCCACTCACAATCACCTATCCTCATCCCAATATCCTTTTAAACAAGTGTTTTTGTACATCTTTTTAAACTGAATTATGCTTGTGCTAAATTGTATCTCCTGTTCCAGACCATTCCACAAATTCACACCACAGATTGCTATGCACATACTTTTAAGAGTTGTTCTGACATTGAGTTTTTTTTAATTATGTTCCCCTCTCAAATTATACCCACCCTGTCTTTCCATAAACAGTTTTTGTATATTTCTTGGAAGTAAATTATTTCTTGCTTTGCATATGATTTGCGTAGTCTTAAATTTAACCAGATCAGTGAACTTCAGTGTATGTGACTTTAAGAATAATAAATTGGTATGTTCAAGATATCCAACGTTATTGATAATTCTTATTGCTCTTTTTTGTAATGTGCATAACGGCCTTAAACTAGCTTTGGACCTTAAACGTTAGAGATGCAGTGTGGAAACAGGCCCTTCGGCCCACAGAGTCTGCGCCGACCAGCGATCATCCCAAACACAAATACAATCATACACATGAGGGACAATTTACAATTTTTACCAGTGTCAATAACCTGCAAACCTGTACATCGTTGGAGTGTGCAGCAAACCGGAACACCCAGAGAAAACCCACACGGTCACAGGGAGACCATGTAAACTCTGTAAAGACAGCACTTGTAGTCAGGATCAAACCTGCATCTCTAGTGCTGTAAGGCAGCAGCTCTACCACTGCGCGACTGGTTCAAAGCATGAACATCTTTGAGCGTGTACATGAAGCAGAATGTAGAAATAAGGAATTGCAGATGCTGGTTTACAAAAAAATGACACAGTCCTGGAGTAACTCAATGGATCAGGGAGCATCTCCGGAGAACATAGGCCGGTGACATTTTAGGAAGGGGACCCTTCCTCAGACGTAAAGCAAAATAATTTTCAAGATCAGATTGGTCACCACCAAAGGAATCACATTTATGGATATCATTCAAATAATCTGAGAGAAATGAGGAAACTACTGTGCTACTTTATGAGAGTGTTCTCCATTTAACTCTTTAATTGGGTGTGGGGGCAGAAGTCATTATAATTTTCAAAGAGAACTAGCATTTGTAGGGGGAAACAAAGCAAGGCTTTAGAGATAGAGCAGGACATTGGGTGTAGTCAGATCATTCTATCAAAGGAATTTTACAATTAAATGCATCAGTAAACAAGGTGAAAACTCTAAAGGATACCAATGATTTTTGAAGATAGACGAAAAATGCTGGAGTAACTCAGTGGGACAGGCAGCATCTCCGGAGAGAAGAAAAGGTGACGTTTCAGATCGAGACACTTCTTCAGTCTGAAGGGTCTCGACCCGAAATGTCACCCATTCCTACTCTCCAGAGATGCTGCCTGGCCCGCTGAGTTACTCCAGCATTTTGCGTCTATCTTCAATTTAAACCAGCATCCTGCACCAATGATTTTTGATATGCACAAATGATATCCTAAAACATAAGAACTGAATATTTGATTTTGGAAGCATCCAACTTTTAGAACTTTCAACCCAATAACCTAATTTCCCAAAACCTGCTTATCCTAGAGCAACATTGAAAAACCAAAGGTCCGTGTGCTACCAAAGCCTGGACTAAACTAACCTCAGCTTACTCCTTATGTTTAGTGTCCAGCACCCAAACCAATCCAGGAGTTAACAACAGAACGAAAGCAAAGTATAGAGTGAACATTAAATTGTTAAATTAACATTTCTTGTACAGTTATTCTAAACACCCCAATTAAAATGAACTATTTGAATATTCTACAGAACAAATTATAAGATCCTCAACAATAACCAAAATCAACATCCTTTCATTTGTTTGATTGCTGTTTCAAATCAAATTAAAATTAAAATCTAAAAGCAAAGCTGAATATATGATTAATATGGATGTAAAAATCAGAGCACAAGACAAAACCAGCCTGTTAAACAGAGAGTAACAGTTTCGGGAGACAGCAAAGTGGGTTGTGGTAGACAGTGAGTTCTGGGGAATTAATGCTGGCAGGGAAGGAGATGGTAGATAAATTAAGCAGGTATTTCACATCAGTCCTCACCTCAGAGGAAATATGTAGTATCCCATAAACAATTGTAAATTAAAAATTGGAAGGGGTGGAGAGATTCACCAAGGAAGTGGTGCTGAGCATACTATCAGAAATGCACGTTCCTTGTCCCCAGGTCCTGAAGGACTATTCCATTCTATTACTCTGGAATGGTATCTCAGTATGGTGGATCATTTCCCACACTCACTTGAGGCCACCAAGCCAAGGATTTTACTGTTTAATTGGGGCCTCATTATATGCTTGTTAATGACCTTGGAACTGCCCGCCTCCGTCAATGTTACATCAAGAAACGATAAAGACTTTGGATTTAGGATCCGGGCAATTCCCAAATATTCGGCAAGCAACTCAGTGTCTCCCCACATCTTTCCCAGTGTAATCAAAAGAATTCAGTGACTAACAAGACGTGTAGGGATTTGGAAACTACTTTCACTGCAAGATCGACTGAAAATGTTATGTGTATTTGCAGCAGCAAGCGAGTTTACAATGAAGTACAAATATTAGAATGGACAGGCACATAGTGCTGGAGTAACTCAGCGGGTCAGGCAGAGATGGGGGGGAAAGAAAGCTTGAGGAGTTCCTCCCACCCCAGCATCATTCTGAAGAAGGGTCACGACCAGAAACGCCACCTCGATGCTGCCTGAGCCGCTGTTAGCATTTTGGTAACCAGATCATCTGCATTTCGAATGATATTCCTCTATTCGCTATTATAACGCCTGATAAATTAGTGCAAAAGTAGGTTTATTTATTAATTTATCTTGCTTAGAATTGCAAGGTTTTAAATTGTGACCAATACATTTTTGCAGTATCTATGAACAAGACTAAAGTTTTTTTTTTTTTCCCCACGGTTGGAATGGCGCAAATGCAGGATCCCTTTGAGGTTGCTGCCTAATACAGCCATGCCACAGCAGCCACCAGAGACCCTGAGTAGTTCGATCCCGATTTAAATAGGATGAAGAATATTATAAATGGATACGGAGTTTTTTAGTGATTATTACGTTCCCCTTTACCGTGATGGTTTTGTTCATCCGATGAGGATGACGTACCAGATCAGTTGAAGGTTATTCCTCTATTGGCTATTGGCCTGAAATGTAAAAGTAGGTTTATTTTATTAATTTATCTTGCTTAGTCCCCAATAGTATTCAACAAGGGTCACGGTGGCGCAACGGTAATAAAGCAGTGCCAGAGAACCCGGGTTCGATCCCGTGCGGGTTTGTACGTTCCCCCTCGTGACCTTCGTGGGTTTTCTCCGAAGACGTACAGGTTTGTAGGTTAATTGGCTTGGTAAATGTAAAAATTGTCCCTAGTTGGTATATTAATGTGCGGGGATCGTGGGTTGGAGCGGACCCAGTGGGCCGAAGGGCCTGTTTCCGTGCTGTATCTCTAAAACTAAAACAATAAACTATTAACACATTCTAGTCTTGTTATCTTAAAAACAATAAAAGCCAAAAGAAGAATGTTCCACTGATCAAAGCTTTATATTGCCTTATACATCATGCACCATATTCCCCACGGAGAGCTCAGATGCTGCTTGCCTGTATCCGTGCAGGAGAACAATCAGCTACAACTCCTGGTTACAGCTACTTATTGGCACAAAAATAGTGCTGGAAATCTAAAGTAAATAAAGTAAAGTTCCATTCGGGGTCTGACCGTAAGTACTGACCTAATATTGTCCTTCAGAGACTTATCAACTTATCAATGGAGAAGTTCCTGTGAATTATGCTTGCATATGCTAGCTCATGATTCCCTTCATAATCTGAACAGCTCATTATACATAAAGCACTCATATTATATTTCAATATATCGTTTTGCATATAGAGCAGATGATCAAAATGTTAATGTATTCACTTCATTTAAAAATGTTCATCAATTCAAAGTTGTAAATAAAGAACACAATGTGATATAGAATTTACACGAGTTGTGAACTCAGCCGAGGATAATACAAATATGACTTCATCCTTCAATATAACCAGAAGCACTCACTGTATAAATATACAGCAGTAACACTCATGGGACATCTCCTTGTGATGGCAATGACCAGATGTCAGGGGCTGAGAAAGCAGGAAGGGAGAGGAATGGAGAATATGAGCAAATACAGGAACCATCCAGGCGAAAAACAAAATAATAAAAATGTTTAGCAAAACAAATGCAAGAATGTAATTGTCAAACTTAAGAAAAATAGGAAAGGAAGAAAAATAAATAGTATATTATAAATAGATGAGGGAAAAATTAAACAAAATGAAAATCTGATAATATTTGAAACTTGCATTGCTCATTCATGTTCAACACCTTTTTGCTCTAAATATTTACATGAGTTTTCAATGAAGATAGCCTGTTTATAATTTTTGCAGTGCAACTAACTCCCATTGAATGTGCTAGAGTACACTAATGTTGGAAGAATAATCATGGTGGTAAAAGTGATGGCAAAGACAAAGGCATGTACCAATCTCCCAAAATGTGTAGGAAGGAACTGCAGATTTATACCAAAGATAGATAGAAAAAACTGGAGTAACTCAGCGGGTCAGGCAGCATCTCTGGAGACCCGAAATGTCACCTATTCCTTTTTGCATGAGATGCTGCCTGATCTACTGAGTTATTCCAGCTATTTGTGTCTAACAATCTCCTAATCTTTGTGAGGATGAATATCAGTTCGTTGGAGAGCTATCTCCATTTCACTTTCAACTTTTCATCTTTTACCTATTTCTGCCCACTGCTTCAGCTCACATCTTTGACTTCTGTTTTAATCCTCAGTCTAGGCATTGGAGCAGCGTTCAGCTTGCTCCTTTTCCTATCGTTGGTAAAATCTTCAAATAAATCATCTTGCCAAAGCAGCGATTGCATCAAATGACACATTTGTAATGGCAATTTCAATTAGAGGAGTAGGCAGATATAGGAATTTAAAGTACTTGAAAACAACGTCTGATCTGAGAATGGTAAATGAGCTGCAGTTCTGCACCTGCTAAACAAATCCCTTTTCATAATCAGTCACACAGCACGGAAACAGATCATTCAGCCCCAACTCATCCAAGCCTAACACGATGCCCCATCTATACACGACCCATGTGCCTGCATTTTCCAATATCCCTTGAAACCTTTCCTATCCATGCACCTGACTTATGTCATATACATGTTGTTATTTATTATACCTGCCTCAACTACCTCTGCTGACAGCTCTTTCTTTGTACCAAAGTTTCAAAGATTCACCACCCTCTGAGTGAGGACATTTCTTTCTGTTTTAGGTACACAAAAAAGCTGGAGAAACTCAGCGGGTGCAGCAACATCTATGGAGCGAAGGAAATAGGCAACGTTTCGGCCCGAAACGTTGCCTATTTCCTTTGCTCCATAGATGCTGCTGCATCCGCTGAGTTTCTTCAGCTTTTTTGTGTACCTAAGATTTTCCAGCATCTGCAATTCCTTCTTAAACTCATTTTGTTTTAGTCCTGAATCGCTTATTGTGAGATTCCCACTACTGCCAGGTGAAACACTGTCTCAATTTAAGAAGAATTTTGTATGTTTAAATGAGGTCGGCCCCCATTTATCTAAACTCAAGACAGTATACCAGCCCACTGTGGAGGTTGCTGGAAGGGGAATTCACAGTAGGAATTCTGGCTGGCCATTTGTTCCACCTGACGAGTATGGCTAAAATTCCTGGGAGCGAGATGTGGAAAAAGACATAAATCATAGCTTGCAACCTTACTTGGCTACTTTGAAACAGGCATTGGCCATCAACAGGTGTTACAGAGAAGATTGCAGAGTCGATAAGACAAGGACTAGAAGCCCAAGGGGTTTGTTAGTGGGATCAATTACAGCAAATTCCAACAGTCTGTGAATACTGGCCCAAACTGTCTTTAGTTTAGAAGAATGAGATTGCCCCTGCGGCGAGACTTCAGCTGCATGTGGAGCTAATGTTTTGTTTGGCTTTCATATTTTACAACAAAATAAAACATTTTTTTTGGTTCTATGACACCTTTATATATAATCACCCCAAGGCACCCACAAAGTTTGTTTATCAAACAACCAGTCACATAAAACCACATTAGGGCAGATAGCCACACATTGGTCAAAGAGGTAAACCTCTAAAAACGAGAAGTTTAGGGAGGTAATTCCAGTGTAGAAACAAGGAACTGCAGATGCAGGTTTACAAAAGAAGGTACAAAGCACTGGAGTAACTCAGCAGGTCAGGCAGCATCTCTGCAAGACATGGATAGGTGATGCTTTGGGTCAGTACCCTTCTTTAGACTAGCGAAACAGTCTGAAGGGTCCCAATCCGAAACACTCACACAGAGTAAGTCAGCAAGACCAGCCAGGAGGGTTTTACCAAGATCAGGTCTGGAGATAACATGCGGACTAGGGTTTCACCAGCTAATGATAAAAAGTAGGTTGGAGCCTGGCATACATTGAAGGAGAAAATAAGCAGTTGTACTGATTGTGAAAATACACAGTTATATGTTCACCTCAGAATCAAGTATTACTAAAGTTGTAAATAGTCTGATTCAACTTCCAGTAGCAACTAGAGGAGGCTTAGAATCAGTGGCCAGAGAGCAGTGAGTGTAGAATGCTTCACCTGGACAATTACAGCCTCAGAATTTTAGGTATAATCTGCAGTCTTTCTGTCTTGTTCACTGGTATTGGGCTTTTTATTCCTCTGATCAGTAATTTGTTGTTTTTTTTACACAGAATTTTAACATGCCAAATGGTTTCATTCGGCAATTACTTTCCGGTTAGAATAACTTCTTCATAATACATTCTGCCATCTGAAACAGTGCTACACATCCCTGTAGAATTCATATCCACCACACATCTGCACATCCTGATCACATTTTCTGTAAGCCTATAAAAAGGCAATCTCTTTAAAAAGAATTTATACAGGAAGTATAATCCAACCGAGTTGGTTGTTTACCAAATACAGAAACCAGAATCTTAATAAACTCCCACTGGGTTTACTAAAGCAATTAGCAAGAGTTAAAGTAATGAAATGTACTCTGAATACTATGTATAGTCTGATCTTAGCCAATATATTGAACCCAATGTTTACTTAATAGTAATTTAACACTGTCATCTTTTAATACCATATTTTCACTTTAGCAGCAATCTAGCAGAATGTCAATTGCATTATGAAATGCTATAATCTTTATGCCTTAGAGATAAGTATAAAAGCAAAAGCAAACAAGGAAAGCGCTGTCCAGATTACAATGAATGACTTTACACAATCAGTACTAGTCATAATATGGTAGGCATTGCATGTATAGCTTTTTCAATGGACCACCCTGCTGTGAGATTATGGCATTTCCCTGTGAGTCTGATGAAATGTTATTTTAAAGAAGCCTTGACTGTCAAAGGTTTCAGTGCTGGAAAATGGAACACATTTTCCGGTTTAGGTATCCAAAAGCATCATCGAACATTCCCAAAGTTACCAATATGATTCACTAGTGCATACATTAGCCCATTTAGCCTACTTCCTGAGCAGGCCTTAACATCAGTATGCTTTGTGTTATTACACACTTTCTGTTAATATCTCACACAGTAAATTTCTCCATCTACTGCAGAGCAAATGCAAGTTTAGTAACAGACTCAGACTGTTTGCGCTGCGGACTTTAACCTTGGGGGTGAATTGGGGGAAGGTAGGTAAGAGATAGGCTCTAATTGTTTCTGTTTAATGATAACAGAGATTTGATTGTCGTATTACAGATTGTTCATTCATAAACTCCCCATGATTAACGGAAAATCTGAAGATTCAGAAGTTGCATTAAAAAGGTCCAAAATTGTGACCCTTGTAACCAAAGATGTCTGAGCTGGGTTTGGGATGCATGAATTGAACGGGCAACAACACCATCTAGCCAATTGATCTGATGGACTGATATGAGCAAAATCTTCTTCACCGAGAGAGTTGTGAATCTGTGGAATTATCTGCCACAGAAGGCAGAGTAGACCAATTCACTGGATGTTTTCAAGGGAGAGTTAGATTTAGCTCTTAGGGCTAAAGGAATTATGAGATATGGGGAAAAAACAGGAGTGGGGTACTGATTTTAGATGATCAGCCATGACCATACTGAATGGCGATGCTGGCTCGAAGGGCAGAATGGCCTACTCCTGCACCTATTTTTCTATGTTTTTGTGTTTCTAACACCATCTAGGTACTTGATCTACTTGTTAACAAATATTTTGAAGCTATATGTTGACATGGAACATTCTACATATAATTTTGTTTTGAATTAAAATTTAATTTGGGGGATAAAACACATCAATTGCTCTAAATAAATAAATTGTATCAATTAATAAACCATCAGCAACATTTTAAAGACAAATATTGACAAATAATGAAATCCAGTTGAATTCAGCACATCAGTAATGAAAAGTATATTTAATAAATGTGTCTGGAATATGTAACAACGGAACACAAACTTACAATCTAGATTGACTGGAAATTGGGATATAACTTCCAAATCATAAAGAAATTACAACATTGCTCTGGCAGCAGCCATGTCAGCAGTGCGTCAGTTTTTTTCAACCTTTTTTTATTTTTTAGTATGTTTTAAAGTATGTATTTAATGTTCCTTCGTGTGTTTTGTGTGGGGGGTGGTGTGGGGGGGTAAGGGGGAAACCGCTTTGGTCGCCTCCTCCATGGAGAGGCGAGTTTTTCCAGGTCGCCTCCCCCGTGGCCTAACATCAAGGATCGGCGCGGCCTTTCCCGGAGACACGCCCGGGGCTTCAGCGGCGGGCGCAGCGTGGACTCTCGTTGTGGAGCGGGTGAGCCCTCGCTGGGGCTCGCTGGAGGGCAGCGCTCCGTATCGCTGGCCCGGGGCTGCCGGCAGCCTGAAGCCGCGGTCTGCAGAGTTCCAGCTGGCGCGGCGTCTACAGCCCGGGATCCCTCGTGGGGGACCCGGGGGAAGAAGAAGCCATCACTGCCGGCCCGCGGCCAACTTCTACCGCGGGTCCGGCATGGACTCACCATCACCCCTGGAGGGGAGCTTCGACCGCCGGCCCTGCAGTCTACGGTGCTTCTGGCTGCGGCAGAGTCTTTAAATCTCGACCGATCGGCCTACACCATCTTAAAGCCGCGGTCTCCGGTGAGGAAGAGCCGATCCTGGACTGACTCTGGACTCTGGTCCTGCCCACGGGGGGGAAATGGAGGAGGACTGGCCAAATGTTGTGCCTTCCACCACAGTGATGAATGCTGTGGTGGATGTTTGTGTTAGTTTTATTGTGGTTGTGTGTTCTTTATTATTGTACTGCTGCTGACAACCCAAATTTCCACCGACCCTGGTTGTGTGGCAATAAATTATATCTTATCTTATCTTATCTTCTTTTGATTAATATTCCAAACAAAATGTGAGGTGCGTTATTTTAAAGTTGATGTATGGTTTCAGTGAAGGACAGAAAATCTGTTCATGCTGTGACAATGATATTACAATCTCATCAGGTTCAAAGCAGCTTTGTCCTGCAATGTTTAAGTAACCTGGATCGATATGAAAGCTGAGGTAACGGATCTGAGCTTGGTGCAGAGTGGACATTTATATTAATACATTGCTGCAAGCCAAATGGGATTTAAGGGTACATACAGGGATTAGAGTTGGTGAAATCCAGAGAAAATCTTTATTATGAACCATGTATTTGGCTCATATAATTAGAAAGAAACTCCAACAACTAGGAGCTTTGATGTTTGGTGAATTTCAGTTCAGGTTAAGACAATGTTCCAAAGTTTGACTTTCTGAACACTAAGAAAGTTATTACTGGTAGTAATTGGATATTCATTCTATATCACACGTGTGTTTGTAAGTCGTTCCCAAATAGGTTTTAAGATGTTGTCACGGACCAGTTAACAAAAATCATCAATCCCATTTCTGTACATATGGCTGCAGAAAATTTCAAAAGTTAATATCAGACTCAAAGGCATTATGAACCATTTATGAACTTGACATGAAAAACCATTCATACCATGTAACCAAAACTGGAAAATAACAAAAAGGTGTTTCAGGCCCAATGCAATGCCTTTTTAATCAACAGAGGGCTACATGCAAATCAAAGGAATGTCATTCAGTAAAGGAATACCCTCTACATTGAGATCACAGTGAAGTTGGCATTACACAGTAGCTCTTTGCTGATTCTCATGACAAATCCAGTGATCATCTGCACTTTAAATGTCAAGAAAACAGCTGCAAATGCAAGGTTGTGCATACAGTGGATGTCATGCATGTAAATAGTGTAGTGAGAAATGTTTTAACTTTGTATGTTAACAATAAAGTATGTTGTATAAAATTAGTTTCTAAATTCTGTAGCTCAACGGATCTATTCACTTTTAGGGTAATCTGTTAAACAGAATCAGTTGTATTGCTTTATCTACTTATCTGCTTAAAACAAAGGTAAACTCACCAGCAAAAAATAATGTGAAAGACTCACCTTTGATCCTTCGCTTGTTACTGTGTCACTCGCACAAGTCTAGGATGTTGTCCAATTGAAGATACAGATGTTCTTGTAATCGATTCAGAATCATTTCCATCTCAGGACTTTTTGTTTCATGGATATGGGTAGTCTGAAGTCCCTGATTTACCATGTGGTCCAAAAATCAACTTTCTCAATGCATTTTCAAAAGGTAAATGAGGAGTCCCAGTAAATACCAATCCAGAATATTTTGCTGAGATTATCTAAAAGGAGCATTCCAGTTCAACGATGAAATGGTAATTTTTAGTTTTTTTCTTTATTCAATGCATTTTTTTTGTGACAACTGTTATCATTCAACAGTTAGTGGTACTTTATCTCAAGCTTCATTTGTTGTAGCCAGTTTTCTGATTTAATGTTCAGGATGAATAGGCGGACTTAAAATTAGTTTCTTACAGCAGTAATGTAAAAGTGCGTTCATTTAGGTCTTTGTACAAATGTGTAGGACGGACATCGTCCATTGAATTCCGTGGGGGTAGCACATAAAATTGGTTTGTATTTCCACAAACTGTTTTCCAACTCTACCAGGAACAAGACAGTCTAGCGCTTCGCCGATTGAGTATATTCTATACAAAAAGCTAAATTTGCTGGTCTCAGTTTCCAGTACACTGGAGCAAAATGATTATCTAAATATTCTGTTCAGTGATTAATGCATGAATATTTTATGCTTTGTTTGAAAAAATATATTGTAAATAGATGTATATGCCGTAACATCGACCAAATCCGTAACCCGTTTTTGTTTTCGTTACCAACAGATTCATAAAACGAACACCTAGATTGTTTCCCTGCTCAATTCTAGAACGGTTGCTCACAAACAAACAATAGAAACACTACTGCAAAACCCTTTCACTGCATGTATCACTCTGCATTTCGCCATCTTCTAGCTTCCCCTTTCACCTGCTACATTGTTTTGAATACTTTGAGGACATAAAGCAGAAAACCCAAGTACAAACAGTCCACAGCCTCTGTCTTCACTGCAAAGTTAAACAAAGTACTTCACGCACTTCCCTTCTGAAATAACAAATCAAAAAATACTTATGGAATTTGAAGACCACGTTTGCTTTCTATTATTTGAAGACACTGCAAATGCAACACAGAACTGTTAAATATGCAAATATTGATGGGCTCCTGGAGAAAATAGCTGGCCATCAATCTCTTCCCCCCCAAGTTAAGGCTGTAGTGCCAAGACATACACCCAATCTTCTTGATATTTTCTTTTGTAGAATAAAGTATGTTGTATAAAATTAGTTTCTCTTCCGACCCAACTAACCTAACTTTTGTAGTTTGTACAAATGATATGTCTTTAATTCAAAATAAGTCCTTCTATGGATAAAACTAATCTGTAATGTTCAAACAATTTGCTGTGACTACAAGTCTGTTTCAGTGTTGGGAATCATACAAAGTGCGTATAATGACTTCCTGATGTCCGGGGTGCTGTTGGCTTTGCAGTGTGTCCCTGGGCCATGATTCACCCCATCGCCGTTCTCTAAATGGTTGCCAATGGAGTTTCTGCTCTTCTTCAGATCTTCTGAGATGCTGCTCTCAACTTCGACTTTGTCGATAAGGTACTTGGCTTGTTCTTCATTGTCGTTCTCCCGGTGGTAGAAGTAGTTGAAGTTGGACACGATGACGGGCACGGGCAGCGCGATGGTCAACACCCCGGCGATGGCGCACATGGACCCCACGATTTTGCCCGCCACGGTGATGGGCTTCATGTCCCCATAGCCCACGGTGGTCATGGTGACCACTGCCCACCAGAAGGCGTCGGGGATGCTGGAGAAATTTGACCTGGGGTCATCGGCCTCGGCGAAGTAGACAGCGCTGGAGAAGAGGATGACCCCGATGAAGAGGAAGAAGATGAGAAGACCCAGCTCCCTCATGCTGGCCTTGAGGGTCTGGCCCAGGATCTGGAGACCCTTGGAGTGCCTGGAGAGCTTGAAGATGCGGAACACTCGGACCAGCCGGATGACCCTGAGGATGGCCAAGGACATGGCTTGTTGCCCGTTGGCTTGTTGCTCAGCCATCTCGGTGCCCAGGGTGATGAAGTAGGGGATGATGGCCACGATGTCAATGATGTTCATGATGTCCCTGGCGAAGACCGGCTTGCTGGGGCAGGAGAAGAAGCGCACCAGCAGCTCCATGGTGAACCACACCACGCAGGTGGTCTCCACGATGAAGAAGGGGTCGCTGAGGCTGTCCCCCGTCGAGCCCCTGGTTCCGTTGGCCGTGCGGTTGTAGTTGTTGTGCCTGTCGTCGCGGAACTCGGGCAGGGTCTCCAGGCAGAAGATGATGATGGAGATGACGATGACCAACACGGACACGATGGCGATGCAGCGGGCCGGGTTGGAGCTCTCGGGATACTCGAACAGGAGCCACAACTGCTTCTGGAACTCGCGGCGAGGAAGCTGCCGCTCCTTCTCCTTGATGAAGCCCTCGTCCTCCCCGAAGCGCTCCATGGCCTCGGGTCCCAGGCGGTAGAAGCGGATCTCGTCGGCGAACATGTCGATGGAGACGTTGACGGGTCTGCGGACTCGGCCGCCCGACTGGTAGAAGTAGAGGATGCCGTCGAAGCAGGGACGGCTGCGGTCGAAGAAGTACTCGTTGCGCAGCGGGTCGAAGTAGCGCAGCCGCTGCAGCGGGTCGCCCAGGAGGCTGTCCGGGAACTGGCTGAGGGTAGCGAGCCGGGTCTCGTAGCGCAGCCCCGCCACGTTAATCACCACCCGCTCGCTGCACTCGTCCGGCCGCCCCCCAGCCCCAGCCCCAGCCCCTGGCTCGCCCATGCCGCCCTCCTGCTCCCACCAGATCCCTCCTCCTCCGCCGCTGCCCGCACACCTGCCGCCCGCCGCCGCCGCCGCCGCCTCGCCCTCCTCCAACCTCAGCAAGGCGATCTCCATGCTCGACACATTAAATATTCATCGGCGGCGCCGCCTCGCTCAATCCGCCGCAGCGAATGGTCGGCAAGAGGCAGGAGAGAGGTGGGTGAGAGGGGTAGAGAGAGAGAGGGGGGGGAGGGAGAGGAGGAGGGGGAGGGGAGGAGAGGGGGGGGGGGGGGGGGGATGGAGAGAGGGAGGGGATGGAGACAGGTGGAGAGATGCGACAGGGAGAGAGAGAGACGGAGGATTGAGAACCGGCTCCCAGCCAGGACGAGACAAACTCACGGGCTATCCCAGTGCCCGGCGATGTAAACACACGAGATGAGTTTGACAGAAACCTGGTCCACTTCTCTCACTGTCTCCCGGCCAATCATCCACCCCACGTCCACGTCCTCTCCTCGACACGACACCTGTCCCGTCCCACAAGGTGCAGCCTCTCTCCCCCTTCCCGCAGCTTGAACACAGCACTTGCTCCCTGGCTGAAGCCACCCCGTTCCTGTAGCCTGTTCCTCCCGAACCCTACCTCCGCTCGCTGTTAACCCCGACTTCAATCAGCCCGCCAGCTCCCCAATCTCCTCGCCTCCCTTGTCCAAATCCCGGACCCTGCTAGTAGCAACGAGCAAAATCAGCAGCGTTGCATTTCCAGGAGCCAACCTTCCTGCTACTTGTCAGTGTGGAATAATTCAAATGACAGCACGAACAGCCCGACCGCAATACCCAGGAATCAAACTGTGTCAGACACAAAACGCTCGAGTAACTCAGCGGGTCAGACAGCATCTCTGGAGAGAGGGACGAAATGACGTTTCGGGTCGAGCTCGAGTCTGAAGGGTCTCGACCCGAAACATCACCCATTCCTTTACTCCAGAGATGCTGCCTGTCTTACTCCAGCTTTTTGTGTCTATCTTCGGTTTAAGCCGGCACCTGCAATTCCTTCCTGCGCACCAAACTATTACTGTGTTTGCTTAGCACGCTGATTGAAGGGGGGGGGGGGGGGGGGGGGGGGGGGTAGATTGTTATTAATGTGCCACCGTCTCGTGATGATTCATGAAACAGAACTGTCCAAAGCTGGAGCAAAATACTCAATTCCCTGACCCACTGCTATTTATAATGTCACTAGGTGTTTCTAAGCACACTGTCGCTGGACCAGTTCAGTTCAAACCAGCCTTCCCCTCTGCAGAAAACAGATAAACACGGCTACTTCCTGGTAAGATTACATAGTTGACAGCTTTTAAGCCTGGGGGCTTTAGAAAGTAGAATCTATGTGGCATGAGATTCCGACAAGCTGCAGGCTTGGCTTTGCAGAGCAAATTCCTGCTTACATCCCCGGCTCAGCAAAGATTCTTCAAAGGCTATCTGGCACGCTCCAGATCCGCACACAGTATGGTTTAGACATTGTTACCCAATGATCCTCCATTCTCTATTCTGTAGGGCACAGACGCCGTGCATTATTGCGAGGCAATATGTATCAGCCTCCTAAAACGACCAATCGCATGAATAATATTAACGTATCAGACTGAGGACATTCGTGGAATAAAGAACCGTTTTCGTAAACATCGCGTTTCCAGTGGAGAGAGTAAATAACCCGGAAATGATGGACAGATTTTACTGATTTTTCCAACATGCTAGCGGAGGACTTCACCCAACAAGTACGGAGTGCAACCGAGGAGTGGATTTGGAACAGTTATGAGTGAGAGCTCTGTCAATGATGGTGGCTGAGAAACCATCCATAAGGAACAAGAAACACTTTGAAATAGGAGGATGTTGTTGCCAGAACGGATTTGAGGGAGTCAAAGAGAATGTAATGGAATCATTTCAGGAAGTAAGTAATGAGAAGTTGTTTCCGGGAGAACCCTGGGAGTTTGTGAACTTATAATGGAGGACTAGTACCACCTGAGATGGAAGTATAGGTATACCTTATAACGACGAGGATACCAAGGATCAACGTGGAGAAGGGAAAGCACAAGAAACTGCAGATGCTGGAATATTAAGCAGAAATGCAAAGTGCAGGAGGAACAAAATGGGTCAGGCTGCAGCTGCAGAGGGAATAGACTAATGATGTTTCAGGACTGGACTAGGTTGGTAGGATGGGGTGGTGGGGGCTAGTTGGAAAATATGTTGTAAGCTACCCAAGCAGAAGATGAAGAGCTGTTCCTCCTGTTTTCATGTCACCTCCCACCTGCAACTGGATCTCCTGGATGCTAGCCATTTTAACTCTGTTTCCCATTCCCATACTCATACCCATTGTCTGGCATCTCAACAATGTGAGAGTGAGGCCACACACAAGCTGGAGGAACAGCACCTCATATTCCACCTGGGTAACTCACAGCCAATAGTATAAACATCTAAACATTCAAGTAATACCATCCCCTATGCACCTTTTGTTTCCCATGCTCCTACTCAGTGCACACACATTACTCCCACTATCTCCCACTCCCCCCATCATCCTGCTGCCTTGTCCTTCTTCATACACACATCATTGGTGAAACCCATAATAGCAGGCAGATCCTCATATTTTACTTGGGTAGCTTACCACCCAGTGGTGTGTACATTAGGTGAACAACTTCTGTCATCACCCCCGCACCCTTCTTTACCTCCCTTCCCTGTGCCCCACCTGGACGTGACCCATCTTTCCAATTCCTTCCTCTGGCTTTGCACATCATGCATATTCTATACATTACACTTATTGTCTTTTCGTCGATGGCCTTTGTCCAACCATCTGCCAAACATATACCCCCCTCACCTGTATCCACCTATCACCCGCTGGGCAATGTCCTTCCCCCACCTCTCTTCCTGCTTTCTCTACACCAAAGCAATCAGTCTGAAGAAGGGTCCAGACCAAATGGTCGCTTCTCTATGTTCTCCAGAGATGCTGCCTGTGGCTGAGTTCCTCCGGAACTTTGTGTCTTCTTTGGTAAACCAGCATCTGCAATTCCTTGTGTCTACATCAGTAGAACTGTTCTGTCCACTGCATCATTCTTGCTATCAGTGAGCAGAACATGCTACAGCCTAGAGGTACCTCATCACTTAAAAGTGAATGAAGAGAAGTAGGATTCTGGCTGAGATAGTGAACAGAGCACAGATGGGAAGTACTCACAGAGACTAATAAGACAAGTTATACAAAAAATAATAATCTTAGATGAGGTGGCTTTCAGCAGCTCCTGGGTTTGTTAGCTGCCACCAGCGACTCTACTTCTTGCGGCAGCTTAAAAAATTCAGGGTCAGTCGACCAGCCATGACCCACTTCTATAGGTCTACCAGAGAAAGCATAGTCACATTCTCTATGCTTGTCAGGTATGGTCACACAACCTCGCAAGATAAGATTCGGCTGGAGAGAATAGTGCGCCGAGCTTCTAAGATCATCGGTTGCAGCAGACTTCCCTCAGTGACATCACTTTACTCAACAAGACTCACCAGAAAGGCCAAAAAAATCATAGCAGATCACTTTCACCCGGCACATTACCTCTTTAATCTCCTCCCATCAGGAAGGAGATATAGAAGCATTAAAAGTAAAACATCTCGCTTCAGAGACAGCACCTACCTCCAAGCCATCAGATATTTGAATTTGCACTAATCACTTTGCACTTTCTTTTGCACTTGCACTTATGCTTAATATGACGCTGCTGGGTACTGTCCTTCCTGTATATATTGTCCTTCGTACGGTATTGTCTGTATTATCTATTGTGGTGTATGTGGTGGTTGTATTGTACTGTTTTGTATCTGTCTGAGAGCGAACCAAGACACATTCCTATCAACTTGTTGACATGGCAATAAATTTCTTGAATCTTGAATCTTGAATCTTGGTCTGCTATAAGCAGCATTTATTTCACATTCAATCAGTCACAAACAATATTGGGAAAGAAGATTCAAAGAGCCAGCTTCCTACTGGACCCAACAAAGGAACCAATGCCTGTTTCCATAGTAGTCTTCTGACTTACTTAAGGAAACCAGTGCAGCAAGCTGTGAACTACCGGCGCGGAATGTGTAAATCCGCACACCTTGCCTTACTACAAAGGAACACAAGAAATAGAAGAGAAGGTAGTTTGGTTCTTCATGCTGACTCCACTATTCAATAAGAGTCTGAATAATCATTTACTGCACTGATCTTCTGTTTTAATTCCCTTAACATCCAAAAAAATCCACCCATATCTGTCTTAAATATATTGAGTGTCCAAGCCTCTTCTATATCTTGAGTAGTGAATCCCAAAATTTCACTTACTCTTTCGATGAAGAACTTCCTTCTCACTTCTTTCATAAATGGGTCATCCCTTATTAATCTCTTATTAAGTATAATCCCAGGTCCTAGATAGCCCAGCCAGGTGAAGCATCATCCATGCATCTATTCTATTAGGAATTCTATTTTTGAATGTTTGAATGAGATAATTTCCCATTCTTTCTTTACCTTTCCTCATCCAAGCAATCAATCTAGTGACTCGTCATTCCCTTCCTTCTATCATAAGTATCTTCTTCCTTAAATGGGGTGACCAGAAGTACATAATATTCCTGATGTGGTCCCACCAGGGCCCAATATAATTCCAGAAAGACTTTGTCTTGTGTTCAAATCCCCTTCCAATAAAAGTTAACCTAACTTTGCATTCCTAATTGTTTGTTGATCCTACAAGTACAAGGGCACCCAGGTCTCCCTGAACACCAACAACTTTGAATCTCTCACCATTTAAAAAGTACCATTATATACCATCTGCAATGTCCTCACCTGTTCACTTATTCCAGTCTATATTCCCTTGCAGCCTCTCTGCACTCTCCTCCCAGCCAATCCTGCTACACAGCTTTGTAAAATGAGTAAACTTGGATATATTATACTTGATGCCTTCATTGAATATGTTGATATGGAGTGTAAACAGCCGGGGTCCAACACCAATCTCAGCAGTGATGACTTTTCGCAGACTCCTGGTCTATTTATTCCTATTCTATATTCATCTGCTAATCGAACCTCAGTTCAAGCAAGGTATTGCCCCCAATGTCTTGTGTAGCACCTATCAACGACCTTCTGATTGTTCAGATAAACTACAGATACACCACATATACCTCAACTGGATTTTCCAAATATGATTTTCTTTTCATAAATCCAAATACTAATCCGACTAAATTTATGTTCACAGATGACACCACCGTAGAGTGCTGGATTTCAAATACTGTAACAATTACGAGACGGAAAACAGAAAGGAGATTGAGAACCTGATAACCTGGTGCCAAGGCTACAACCTCGCCCTCAATGTCTGCAAGACAAAAGAGATTATGATTGACGTCAGGAGGCAAAGCAGTATACATCCCCGCAAGACTTTGTTGGTGCTGAATTAAAGATGGTCGAAAGCTTCAAGTTCCTGGGAATAAATATCAGCAGCGATTTATCCTGGTCCAGCTACATTAGCTATGGCCAAGAAAGCACACTAATGCTTCTACTTCCTTAGAAGGCTTAGAAAATCGGGTATGTCCCCAACAACCCTCACTGACTTCTACAGATGCGCTGTAGAAAGTATTTTATCGAGATGCATCATAGTCTGGTTTGGGAACAGCTCCATCCAAGGCCACGAGAAATTACAGAGAGTTGTGGACGTAGCCCAGTCCATCATGCAAACCAACCTCCCTTACATTGACTCCATCTACACTTCCTGCTGCCTCGGCAAGGCTACCAGCGTAATCAAGGACCGGTCTCACTCAGTCACTCCCCCTTTTCCCCTCTCCCATTAGGCTAGAAGTTTGAAAATGTATATCTCCAGGGACAATTTCTTCCCAGCAGTATCAGGTAATTGCACTATCCTCTTATCAGCTGCAATATGGTCCTGACCTCCCATCTACCTAATTGGAGATATTGCTGCCTGACCCACTGAGCTCCTCAAGCATTTTGTATTTTTCTCATGATTCCAGCATCTGCTATTTCTTGTATCTCCGTAGTTCCCCATGTTCTCCTCCCCATTTCTCGCATAATAGGGTTAAAATTATCTCATGCCCAGAATAGGTGAATCAAGAACCAGACAACATAGGTTTAATGTGAAGGGGTAAAGATTTAATAGGAATCTGAGGGGTAGCTTCTTCACACAAAGGGTGGTTGGTGTATGGAACAAGCTGCCGGAGGAGATGGTTGAGGCAGTAACTATCGCAATATTTAAGAGACAGATAGGCAGGTACATGGATGGGACAGGTTTGGAGTGATATGGACCAATTCTGAGGGGAAGTCTGTCTATGATGTCAACAAATTGTCACTCAAGAATAATTTATGTCCCAGTTATTAGGGCGCCTGGAGATTCATGAGAAGCTAAAGATCACATGTTATATCCTAATAATTTCTCTATTGTAAAATCTGAATCGTGATTGGTTTGTAGACTTGCTTTCTATCTTTGTATTTTGTTTCTGTTATTGTATAGTTCTTATTTTCCCACCTGTTTCATCTTTCAAAGTAGACACAAAGGAGGGAAACCTTTGAGCAACATATCTTACAAACTTCTGCAGGTTGCAGCACACGTCAGTCAGGTTGCATCAAAACTTAATTCGGGAATATCTTTGGCCAAGACCATAAAAAATAGCAGAGAATTGATGACGTGGCCAAGTCCATTACACAGACGACTCTTTGCACCGTTGTCTCCATCTACACTTCATGCTGCCCAGGATGCTGCCTAGGATAAGACTTGTCCCACAACAATCATTCCTTCATCTCCCTTCTCCCATCTTGCGGAAGGTACAGAAGCTAGAAAGTGCGCACCAACAGACTGAGGAACAGCTTCTTCCCCTCTATTTTCAGGCTTCTGAATGGTCCTTCCATTAGCTAGGTTCACTTATACCCCATTGAGAACATTGAAATTTGTCTAAGGAACTGATGCATTACAATGCTGAGAACTATATTCTGCACTCTGTATCTCCTACTTTGCGCTACCTACTATACTTGAGTTTGAACAGATTTTATCAATGTGTGGTATATCTGATTTGTTTGGATAACATGCAAAACAAAGCTTTTTACTGCATTTCGGTGGACGTGACAATAATAATCCTAAGGTCAACGATGGTTCGCTGGCGATCTGGATGGAGACAACTGCTGCAACAAGCCATTAGGGCCAGCCATAACGAAGATGGCAGAAAAACCTGGCGACTCTTGCATATGGACTTGGTGAGCTGTTTTGTTGCATTTGGTACTTAATGTGAGATTGTCCTGGTGTATAGCAATGATCTTACCCATCTGTATGCAAAAAAAGGCATTTAATTCATTGAACAAATGAAATTGGCCATAGTGATAGTAAAATAACCATTTTTGCAAAGCAAGGCACCTTCAGTTTTCTGTCACTAATCTAACATCAAAAGTTAAATGTCAATTTCTTGTCGTTAGTTTTGTTGGCTGTAAGAATCAGAGATCAGCTGGTGTTATTCATTGAATGATGCTTCCACTGCAAGCTCATCTGTCCCCGCTGAACTCCAAAAACGTCTCTCAACATTGTCGCCGACCCGAGACAGTGTTAACCTGGAGAAGGCAGCTTCTTATGGTAAATGTTACCATTCTCATGGGACAGCTTGCAGTTATAAACAGCTGTGGCTAATGGACAGTGGGCTATTAATGGTAAACTCCCAGGCCACGTGGTATGTGGCCTCATGTTCTCTCAGAAGTCACCAGGGAACTCAAAGTAAAGAAATTGACCCAAAAAGGTAAAAGTTTCTTTGCATTTCATATTTTAGTTTGTGTTCGTGTTTTTTGAATTAAACTATTTTACTTTTCTAAAGTCTGGATGTAGATCACCGTTTCTCTGATGCTCTGTCACAATTTCTGGATACGCGTGGCTGGAAATGGAAATATACCTGTATGCTGGATACATGTACACTTCACTTCTTCTTCTGGACCTCTCTGGCTCATCCCAGGAGACAGACTTGCCACTGACATTTTCTATAAACCCACTGCCTCCCACAACTGCTTTGACGAAATCTGCCTCCATTCTGACTCCTTTAAGGATGCTTTTCACTCAAATTCTCCATCTCCACTACATCTGCTCTCAAGACCAGGCCTTCTCCTTTAGAGCTTCTGAAATGCTTTCCCCCTTCCGGAACATGGACCCCCCCCCCCCCCATCCTCTGCTTGATGGCTCCATCACACACATGTCCTCCATTATCTGCACCTCTGCTCTGACCACACCCCAACCCCTTCCCCTGACATAATAGCAATAATAGCATAATAGCAGAGACTAAGACTTTTGCCTCCATCACAGTGAGGAGGTGCTTGGTGAACTCACTGTGGTGGATCTTAATTTGTGTTTATTGTATGTTTTGTTATTTATTATTATATGTATGACTGCAGGCAGCGAAATTTCGTTCAGACCGATAGGTCTGAATGACAATAAAGGAATGTAATCTGATTAGATTAGATTAGATCTATCTAATTAGGAGGTCCGGGCCGCTGAGGAGGATTTTCACCGTCGGGGTTCGGCGTTGGCGTTCCATCAGCCCGGCGAGAGGGCCTGAGCATCGGGCCGCCCGGGGTGGCGACTGCGGGTGCTCAGAAGGCCCCAACCACGGGTGAACATCTGGGAAGATCGGAGGGGAGGCTGGCTGGACTATGGTGCCTTCCTCACCTTGGTGCCATTGTGTTATGTTGTGTCGTGGACTTTCTGTGGTTGTGCTTTTTTTTAAATTCTATTTTATTTTTAATATGTTTTATTATTTATTATTTATTTATTTTTATGATACTGACTGTAAAGGGAAATTCATTTTGTTACCTCTAATTGAGACAATGACAATAAATTTGAATACAATACAATACTAATCTAATAGACATTCCTTGGTGTTCGCCTTTGAAGCTACTTGCCTCTGCATGCAACACTTATCTGCCATCATTTCCACCAGCTCCAATCAATCCCACCATCAGTTACATGTTCCCCTCTTCTCCTCTTTCTGCTCTCTTCGGGACTCTCTGTTCCATTTGCCTTTTCCCACCCACCCCAGCGCCTCTCCCTGCAACTGTAAGAGATGTCATGCCTATCCTTCACTATCTTCCGTGGACCCATACAGCCTTTCCAGGTCAGGCAGTGGTTGACCTGTATTTTTCCAACCTGGTCTACATGCATTTGGTTCTCACGGTGTAGCTTACTGGACATTGGCAAGACCAGGCACAGACTATATAACGGTTTTGCAGAGGACCTGTGCTCTGTCCACAAAGGCCACCTAGCTTGGCCAGCTGCATATCATTTTAACTCTCTTCCCACTCCCATACCGACCTGTCTCTCCTCAACCCTCATCATTTTTTATTGGAAAGCCAAATACAAATTGGAAGAATGTCTCATATTCTGCTTTTATAGCCCATAACGCAACAATATGAATAATTAATTTTCCAATTTCACCTCCAGTGCTCTTCTCCCACACACACTCAACTGACCGCCCAGTTTTCTTCTCCCTTTGTTCACCTTTCCCATCCCCTCCCTCCCTCATTCCATCTGCCCGTACCCCCCTCCCCATCTGGTCCACCTGTAACCTCTATCTGATCCTCCTTTATACTGCTATAAACTGGCAAAAACTGGCAATCTTTCCTGTTCTCTCTCAGTCCTGATATCAGGTCTCCACCTACACCTTTTGCCTCCACAGACGCTGTTTGACCGGTTGAGTTCCTCCAACAAGGGTTTCATGTTCCATTTTTGAAGAGATCTTTGGAATACTTGTCACCCTGCTGGCTACGCTCTCATTTCACTCCTATCATCGGGAAGAATGTATAGAAACTGAAAACTGCTCCAGTTTCAGGAGCAGCCTCTTCCCTACAACCATCAGGCTATTAAACACCACAACCTCCAATTAGCTCTGAACTACATAGACTTGGGCGCATAAATATATATATATATAAACTGAACTATTTTGTTGTTTATTATGGTGTTTACAGAGTACTATGTTTACAAATCTGTTGTGCTGCTGCTGCTAGTAAGAATTTCATTGTTCCATAGCGGGACATATGACAATAAAACACTCTTGATCTGCAGCGTTAAAGCTCTGTCCCACTGTACGAGTTCATTCAAGTGCTCTCCCGAGTTTAAAAAAAAATAAACTCGTGGTGAGCACGTAGAATGAACGTAGCAGGTACGTCGGAGCTCAGGGACGTCTCTTAGCGGCTCGTAACGCTAACGGCAGGTACTCGGGAAACGTGGTAAGCTCGGGAAGACTCATGAAGATTTTTCAACGTTGAAAAATGTCCACGAGAGCCCCGAGTACTTATGAGCGACAATTACCGTAAATCTCCGAGTTTGAATCTGGGCAAACTCAGGAGAACTCTTGAATGAACTCGTACAGTGGGACAGGGCTATTAGGCTGTTTATAGACACAAACTAGAGTGCAGAGAATGTTTACAAGGGTGTTGCCAGGATTGGAGTGCCTGAGCTATAGGGAAACATTGGGCAGGTAAGGACTTTATTCCTTGGAGCGCAGATCACAGATGGGTGATTCTTTTTATCCTTTTTATTCTTTTATCTTTTATCTGGAAATCAAGAACCAGAGGACATAGGTTGAAGATGGGAGGGGAAAGATTTAATAGGAACCTGAGGGGCAACTTTTTCACACTGAGTGTGGTAGGTATATGGAATATGATGCCAGAAGAGGTCGTTGAGACGGGTCTAATAACAGCATTTAAAAGACATTTGCAGAGGTACATGGAAAAGAATGATTTAGAGGGATATGGGCTAAATGCAGGCAGGTGGGACTAGTGTAGATTGGGCTTTTTGGTTGGCATAGGTAGACGCAAAATACTGGAATAACTCAGCATGTCAGGCAACAGTGGAGAGAAGGAATGGGTGACGTTTCCTTTCGAGACCCTTCTTCAGACTGATGTCAGGAGAGAGGGCGGGACAAAGATAGAATGTAGTCGGAGACATTAAGACTAGTGGGAGAACTAGGAAGGGGGAGGGGATAGAGAGGGAAGGCAAGGGCTACCTGAAGTTAGAGAAGTCAATGTTCCTACAGCTGGGGCGTAAACTACCCAAGCGAAATATGAGGTGCTGTTCCTCCACTTTGCGCTGGGCCTCACTCTGACAATGGAGGAGGCCCAGGGCAGAAAGGTCAGATTGGGAATGGGAGGGGGAGTTGAAGTGCTGAGCAACCGGGAGGTGGCTATGACGGACTGGTTAGGTTAAGACGGACCGAGCGGAGGTGTTCAGCGAAACGATCGCCGAGCCTGCGCTTGGTCGTGCCGATGTAGAGAAGTTGCCACCTGGAACTGAGGATACAGTAGATGAGATTGGACGAGGCACAAGTGAACCTCTGCCTCACCTGGAAAGACTGTTTGGGTCCTTGGATGGAGTCGAGGGGGGAGGTAAAGAGACAGGAGTTACATCTCCTGCGGTTGCACGGGAAAGTACCTGGGGGGGGGGGGGGGGGGGGGGGGGGGGTTGACCAGGGAGTTTCAGAGGAAACGTTCCCTGCAAAAATCAGAAAGGGGTGGAGATGGGTAGATGTGGCCAGTAGAGGGATCCCGTTGGAGGTGTCGAAAATGTTGGAGGATTAAATGCTGTATGCGATGGGTGATGGGTTGGAAGGTGAGGACAAGAGGAATTGGGAATAGGGGATAGAGTCTGCTTGGAGTTAAAAACTAGATTAATGACCGCCATCTGTGACTGGAAACGTGAAAACGTAGACTAGATTACAAAATGTTTAGCTCGATGGAAGTTTCTTACTGAGTAGTTATTCAACCCTTACTTGTCTAAAGATAGGTGCATGGGAAAGAGATGTTTTATTCTTGATGAATCTGTTCATTGCTTATTATTCTAGCCACTGAGTAGGAATGTTGAATGCATAACAGAGAGACGATAAAGGATTTCTGACCTGGAATGCTCACTCTATTTCCACAAACGCTGTCAGGTCTCTGCGTCTTTTCACATCTTATGCCTTTACACCTTAAAAGGATCATGTAACTCTTCCCACGTTGAGATACTTTATGCTCAGAATTGCATTCTTTCATTCCAAATAATCGCCTGGGTTTAATTTTGCAAGTAGTTTTAAGGCTAAATCTAAATACATTGAATTTTCACTGTCAGCATCTAAATACTTCCAGCTATTTTAAATCTTAACCAATTTCTACAAATGGAGAGTATTCATTTTCCTGTATCTATTTACATTTGTAATTAGTAGAAACAAGGAATTGCAAATGTTGGTTTACACAAAATGACACAAAGTGCTGGAGTAGCTGAGCAGGTCAGGCAGGATCCCTGGAGAACATGGATAGGTGACTTTTCAGGTCAGGGAGGGTCCTCACCCGAAACATCACCTATCCATGTTCTCCAAAGATGCTGCCTGAGCCGATGAGTTATTCCAGCATTTTGTGTCGCCTTGTGTACATTTGTTATTCTGTCTCTTACTAACGTTTGTAAACTGTTATCTGCTAGATCCAGAAGTAAAGGATTGTTGTAATCAGTGTCTATGGCAGATTGTTGTTTAACAAGCTGTGTGAGGGACTGACTGCATAATTCTATTTTTTAAACTTCAGTAATCCTTTGCAATATAAAAAATAATAAATATTTGATATTAAAAAAAAAAAAAACTTTTTAGAGGTGCTTGTACGCTGTACACCATCACAATATAGCTTTGGTTATAAACTCATTGGATAGTATCATATTATCTGGTATCTGAACTTCTACCAAATGAGTGTGCTTCTGTGTGACCTTATATCTTATTCAGCATTCTGTATAAGTCTCTGAAATAGTAGAGGAGTGTTCTACAGTAGAAATAACTTGGAACAAACTGCCTCACAATAAATATCCTACAATTCGAAATTCATCTAAATTGTCCATAGTTTTGTAACTGGGAATTATATTATTATTTTTAATTGCCTGTGACATAACTAAAGTTCTGATTAACCTGAAATATTGATCACATCAGGTAGGAAATTCTTCAATACATGAAAAAAAATTCTCCACCTATATATCCCCTTTACAGAGAGCAGAAAACTCAGAAAGAGAGCCAATCAGTAACAATGGCGCAGCTGGTAGAACCGCTGCCTCACAGCGACAGAGATCCGGGTTTGATTCGGACCTTCGGTGCTGTCCGTGTGAAGTTTGCATGTTCTCCCTGTGACCATGTGGGTTTCCTCAAGGTGCTCCAGTTTCCTTCCACATCCCAAAGATGTGCAAGTTTGTAGGTTAATTGGCCTCTGTAAAATTGTATAGGGAATTGATGAGAAAGTAGGATAACATAGAACTAGTGTGAATGGGTGATCTATGGTCTGTGTGGACTTGATGGGGCCGAAGGGCCTGTTTCTGTGCAGTATCTCTAACCTAAATTGGGTGTTGAGGTGGAATGGGGTGGGGGGGGGGGGGGGAAGATTGTAGACAGCACAGTGAGCTTCCCTAATGACATAATAAGCTAGTCAGATGAATGGATGGGGGGCTGGAGGTTGTAGTCGGAAGATGATTGTGGAGATGGTGCACCCTCGACAAGCTTCCACAAGCTACGACCCTGTCGGCACCTGGCGCCAACCTATGTCATCCTGGCAACATCCTACGACAGCACCTACGTCAGGAGAAGACAAGCTACGAGTTGACAAGCTACGGCAAGCACACGGTTGGCGAAAAGTTTTGAACATTTCAAAACCAGCGGCGACTAGAAAAATGCTACGATTCTTTGGGTGACTGAGGAGACGACTCATGGCCATACAGGCGACACCCCAGTGACCATGTGGTTACAGCCTAGTCGCCTATACTAAAAAATCGGCATGTGGGACAGGGGCATTACTCGAGCTTTTTGTGTCTATTAAAAATCTACAAGTGTAGGCTTTAGATAAAATTTGCGTCGGTGATAGAGAAACACATTGCTGACTATTGCGGACAAGGCCACAAAACTGCAGTCATATTCAACTTAAGAATAAGTTTTCCAAAATTACAAAATATTACAAATAAAGTAAAAGACAGAATTCTTACAGCTTATGGGGACACAAGGAACTGTAGAAGCTGGAATCTCATATAAAACGCAAAGTGCAAGAGTAACCCAGTGGGTCAGACATCTCTGGAGTCTGAAGAAGGATCCCGGCCCCAAACGTCACCTATCCGTGTCCTCCAGAGATGCTGTCTGATCCGCTGAATTACTCCAGCACTTTGTGTTTTATTCTCACAGCTTATAATACTTTTGGAGCCCGTCAAATGAATTGCAGACTTACGGTTAAAAATATAAATCATTTGTCTTGCCTCCTTCCAAAGAAATATATTTCCCCTGAACATTATTCCAGAGTGACATACAGATTGCTGTTCATGGTCTGTAATCACTTGATTAGCAACAGAGTAACCAGCTCCTGATAAGCAGCTTTTCAATGACAATGAAAACAACATTTGCAAGTTAAAACATCGCAATCAGTCTGCTGCCAGAATTAGTATGTCATCAACACTGTTAGTGTGTCTTCTAATTCAGTGAGATGTGTAACCTCTCTGCTTTCCAGTGTGCCATATGAAATACGCCCTGCCTGGAGGAAGGTGTGCTAAGCAGCAAATCCTCCAAAATCCATTAAAGGTTATGGAGCAAACTCTGAACAACACGGCAAACGGTATACAGCATGCCCTAGTAAGATTAGGCAGCACTTCCTGTATAATTCAATCAGGTATGCAGCAGTCCATATATAATTCATAACGAACCTGTAGCCACCTTGTATAAATCATCAAATGATATGTGACACACCCCGAGTTATCACTAGGGGTCAACTACAATATAGATCAGACATTACACATCCAGACCTAAATGTCCAAAGCAACATTCAAACCACTCTCACTCTCCTGCCCCTGACCCTACTGCCATTGCTCTTTACTATGTTTTATCCAGCTTTCCTTGAATGATTACCACTTGAGAAAGCACACCCAAACCCAATAGTCTTGACTTGCTTTAGACAGAGATGTTTATTCTAAAATCTCATCTTTGATTTCTTGGTAACAATCTTATTTTGATAATTTCTAGCCTCTAAGATGGTAATATAAGTTTCAGAAAGGACAGGCAGCATCTCTGGAGAGAACGAATGGGTAACATTTCGGGTCGAGACCCTTAAGAATTGTCTCGATCCGAAATGTCACCCATTACTTCTCTCCAGAGATGCTGCCAATCCTGCTGAGTTACTCGAGCTTTTTGGGTCTATATCTGCTTTAAACTAGTATCTGCAGTTCCTTCCTACACATAAGTTTCAGAAAGTGTGGTTTTAGCACTGATTCATGTGGGTGCCATTCACCACTGGCCCTCCTGATGCGCTACCATTACATCCACAATCCACCCTCTCTCGTTCAAACAGCCTCTCAAATATCCAGCCATGCTAAAAATCAAAAATCTGTAGATGCTGGAAATCTAGATTTAAAAAAAAAAACAATGTTGGGAGCATTCAACAAGTCAAGCAGCATCCTTTGGGAAAGAAACAGCTAATAGTTCAGTCCACAGCACTTTGTCAGAGGGTTCTGGGGAAGGTTCTTTGACTGAAATATTGACACTGTTCCTCTTTCCACACATGCTGCCCGACCAACTGAGTGTTTCCATATCTTTCATTTTTAATCCAGTTATGCTGCTTGTTCCCTAAGTGCTACGTGCACTCATGTTGTTCCTTGTTCTATTATACAGTACCTTGTGGAAATCACCACATAATCCTTGACTGCACTCACTGTTCCTTCTTTACACAATTCAGTCTTTGGTCAAGTGTGACTAGCCTCTTTGAATTCCAAGCTGACAATTCATGGTTATACTCACATTCTGCTTTGTATTCTCTTGCATAGTAGAGATTCCATTACATTTACACCGTGACATTACACCATGGGTGCAAAGTTGTTTAGAATATATCCACCACCAAAACATTGAATGTGAAGTTTGTGATCTGCTCTGGCAGCACATCTCCTTTTGATAGAATGATTAAATATATATAACAGAACCTCCGCCTGGGTTCTATAATAAGGTGAGGTGTATAAAACCATGAGAAGAATAGATCAGGTGGTTGCATAGAGTCTCTTGCCCAGAGTGGGTGAGTCGAGAACCAGAGTGCATAGGTTATAGGTGAAGGGGGAAAGGCTTTATTGGAATCTGAGGGGTAACCTTTTCATGCAAAGGGTGGTGGGTGTATGGAATGAGGAGGTAGTTGAGGCAAGGACTATCGCAAAGCAATAAGACAGGTACATGGGTAGGACAGGTTCAGAGGGATATGGGCCACATGCAGGAAAGTAGGACTAGTGTAGATGAGACATGTTGGTCGGTGTGGGCAAGTTGGGCAGCCACACTGTATGACTCTCTGACTCATGCTTCCTTATGACATAGGAGACCATTCAGCACTTCGAGTGTATGCTGGTTCTCAGAGCAATCGCATCAATGCAATTCCCCCACTTATTTTCCGTAGCACTTTCTGTGTCACATGCGCATGAAATTCCCTTTGACAAAGCATCTACGCTGAGAGTAATTTACTTCAGTCAATGCATCTTTGGGATGTGTGAAGGAACGAGCATCTGGGGGAAACTAGTGAATTTACAACGGTGAATATGCAAACTCTTCAAGGACTGCACCCGAGGATGGGAATGAAGTTCAGGTCACTGAAGCTGTGAGGCAACTTTGGGTAATAGGGAGATTCAGTCTATCTGGGAGAGAGTTGCATCAATTTTGAAGTTAAGTAGTTTATGTAATATTTCCAAATTTATTTTAAATAGAATATATTATTTCTACTGCCAACATTGCACCTCTGATATGACAGTAAAAAGCATACAGTACCCTGTATAATTCAAAAAATGTATGGCATGCTACACGTAGCTCGTTAAGACTCACATATACCTCAGATGCAATTTCAAACATAGGATCAAATGATATAAATAATACAATCATGCATAATTGCATAATCTACATACATTTTGAAGAGCGCACGTATGTATGGGTCTTGTACCCAATACAAAGCAAAAAGCAAGGTTTAATGTTAGAGTGGTTCTACCTGGGAGTCAGAGAGGCTTCTGGAGTTAGCACAGTCCTTTCAACAACCTCCTCAGTTAGTGGCTTGCGAGGGCCTCCAATACTGCCTGATGCCTCATCACTTGCCATTTCCATTCTGTCGGTTCCATTTCCATTCTGCTACACAGAAACGCAAAATAAAAATACAAAGAAGTCTCTTCAGAGGCAAATATCAAGGGCATTGTTTGTAAGCTTATTGGTTTAAGGCCACTTTGGATGTTTCTGGAAATCCATATGCTCTCATTAGTCATCTTACAACGAGATCCCAGGCATTTCCTGGGGCCACATTGCTTACTGCCGGCACGTTCCAATATACGGGAACAAACATACATTTTATCCGGAATGATTGGCAATATCACAAGTGAGAAAATGAATTTTGAAATGGAATAAACACTTTTCCCCTCAGGGCAAGGAAAACTATTATTGTCCGATTCACCAGTGACTGGGTCAATATTGTGTGGACCATACTAGTGTATATTGTTCCCCGCTCCTTCTCCCTACTGCGGGCCAATGTGCTTAATTTACTGAATTATTACTCCGTCACTGCATAAAAGAAGATAAATATTAGGCATGAAAGAAATATTAGGCACAAAAATCTCTGTACTGAGTGGGAGCTGGAGTGGTAGCCCCCGTGTTCCCACTATCACCCCCCTAGCTGTCTCCTCTCCCTCCCCCCCTTCACCCTCCTTTGCCTCCGCCTTTGCTTTTGGCTGTCTCCACCTCACACTCACCTCCCTCTGTTTCCCAACCCTCCCATCTCCTCCTTCTCATCATCCTCCATTGGTCTACCATCATCTACTACCCCCTGCCTCGTTACTCCCCCACTTCCCTCTCCCCTCTATACTGACTATCTTCCCTCTCCAATCTTGGACATGACATAGGGTCTTAAACCTTACAGTACCACAATACAATACGCAGAAACCTTCAGCACCATTACCCAAGTCAGAGGAAGCACCCAACCTGAAGGTGGTGGAAAGCTGTGTATTATCAAGGAAGGGTGGTCTGCTGGCTACAATGCAGATTTTGCAGAGTTGTTCTGCCCTGTCGGCTGAAACATTCCATGTTTGTGCGATTTCCATTTAATCTCCACGTCAATGCGTGCCAAGCCGATGAACCAGAGCAATTATAAACCAGGGAAACTCCAGCTCCTGGTCTCTAGGACAATGTAGGTTGTGTTTGGGTGGAATTCCCTAGCAACCCCCTTCTAAGGACATCCCTGTGTAACACCACCACATTGTTTCCAGACTCTTGTCAAGTGGAAAAAATAAGATATCCTAATAAGTCAAAAAAACAACAGGCATGCCAGAACCGATGACTCTGGTGAAGCTAACCAGAACAGGTTGCTTCAGGGGTTGTTGTTGTTGAACCTGATTACATTATTTTTGATTTATAAGGGAGAGCGATACACATTCTGAAAATATTGGAGCCTCCAGCAAAGAGCCTATGAGAACCTTTAAAGAAAAAATCATTATCTTTCACAGTGTTAAGCAGCTCACTATTGAAATGCTATTACCAACTTCTATTTGTATTTCCTTACTGATGGATTACAACTTGGATACAGGGAGAGGTCGGGCAGGCTAGGACTTTATTCCCTGGAGTGCAGGAGGCTGAGGGGGTGATCTTATAGAGGTGCATAAAATCATGGGGGGGGGGGGGGAATAGATAGTGTAAATGCACAGAGTCTTTTACACAGAGTAGGATGATCAAGAACAGGAGGACATAGACTTAAGGGGAGAGGGGAAAGACTTAATAGGAGCCTGAGGGGCAACTTTTTCATACGCGGCCAACCTGTGCTCTGAGGGTAAATTGAATTAGCTGCCAGAGGAGGTAGTTAAGGCAGGTACTATACCAGCCTCTCAAAGACATTTGGACAGGTACATGGGGAAAACAGTGCAGGGCAACGGAGAACTGCCACAACTCAGGAACACAGGTTGCTCACATCCTTATTTACATTTCACTTCCTTTCCATTGGTTTAAGGATTCAGCGATGTCAAAATTGTCATTATTTTAAAATGACAGTGTTTATACTATTCTTGACATATTAAATTCAGATTCACAATGAATAAACTGGTGGAATCTCTGTGTGTCTGAAGATAAGTGTATAGTGCATCGATTACACAGTAAACCTCTGATGGACGGCTGGTCCATTGTTCGCTGATAGTTTACCACTTGGCTGACAAGTCACTCCCTTTAACTTCATGAGGGTTCTTATCCCAAGCTCCCTTTAAACTCACCAGTTGGAAAATCTATTGCATTATGACATTTTAAAAAAGGAATTCCTTAACCACAATTTGTCCTGGTCCAAGCACATGGACTACACACAAACACCTCCACTTCCCTCAGAAGATTAAGGAAGTTTGGCATGTCTACAGCGAATCTTACTAATTTCTACAGATGCACAATTGAAAGCATCCTATTGGGATGTTCACACCTTGGTATGGTAGCTGTTTAGTTTAGTTTATTTATTGTCACATGTACCGAGATGCTGTTCTGCCCAAGACCACAAGAAATTGCAAATAGTTGTGGAATCGCAAGTTCATAAATGATAGGAGCAGAATTAGGCCATTCAGCCCATCAAGTCTTCTCCGCCATTCAATCATAGCTGATCTATCTCTCCCTCCTAACCGTATTCTCCTGCCTTCTCCCCATAATCCCTGACACCCATACTAATCAAACTCCCTGTGCAAGAATCAGCACAATTCATCACAGAGACCAACCTTCTTCCCCTTCCCTCCACCCCCCAACCCCATCCCCCGCCCGCCCCCCCCCCTTCCCCCCAGCCCCCTTCCCCTCCCTTGGACTCATCTACATTGCACGCTGCCTCGGGGCAAAACTGCCTATATGATGAACGACTACTCACACTCTGCTCATACCCTCTTCTCTTCCATCAGGGGGAAGATGCAAAGGCTTGAAAGAACAGCTTCTTCCTCGGTGTTATCAGACTTATAAACGAACCTCATATGCTAAGGATGAATTCCCGATCTTCCAATCTACCTCGTTGCAGCCCTTGCAGTTTTTTAAAAAATATGCACTTTCTCCGTAGCTTTAAAACCATACTCTGCCCTTAGTTTATTTTCTCTTTTGCACTATCTGATGTACTCATGTATGATATGGTCTGCTTGGATAGCACACAAAGCAAAATGTTGTCTGTCTCTCAGTACACATTCAATAATAATAATAATAATAATAATAATAATAATAATAATAATAATAATAATAGGAATAACATCCAATAGTCTGGCAAATCTGCCACTCCAGCATCAGCAAAACCCCATGGGTGCCAGGTTATTGGAGCAACTATCTGCTGGAGGAACGCAGTGTGTTGGAGTGCACACTGATGCTGTTCGACGCTTTGTCTCCTCCAGCAGGTTGTTTGTTGCTGCAGATTCCAGCATCTAGTGTCTGCCAGATTATTGGAGCTTCTGTATTGTAGTTCTGGGAATTGGCATCTATTGCCTCTGCAGCCCCATCTAGTGGCAGAAGATAAGGAGGTTTGATTTTCCCACAGAGTAGTAATGCACAAATAAGGAGCACTTGACATGGGTGTTCAATGTCAAATAGGGTGCAAATAATTACCGTACAAACGAACAACTCCTCTGATTCTGGCCACTCAGCTTCATTCAGACTTCAGGTTAACAGCTAAGCAGCAATATGATAACCTTGCCTTTACTGTTAGGTCCAACATTGTAATATTGTAAGTTTTCACTAAATATAATTCGATGTTAGGATTAACTTCTAATTTTATAACTAAATTAGCTGTCTGAGTTGAAATAAATAAATCACAAGGCGAATATGGGATTTAGAATATTTCCAGTTGTAATATTGCTAAATATTTGGGTGCTTGCGCATTTTAACAATTCACTAGCTTAATTTTTGCAGTTCATTTTTTTGCAAACTTCAGGCCAGAAAGCAACAGAGACTATTTTGAAGGCACCTAAACCTCCTAGTTTATTCATCTGTTTATTAGACTGAGACCTGGGTGTGTGACAATCCAGCTGAGGACAGAATCTACAATTGCCAAATGAGCATTATTTGACTGCTGCTGATGAGATCCGAGTTTACTGCAGAACCTGTTAATTCCAGCAGTTTACTGGAATAATACAGTGAGTTGTACCTTGCCGTCAACATCAGCAGAGAGTGGTCTGCCAGAGAGGAAAGTCAACCAGCTGCCAGAGGCAGGCTTTCTGCACCCAGCTCAATCACCTTCCATGAACTCATCGTTATTATTTTTCCTTCTGTCCAAAAAACATGAAACCGAAAACATTCATTTTTAAAGTGACAGATTTATGAATGCATATGCATGTGTGCATACACGGGCATGTGCCTGAGTATGCGTGCCACAGACATTTTAGTGCTTTCTGTGTGTACATGTTCTGAATGGTCAGATATGTATCCTCTAGTGCTTTTCAAATTCAGGTTTGTTTTTGTGTGCTGTGAGTTAGAATATACGCGTGTGTACTCATACAAATCTGCTGTATATAGTGCTTGTATCTTGCCCAACATACACCAACATTTACTATGACAAGGTCTCAACTATAACCTGATTGTGCTGGTTTTCAATTCCTTGAACAGTCTTCCTCCATAAAATTGTCGTTTTGTAACATTTGATCATCCTCCTGCTGAGCACCTCAGAAATATCATGAGTCTGGAGGTTCTATGAATTTCAAGTCATGTCTGTATATAAATATGTGTGGGTGTACAGTGATGAAGATGTGTGAGTGAGTGCATGTGTGGAGAGAATTATTGCAATCACTCGGTTGTGTGGATGACACCTGGGTTATTTGAATGGCTTGTATAGATTGCTGGGGTCAGCTATGCAACATCATTGCATTTTATTTGTATTGTTGAAATTCCATGCACACTGTAACGAAGTTGCCATGGTTACAGTTTCCACTCAGTGAGAGAGAGGATGGGAATAGTGCTGTTGAAATATTTTTAAACTGCCTCTGGTTCGTGAGAAAGTACGTGTAGCCAGGCTGCTTGGCCCAGATTTTGGATGGCGTAGGATATGGTGAGAGGCATAGTAACAAAGACTAACGCCTCAAATAGTTGGCGTTAATGATTGCTAAAAATTCAGCAACTTGTCAAGTTATGCAGAATGTCAACAGGGAACTCATTTCCTATTGCCACACAGAATATAATCCAATGAATGAGATCCGCACTTACATTTCAGCGCCAGAAGATGACAATGTCTGAGAGGAAAATGACTGTGCAAGAAGGTGCCTCTGAATCTCAACGACAGCCATCTGTATGGATTTTATAGATAGATGCAGAGGGTTTAAACATGGCCTTGGGTCTTCTTGTGCTTCTGATATGAACAGGGTTGGATTAAGTGCCATTCCAGTCTTATTGTTATCCCGACAATCCTGGAGAATTGAAATAATCCAAGATTTTGCGTGCAAAGTTGGCTATTATCACGTTTTTTTAAGGTGCAGTCTCCAAGGCCAAGAGCTAATATTTCCTGATATCTGTCTTAAAGCCTAAAGATAATATTCATTTTTGTTGTGTTCAGTTTGGGTCCTTCATTGAAATGACTGTAAGTCACACTGCCATCTGTTAGCATATTGGCCTGACTGCGAAAAAAAAACTCAGTGCTTGTGATCTGGCTTGAAGTTTGACTCTCCTGCAGAAGTGTCTCAGAACATTTGGACTTGAGTTCAACAAAAGAGGGAAAGAAAGTTAGGCCCAGAATAATTATCCCCGCTCTAAAGTAATTTGCTATTATTTGTGTGAAAAATGCATAGCAATTTCCAGTTAATCTACTTGTATAGTTAAGTGGTTCTATCAATCAAGAAGGGAGCATCTATCGCCAAAGATCTCCACCATCTGGTGGAGATCCTGTACTTCTCACTGCTACTTTTGGGCAGAAGGTACAGAAGCGCGAAGTCTCACACCACCAGGTTCAGGAATAGCAACTTTCCAACAAGCATCAGGTTCTTGAAATAACCTGCATCACCCTAATCCAACCTCGGCAACGGAACACTAGGGACCAACCCATGCACTACCATGGACTTGTGTTTCTAATTGTGTTTTGCACTAATATCTTGTTCTAACACAGTCTTTCTCTCTTATGTGCTGTCTGAGTTGATGTGCTTGTAATGTTGCTGCGAGCAAGATTTTTGTTGTATCTGTACCTCGCCAGAGCCCGTGCACAGTACGATAAACTAGACTTGGCTTGAAAAGTAGAAATTTGACAGTTACTATCCTCAGAATGAGCACCTCCAAAAATTATCCAATCACCATCAATCCATTAGATTCACATTTTCACACGCCAAACAGCAAGCCACACACATATGTCAAAACTGCCAACAGAAATTGGCGATTGTCCATCCCTTTGCAAGTGTCATTTTAACATGTTGCTGCCGTTAATTGCCACTAAAAATGATAAGTTAAGAGATATACATGCTTACATATTAGCACCTATTTTTGATGCTCTAGAAATGTGCTAGTGTCAGCACTAGGTCTAGAATTGGAGTAGTCACACAAACAGTCAAAGGGTGGAGCAATGGTGATGGAACCAAGGATGAGCCAGAGGTGTTTAACTAACTCCCTTCCCTCGATGGGATCTTTTCAACAGAAGCGGCTTTCTATTAACCGTTATGATGACAGCCCAGTTATGTGTAATATTCACTATTTGCTAGGCTGCACTTCTTGTTGACTGTGCATTAATAACTCCACTCTTAAATATCAATTTATGTTGTCAAGCAAATAAAACTCACAGTGCACATTGATGACATGATTACATGTACCAAACAACACATTGATGGCATGAGTACATTTACCAAATAATATCGGGAAACAGCATCAATGTAAGGGCAAGTCCCATCAGAAAGTGCCTGGTCCAATTTTCCATGCAAGATTGCAAATGGAGATAGTTGCGATCACTTTGACAGGGTATTATTGAATAAAATTCTGAGTGGAAGTATGTTATATCATCCACTTATAATCAATCAGTGAACAACCATCATCAAATACACAAGACACTAAGATCATACCATGTTGAAGGCTACAAGCGTAACAAGCATCTTAAACATCAGGCTGATTACATCAGAGGTTGATGTGGGGCTGCCTTCAGTTCCCTTGCTGCAAATTTAAAAGGGAAAGAATGGAATTCAGAGCTCCTTCAATGGATACATCATGACACACTCTCTCTCTGAGCATTGTTCTGAAAGCAAGGATTCATTACTGATTGATGAAGCCAAGGAGTTCCAAGGGCTTCCACAGAGGCCGTATCCAGTGTCAGCACATAAAACCCTGGTCCTGTCCAAGTGCCATCCCTGAACCATGTGCTGTAGGAAGCAAGCTGTATCTCCATTGCAGATCTTGCAAGCTCCAGTTTCACCAGTTCAACAAGGAAACACTTACACTTGGCCCACAGTGTGGACTGGGGAAACAAACATTTAACAGTGGACGCCACTAACAAATATGGAACAGTTCTCAAATCCAAGCCGCAGGAGCTTCGACCGCCATGACTTGAGAGCTTCGATCGCTGGCTGTGGGAGCTTCAACCACACCGACCACTGGAGAATAAAGAGGAAGAAGCTTGGATGTTTTTGCCTTCCATTACAATGTAGAATGTGGTGAATCCACTGTAGTGGATGTTCATGGTAACTTTAATGTAGTTGTGTGTCTTGTTGCTTTTTTTTCGTACGGCTGTATGGTAATTTGCATATCACTGTATCTTAATTGGTACACGTGACAATAAAAGAAATTCCTTTGAAACCTTTGAAACATGGTCCAAAGAACGGTGGTCCAAAGAATAGGTGGCAAGGTGACACAGCGGAAGAGTTGCTGCCTTACAGCGCCAGAGACCCGGGTTTGATCCTGACTACGGGTGCTGTCTGTACGGAATTTGTACATTCTCCCTGTGAACGCTGGGTTTCATCCGGGTGCTCCGGTTTCCTCCCACATTCCAAAGACCTGCAGGTTTGTAGGTTAATTGGCTTTGATAAAAATTGTAAATTTTCCCTAGTGTATAGGATAGTGCTAGTGTAAGTCAGCACTGGCTAGGTGTGCCAAAGGGCCTGTTTCTGTGATGTATCTCTAAACTAAACTAAACTCAGAGGTGAAATAAGAATGACTTCCATTCACCTCAAGACAGTAGTTGACTGAGCATATCATGTCATAAGGTCATAAAGGGCCTGTCTCACTGCGGGAACCTAATTTGCGAGTTTAGGGGAGGTTAGGAGAGTTTAGGAGAATGTCATGGTCTTGTTGTGTCGCCGAAGTAGAACACCTCCTACAACCTCCTTTGACTATGTAGAGAAGCTCCTACGAATATGTAGAAGACCTCCTACGACCATGCAGAAGACCTCCTTCGACTATGTTGAAGACTAGCTTCGACCATCTACGATTTACTCGCCGATGCTCTCGGGAAAATTGGACACCGAATAGTGGAGAGTGAAGATGACCACCTTCGACTTCAGACGACTACACCGAAAACAAACTACGACAAGCTATGAGTGGCTACAGCTCAAATGATCACCTAAAAAAATGAAGTTATGTTTACAATGTTATTTCACTATAAAATGGCTTGCAGGGTGTTTTTTTTTAAATCATTCTGAGCCATGTATGGAAGGAAGGAACTCGTGAAGAAAATGATGGCAATAAAAATACAATCCCTGCTGCTTGCAGCAGCCCTTTTGCTTGTACAGCCGGAAGGCAGAAGGACAAGAACAAGGTTGAAGAGGAAGCCCAAGGAGATGTCTCAGTGGGTGAAGCCCCTCTTCCAAAGGAGATTCAGGTTGGGACTGTATGAAAACCTGATAAATGTGCTACACGAAGAGGATTTGGCTGTTTTTAAAAACAGTGCATTACGTGCTGCTCTTTACTTACCTTATTTTTATCAACGAGACATTGCAACGATGAAACGCAATATACTAACTATCTATGACTATCTTCGACTACCTTCGATTGCTTTCGACTGCCTTTGATTACCTACGATAACATGCCGACCTACTACAACCTACTTCGACTAAACCTACGAGTAAAAACTATCGATTTTTTCCATGCCGTACAATTTTCACTCACGGACAATTTTTCAGCATGCGGGAACTTATCTCGAGCATGAAGGAGAGTTAATAGTGACCTAGGACCACGTGTCGACCATGCTGCGAGTTTGTGGCGAGCTCAAACTATTCTAAACTCGCAAATTAGGTCCCCACAGTGGGACAGGCCCTTAAGGAATAGGAGTAGCATTAGGCCATTCAGCCCATCAAGACAATTCCGCCATTCAATCATGGCTGATCTATCTCGCCCTCCTAACCCCATTCTCCTGCCATCTCCCCATAACCTCTGACAGCTGTATGGCATGGTAAACGTCATCATTGCCTCCCTCCCCTTTAAATATGTAACATCATTTTACCACCAGGGGCACCGAACGATTGGCAGCCCCACCAACAGTCTGTTTGTTTTGTCGTCTTTTTTTTAAAAAATTGTGCGTTTTATAAGTTCTCCGGTTTGTTTTATGTGGGTGGAGGGGGGGGTCATGGAAACTTTTTTTTAGTTTCTTACCTTGCCGGAGACACAGTCTCCGGGCCACGTCTCTGGTTGTTTTGCAACCTACCATCGATGGAGCTGGAGGCCTCCTCAAACTGACCTTGGGCCCCACCACGGGGTGCGGACTTAATATCGGAGCCGACCCCTTGCCTGGGATCGCTCCAATCGCGGCCTGCGGACATACCATCAAGGGCTCCCAGTCGGGAGAGGCTAGTCGGCAGCTCCGACGAACGCATAGTTTCGGACTGCCCTGACGCTGGGTTTGATCGCCTGGTGTGGGGAAGCTAACATCCCCCCCGAGGCAGGAGCTGGATCGCCCCGATGCGGAGGGCCCAAAACGTCGCCAACTACGGGAGTCAAGATCATCCCGTCAACGGAGGGCTCGAGGCCCCCGACTGCGGGAGAGCTAAGGAAAGAGATTGAACTTTTTTTAGTCTTCCATCACAGTGAGGAAGGTGGAGGAGTCTCTGTGGTGGATGTTTACGTCAAAATGTGTTTTGTGTGTTCTGTTGCTTTTCATTTGTATGACTGACTTGGCAAATGAAATTCCTTGTATGTTGCAAAACATACTTGGCTAATAAAGTATTATTATTGTGATTGTGATATGACTGGAAGAAAAAAGGGAAAATTGTTCTCCAGTCACGTTTCACAAAGTGCTTTTTCCCTGGGTATGTTAAGAGCAGAATATGTGAAGCAGTTCATTCTAATTCGAGGTAATCCCTCCGCTTCTGTGCTTATCCCCTGCTTGAACATCTGTTGTTTCATTCTGGACTCCAGACAGAGCATTAAGTTTTTAATGGAAAGTATCCCTGCATTTTTTCTTCAATGTATCTGTCTTCAAAGAATGTGTAGGAATGAACTGGAGATGCTGGTTTAAATCGAAGGTAGACACAAAATGCTGGAGAATCTCAGCGGGACAAGCAGCATCTCCGGAGAGAAGGAAGGGGTGACATTTCGGGTCTGAAGAAGAGTCTCGACCCGTCACCCATTCCTTCTCTCTGGAGATGATGCTGCCTGCCCACTGAGTTGCTCCAGCATTTTGTGTCTACCTTGTCTTCAAAGAACATTGGCAGGGATGAAGAACATGTGCACAAAGTCTGTCTAGACTGATGTACTATTTCTGCTGTGGTGCAGGTTCTCATCACAGCACCAAATTCATCATCTTGAGGTTAATATTTTTGTGAAATGACAATGCACGGGTGTTCCCAGACCTGTAAAAAGGCACAAATTATTTACACAGGGGGACTTCAGAGCTAATAAGCAAAATCATTCAATGAACACAATTTTTACTAAATTGCTTTTTCCAATGAATGATTGCAAAGTTTCCAAGCACCTAGATCAATGGAGATAATCGCCATTTTAAAGCTGCCCCAAAGGTAAACTTACATTTCTTTAAGAGCATCAGAGTAAATTAAATCATCTTCTTTCAGGAAATAGGTTAGCTGCAAAAAACAGTTCCTCCAGTATATTCTAAATGCAGTGTTTCACCATGCAACAAAGGTGCAGTTATGGGTCCGCATGGGGAAGTAGAAAAAAACACAAAAAGATGTCTATGTTTTACATGAAAAACAATGAATTCAAACTTGGAATCACACAAAACTACAGATGCTGGAATCGTGAGCAAAAAAACAAAGTGTGGAGGGGCCCAGCAACATCTGTGGATGGAATGGACAGACGACCTTTCAGATCGGGATCCTTCTTCAGACTGATGGAGGAGGAGGGAGAAACTCCATGTGGGTTAGAAGCAAAATGCACTTTGCTTTGACTTCAACTTTTCTGATTAGCTCTATTGTGCACAGACATTTGTTGGTTGTTCCCTTAGAGTTCTGCATGAATGGGAGAATGCGCTGAAGATGTGCAGAACAGGATAAGGTGCTGGAAGGTGGGGGACAGAGGGAACCACCCTCAGCAGATGCCCATTTTGACCCACAGTCTTCCTTGACATTAACTCAGCCTCTGCGGACCTTTGTTCTTCTGTAATTAACGACGTCACTGAAATATGCCGTCTGCTCCAACCAAAACCCCAGAGTGACAGCCCCGTTGCTCCTGGCTCTCAAGGACAGTGTGACCATGAACTATATGTATCAGTATCCCCCTGGGCTGGAGCTAGAGACATATGCAACATCTCACAGCTTGCAGTCCACTGGGGCATAAGTTCTTTATACAGAGATTGCTCATTCTGCCCTGCAGACACCAAATGAAAAAGTTGGTACTTTCTACTGAAGATAAAACACTTTTTTTCTCCAGAATAAAAAGTTAAATTGTAGCTAAATTTTTCTTGCACTGAAAATAGATAGCTTTGTATAAATTTGATGATGACACAACCGTGGCTGGCCGAATCACAGGTGGTTGGTTATGAGTCAGTGTCTTGTATAATTAATGCATAATTTATATATAATTTATGTTTTAGCTGTTGTTTGAGCCTATGTGCCTGTGATGATGCTGTAAGCAAGATTTCCATTGTCCCTGACTGTGCATGTAACAATTAACTCGACTCAACTTGACTTTGATGTAGGATACCATACGGAGTGTATCCACTCTGGAGCATTCCCATATCCTGGGCTAGTTATGCTGCCTTCATTCAATGTTCTATGTGTATTTGGGCCACCACAATACAGCAAGCCAAAAGCAAAACACTGCACCTGATTGACGCACTAACTCTAAATATCGATGCTGTCTGACATGCTGAGTTTTTCCAGCATTTTATATTGTTACCAGACGACCCGTCGACCGTTGGGTCCCCGTTGTGACGCCAGTCAAAATGGCGATCTGAAAATGGCGGCGGGCCTGGCAACCCTCCCCCAACTGCGCAGGCGCGGCTGATGGGACGGCAAGTGGGAACGCAGTGGGACCGCGGGGTAGAAAGTTATTTAAAGATTATAAAGGGAAATTAAAAATTGAACAAGACTTGTTACTGAACACCCCAGGCGAATGTTGAGGCGCCCCTAAAATATATATATATATATATTATACATACAAGATGAGACTTTTAGTTCCACTGGGTTAAAAGGGCAAACACTAAAACATTTCTCTTGCTGCTGCTGCACTTCCTGAGATATAGGAAAAGGTTTGGCAGGCTAGGACCTATGGTATAGAAGACTGGTTGATGATCCTATAGAGGTATATAAAATCATGAGAGGACTAGCTAGAGTAAATGCATATAATCATTTACCGATGGTAAAGGAATCAAGAACAGAGGACATAGGTTTAAGGTGAGAGGGGAAAGATTTAATAAGAATCTGAGAGGCAACCTTTTCACACAGAGGATGGTGGGTATATGGATTATGCTGCCAGAGGAGGTAGATGAGGCAGATACAATAACAACATTTAAAAGGTACTTGGCAAATACATAGAGAGGAAATGTTTAGAGGGATTATGGGCCATATGCAGGCAAATGGGATTAGCTTAGATGGAGCATCTTGGTCGGCATGGACGAGTTGGGCGGAAGGACTTGTTTCTGTGCTGCATGACTCTCTCTCTCTCTCACTCTCTCTCTAAGCTCATTTGGATAATATATATGGACTAATGCCCTGCCACCACATAACAAGCGACAGATCAGACCACGACTGTGCTGAAAATTCCGGTCCCTGGGCATTTTGGAATGGAAGATTTTGAAGTGCACAATGAGATTGCAGCAAAAAGTCAACATTACGAGAGTTCAAACCCTGACTCCGGTGAACAGCTGGAGAAGGATATGGAGAGGAATGGAATGGGACAAGGATAGAAGTGGAAGGAGATAGAATGATGCTGCTGATGTCCCCCTCTCTTGTTGAATATGGGCTGGGATTGTCAATGACACTCACATCCCATGAAAGAATAGAAAAAACCTTATCAACCCCTACTCCACAATCTCACATCTGACCTTCTCAGACATAAAGCAAAATAAAAGACAACACAAAATATTTATCCTCCACCCACTATCTTGTAAAGGCAGAGACAGTGTGGACTGCTTGTAAACAACAGGCACAGGGTTACTGTGCATTGCAATCTCAGCAGGGGAGAAGTAATCGTGTGGAAGTTCTCGAGCGAAACTTCCCAAAATCCAGTATCTTTTCAGCATTTCATGATCTTGAATTTGGCCTTTTTTTTTAAATATGTTCGTAAGTCATAGGGGCATCGAGTCCACTAAGTCATTCAATAATTACTGATCTATCTTTCCCTCTCAATCACACTCTCTTTCCTTCTCCCCATAACCTTTAACACCCTTACTAATCAGGAATCTATCAATCTCCGCTTTAAAAATACCCAATGACTTGGCCTCCGCAGCCGTCTGTGGCAATGAATCCCACAGATTCTCCACCCTCAGACTAATGCACTCCCAAACCCTTTCCACCTCCGGTTTAGTATTATTTTATATGTGCATGGTATAATTCAAAGAGCTCTGCATACTCATACCTGAGATTTTCCATTTAAACATAGAAACATAGAGCATAGACACATAGAAACAGAAAATAGATGCAGGAGTAGGCCAATTCCTCTCGCAAAAGGATTCTCAAAAGAGAAGATTGTTAATCCTGTTGTAAATTAATCATTATTGCACATCATATAGGCAGGGGTTCCTCCCCGAGTACTTACTGTATCTTTACCTTTACCATAGATATAAAGCATAAAACATTGCCATCCAATAAACTTGTCAGTGACTTAATGAAAGGATAGAACTGACTTGGGTGATTCAGATGCAGCCTGAAATAGAAACATTCCGTTTCATATATAGATAGCTCGAGAGCTCATCAAATAAGCCCATTATGGATAGAACAGTAACATAAATGAGCCAAACACTTTATTAGATTTATATTATGGACCTCCTAACAGTCGGTGGGAGACTAAAGAGCTGAGATGAATGCAAATCACCGAGCGCAAGTAGAATAGCAGGGATGTAGTAATGGGAGATTTTAACATTAACCAAATTTGTCTTTGGCGAAAGCCATAAAGGGGGGGAATTTTTAAAGTGCATGCAGGAGAGTTTGCTGAATCATTCATTAGAGTGGCCTACTGGACAAGTGCAGTACTAGATCTCATCACAGGAAACAACGAATGAGACGATCTGGGCTATCGGATGTTGGCACTCACAATACGAGGATTAAACTGGATTATCATTTTCAACCCAGAGGCATAAAGGAGAAACTTCAGCATTCAGTGCTTCTTAGTTTGAATGTAGTGTTGCCGGGGACCCACTGAACGAGTGCATACAGTGCTCGTCACTCTAACCTGAAAAGCAGCCAATATAATCAGGTGTGTCCCAGCCCGGTCATTCCTTCTTCTCCCTTCTCCTGTCCAGCAGAAGGTACAGAAGCTTTAAAGTGTGTCTTGGAACAACTTATTCTTTATTATCATGCTTCTGAATGGTCCTTCAATAAGTCAGGGTACTGTCCGATTCATCTCTACCCCATTGCGGACATTGGCCTTTGTTTAGTTTAGTTTAGTTTAGAGATACAGCGTGTAAACAGGCCCTTCAGCCCAACGAGTCCTTGCCGGCCAGTGATTATCTGTACACTAGCACTCTCCTACACATGAGGGGTAATTTACAATTATACCAAATCCAATTAACCTACACACCTGTATGCCTGGAGTGTTGGAGAAAATCTATGTTGTCACAAGGAGAATGTACAAACTTCAAACAGCCAACACCCGTAGTCAGGATTGAACCAGGGTCTCTGGCGCAGTAAGGAGGCAACTCTACTGCTACACCACCATGCCATCCTTTGTCTCCAGGACTGGTGCACTACAATGCTGAGAACTATATTCCACACTCTATCTTCCCCTTTACTCTACCTATTATACTTGATTAAACTTTATTATATTTATGTATATTGAATAGCAAGCAAAACAAAGATTTCAATGTACCTTGGCACACGTGACAATTATAAACCTACGCCTAAAAATGGCATCCGGTCATTGGAGGGAGTTTACCAGAGAAGCAAATTGTAAGCTGGAGATTAAGTGGCTGAGAGTGTCGAACAGAGAGAGTCAAAGCTAGGAATGGTTATTTACTAGTGGAGTTGACTCCTGGGTAAATTTATTTGAGATCATAAAGCACACAGATAAGGCGAATAATGAAAGGTCGAACATTCAGTTTCTTGGGGGTTTCTGCCATTCTCCAGACAATGAGAAAACAATGATAGCTCTTCAGATGTTCATGGCCGAGAAATTTGAACAATTATGCAACAACTCAGCCTTGGAAGAGGATAGACAACAGACAATAGGTGCAGGAGCAGGCCATTCGACCCGTCGAGCCAGCACCACCATTCAATGTGATCATGGGTGATCATCCACAATCAGTACCCCGTTCCTGCCTTCTCCCCATATCCCCTGGCTCCACTATCTTTAAGAGCCCTATCTAGCTCTCTCTTGAAAGCATCCAGAGAACTGGCCTCCACCGCTAATAATCTGCCTTCCTGTTTTTGCTACCAAAGTGGATAACCTCACATTTATCCACATTAAACTGCATATGCCATGCATCTACCCACTCACCCAAACTGTCCAAGTCACCCTGCATTCTCATAGCATCCTCCTCACAGTTCACACTGCCACCCAGCTTTGTGTCATCTGCAAATTTGCTAATGTTACTTTGAATCCCTTCATATAAATCACTGATGTATACTGTAAATAGCTGTGGTATATTGTAAACAGGATGAGGGATGATGGCAGTAAGGTCAGGTTTTGTAAGGGATATAGTAAAAGAAAACTAGCAAACTTAAGACTGGCATGGATTCTCACCTTGATGAGAATGTCTCGATGAGTGTCGTTGGATGAGATGATCCCTGGATCCCTGGATCAGAGGGGTGGTCTTTGTCGTTTTGCCTCCCTTTTGACCTGATAGCCTACAACTGAATGGACTAGTTATCAATGAGATCATTCATAGAAGAAGTTTGGAAATTCCAATTAAACTAAAAGCAGAGCAAAAGAGAAAGAGAAATGACAAGGGAGGAGAAATGGGCAAATTCAAAAGTGGGGGGAGGGGAGATAAGGTTGTTGTTTTTAATATTTAACACTTTATCTTCAGATACAGCTGAAGTTTTGTGTTGTGATGGATTGTGTAAATGATTGTTATCACTGTTACATTAAAATATCAGCAACATTTGTGGCGAGAATGCACTTGATGACTATGAAGATAAAGGCGTCCCCTTAATTGCATGAAGAGTTTTTAATTTAACAACAAACATAAATCCATTATTTTTCACTCCTCGTGAGGCATGAAAATGTGGAATGCATTTTGCTCCTGTTTGCAGTACAAACAAGTGTGGCGGCAGGGGGAAAGAGTTGCAGCAAGGATTTAATCTGCTCTGATGGATTCTGCTGCAAGAGGTACAGTGGGGAAAGCTCAGTGTCCCAAGGCACCCTCCCATGGGAGGGGCATGCACCGTGACTGGGGAACAACACAGAAGCAGATATGTTTTGGCATCCAAAGTGTGCTCTTATAAGACCTTTTATTCCTTTTATTCAGACATGCGGATCAAAGAGTCATAGAGTTATACAGCATGAAATCAGGCCCTTCAGCACAGCTTGCCCACACCAGCCAACATCTCTCAGCCCCACTAGTCCTACCTGCCTGCATTTGGCCCATATGCCTGTCTACCTGTCCATGTACTTGCCGGTTTCTTAAAATTTGCAATAGTCATTGCCTCAACGACCTCCTCTGGCAGCTTGTTCCATACACCCCTCACCCTTTGTGTGAAAAAGTTACCCCTCAGATAGATTCCCATTAAATATCTTCCCCTTCACAAACCTATGTCCTCTGATCCTCGCTTCCTACTCTCAGCAAGAGCTGGTCTGGGTCTGCTGGCAAAGTATTGAATGCCCAGCTGCCCATCTTGAACTCAATAGCTTTGGGGCCAATTCAGAGGACAACTGAGATTAAGAGAGCTAGTGACACATACTAACAAGACCAAGCAAGCTTTGTGTGTGTGTGCCAGCCTCAGATAAATATGGATCAATTTGTAAATATTTCATGACAATCCCACAACTTTCTGGCTTCTTTTTTGGTTACGCTTTTCCAGATTTTATTTTTAATAATTCAAATTCACAAATCCATGGTGGGATTTGAAAATGTTCTCTGAATTATAATTCAGGCCTCCAAATTATGTCCAATAAAGAATTCCTAATATATTTTATATCTTACATGTGCCTTGTAGACTTCTTGGGAGGTAGTTTGGTTTAGCTTAGAGATGCAGTGTAGAAACAGGCCCTTCAGCCCACCAAGTCCATGCTGACCATTGATCATCCACACCTTACATTCTGGGGGGGGGGATTTACAGAGGCCAATTAACCAACAAATGTGCACATCTTTGGGATGTGGGAGAAAACCGGAGCACTCTGTCATTGTGAGGTAGCATCTCTACCAGCTGTGCCACGGTGCTGCCTTGGCAAGAATGCATACGATGAGAATGTCAGGAAACAGTGGCAATTTTTTACATGGGATAAAAACAATTGAGGAAATTATCGTTGGATGCCATTCCACTGAATCTCGCGGTGAGCAATGGTCTTCTTGAGTTACCAGGCAACTCCGGATCCTTATTAACTCCCTGGATGTACAGTCGCAGCAAAGAAAAGCAGCTTCAGTTTCACTACTACTGGTGTGGACTACGCACCACATACGAAACCGCGCACATTCCTACAAGTTACAATGGTTTGTACAGATGCTGAATGTGTCTTCCAATCATGCTTGTGACCCTTAAAAGCTGAGCTTTCCTTTCATATAACCACCGAGCCTGATTTCTGTCTCCCATCCGACCCCTACCCTCCCACATTCAGGTCAGATGGAATGTTGCCACATGTTCTCTGCTGGTGCCTCTCTGTGTTTATACTGGAAGGATTGGGCAGTCTGAATAGATCCAGTGCATTGCACACATCAGCCCGACTGGAAAAGATCCAAGCCTGGCCTTGGTGAGAGGAGGTAAGTGCATTTTGCCAGAAGGCTTCAGTGTTTGAAATCCACGAGGAAACTGCAGAAGTGGCTTCACAAACTTTCTTTGTCCAAAATAAAGTGAGGGTACATCAAAAAAGATCAAATATAAATAGTAACAGTTCAATGACAAATCAGGTTCAACTGATTATCTGTGACATGAAGAAGTAAACAAGCCTGACCATGGCTGTCAAAACGCTGATGGGTCTTAGCATGTTCCAGAGGGGGACTGGAGATTTCTGGGAACACTGGCCAGCTATGGAACAGAGGTCCAATCCCCGGGAATGCTAGCCAGCTGTGAAACTCAAGGCCCCAGGGAGCTGATGGCCACTGAGGACTGATGTGGCCGTGGGGCATCAGAGTAAGCCAGCAAGATGCAGTTCTTAACCCTTGTGTAAATAGGGCTACAGTTATTATAGGGTGGATCCCAACGTACTTATGAGTACTTGAATGTAATGTTGGAAAGTGGAACTCTTAAAAAGAAAATCCATTTCGTTCTCAGTCAAAATAGAACATAATGTACACACTTCTGCCTTGGATCCAATACAACAATATGTCTTTCCACTGACTGCTTAATAGGCAACAAAAGCTTTTCACGGTACCTCGGTATACTTGACCATAAACTAAACTCAAACACCCCAGTATTTTGGAAATAGAAGAATTTAATCCCATCTAATGCACACTCTGGAAAGAGAGCTCCTATGTATCTTATCATAAATCATAAATAGCTAATCATAAATCTTTGGAAGGGTTAAATCTGTTGATAAATGGGATCCTTGCTTTATCAATAAGGGTACAAGGGCAATAGAGTGATGATCACACCTTCGGAAACATTGAATGGCTGTGTCCAATTCGTTCAACAAATTTTTAATGAGGATGTCAACCATTGATAATTAACTCGAATAAGATTTTAACACTGTTACTGAAAAGTTGAGGCGGGCAAGGAATAAAGGTGTTCAAGGATTTCAATGGACAGGGAGAAAACGTTTCTACTGGAAAGAAGGTTGAATAATAGGCACAGAGAGATAACGCCAAGGGGTAGATTCACACAACGTTCACAACCATCCTGTGTACTGGAAGTCAGGGTACAATATGTAGTCAGGGTACAATATGTCAAAGCTCACAACCACATCAGCAATATTTCTCCTGCGTCTGTACACAATATAACCATATAACCATATAGCAATTACAGCACGGAAACAGGCCATCTCGATCTTTCTAGTCCGTGCCGAACACATATTCTCCCCTAGTCCCATATACCTGTGCTCAGACCATAACCCTCCATTCCTTTCCCGTCCATATAACTATCCAATTTATTTTTAAATGATAAAAACGAACCTGCCTCCACCACCTTCACTGGAAGCTCATTCCACACAGCCACCACTCTCTGAGTAAAGAAGTTCCTCCTCATGTTACCCCTAAACTTCTGTCCCTTAATTCTCAAGTCATGTCCCCTTGTTTGAATCTTCCCTACTCTCAGTGGGAAAAGCTTATCCACGTCAACTCTGTCTATCCCTCTCATCATTTTAAAGACCTCTATCAAGTCCCCCCTTAACCTTCTGCACTCCAAAGAATAAAGCCCTAACTTGTTCAACCTTTCTCTGTAACTTAGTTGTTGAAACCCAGGCAACATTCTAGTAAATCTCCTCTGTACTCTCTCTATTTTGTTGACATCCTTCCTATAATTAGGCGACCAAAATTGTACACCATACTCCAGAATTGGCCTCACCAATGCCTTGTACAATTTTAACATTACATCCCAACTTCTATACTCAATGCTCTGATTTATAAAGGCCAGCACACCAAAAGCTTTCTTTACCACCCTATCTACATGAGATTCCACTTTCAGGGAACTGTGCACAGTTATTCCCAGATCCCTCTGTTCACCTGCATTCTTCAATTCCCTACCATTTACCATGTACGTCCTATTTTGATTTGTCCTGCTAAGATGTAGCACCTCACACTTATCAGCATTAAACTCCATCTGCCATCTTTCAGCCCACTCTTCCAACTGGCATAAATCTCTCTGTAGACTTTGAAAATCTACTTCATTATCCACAACCCCACCTATCTTAGTATCATCTGCATACTTACTAATCCAATTTACCACACCATCATCCAGATCATTGATGTACATGACAAACAACAGTGGACCCAACACAGATCCCTGTGGCACCCCACTAGTCACTGGCCTCCAACCTGACAAACAACCATCCACCATTACTCTCTGGCATCTCCCATTCAGCCACTGTTGAATCCATCTTGCTACTCCACCATTAATACCCAACCATTGAACCTTCTTAACCAACCTTCCATGAGGAACCTTGTCAAAGGCCTTACTAAAGTCCATATAGACAACATCCACTGCTTTACCCTCATCAATTTCCCGAGTAACCTCTTCAAAAAATTCAAGAAGTTTAGTCAAACATGACCTTCCAGGCACAAATCCATGTTGACTGTTCCTAATCAGACCCTGTTTATCCAGATGCTTATATATATTATCTCTAAGTATCCTTTCCATTATTTTGCCCACCACTGACGTCAAACTAACAGGTCTATAATTGCTAGGTTTACTCTTAGACCCCTTTTTAAACAATGGAACAACATGCGCAGTACGCCAATCCTCGGGGACTATTCCCGTTTCTAATGACATTTGAAATATTTCTGTCATAGCCCCAACTATTTCTACACTAACTTCCCTCAATGTCCAATAAATCATTCAATCATGTTTCATTTGCTTTGTCAACTATTACAGACAGCAGGATAGGGGAATCAAGAAGGAATACATTTAAGGTGAAGAGAAAGATAGCAATCTGAGAGGCAACTTTTACATGTAGAGGGTGGTGTCATATGGAAACAGCTGAAAGGAAGAAATAGTTGAGGTTGGTATAATAACACAATTTAAAAAACATTTGGACAGGTAGATGAATAGGAAAGGTTTAGAGGGACATGGGCCGAACATGGGCAAATAGGAACGGCGTAGATGTGGCATCTTGATCGGCATGGATGTGTTGGGCCAAGGGCCTGTTTCCATGCTGCATGACTATAACTATAACTAAAAGATTTATATATGGGTACACTTACCTCAATGTCATTAGCAAGATGTTTTTCTCTGTAGATATTATTTATTTCTTGCTCCCTTTATTTACTGCTCTGTCCTACATTTAATATTGGTCAGCATGAGGATTAATACAATGTTTTATATAGAGGCTGCTTTAATCTGTCTGTGATGTAGTAAATGCTCTTTGCTTATTCTAAACACAACTTTTGGTTGTGACCACCTTTTGTGAAAGTAAATGCAATTATTTTCGAATGCTGTTTTCTGTAATTTGTCATTACCTACTAGTGCCAACATCTACACTCATTAACTACTAGTGCTAACATGTTCACTCATTAACTTGGTGGCTACATCTACCCTCATAAACTACTGGTCCCAACGTGTGCACTCTCTAACTACTGATGCCAATGTGTACATTTATTAACTACTGGTGCCAATGTGTACAGCGTTCATTGAACAACGGCGCTAAGGTCTACAACACTCATTATCTCTTGGTGCCAATGTGTACAGCATTCATTAACTACTGGTGCTAACATGTATAACTCATTAACTACTGGTGCCAGGCAGAGTTTGAAAATATCTGCCAAATCAGGAAATACTTACAAATTTCTCCCTGCCATTTGTTATACAATACACAACAAGCAGTTATTGATCACAATCTCAGCTCACTGGGAAAGTAGCTGGATGTGTGATTTCCTTCCATAACTTGTCATACCTGTTTAAAGGATATAATGATTCACTCTTATATTCTTGCTGTGGCAGAAAAATTGCACATAGCAAAATTAGCCAAAGCATATTAGAGCACCTTCACTCACTTCAGCAGAATGATACAGTTTGAGGGAAGATTTGGTCATCTTTTACTGATTTAACAATCGATCACCTGAATACATCAATAACACTGCAAAATATAGCATTTGCCTTACATTTCTGGTGACTATATTTAGTTGTCCCTGTTAACACACTTGCTCTGCTGTCTAATGTAAGGACTTCATACAGCCTCTTTGTTTTGCACAAATCCATAGACTTGCTGCTGTGCAGTGTGCCAGTTTCTTTGCCCTGGTTTCTTACCTGTTGTCAGCCATCAGAAAGTAGGCCATGAATTGTTGAGCTGCTCCTGATTTTGCAAAGTGATGAAGTATCCTGTCTCTACAAGGGGTCACAGAAAGATCGCAGGGGATGATACTTGCACACTGCAAAATAATAGCAACAACAGCACCCATCAAAATGCAAGCTCAATTTAAAAAATAATCAAACAAGCTCAATCATACTGAGTTACAGTGTTGTGATACACGTTAAGTATAGAGTCAAACAGCACAGAATCAGACCCTTTGGCCCAATTTGTCTATGCCGACCAAGATGCCCCATCTACATTAGCCCCCCTGCCCATAGTTGCCCCATATCCCTCTAAACCTTTCTTATCCATGTACCTGTCCAATGTATTTTAAATGCTGTTATAGTACCTGCCTCAACTACCTCCTCCGGCAGCTCACACCATACACCAACCACCCTCTGTGTGAAAATAATTAAAAAATGTCAAAAGAGGTTGTCCGATTTAGTTAAGGATTTGAAAACACTAAGTTAACAATTGATTTCCAAAATTAGAAAATCCATACAGTGAAGAGCATTATCTTAGAATTATTGCCAGTGACCAGGGAGCAAAGTTTAGAGCAATGTTTCATTAAGGCTTAATTACACATGGCTATTTCCCATATATGAGTACTACATAGTGCTGTGGTCTTTGGTTTAAACATGAAAGAAAGGAAAAAGGTCGGAGAGAAAAAGATATTGACCGACCCTTAGCCTCTGTGATCTCCTTTGACCACGAGAAGCAACAAAGTGCGAGTCTTGCCCCAGGAACTGGCTGGACCTCCAGCCAAGCCACCCCAGTGCAATTATAGCTCCTTCCTGTGATGAGACAAATTGCCCAGGTCTATCATATTGATAAAAATCAAGGCAATACAAAACAATCCGTCCCAATCATCAATAAAGTGATGAAAGCCATCGTCAACTGTGTTATCAAGTGGTGTTTATTCATCAATGCCCTGCTCACTGATACTCATCTTGGGTTTCACCAGGAATACTGGTCCCTAAACCTTGGTCCATGGACCAAAAGACAAAATTCCAGAAATTAGGTGCGAGTCTATCTTCGATACATTTCATGAATGTGGTCTGAGCTGGTGTCTGTTACTTGGCCAGTGGGTAAGAGGGATCAGCTTTGGTATTATAGACATCAAGTCCCCCAGTCCTCCAAGGATCCATATATCAAGTTTATGGGAAACAATGATTCTCTCCAGATCGGGAACAGGAACATGCCTCGAACAGGACAGCGAAGCGTTTGGACACAAACTGGGACCAGGGTCTCTAGCTCATAGTGTACCCTTTACATGACTCATCTAGGAGATGAGCATATTATCAAGGCTTGGCCAAGACTTACAAGCAGCCAAAAGCCAATTGTAACACAATTCCAAAAGAAAGGGGCATCTGATGCACAACGCATTATCATCATTTTTATACAAACCAATGTAGGAAGTGATTCGCCTGACCTTTATCTTAGTTCAGCCTTTGCTCGGGAGCAGGACAGCAGGAGAGCTTGAAAATCTTTTAATCTGGAACTCGTGCCTTGACACTGAGCTGAGTAATGTAAATCACCCAGTCGCTAACAATCTGGGGAGAGCAGTTGTCTGCATGCGGCAGTGCTCGAGATCCATTATCCTGCTGCTGGAATAACATTTCCTTGCAAACGCATATCCCAATTGCTGCTTTTCTTCTTAAAAAATGCTGAAAGTGAAAAAAACATACTGACTGAGATATTTTTCCAAGTTCCATTTATCCTTTCCTATATTGCTTCTTTTCATAATCCCTGAGCCTCCTCATCTCACTAATCTCCAGATTTCTATAATTCCAGTATTCATCATTTTATGCATTTAATCCTTCCACCGTGATGTTAACTTCTATCATTGTTATAACCATTGAGATTTAGTATCTAACAACATAAGAAGGAGTTCACTGTGGCTTATGACAGCAGGAACCACCGAGATTCCAGTAGTTTACCCACTTTGAACCTGAGGGCAGCACAGCTGATAGAGCCGCTGCCTCACACCGCCAGAGACAAGGGTTCGATCCTAACCTCAGTGCTATCTGTGTGGAGTTTGCACGTTCTCCCTGTGACTGCATGGGTTTCCTCCGGGCACTCCGGTTTCCTCCCACTTTCCAAAGACATGCGAGTTTGTAGGTTAATTGGCCGCTGCAATTTGCCCCTGGTGTATAGATCGTGGATAGAAACGTGGGATAACACAGAACTAGTGTGAACGGGTGATCGATGGTCAGTGTGGACTTGGTGGGCTGAAGGGCCTGCTTCCATGCTGTATTTCTGAACTGAACTCTGTGACAGTGGGCAGGTTTGTCCAGCAATCTCAGTCAGAACTGCTGCTCCATCTGGCTGGATTGATGAAGTTTCACCCATTGGCAACCCACTGACCTGCTTCACAAGACATGACCAAACTTGAACCGAAACAGAAAAGCTAAAAAAATTCAGCCAGCCAAGCGGCACCTGCGGAAAGAGGTTTACACACTGAAATGGCATGAAACTGGATCTTTCCCTCTGATGCCCTGTTTACTGTCACCAAAGATAGTCACTGCTATGTAACGATTAGTACACACAAGGGAAGGTACTCTTATACCACAATGCCATCGGGGCTAAACTCTTTATCTAACGTACTCTGGGCAACAACGGATAAGATGTTGCAGGGAGGCAAATATTCCACCAGCATGGCGGAGAGAAATCATTGCACCCTTGAGGAGGTACAATGCCAGTCTGAAAGCAAAGCCAATCCTTAGTTCAGAAGGACATGCAAGTTTAAAACAAGTTAAGGAATCAGAGGCCCCTTGAGGTTTTAAAGGATAAAGGGAAGCAACAGCATTGGGAATGAAAGGTCAGGAAATAGAGACCCACAGAGTTTAAATATACAGGGTTCCTTTAGGGAAAATTAACTTTAAAAAAAGTTTTTAAAAAAGGAAAATCTAATAATAATGCCATTTTAAGTAGATTCATTCTTTGTGTTGAATGAATCTAATAAATAGAGATATGTAGAGAACCTCAGACACATGGAACACATATTCAGAACCGTAGGGAAACCTCAGGAAGCTTTCACTCGCGGTCTTAGCTGCCAAGCTGAGCAACAGCTGATGTTACTGTGGTCCTCCAGTAAGATCCAGTGCTTCGTGAGTGATTGCTTCTGGTAATGGCCACCCACAGACGGGCAGGCAAAACTGGAAGTAAGCAAGGTGAGGCCTTTATAGTGGAGATGCTTCAGCTACCATCTGGATATATGCCCGTAAGGTCATAAGTGATAGGAGCAGAATTAGGCCATTTGGCCCACTGTCTACTCCGCCATTCAATCATGGCTGATTTATCTCTCCCTCCGAACCCCATTCTCCTGTATTCTCCCCATAACACCTGACACCCATACTAATCAAGAATCTATCTCTGCTTTAAAAATATCCATTGACTTGGCCTCCACAGCCTCTGTGGCAAATAATTCCCAGATTCACCACCATCTGACTAAAGAAGTTTCTTCTCATCTTCCTAACGGAATGTCCTTTAATTCTGAGGCTATGACCTCTAGTCCTACTCTCCCAATAGTGGAAACATCTTCTCCACATCCACTCTATCCAAGCCTTTCACTGTTCGGTACGCTTCTATGAGGTAAAAGATTAGGGAAATAAAAGCATGACTTCTATGGCTCTCCATGATAGAGAGTAACATGGAGGGGAAAGGAAAAGCATATGAATGACACCGGGCTGCCAAAACAGTGAGACCAGGCTGATTGTGGATTGATCACAGGATAGTGGTTAAAGAGAATTAAGTGAGAGCATGAAAGAAACTTGGAATAAGCTTAAAAGAAAACACAAAACTAGTTTGTATCAAAAGGAGAAGAGTTACAAGACGAGAGGTGGAGACAAAGGTGAAATGTGAAGAGACTATCTACGGAAAAGGTACAACTACTCGAGGATAAAGAAGAGAATTTGTGCTTGCAATCTGGGAATGTAGGCGAGGAACTAAATGCATACGTTGCATCTGTTTTCACCAAGAAGGTCAAGGAGGAAAGTGAGATCTGATTGGAGAATACTAACATGCAAGGATAGTTTTAGATTGAGGCGGAGAAGGTATTGGGGCTCTTGAAGAGCTTTAAGGTGGATATATCGCCAGCGCCCAAGGTCAGAATCGAACCCGAGTCCCTGGATCTGTGAGGCAGCAGCTCTACCCGCTGCACCACTGTGTCGTATATAGAGTGACTTATGCACATGTCAGCTTGATGTGATCCAGTAGACCATTGACTGTGCCACGTGTTTGACTGATTATCCACTGCATGATGAAGCAGCCAAATATAAAGCACAGATCACGGTCAACAGCAGGTGTATCATCGATTGAAACATGAAAGACATTGGTGCAGAGTTGCTGAGTGGAGCCCGTTTACTGTATGTGGCTGTGGGAGAGATTTGTGGGAGGGTAGATAGACAGAAGTGGACCGAAGAATGACAGGGAATGGGAAGATGGTGTACAGATTGTAACTGTGAGAGGACCTGCAGAATAAAGTGTTCTGAATCAACATCTGCCAAATATCTCTTGCAATTACTGTGCTTGCTACCACACCCACTGGTTCCTCAGGTGCCTCAGCGCCATCCTCCAGCTGATTCTCAGAGGGCCTCTGCTGCAGCTGCTCCCTTCAATACCAGGTCATTGACTCTGCACCAATGCCAAGAGCATCTTGGAGATGTTAGCAGGGTGGTATTGAGGAATAACTGACTGGCTCAGTTGGAGTCAGACTCTAACTCTGAGGGAAAGACACAAATGCTGGAGTAGCTCAGTAAGTCAGATAGCATCTCTGGAGAATATGGAGAATATCTAACTCTGATGGCACAGATGTCACTTAAGGATGGGACCCAGAGGCGAATGTACTCATCGTCCCTGTGCTCCGCTGCTGTTTAGATCAGAAGCGCAAATGCTTGATCTCCCTGGAACAAATTTTCACGTGCACATGTTGGGCAGAATTAGGGCTCAGAAGAAATGCATTACCCCTGCTCCACAGAAAACCAGGATCACAGATCCAAATTCAGATTAGTTTATCGTCATATCCATCAGGGTTGAATTAAATTCATTGATCACATGAAGATCACAGGGTAAACAGCCAACATGCAATAACGATAAATGCAACAATAAGTACAACAACCTGTGCAAAACAGCAGCATGGTGTATTTTGAAGCAAAAAACATTGACGTACGTCATAAATGATACGAGCAGAATTAGGCCATTCGGCCCATTAGGTCTACTCTGCTATTCAATCATGGCAGATCTATCTCTCCCTCCTAACCCCATTTTCCTGCCTTCTCCACATACCCTCTGAAACCCGTACTAATCAAAAATCTATCTATATCTGCCTTAAAAATATCCACTGTCTTGACCTCCACAGTCTTCTGTGGCATAATTCCATAGATTCACCACCCACTGACTAAATAAATTCCTCTTCATCTCCTTCCTAAAAGAACGTCCACAGTATCCTCTGATGCAAGCTAAATTAACATTCAGTCAACAACAACTTGCATTTATAAATCTTTATTCCAGCAAAACATTCCAAGTGTCACGGGAATATTGTCAAAGTTTAACCGTGAGATCAAGATGGCCAAAAACTTTGGCATATCTTGAGGAGAGAGCTGGAGTTGATTAAGGAGAGGATTACAGAGATCAGGATATTAGCAGCCAAAACACAGCCACCGTTAAACTCAGCGCTGTAGAAGATGTCAAAACTGGAAGAGTAGAGAGACTGAGCAGAGAGATCTTGAAAGACCATAGGACCAAGGCTGCAGAGGTGAGCGACAGGGAAACAAATATGTTAAAAAAATACAGTGCAGTGAAGTCTTAAAATCAAACAATGCCAAATTTGAAGGAAAAATGTATCAGCAAACACAAAAAGTGTGTGTGTGAATACAATATTGTGAGTTCAGAGGGTCTCTGGGCTGGTGAATTATCTGGAAGACATCCGTGCCTTCCCGAGGTTTCTAAAAATGTTATTTGGTAAAACAATATGCTCTCCTGATCTCTATTGCCTGACTTATCCTTGAATTTGAACAATGATGAAACGCAGACAAATTTTTATCACTATATTATTTGTAAGAAATAGAAAAGAAAATGTCCATCACACAAGTTCCCTGCTGCATGAGTCAATGACTCTATAACACCTTCATTACTACCATAAATGTCTGCACTGGATTTTGAGTGTGGGTCCTGCAGAAAACATTTCACAACCATTTCAATATTTGTTTTCATTCTGAGTCTCCTGAGGCTTTGCTCCTTCATCAGTTCCAGTTAGTTCCAGGAGAGAGTTAGATATAGCTCTTAGGGCTAATGGAATCAAGTGATATGGGGAGAAAGCAGGAAGGGGGTACTGCTTTTGGATGATGAGCCATGATCATATTGAATGGCAGTACTGGCTCGAAGGGCCAAACGGCCTACACCTGCACCTATTTTCTATGTTCTATGTTTCGATGTTTCTCTTGTGCCCATTTAATCCTTTGTCAGAGTAATCTGAGGAACCTAGCCAACTTCAACTGTGACACCTCACTTTCATAACATCCAAAGATTTCACTGCAACCATCTGTTTCTTCATCTAACCGAAACACACAAGGTCCCTCCAGGGAGGCACCCAATATGCAAAGGAAAATGGTAATAAAGCAGAGGGGAAAATAGTCTTTCAGCTCTTTGTATACAAGTCCCACAGTGCAGCCAATATACAGTAAATACTACCTTTCAATTATATGCACGCAAATTGCTGCCTCCCTCGTAAACTTTGCATCTCAGGTGCAGCCTAGCAACCACCAACCAGAGAATGTTCTTACTATTATTTTGCATCCCCAATGACCACCGTTAACAAATGAAGCATAGATGGGACTGCAGATTATCTGTCGTGGTAATGAACTAATTGTCTGCATCTTTTGCTGGCATTGGCCATCCCAAACCCATCTGTCTTGGTCCTGGAACTAACTGCACCTTGCATTGTAAACAGATGCTAGCCTGGCATGGCACGACCACACCCCTTTGTTCTGGTCCGGTTGCCCTGGAAACAGAAACTAATGAGTCATCCCAGCGAGAAAGATCAGAACCAAGGAGATTAATTTCAGCTGTCGCTCTGAATTAGATCTGTATTCGAGCTGGTCAATTTTGCTGAGTTACTCCAGCTTTTTGTGTCTATCTTCGATGTAAGCCAGCGTCCACAGTTCCTTCCAACACATGGAGTGCAAGATTGTTTCAAACCAGTTTCTGTTACATAGGCCTGAGCTAGAGGGGACTGGACTACATTTTAATCAAGAAGGTTTGATCACCTAGATATAGGAAACCTTGTACCTCTGAATTTAACTCCAAGGGATCTTGGATAACAACGAGGTTCTGTTAGGTCATGTAATACTCATCAAATGCCTTCCTGTTTATGTCAGTGGAAACACAGCAAAACATTTCATCACTCAGGTGGCCCTACATATGCTTTGATGTGTGGAGTAGGTTTCAAGGGGCCACCCTGCTGGCTGGTTCAAAGTTGAGGGTGTGCACAGAGTAGTGCAGACCCTACTAGGCTAGATTTTCATCTTCAGTGCAAGATGGTAATTGCTCAAGTGGATTTCTTGTCCTTTCTAGGCTTGTTTGGTTTTCACGTACTAAAACTATTTGCAGTATTTCAGGTGAGGTAGGGTCTAGTAAGTCAAACAAAATTCTCTCAATTGTTGTTGAGCAAATCTTTTTAATAAATGATGGTTTTACAGAGGGGAGTGATAAAGTGAGCCACAAAGCTTTAAAACAGGGAGAGCATTGTTGCACGTTCTATGACTGTCACTTCTGTTTAGTTTAGTTTAGAGATGCAGCGTGGAAACAGGCCCTTTGGCCCACCGAGTCCACACCGACCAGCGATCCCTGTACACCAGCACTATCCTACACACTAGGAACAATTCACATTGTTTACCGAAGTCGGTTAACCTACAAACCTGTACGTCTTTGGAGTGTGGGAGAAAACCGGAGCACTCGAGGAAAACTCACGTGGTCACGGGGAGAACATGCAAATGCCATACAGACAGCACCCCAGGTCAGGATCGAACCCGGGTCTCTGGCGCTGTAAGGTAGCAACTCTACCGCTGTGCCACCACATTGTCCTTGGTCTGCAACCTTACAGGGGTTGAAGCAGCACTAGACTGTGGGTTCGAAAGGGCCTGTTCCACTTGGGCGTCATTTGCGCGTCACGCAGATAGCGCTCAAAGTTTTTGTACATCCCAAAATCCTGGGGAGCCGCGTGTAACCGCGCGCGTCGTGACACGTAAATGATGTCGTGTAAATGACACGTGGCAAACTTCATTCTCAGGCAATGAAGCAAGCTTCCCTGAGGATGTAACTGTCAAAGCTACAGGAGATTTTTGTCAAAATAATTTTAGCTCAAAGCAACAGCCCATGTACCCATGAGCCATTTCAAGACAGAATAGAAACAGTGCAATTTCACACCGATCAAACGGTAGTCTTGTTATTAAAACTATTCAGGATGCCAATCTCTCTGCTGCAACTGGAGCTGCTGTCAAGAGCTGATGTGCCACCCCCAGCACACTCTCCACTCTCCCCGCTCACCCTTATTCTTCAGCTCGCCCCACTGTCAGGTTTCCACTCCATCTCCTCCCACTGCGGCCAGGAGATGTACCTCCTGCACCCACCCTTATGGACCACTGAAAACACACCTCCTCCTCTACTCTGGAACCCTGCCCCCAGCTCCTCTCATAGAAACATAGAAACATAGAAATTAGGTGCAGGAGTAGGCCATTCGGCCCTTCGAGCCTGCACCCATGGAATGGCTGATCCCAACTCAGTATCCCCCTGCTCCTCTCATGCCCCCTGACCCCTTAGCCACAGGGCCACATAGCTCCCTCTTAATATAGCCAAAAAACATGAGAGAATCTCACCATACAGGCTTCACCCATTAACCTGCATCTCACATACAGGCTTCATCCCCCGAGGTAGTTTTAACAATGAAATTGTTATCGTTCAGTATTTTTTACTATTACCTCTTTCACGCACAAAATAACTTCTGTTTTGTGCATATTTGCAGCTTCCGCCTTTCTTCCATGAAATAGTGCCAGAATAGAGGATTCTTTGAGGAATTCTCCTGCCTGGCATCTTGCTGGACCTGAATCTCTTTGATGCTTGGTGTGATCTCCTGCGCAGAGAGGGAGAAAAAAGAAAATGCTGAAAACACACATTTCAGGCAGCCTCAGGAAGTCTGAACTCCAGGTTAATTCTTCTGTAGCACACGGTCTCACTCTTCACCTTGTCCATGTTTCACGGCCTAGTTGACTGCTGTGCATTCCAGTGTTCTCCACCCAGATTCGGATCTCCGTTCTTCTGTTGGGCAAGTACAGAGACACTGATGAATCTGCCAGCTCTGAGAGGGGCAGATGTCCATGGCTTTCAGAGGCATTCTTGAGTAAGACTGTCTCTGACCCCAGCATGACATCTGATCACATTGGTCAAGGCCTGTCACCACTCAGAGTATCAATGTCCTGCTTCAGGATTAATGGGACAGCACCACTGGATCTGCACTTATCACATTGGTTCCCCTCCCTGTTCACAGTTATCTGGCTGGTATTTGCAGTCTATCTGAGACATCTGTTTTTGCCAATGATCCACTTACTTGAACAATCCCACCCAAACCCAGAGGAGGAAGGGTTGGACAGTGGAATTAAAAGCTGTGAGTCACCAGCCTTCTACAGTACCACTGCCACAACATTCAGCGCAATGATTGAGATCAGCCACAAGATGTGGAAGACTTGGGAAAGTTCCCCACAGTTTCCCAGTGGTCAAACCATGCAGGTGGAAGCCTAAATTAATATTAAAAATGCCCTTTCCTTCAAAGTTCATTCCCTTCCCTTCAGACTCCTTGTGGCCTTGTGTATTAGGAATATTTCCTTCAAGATGTCTTAAATAACTCTCTCCTTCTGCAGATGTTCGGGGATTCCCACTCTTCATTGAACATTGTCAGACATGGCCGGCTGCAGTCTGCTGTCTCAGGGAAACAGCTGTGATGGTCAAATTTCCACCCCATCCATCTGTCAGGTTGTGGATCAGGAGGACATTAGGTGTTCTCCCTTGCTTTTACTATGTTTGGGGAATGGGTATTTCAACTCAAAGAAATATTCAAGAGGTGAAGGGACAGCATGGTGGCAGGGCAGTGTAGTTGATACCATACAGCGCTCAGAGACCCGGGTTCAATCCTAACAATAAATACTGTCTGTAAGGAGTTTGTACGTTCCCCACATAACCGCGTGGGTTTTTCCCAGGTGCCCCGGTTTCCTCCAGCACTCCAAAGATGTACAGGTTTGTTGGTTAATTGGCTTTGGTGAAAATTGTAAATTGGCCCTAATGTTTAGTGTGTGCTAGTAATGGCGATCGCTGCTCGGTTTGGACCCGGTGGGCGGAAGGGCCTGTTTATGTGCTGTATCTATAAAATAATGTGCAGTGAACCAGAGAGGTCTGAGGATCCTCGATTCCATTATGCCTGAGACCAAAGATCCCAGGCACAACAGATTACCTCACTGTGGCCCACACACAAGGAATTTGTGAACTCCTGTCTCTGGAGAGAATGAGGATAGTGAAGGAAGTACGTTGGGTCCCAGACTGGTGGGGATGAGTGATGACTGTTGACTAAGAAAAGATGTGAGAGGGGCTGTGAGTTATGAATGCACTGGAGTTTGTACGTCAAGAGTGTAGTGTGGGGAGAGGATCCCATAAGTTGAGAATTTAGTCCCATTTTGTCGGGAGTGCATTTTACAGTCAATCGTTGGGAGATATTGTGGAAAAGGCGGACCCGGAGAGAAGATATAAAGGCTAAAGAGATGATTGGTGTCAGGGCTTTGCTGAGCGTGGGGTTAGGAAAGAGTTTTGTCCCAGATCCAAAAGCTTTGAGGGTCTTGGCAGGAACAGGTAAGCCGGGGATATTTGCCAGTTAAAAAGTGAAGGATGGTTCCCCAGCTGTAGAGTCCAAAACCAGGGGTCACATTCTCAATAATTGGCCTGGAATGGGAAGAAATGTTTGCATTCAAAGGCTGGCTAATTGTTGAAATTCACAACTCTGAGAGCTGTTGAGGCTCAGTCATAAATTGCATTCAAAACCAAAATCAAAAGTTTGCTGAACATTCTGGGATGCAGAAAAATGGCAGAAAATGATCGAGGTTGAAGATCATGGGATAAACATGCGGGTATAGTATGTGAATAGTAAATGAACCTTGAGGAAATTCAGCAGCAACCCACACAGGGCTGGGGTCTGTACTGAAGGTGGAACTGGCATCAAACTTCCAGTCAGAGCCTGGTCAGTAATGGTGACCCAAGCTGCCCAAGTCCCTGTGACGGTGGTACACCTGTGTACCAGTGCTGAGAGTCGAACGTCATCCACCGATTGACATCACTGCACCCCGCCCTGCAGCCATCACATACATGAACGTCACACACACGTGGTGGGGGCAGAGGTCAAATATCGAGCTGTGCACCATGCGTACACAGAACACCTACCCTGGCCTGGTAACTTGGTGTCTCCGGTAACAAATAAAACCGTTGTGCCGTGCCGGAGAATATGTCGGCCACAGTGTTCACATACTTCTTTGCCAAGATGTAAACTTGGCAACATCCACACAGGTTTGCAGGCACCACGTTGAAGTCCATCTACACATAGTTCTATTTTGGGAATTTTCAGTATGCATTGCTGTGTTCAATTTATTTTGTGTACATTCAGTATTTATTTGACGTCAATCGAATTTGACCTCTCTTTAACAGGCCAACAGTCAGCCTTTTATTTTCCCCTTAGATATGTAAATATTCTGCAACGCTTGGGAAAAGAACTCCAATGTACCCGTGGTCTCTGAGCAAAAATCACACTCAGCAGCATAAAGTGTGTAAGGTGCATCTGCTGGGTTTGGAACCAAGACACAGGGTGGTGCCAAACTGCCAGATGGGGGAACAGCTTGATGTCAGGCACATGCACATGGTTATTGTTGCACTGTTCCCATGCAAATAATACCCCAATTATTGACGAAAAAATATTGAACCGATGTGATGTTACATTTCTCCAACGTTTAGCGTTACTTCCCCGCTGTCAGACTCTGAGAAAAGTTCAAGGGTTATTTTAATCTTATTTTAACTTCGACTGAAATGAAATGAAGGTACTGTAGGGTTCAACCATTCCCGTAACATAAGAAGAGCAGTAATGAATCTAAAACAAGTAAAGAGCATATTGATTTACAATAGTGGAGAGGGCTTGAAATTGATATGGTGCCGAACAGCATTGATGTCAAGGCACTGAAATTACACAACTGCACTGCCACCCGGGTCATGGAGCTGTGCTGGAAAGGCAGCTCACACACTGTCATCACTTGTCTTCACCACCATGCTCTGCTGCTATTCCTCTCAGTTTCAAATACATTTCCGTAATCTGGCTGTTGCAGAATCTTTCATCTTGCTACTCGTTTATCAGCAAACTATTGTTTGACTCTTAATAATCTGTTTAATATCTCATAACCACTCTGTGCAGATGGCACCTGATATATCTGCCAGTCTCTACATCAGAAGCTGAAATATTTCTGTAGGATTGCTGCTCATTTATGCCAATAGCCTAAATTCCATACAGATGGAAGCAATATTGCTCAATAGCAGTGGTTAACCCATATATAATAATGCACAGGTGACATTTTGGGTCGAGACTCTTCTTCAGACTGAAGATTGGTCTTGACCAGAAATTTCACCTATTCCTTTTCTCCAGAGATGCTGCCTGACCCGCTGAGTTACTCCAGCTTTTTGTGTCTAACTTGTGTAAAGTAGCATCTGCAGTTCCTTCCTACACACAATAATGCACAATTGTTCCCTGTCCTTTCTGAGTTTAAAAAAAAAAGCCAAATCATTCAAAACCATTCAAAATCATTCCAGCCAAATCATGGAAGAATGTTGGAAACATAGTCAGAGTGGGGATGTCTGTGCAACCCCCACGTGCAACAATACGTGATGAAAGCAAAACGAGAGAAATTATTCTATAACAATTAAAAATTTAAGAAAAACAGAAAATGGGCCAAATGCCTAACAGATCACGCAGTATCTGTGGAAAGAAAAACAGTTGCTGGTCAGGTTGAAGACCCTTCACCAGACAAAGAGTGTGTGACCTGAAATGTTAACTCTATTTCTCTTTCCACAGATGCTACCTGACCAGCTGAGTTCTTCCATTATTTTTTTTAAATTACAGATTTTCAACATGTGCAGTCTTTAGTTTCTTGTTGAAAACTGAGTGGCTGTAAAAACTGAAGAGCCACAAGCTATCTGCACTATTGGCCTCACTGAAGTTCTGGAATAGCTCAAACCTCTGCCAGTCTCAACCAAAAATGTTCTTACCACCTTCAGGAGTTTGTTTCTTCAAGTTGTATAATGCAATAACATTAACATTATTAGTTATTTTGTGGCATTTAATTTCAAAAAACAGATTGGTGAAATCAGTTTTAGCCCTCGGTCAATAGCAATATTAAAAATATATATTTTAGGAGCTTGTTTAGAAATGTTGTGATGATGCTGAGAGTGTGAGAGATCAGATCTGCGCAGTCACAGAGAGAACATACATCACACAAAACAGCGCCCAAGGTCAGGATTAAACCTGGATCTACGTCGGTAGTAGCTCGACCAACTGTGCTGCTAGCTACCGTGAGTTGCAGAATTTCCGGAACTTTCTGCTGCACCCGACCACAATTTACTTCACACAACCAGCATCACAGCCTGACACTTCCAGTATGTACAAAAACGTACTGGGTTACTGCTGAAGGTTAGGGCTGAAACACTGTAGAGAAATAGAGAAACCATAATGCTATTAATGGTGTTCAGTTATCATTTAAGTAATAAATCACAGCCTTCCATGGAAAAAAATCAAAGATTTAAAAAATGTTAAATTTTTAATTCATTATGTTTTTCTCCTATTTTACCTTTTTCCACATTTTCATTATTTTCTTCTTTTAATTTCTCTTTTTGTACCAGGTTCTTGTAAATCCATGGTCTGAAGAAGGGTCTCGAACCGAAATGTCACCCATTTCTTCTCTCCAGAGTTGCTGCCTGTCCTTCTGAGTTACTCTAGCTTTTTGTGTCAATCTTCATTGTTCCTCTGTTAGGGAGTCAGGGTCATACAGCAAAGGAACAGTCCATTCAGCACAACATACCAATGATGACCATTAAGCCCAATCTACACCAGTCCCACCTGGTCATGTTGGTCCCATATCCCTTTCTTGTCCATGTAAATATCCAAGTATTATTTTATCAAACAGTAATGGTTTCACCATCACTGAGACCCTAGCCAGATGCCCAGTCTTCACCACTCGGGACCCTCTAACATTCTGCATGTTGTGCCACAAGCTCTGTTCAAACTTAAAAGTGTGCTCAGTGGTACAACAGACAATTAAAAGGTGCCCGGCCCCAAGGATCAGCTCTTGACCTTCTTTCAGTTACAAACACATGGATTGCCAGAGTCTAAACATTGTCAATCCAGCAAAGATAACGGGTGGATCATTCTCATCCCAACCCTTGTAAAATCTCCTGAGATTTAAAGTGTTTAACGTTGCAGAATGACTAAGTCCTGGAGAGCGGACCGTAGAAGGATTCCTTACCTTTGAACACAGCAAGTCGCTGAAACACTAGAGGAGTACAGCACATTTCAGTGACACTGGAGCTTCACATGCTTTAGTTACTTAGAATGGCTTTAATGAAAACAAGACAAACAAATGTTAGAAATGCTAGAACATTGATAGCAGTCATCATTATCCATCCTTTTGTCACATAAAATGTACATGGTTAACTCTTTGGACTTTCTAATTATTTACCAGTTTAGTTGTTTTAGAGGTTTATGTAGGTATAGACTAGTGGATATACCTTATGATGTTTCTACCTGCCTACAAAGCTATTTATCCAACCAATTCAAATTAATACTGTAAATCATTCTCATCCTGGACCTGGATATAGGAATATGGAACGTCAGGCAAGGAACACACGAGACATGTTGTACAGTTATTACACAATCTCCTCCACTGCAGGAATTCATGCAAGTATCTGAACAACCCACCAAGTGACCTTCCAATTCTCCCTTTCATTGCCTCTCCATATTTACATGACACCCCTAGAAACTCTGCCCATTGTGCAACATGTTTCCCAATGATTCTCAGAGTCTGTTTACTGGGATTTCAAGTGACATGAGATTACCAGACCAGATTTATCCAATCTCTGGTGTCCTGAAACCATAATAAACAGGAAAGGAGTGGTCCGCTCAGCCAATCAGCCTGCTTCTGTATTCAATGGGATCATGGGTGATCCAACATTGCTCAGGTCCACTTTGCTGCCTTTCCTCATAGCCTTGATTCTACTTTGGCTGCATATATGCCCAAGGAATCTTTGTGATGCACCGTTCCCAAGGCCCAGTGTTCTAAAAGAAGAAACCTTTCCTCATTTCAACCTTAAATGGGGCTCCTTATTCTGAGGCTCTGCCCTCTGGTCATGGATTCTCCCATGAGAGGAAACATCCCCTCATTATTTATCCCATCCAAGAATCTTATATGTTCGCTCAAAAACCGGCAATCTTCTTTAAATACCTGGAAACGTATAGTTCCCAGAGAGTATTGCATCCTGCCAGTTGCAGATATTGAGGAAAGTTTATGACTGGTCACTCTCCCCATGGTTCTGAAGACCAACACATGATTTCCCCATTCACTGAACAATCCATAGACAAATATACAGAAGAGGATGTAATCCATTTATATGCTCTTTGCCTTCCTATAGATTGGAATCTATTTATACCCTCTTTCCCTTCGCGGCATTTGCCCTTTGCAGCTGCCTTCTTTGTAAAGAGAACTAAGAAATACTTTAAATTAACGACTTACCAATGAGTAATCAATTCATTGCATCCTGATGAACAGAATTGACAAGTAGTTTTCGGAATCCATCGTGGTCGATAGGAAAACAATTTTTGCAAGTAAGGGATCTGTTACTATCGTGGCAGCTTCTGAGCTGAAAATGCTGCTTCAGGTTATTTAAGAGTTTAGAGAAGTGGGAGACAAAGTGATGATTTGCAGGTTTCATAACATATAGGTTTATGCAAACATATCAGAAGATCAGAAATAAATGCAGGAATTGGCTTGAGGGACATGCAGGAGTGCACGTCATTCAATCATGGTTAGGTATCGACTGTGGTTTATTCTGTGTCAGCACTCGGCCAGATCCCTATTAATGTTAACAAATCTATTGAGATCATTAATATTCAATAATCTCTTGATCTTAATTTTGAATATATCCAGACATATTTTGGTGAATGTATTACACATCAACAGCTTTTGAGTTAATTAACCAGTGAACTTCCACACCACCAGAGACCTGGGTTCGCTCGGATGCTTGCGGAGTTTGCACGTTCTCCCTGTGAATTCGTGGGATTCCTCTGGGTGTCCCAATTTCCTTCCACATGCCAAAGATGTGCGGGTTTGTAGGTTAATTGGCCCTCTGTAAATTGTCCCAACTGTGTAGGGAGTCGATGAGAAAGTGAAATAAAATAGAATTCATGTGAACAGATGATTGATGTGGACTCAGTGGGCCAAAGGGCCTGTTTCCAGGCTGCTTTTTTGAACTAAAAATGTTAGAGAAAATTATACAGTTAATGGCAGGACATTTAACAGCATTGATGTACAGAAGCATCTTCGAGCCAAGTTATAGCTTCCTGAAAGTAACAACACAAGTAGATCAAGTGGAAGGAAGATGTATGTGTGTTTGTCTTCATCTGCCGGGCAAAGAGAATAAGAATTAGAAGTCATGTTGCAACTTTATAAAACTTTGGTTAGGGAACATTTGGAGTACTGTGTGCAGTTTTGGTCACCCCATAACAACATGAATGTGGAGGTTTTGGGGAGGTTTACCAAGATGCTACCAGGATTAGAGGGTGTTATTTAGAAGGAGAGGTTGGACAAACTTGGATTGTTTTCTCTGGATCATCAGAAGTTAAGGGGAGATCTGATAGAAGTACATACAATTATGGAAGGCATAGATAGGGTAGACAGTCAGAGTCTTTTTTCCATTGTGGAAATGTCAAATACTGGAGGGTATAGCTTTGTCAGAGAAGAAAAGTTTAAAGGAGATTTGCGGGGCAGTGTTTTATACAAAAATTGGTGGGTGCCTGGAATGCGCTGCCAGGGGTGGTGGTGGAAGTAGATATGATAGTGCCATTTAGGAGGCTTTCAGGAAGGTACATGAATATGCAGGGTATGGAGGGATAAGGATCATGTGCACGCAACAAGGATTAGTTTAACCTGTCATCATGGTCAGTACAGACATTGTGGACTGAAGTGCCTGTTTCTCCTCTGTATGTTCCATGTTATATATTCCCAAACTTCAGAGAGTATACTGTATATTACCACCAGACCTGCTTATTTGTATTTTTCACTACCTTCATATCTTTTCAGTTCAATAATTTCTATTTGCATTTGCTTCCGTGTGCTAGGCGAGGAGTGAGAATAGAGACAACCGAATACCTTCCACCATTCTCAATGCCTACCAGTTTATTTGTGTGATCTCCCTCAACAATAAGAGTTAGAAATGTCCTCAGGATTACCTTCTCCCAGTAGAGTTCTTCAGCATAGGTGGAACTCTCTGTCGGTTTCCAGGTTTTCTAAATGTCTTGTTCTTTGAGTCACAGAGTCACGCAGCTTGGAAACCGTCCTTCAATCCACCAGTAACGATGGCACAGTGAACGCATTGAATGCAGTGCTGCTGCCTCACAGCACCACACATCTGGGTTTGATCCTGACCTTGGATGTTGTCTGTGTGGAGTTTGTATCTTCTCCAGGTGGCCGCATGTGTTTTACCGGTTACTCCGGTTAAATATGCTCCGGTTTTCTTCCACATCCCAAAGACTTACGGGTTTGTAGGTTAATTGGCCCTCTGTAACTTGCCCCTCATGTGTAGGGAGTGGATACTAAAGTGGGATAACATAGAAGTAGTGTGAGGGGGTGATCAACAGCAGGCGTGGACTCAGAGGGCCATTGGAAAAGTCCATTTGAAAGTCCATGCCAAAGTGGCACAGTTTTTCAATTCAACTTTAATGTCATTGCACAAATACGAGTATGGGTACAAGGAAATGCAGTTTAGCGTCAGTCCATAGTATAGTGCAATATAGAAATAAAAATAAAAATACAGAATAATCAAACAATAATCGAACAATGTGGACGGAGAGACTGGAGAAGTCTATCGGCGGGACTCCGAGTTCAGCAATGTGATGGTATTATTGTAGAAGCTGTTCCTCATCCTACTGGTACGAGTGGTGCGACTAATAGAGCTGCTGTTCCAGCACACCAAGCTCAGTCTTGATCTCCAATGCTGTCTGTGTGAGGGTTGCACTTTCTCCCTAAGACCGAGTTAATTTTCTCCACATGCTCCAGATTCAGTCCACACCCTAAAGACATGCAGGTCGGTAAATTGGACACATAAGAGACTGCAGATGCTGGAATCTTGAGTAACAAAAAAATGTTGGAGGCAACTCAGCGGGTCAGGTAGCACCTGTAGAAGGATTGGACAGGAGATATTTTGGGTTCGGACTCTTCAGGCTCAGTCTGAAGGAGGGTCATAACCAGAAAGGTTGTCAGTCAATTCCCTGTACAGATGCTGCCTGATCTGCTGAGTTTCTCCAGCACTTTTTTTGCATTAACTGGTCAGAGTAAATTGATCCTATTGTGTGCGTGAGTTATAGAATTTGGGAGGAGTTGATGAGAATGACGTAGCATAGAATTGTACCCTGTATATAACACGATGAAGCAGGATGTTATGGTTAAAATAGTTAAATGAGCCATGCTCAGTTCACTTAATTACATTAGTGCACAGAAACATCAAAAATGTTACACGTAGTTTCGCAGTTATTTTGGATTTTCTGGGGTGGGATATGGCCACTGCTAATTTAGAAAGTCAGCACTGCTGTTTACCACTGTTTAATAAATCCACTTGGTAGTTTATAGAATCTAGCCCCAATCCCACAGACTGTTTACTTTAGTGCATCCAGAAGCCAAGCATACATTGTATGATCATAACATACAAGCTAATACTGCTCAAATTCTTGCCTCATTTCGTATTATTTATATGTTGGACCATTGAAAGAATATTCCAGGATTGTAGGAAGTTAAAAGCAACTTGCAGGAATGATGCCGAGTTCAGTGATTGTGAAAAAAATATCCACATCAGTAATGTAACAGGCACCGCCAAGGATGGAGAATTCCATTGGATCATGGATCAACTTAGATTCCTTAGCAAACACAGGAGTGATGCTTACGTCCCACAACCCTTGACCTCAGGATTCTGTCAGAGCGAGCAGTCATAGCATTGTTGACAGCTATTTCTGGACTATATTTTGCATTTCCTCAGATCACAAGGCAGCCTTCACTTGATGAATCAGGTACACTATAACACAGAGGGATCCTATACCCGAGTACAGTTGATCCAACCTATTCCAACTGACCCTGAATCCCAATCTGCAAACCAAATGATTAAAAACAGTCAGTTTAATGCTGTTTCGGAAGTGAGTTAATTCTAGAACCCTCTGCGAATTAGATTTGGCTTTGAATCTCCTCAAGGCTAAATTGCATCCGGAAATTGTCCATTAAGCCAGAGTAATTTCAGCAGGTTACTTTACTGCACATTTGTGAATGTTGTTTGTAATATAATTCCTGTCATTATTAATGAACAGTAATGTACACTGCATATGTAAGTGCAGCTTAGCTTATTAACCGCTTGCTAATGCCTGCTAAAACAGATTATCTGACATATTTCTCAGATTTATGCTACCATAAATTTTGTAAAATGTTCGCCCTGAACACAGCCATCATCAAAATACTTTGGTTCCCACAGGGATAGAAGCTCATGTAACTGAACTCATTGATCTCCTCCCAATGGACTGATAACTTTCTGTTGACCCGAACAAAGTGCGGTCACTGTGTACTTTCACCCTGCAGGATTTGTCCTGCATTTCTGAACATGGAGCCAGTGCTCAAGTGATAATCACGGATGAGGTGGTGCCTAATGACAGGACTAGCATTTGAGAAGAACTGGTCAAGCTTCAGAAAGGATTTGTTGCACATGAAATCAATTTGTGGATGGTAATCACTGACCTAATGGTATCACCCTTTTACAATTCTACCATGAAAATGAAATTTAAGGTGAGAGAGGTGAATTTTAAAGGACTTAAAGTCATAGAGTCTTACACATGGAAACCGGCCAACATGCCCCATCTACACGAGTCCCACCTGCCTGTGTTTGGCCCTTATCCCTCTAAACTTGTCCTATCCGTTTACTTGTACAAATGTTTCTTAAACGTTGTAATAGTACCTGCCTCAAATACATCCTCTGGAACCTCATTCCATATACCCACAATCCTGTGTGTAAACATGTTACTCCTCAGGTTCCTATTAAATCTCCCCCCCCACCCTCACCTTAAACCCATGCCCTCTGGTCAGGACCTTCAGCACCTCAAGACGCATTCATTGACTGCCCCAAGTTCCCTTGTCCTCATGTCTTTCTCCACGATAAAAACAGAGGAGTAATATTAATTGAGGACCTTGCCCATCTCCTGTGGCTCCACACAGAGTTGACCGATTTGATTCCTAAGGAGTCTCATTCTCTCTCTGGTTACCCTTTTGCCCTTTATGTACATAACATTCCTTGAGATACCCTTAATATTAGAACTACCCCCTGTCCTTTCTGCCCTCCTGATTTCATTTCTCAACCTCGTCTTCAGCAGCAAAATGAACTTCCCCTTGGGGTATAAAAACAGGATTTGCAACGACCACCAGAATCATGGCTGATCGATTCTCCAGGCTGCTGGAAAATCCAGGCTCCAGACTATACACAACTGGGAACGGTGGGAGATTTAGAGAAAGGAGAGATAGGAGAGAATAAAAAGAGATGGTCTGTGGCAAGGAGCAAAATAAATAAAGCAGCAAACAAGGGTTTAGATTTCCAGCATCTGCAGTATTTTTGATTTGGGCTGAAGGGCCATGCATTGATCAGGCCGTGCCAGTTACTCTGAAGCATAGAACATTATCAGGCATTCCCCTTGGAATGCAGTCAAACTGGGAGACTGAGCAGAGGTTGTGCGGTCAAGGAAAAGATGTTTAAATAGGGGAAGGGCTCTCCTGCAGTGGGCAACAGATAAAGTGATCTCACCAACAACAGATTGGACCAACACTCTGCGATCTTGCCACATCTCACTGTGAAAGATGCGGACCATTGAACAGCTAATGAAGGGAAGACAAGAACAAAAACATCCCGTCCTCAGTGAGGTCAAGGCCAGCATAGGCCCAAAGCAAGAGCAGAATATTCAGATCAGCCAAAACGGCCACATGTATGAGTAGGAAGGATCTGCAGATGCTGGTTTACATCAAAGATAGACACAAAATGTTGGAGGAACACAACAGCTCAGGCAGCAGCTCTGGAAAAAAGGAGTAGGTGACATTTTGGGTCGAGACCCTTCTTCTCGACCCTAAATGTCACGTATTCCTTTTCTCCGGAGAAGCTGCCCAACCCACTGAGTTATCCAGCATTTTGTGCCAAATTTATGATCCATCCCACTTCCCCCAGAGGACCACACCATCATAAAAGCTGGTAGCCAGCCAATTCAATCCACTCCACGCAATGTAAAAACCCACTGAGAATATTAAACACAGTGAAGACCACGGGACCAGAATATATCCCAGCTGTAGTGTTGAAGACCTGCACTCCTGAACTAACTGTGACTTTAGCCAAGCAGTTCCTGAACAATTACAACCCTGGCAAGTACTTAACAATGTGGAAAACTGCCCAGATATGTCAGGTTTATAAAAAGCAGGATAAATCCCATCTGGCTAATCTCCACCCAATCCATCCACACTCATTTAGCAGCATAAGGCCATCAAACAGCACTTGCTCCCTAGCAACCTACACACTGTGGTGGCTTGGTCATACCACCAGCCCCAGACCCTCCAACTGAATTCCACAGGTGAGGTGTGGTGAGATCATCAGGTCATAAGGAATAGGAGTAGAATTAGGCCATTTGGCCCATCAAGTCTACACTGCCATTCATTCATGGCTGATCTATCTCTCCCTCCTAACCCCATTCTCCTGCCTTCTCCCCATAACCTCTGACACCCATTACTAATCAAAAATCTATCTATCTCTGTCTTAAAAATCTCCACTGACTTGACCTCTACAGCCTTCTGTGGCAAAGAATTCCAGATTCATCATTGACTAAATACATTTCTCCTCATCTCCTTCCTAAAATAATGTCCATTAATTCTGAGGTGAGGTGAGGTGTGGGTGACTGCCCTTGGCATCAAGACAGCATCTCTCTCTCCACATGTGTCATCAAAGGGAAAGCACTCCAGTGATCAGTCATAACATCACAGCTCAAGGTGTTCCTCAAGCCAACGTCCCAGGCTCAGTTTTCTTCAGTTGCTTACCCATCATTAGATCAGAAGTGGGAAGTTTCCAATTCCATTCACAACTCCTGAGGAAATAAAGCTGCCCATGACCACACACAAGACCAAGACAATGGTAAATCACATGTATACCTCAGGGAGCTAGGCAATGATTATCTCCATCAAGTAAGTGACTGGTCACCCATACGCAACTTGGAGTTATATGACCATCAACAAGTCTCAAACACTGAGGGTCGCCATTGACCAGCAAGTCAGCTGGACCAGTTACAAGAGCAGGTCAGGGGCTGCGTACTCTGTGGTCAATTATTCCGACACCCCAAGACCTTGCTATCATTCCAACATTTTGTGGTGAAAGGAATACATGAGTTGACATTGAGTGAGAAGATGATGCAGTAAAGCAGTGGTGGTTTGAGAAATCCTCGCGAATTCTAGCCTTTCTGCTGGAAGATCCATCAGGTGGCGCCATCGAGTGTGACACCCTCGCCAGGAGTTGTCTGTCCTTTCATCCTTTTTAGTTATTTTTAGTATGTCACAAAGTATGTTTTAAAGGTTTCTTAGTCTTTTTTATGTGGGGGGGGGGGGGGAGGGGGAAGGGGGAAACTGTTTCCCAGTCACTTACCTGGTCAAGATGCGTCTTTTCTCCGAGTCGCATTTTCGCGCCCCCCCCCCCCCCCCCGTGGGCTACCAGCTGGATTGGCACGGCCTTTCCTACCGGAGACCGGACAGAGCTTCAGCAGCAGTGTAGCACTGAATTCCATCGCGGAGTGGATCGATGCCTTGCCGGGGGATCGCCCGTGTTAAAGCTCCAGAGTTTTGGGCCTGTTGCTTTAACATCGTTGAGCTGTGGTTTGCAGAGCCTCTAGCCGCGGGCGGCGCTGACTTTATCATCGCAGAGTCCTGGGATCCCTTGCCGGGGCTCGCCAGTGTTGGAGCTCTGCCCAGCTCGGCCTGTGGACTTTGGAAGCCATGGTCTCCGGTAAGGAGCGGCCGATTCGGAAACTCCAAGCCGCTGAGTGTTTTCTTCCGTACCGACGCCAGAGCTATGATCATCCTGGCGAGAGGGCCTGAACATCGGGCCAAGAGTAGCGGCGACTGCGGAGGCCCCGACCACGGGTGAACAAGAGGAAGATGACTGAACTTTATTGTCATCCATCATAGTGGGAAACGTTGATTCCGCTGTGTGGGGATGTTTATGTTAAATCCTATCGTGTGTTGTGTTCTTTTTATTCCTATAGCTGTACTGTAACTCAAATCTCACTGTACCAATTGGTGCTCGTGACAATAAATGTAACTTGAACTTGAACTTGAAATGTTGATCCCAGATTCCACAACTGGAAGTATTTATAGGTTTGGGATCTGGATCCAACTTTTCCAGCATTCAGACTGGAAATTTGGGACAGTTTCTGATCAGGGAAACAGCATTCAATTAGAACAGTGTTTTTTTTTTTTTTAAAGAAACTAAGTAAGATTTAGCACAGAAAATAATAAGGAAGATTGGTTTATCATCTACCTTAAGATGGGTGATATATTACTGCCATCTCATTCATTTTTATCTTAATTAGATTACATGAGCTAAGAATGCTGTAATCAGATTACAATATTGGATATATTTAAACTGTCATTAGATTGCAGGTAGTGAGATTATACCTTCAAGGTAAGGATTAAGTTGCCTTCTCATGATACATGCAGAACCACATGCTCAATTCATGATCATGCTGAAATATTTAGCGGCAATTTCAGTTACAATAACATACTGAAAGGGTTCGGTTTGTAGAACATAAGGAACTATTTTAGTACAAAATGACTTCATGCATCTTTCTCTCACTTCTCAATAACTGTTGCTGCTGCATGTCCATACAGAGAGGCATTGGCTGATCAGTAATTATTTCCTGACAAAGTACAGCAGTTGCTGTGGAGATAAACCATGAAGTCATTTGCAGATTGATGCTAACATATCTCCGGGTCCACGCATTGTGGCGTGAAGCTGTGTCACAACTGAAATACAACAGGTCGTTCACTAAGTTTTCTGAGAAAAATGCTACCAATTCTTCTTAAGTTGCTAGAATTCTTAATGCTTACAATTCAAACTCAAAAGTATCATCAAAAATATCGAAGAACATTTGTTGTTGAATCAACAGTCATCTTAGAATTGTTGTCAGCTGTTCACATCACTCCAGTCCTCAAACAACTTCGCTGGCTTCCCATCTCCCACCGGATCAACTACAAAATCCTGATCCTCACCTACAAAGCCCTCCACCATCTGGCCCCCCCATACCTCACTGACCTCCTCTCCCCCTACCAACCCTCATGGTCCCTCAGATCCACATCAGCCGGTCTCCTCTCCATCCACGTCCAACCTCTGCAGTTTTGGGGACAGAGCCTTCTCCAGGGCAGCTCCCAGGCTCTGGAACTCCCTCCCCCAACTGATCCGCAATTCCGTGTCCCTCACCATCTTCCAGTCCCGCCTCAAGACCCATCTCTTCACCTCTGCCTATCCTTAGCCCCACGTCCCCCTCCCTTTTCATCTGTGCATTAATTGCCTCATATTGTGTTCTGTATTGAATTCTGTCTTTACTTTGTGTACTAGTCATGTCTCTACTATTTATTTCATTCCCCTTACATGTTTTTCCTCTACCTGCTAAATTTTTGTAAAGTGTCCTTGAGACTCTTGAAAGGCGCCCATAAATAAAATGTATTATTATTATTATTATTAGAGGTGAATAACATCATGACAGGAATAGATCAGGTAGATGCACAGAGTCTCTTGCCCAGAGTAGGGGAATTGAGGACCAGAGGTCGTTGGTTTAAGGTGAAGGGGAAAAGATTTAATAGGAATCTGAGAGGTAACCTTTTCACACAAAGGGTGGTGAGTGTATGGAACGAGCTGCCAGAGGATGTAGTTGAGCCAGAGACTATCATAGCGTTTATTAAACAATTAGACAGGTACATGGATAGGATATGTTTAGAGGGATATTGATTAAAGCAGGCAGATGGTAATAGTGTAGCTGGGACATTATGGCCGGTGTGGGCAGGTCAGGCCGAAGGGCCTGTTTCCATGCTGTATGACTCTATAACTCTTTGACTTTTGAGAAGAATTCTAGTCTCTTCTAGTCTCTTGCAATTTGTTGAACACTGGCCTTGAGATATTTGCAGTTGTGGTTGCACAGAGACGCCAACCAGGTGCCCTGATTGTTGAGTTGCGTGGTTGGGTGCCTTATTCGTGCAGGTCCTACATTGAGCTACAACCCTGGCCTGCTATTTGGGGAGTATAGCAGTGTCTGCCCACATGTGATGTTGTGTGTATCAGCTCCCAAACAAGCAAGATGATCCTGAAACTTAAGAATTATTTGTTCCATTTCCAGTCCTGGAACCACTGTGCTTTTGTAGTCTGATCTGCACATTGATACGACAAACTGGCACATCCAGCCTAGGGGGACCTCATCTCTGCTCTTATTCCTGATTCAGCATTTGCCTTGTAAAGGTAAACGAGAGAGCCAAATACTATATACCTCAGGATTAGCCAATATTGATTGGCCACAAACTGTAGTGGCCCTGTAATTCACAAGTGCGTTCGGCCCTACAATCTACTTCAAGGCAGAGTTGGCACATAGTCTGAATGGGGCTACGGAAATGTGAAATGAAGGAACTAAGCAAACCACAGGGATGATTTTTCTTCACTTCAGATCTTTCTGTTTCAAAGTATACAGATGTGGCCTGGTATTTGGTGTGTGCACTTTTAAAGTTAGCAAATTGGATGTGATTTTTTTTTAATTGGAGATAGGCTGCTTCATGTCTTTCCAACTTGATGGGCTTTTATGTCATTGACAGCAGGCTGCTTCTCTTAGACATCATGCAAGCCTGACTTCATTCTGTGTTATTTTAAACTTTGTTAAGTTTAGGCAGGAGCATTCTATCATAGTGCATGATACAGCATTGACCTAGCCCCTGGCTCCTTCCCAGTTTCTTCCTTGAGCCCGAGTCCACACCCTCTCCTGGTTTACAGTCTCCACCTTGGCAACTGGCCTGTCACTTGCTTAGAGTCAGTCTAACTCCATAAACCTCATGTTAATCTTTGCACAGGCTCCAGAACCTTATCACAGCTCTGGGTACAGACTTAGTCCTGGCTTAAACCCAAACTGACCTCCCAGCCTCTGGCTCCAGTTTGAACGTACACTGAACAGATCACCCTCTGGTTGAGGAGTTCACCATGACATGAATTAAACATTTGTGTTAAGTTTGTGTTTGTTTTTTTTTTCTTTAATTTAGGAATCGTAAATTCACTGCCTACCACAACCTACAGCGTAGAGACGCTATCTCCAGGCTGCCATCTTAAATCATTCACACAACAAAAGCTTTTCTGCTATTTTGTTTAGTTGTGTGACCTGCGCACAATGTCTTTTTCATATAGTCCACAGTAAGTCCACTAAACTAAGGTATAATATTACATTAGACCAATTAAAGACAGATTCTTCAAATAAGGGAGTTGATTTGGAACTTCCAACTAAACGACACAAAGCCAAGCTACTTCTGCAGTTTGTAAATGCGGCAAAAGGTATAAAAGAGTTTACTTATAAACACAATCAAAAATGTTGTCATTTGTGAGGTTATTCTGACCCAGCTTCTATTATATGTTTACATCTGGGTAAAAGATGAGAACAAGAACAAGGAGCTTTACATGGCTCTGGGCCTGTATTCGCTGGAGTTTAGAAGGATCTCATTGAAACCTACCGAATAATGAAAGGCCTAGATAGAGTGGATGTGGATAGGATGTTTGCCCTAGTGGGAGGGTCTTGGACCAGAGGGCACAGCCTCAGAATAAAAGGATGTAACTACAGAATGGAGATGGGGAGGAATTTCTTTAGCCGGAGGGTGTCGAATCTGTGGAATTCATTGCCACTGTGGAGCCCATTGGGTATTTTTAAAGCGGAGATTGATAATTTTTTGATTAGTAAGAGCATCGAAAGTTATGGGGAGAAAGCAGCAGAATGGGGTTGAGAGGGAAAAATGGATCAGTCATGATCAAATGGATCAGACTCGATGGGCCAAATGGCCTTATTCTGCTCCTATGCCTTATGGTCTTATGGTCTAACATGCATCTGGTTAAATAACTTTTAATATCAACCCAGCTGATGGAGTGCTTTTGAAGAGAAGTCACAGTTATGCTGAAGAAGAACTAAGATGACACTGGATGCACAATTAAGTATTACTGGAATGGATATGCTTGGTAACACAATAATCCCCAAATTCCTCAGTATAGTGAAGACTTGAAACAGAGAGTGCACTGCAGAACACATATAAAATGTCTCAGATAATGCACATGGGCATTTATGTAGGAGAAAACCAACTGCGAATAGCTGCAATAATCAGAAAAATGGCAAGTGTGGATGACTTTCTTGTCCACTGATTAGGTCCCTTGCATTAGGGAGGGAGAAAATGCAAGATGTAGCATGTAGCTGCAGACTGAAAGAACCAGGTCTTATTCATACCATGATTTAGCCAAAAAAAACTGTACCTAGAACTTCTGTGAGGTTAGTGTAAAACAAATCCACCTCCCCACCCCTGCCCCTATCATCTCAAGTGCAGATGGTGAAGTTCTGCTGCAGGATGTGCATTTGGGCAATTACTTTTCCATGAACACAGAGCTGCCTTCAATGTATTCCAACCCATTCATTCGTCTAAGACCACAAAGTACATTTTTTGGCAAAAGTTTGGAATGCTCTTCCAGATTTGGAATACTCCATCGGGTGGAGTCACCATGGTGGCCACCTCGCCAACAGTCTCTCTGTCCCATCTCTGTTTTTATTATTTTATTAAGTACGTTTTAAAAGTATGTTTTAGTGTTTCTTGGTTTGTTTTATGTGGGGGGGTGGGGGTGGAATAGGGGGAAACCTTTTTCAGTCACTTACCTGCGATTTTTCTCCGTGTCGCTTCTCCGTCCCTCCCCCTTCGACCTACAACATGGAGTGGTGCAGCCTTTCCTGGAGACCAGCCCGGAGTTTCAAGCCACGGACGCGACACCGACTTTAACATCAGGAGCTGTGGTCCTTTGCCGAGGGTCGCCAGTGGAGTTCCAACCGCAGGGCCTGTGGACTTTAACACCGTGAAGCCACGGTCTCCGGTAAGAAGAAGCCGACTTGGGAGCTCCATGCCGTGGAGTGTTGCTATCCATCCCGACGCCAGAGTTTCGATCATCCCGACGAGAGGGCTTGAGCATCGGACCGTCGGCAGCGGCAGGTACGGAGGGTTCAAAGGCCCCGACCATGGGTGAACAAAGGAGGAAGATGACTGAACTTTATTGCCTTTCACCACAGTGAGGAATGGGGATTCCACTGTGGTGGATGTTTATGGTAAATTGTGACTGTGTGTATTGTTACTTTTCATTTAGTATGGCCGAATGGTAACTCAAATTTCACTGTGCCTTAGTTGGTTAATATACGCAAACTTGAACTTGAACAACCAATAATTAATGCTAGGGCAATGATACATTTTAAAATCAAAATCTGGTAGATTTTGTTTAACCTGAATTATTAAGTTTGTGAGAAAATACCAAACTTATGTGGTGTTGTAGTTCAGCCTTACTCTTCCTGTACCAGTGGAACAAGCTCACAAATAACTCCTTGTCTTATGATCCCTTGACACAGAATGAGCAATAGTTCACCAGCTATGTATTCTATTCCGCCTCCAATTTTCATTTTGATTGATATCAATGATAGTCAATATCATAGGCAAGCAGTTAGCCATCACCATGGATGGATCCCTACTTGATGAACTTCAATCCTTGTGCGTTTGATTACAGTGAATCCCAGTTTAGATCTGTAACTTGGCACTTCTCATTTACAGCTGCGTTAATTAAACTTGCAGAGTATCAGCACAGAATGAGTTTGTTCTGCATGTTAGTTACTGCTGTGCCTTGTCAGCTAGCGATCACAGGAAAGTGGGTCAAAATCTGCAAAATATATGTTGTAGCTGGACAACCTCTGTCACTCTGTGTCTGTGCAAAATGAAGCAACCTCACTGCAAAGTCATTAATCATTCAAAATGTATTAACTATATGAAATGCAGGCAATATGAGATAATTCTTAAAATAATTTACATGTATATCAATAGAAATCAGCGAAGAGCTTCCACATCCGCTTATTTTTAATTTTAACACGTGCTCTCAAACTCTTAGATCAATCTTACAGAAATGTAATAACAATAAGAAAGAATTTAATGTAATTTTTGGGTCTTATTAACCATGTGCTGGACATTTTGACCAGAACATAGTTACCAAAGGATTTTGTTTATTTTTCTTTCTCATAGTCTGCTCTTTACTAATCCATGTGGTAGTTTAGGGAATGGTCCAAAGGCAAGTTATCGAGGGAAATGTTGGGAATTATTGTGGTGCTCAACTCAAGTGGGCAGTTGAGAAACTAAAACTAACAGAGTGCACTCAAAACCTTTTTAGATTTGACTTAAAATCCATCAGTACACTGGAAGAGACTGATACTAGAAGTCTTTTCATTAGTCATGGAGTCATAGCGTGGAAACAGGCCCTTCGGCCCAACTTGCCCATACCGGCCAACATGTCTCAGCTACACTAGTCCTACCTGCCTGCATTTGGTCCATATCCCTCCAAGCGCGTCCTATCCATGTACCTGTCTAACTGTTTCACAAACGTTGGGATAATCCCGGCCTTAACTACCTCCTCTGGCAACTTGTTCCATACAACCACCACCCTTTGTGTGAAAACGTTACCCCTCAGATTCCTATCAAATCTTTTCCCCTTCACCTTAAGCTTATGTCCTCTGGTCCTCGATTACCTACTCTGGGCAAGAAACTCTGTGCATCTACCTGATCTATTCCACTCATGATTTTATACACCTCTAATAAAGGGCCATTTTATGATATCTTATGATATTCTTTAGCTAATTCTGTTTGTTTAAGGAAATGGCAATAATTTACAACTGAGAAATACAAACTCTCAGCAACATAACCACGGCAATTAGAGACTGTATCCGTCCATGGGCAATAACCAAGCTCCATTTCTAATAACTTCAAATCAGACAGTGGTTGGAAGGTCAGATTCTGCCAACGTTATAGACTCACTGATTTTGAACATGCCTCCTGCACTCTTAAAAAATATCACCTCTAAAAACTATACAAAATAAATAAATATACAAAACTAAATTGCAGTTATTTAAAAATATATTTTGAAATGTTGTGCTTTGAATTTTATGCCCACAAATTGTTATCAGTCATCCTCTCTAGGGTATTGTAAATTGTTGCACACTCCAAACATTTTCTCCAAGACATTATCCGTACAGTATGGTTTAGGGAAGATACAAGAAGCCCATCAGGGCCATTAATTTTAAAAGCTTTGCCAAAATAAATGGAAGTTATTCTTGTTCCTGTGAGTAATGAACTAAATAATTCATTCTTGCTTCCTCTAAAATGCATTGGCCTTCACAATCTAATAGTTATTAAGCTCCTACATTTCATCACATTTTAACTTAACCACAGGAACTGGACAAGACAACTCAGAGAGACCACCGGTGATAGAACAGCTCAACTCCACAACTCAACTCTCACCCAATGCCATTGCTTGGTTCTCCTGGAATCAACAAATCTATCAGAAACTGAATGGTGCAGTCTCTAAGATAGAGAGTTTTAAAAACCGCAACGCACTTAGTAAACAATCTCATCCATTATTCTGAGACTGTCACTTCTAGTTCCAGACTCCCCAGCCAGGAAACACATCCACCCGCATCGAATCAGTCAAGCCCCTGAAGAATTTTATATGTTTTAATGAGATTGACTCTCATTATTTCAAACTCTAAGCAATATGTTGCCTAGTCCTCTCAATATTTTCCCAAAGGACAATCTGTTTTTTCCATAAATCACACTGGTGACCCTTTGTTCTACTCCCTCGGAGACAAAAGTAGAAAAGTCAAACAAAACTGTACACGGTACTTGTATTGTGGTTTCATCAACTGCAATTACAGACTTCTTTATTCATATATGTTAATCTCTTTGCAGTATTATCTAATCCCTTAGTTTTTCTGATCCATTTAGTTTTTCTAATTGCATGTTAATTCATTGAGATTTCTTTGCCAGTTTGATAATAATGTTAGAGGTTTGAATGGCTAACAAATACCAGTTCCTTCAGAGAATTTGCTCTGTTAAATCCCAACTCAATCTTAGATTTTCTGAATAAACAAGGAACTGCAAATGGTGGTTTACAAAACAAAGACACATAATGCTGGGGTAACTCAGTAGGTCAGACAACATCTCTGGAGAACATGGAGAGATGACATTTCGGGTCGGAACCCTTCTTCTGACTGATCAGATTAGAAGAAGGTTCCTGACCCAAAGCGTCACCTTTCACCTTCTCCAGAGATGCTGCCTGACCTGCTGAGTTACACCAGCACTTTGGGTCTTCTTTTATTAGATGTTCTGAGTTTGTTTCTGAGCCCTGAATTCCATATTCCATAAACGAATGAACGGAACTTGCCAATGAAGGTTAATACACCTATCGGAGTTTCCATTCATCTTAGAAAAAACAAACCTACTGTATGTGCCCGACTCGCACACATGAATCCCCATATTGTGAGCATCTCCATAGTTTATGTGAGGAACAATGATCCTTGGATTTGGTCTAATTTATTTTCCTCACCCTCTCCGCCCTATGAATGGTATCAACAAAACTTACTTTGAAGTACTTTAATAGTGGAAGCATTTTGGAGATGGCAATGCAACACGATGGACAATTGTTAACCACACATCAGAATGTGGGCTTTTTTGATTAAGGAAAGACTGTTTATAGAAAAAGAAAGATGTTGCTACAGAGAAGGAAAATAAAAACTCAGGGGGTGGGAGAGGTGCAACATATTATTTTAAATGTGTTTTTTTGCAGTGGCAATTAGTCCTCCTTGAGTAAATATGGAAACCATTCAGTTTTGCCAGCTACAACTCCACTACATGCTTAGCATAGCTCTGACACTCCATTGCAGCACTGAAGGATTGCTGCAATGCCGGATATGTTAACAGAAGATAAGAATAAGACTTTAGAAAACTCTTGGCCTGCCCCTTCAGATGTACAGTATGTGAAATGGCTATGACTGGACGTGAAAAGCAACAGCTAAACTTCCCAATTTTTGGTAGGCTATTTCCTTGTTGAACATGAATGCAAAAAATAACTTAAGTAGATAGAGATGACAGTAGGAATTGGCAGGGATTTAATGGGAAACATATACCCAAAATGCTGGAGTAAATCATTTTGGATTTCATGGTAACGATATTATTTTGATGATTTCTAGCTTTTGATGGCCATGTAATAGACTCTAAGATGTCAATATGTTTCAGAAGGGACTGGCAGCATCTCTGGAGAGACGGAATGGGTGACGTTTTGGGTCGAGACCCTTCTTCAGACTTTGAAGTCTGATGAGAATGAGATCCATTACAATGGTGTTCCAGAAAATGGCAGGCTTGATGTCACCAGGATTCTGAGCATCTGATATATTTAGATTTCTGTAAACCTTTTGATATTGTGCCATAGAAGCAATTAACTTGCAAGACAGGAAGGCAAAGAACAGTGATCAGGCATATGAGATGGAATGGAAACCCATTAACCAGAGAAGGAGTTGTGCAGCCATGAATGGATTTGCAACATCTCATCAAGGGATTGGTAGAGATTTGTCATAAGAATCAGAACAGAATATTGGTTGAAAAGCAAAAAATTCACCGAAGGCTGGAAATCTAAAATAAGTCTGAAATGTTAACTCGGTCTCTCCACAGATACGGATTGACTTCCTAACTATGTAGAGCATTTTATGCTTTTGTCTGAGATTATGATTATTTACAATGAATAAAATAAACCTGAGTGGAGTCAGAAATGTTTCTGTTGATACCAATTCTCAGGACACGCACCTGAAAAGAAATATGTGTTTAAGAAGGAACAGCAGATGCTGGAAAATCGAAGGTACACAAAAATGCTGGAGAAACTCAGCGGGTGCAGCAGCATCTATGGAGCGAAGGAAATAGGCAACATTTTGGGCCGAAACCCTTCTTCAGAAATATGTGAACTGGGAGCAGAAATAGAAGATTATCCTTTGAGCCTGCTCCATCGTTTAAACAACGATGGCTGATCTGATTTGAATCTCAGCGCCATATTAGCACCAATCCCACCAAGTAGAATTTTCATTAAAAATATTCCTTAAAATCATTAAAAATCGCTGCTTCTCACACCATTTAGGAAAAAGACTTGCAAGGACACAGTGCTTCCTGAGAAAGATTGTTTGATCCCAGTCTCCAATTTTCAACTCCGTATTTTTAATTGGTGATCCCAAGTTCGACACAAAGGAAACATCCTCACAATGGTATTACCATTGCCCAGAGTCCCATTATCAGTATCATGGAGGTCAGCACTGATCAGGAACTCAGTTGGACCAGCCATATAAATGCAATGACCACAAGACCAGGTCAGCAGCTGGAGATTCTGCAGAGAATAATCATCCTCTGACATCCTCAGGCCTTAGCGTCATCTACAAATCACGCCTGAAGGTTGATGAAACATTCACCAGTGCCTGGATAGTGCAGAGGAAACAATTCTCAAAATCAGCACCATTCAGAATAAAGCAGCTCATTTGACTGGCATTCTCGTCAACCACTCAAAACACTTATTTCCCCCACCACAGACATACAGCGGACACATTGTGCACCATCTAAAAAATACAATGCGTTAATCAGGCTACTCTGACAGCACCCCCCAAATCCACAAACTCTACCTGTGAGAAGAACAAGGAGAGCAGGTGCATAGTCACCCACCATCCTGACTTGGAAATATTTCACCAGTGCTTTTTCATCACTGAGTCCCTGCAGCTCCCTATCCAGCAGTATTCTGAGAGTACCGTCTTTACAAAGCTAACAACAGTTCCGGGTGGTGGCTTAAGAGCAGTTGGAGATGGTCAATAAATGCTGGCTTTGCCGTGATACCCAGATCCTGAAAATGAATTAAAAAATAAAATTACAAGTGAATCTCAGCTTCATCTGGAAGGACTCTTTAGGTCTTTGGATGGTGGAAGGTAAGAAGTAAAAGGTCAGATGTGACTTGGAAACATACAACACAATTTAGATTTCAAGTACAGAACAGAGATCATTGTTTTCAAGATCTGCAGTGATTCACATTGAATTGTACTTAGTATTGTTCAAACAAAAAGCAAGAGATTTTCAATAAATAAATATTCTCCATAAGGATATTGCCACAATTTTATGGAAAATTCAACAGGATTTGCCTAATGTTACTTGCTATTTCTAGATGTGACCTTGGTCTGATGGCAATTAGTCATTTCTCTCTATGAAACATTGCAGAAATTTTAGATTTTAGAGTGAGATTCAGAAGTATAAAATATTGCTGCAATCCACATAGTGTTGTCTTTGATTGTCTGGGAAAGATGATTAATTGCTAAAAAAAATTCCTACTACTCTTATTATAATTCTGACTCTTCATTCCCTAAAATACGACCAACTCACTCAGCCACATGCTGCCCCAGTTACAGATGTCACTTCAAGATTGCCAGTTTTGGGTGAATTCACAAACTAGGATGCAGGTCCCCAATCAATCCAAATTTAGAATGGCTCCACAAAGAGTCAACAATACAAACCTTCCACTACAAACATTATGTGTGTCTTGCAAGGAAATGTGGGTATTAAAACAGAAACATTTGGTTTATTGTAACTGTGTTTAGACAGAAAATCAGGTCTCAAAAATGTTTGTACATCTAGACTTCAGACTTTTCTTTAAACTTTAGACTTTAGAGATGCAGCACAAAAACAGTCCATTCGGCCAACCAGCAATTCCTGTACACTAGCACTATCCTACATACAAGGGACAATATACATTTTTATGCTAATCAACCTACAGACTTATACGTCTTTGGAGTGTGGGTAAAAACTGGGGCACCTTGGGAAAACCCACACAGTGAGAACATGCAACGTCTGTACATTCAAAAACCGTAGTCAGAATTGAACCCAGGTCTCTGGCACTATAAGGCTGCAAATCTACCCCTGTGCCGCCCTACAAAATCTACATTTTCCATTCATAACTTTCCAGTCATTTTAAAAGTATTGATAACTTGTTCTCCATAAATGGCAATAACTTGCACAACAATTTACATTTACTGCCTTACCATGCTCGTGAGTTATTAAAGTTACGGGCTAAATGTGTGCAAGCAGTGCCACAAACTCACAGATTTGCAAGGTAGGGATCTGGTTTCCCCTCTCAGTCTGGTTTATGTGTCACTTCAAATCTATCCAGGTATTTCTCAATTGACATATGTTCTGTATACAAATGTTTTGCTGCAATGCCATTTACTGTTTTGGGTACACGTCCTTGATTTACAAACATACTTGCTACTAACAAATAGCTCTTTGCCCATCGGAGAGCACAGTACCAAAATACCCACAATGAATTTTGCCCAGCCTTACTGATTTAGGATATTTTGCTGAACAAAACATTTTCCAGGAATGAACACTTGTGTAAATTGAGGAAGAAATTGAAGTTGACTCTTAAACCCCATGGGGCAACTGGTGAAGTTCTTGTTATTGCTGCCAGCTATAAACTCCTATAAAGAGAGAAGTATGACCAGATAAATGGAGAAGTATAACCAGAGTATGAATAAAAATGATGGCTTACGAGGCAAACGGGCTGCCATGGAGTCTAGACAAGCGGAGTCTAGAGGAGAGACCAATAAGGAATAAGGCATGTCTGAAGAAGGGTTTTGACCCAAAACTCCACCTATTCCTTTGGTCTAGAGATCCTGCCTGGCCCGCTGAGTTACTACAGCAATTTGTGTCGATCCAAGGAATAAGGTATTACTGAAAGATGTCTGGGAGCAAATATCAGTGGGGGAATATTTAGAGAAGTCTGTTCAAGAAGGAACTGCAGATGCTGGAAAATCGAAGGCAGACAAAAGTGCTGGAGAAATTCAGCGGGTGCGGCAGCATCTATGGAGCGAAAGAAATAGGCAATGTTTCGGGCCAAAACCCTTCTTCAGACTCATTTAGAGAAGTCTTGAGGGAGAATAACTAAAAAAGAATATGGACCACTCTAAAGCAGACGAAGACCAGTTTCAAAGGAATGGGTTTTCAAAGGATGTGGCCCGGATAACCAGAAAACACCATATAGCAGACAACACAGCAAATGAATAATGGCTAGTCTTTAAGAAAGAGGTTGTTCAGGTACAGATAATGTTTATTCCCATGAGGGAGGAAGATACGCCAATTAATTCCAGACTCCCTGGATACCCAAAGCAACAGTGGTAAAATAAAGCTGATGAAAGAGTAGGCTGGGGTGTAGACATGATGGTGACTTCATCAGTCAGTGTATTTTTCCCCTGCACGGAGAACCCGACCTTTCCCTGTCGGGTCTCCGTTGTCGTTGGGGCTGCACCGTGGAGCGGCCTCCAGCAGGAACGACCTGGGGCTCAGTCACGGAGCTGCGGAGCTACTCACCATCACGGAGCTGGCCGAGTCCGGAGCGGGAGGAGCGGTGGTGGCGCGCTGCTGCGACGCAACCCTCGGAGATTCGGAGGCTCCAACCGCAGGTCCGGTGGACAGTGATATCGGGAGCCCGCGGGACCCTGCTGGGAGACCGCTTTTCGGGGCTTCCGCAACGGCAACTTCTCCCGCCCGAGTAGCGGGGTCGAGGAGTACCTGGAGCGGGGCCTTACATCATCGCCCGGCGTGGTTTCAACGGCTGCGGGACTTTGCTAGCGCCCGCCGGGGCTCCAACAACAAGACCCGGAGCGCGGCCTTGCATCACCCGGCGCGGCGTTAATGGCCGCGGGACAATTGTTATCGCCCGCCGGGGGCTCTGACTTTGACTCTGACATCGGGGGGAGAGGGAAGTGCAGGGGAGAGATACGTTTTTTTTTGCCTTCCATCACAGCGAGGTGGAGATGCGCTGTGATGGATGTCTGTGTAAATTGTGTTGCGTCTTGGGTCTTTTTTTTCTTGTATGTATGACTGCAGAAACAACATTTCACTTGAGCCTCTATGAGGTTCAAGTGACAAATAAATTGTATTGTATTGTATTGTATTGTATTTAGAGCAGGAATTGGGACAGCATGGTGCAGCTGTACAAGAAGCTGACAGAACCACATTTGGAGTACTGAGTACAGTTCGAATGGTCCTGCTATAGGATGGATGTCACTAAACTGAGAGGGTGCAAAACAGATTTCCGAGGATGTTACCAAGGGTTTGAGTTATAAGGAGAGGCTGGAGAGGCCATGTCTCTTTTTCTTGGAGAATGAGAGGCTGAGGGGTGACCTTGTAGAGGCACATAAACGTAAGTGCGGCACAGGTAAGGTGAATGGCCACAATCTCTTCCCCAAGGACATTGGTTTAAGGAGAGATTTCAAATGGATTTGAGGGACAACGTTTTCACACAGAGGCTTGTGCATAAGGAACAAGATGCCACAGGAAATGATCGAGTCGGGTACAATTATGACATTTGAAAGACATTTGGGCGGGTACATAAGTAGGAAAGGTTTGGAGTGATATGGGCCAAGTGCAGGGTCTAGCACAGTTAGACAACATGGTCAGCATGGACGTTGGGCCGAAGGGCCTGTTACTGTGCTGTATAGCTCAATTACCTCAAAAGGAAGATCATAAGTAAGAACCAGACTGATAATTGAAAATCTAAATGTAAAAAGGGAAAAGGGATAAAGAAAAAGTATATGTAAAGCCTGTGGGAAATATAAAATGGAATCCAAAATTCTTACATTGGCATATAAATGCATAGTAATATGAGAAATGAGGCCAGTCAAGTACCAGAGAGGAGGTCCCCACATGAAGGAAGGAAAAAAGTATGAGCAAGGTACCAGATGAGTAATTTACATTGGCCTTTAATAGGGAAGAAGCTGCAGTCTCAGTAAAAGAGAATACCGGTTAGATATCAGATTGGTGACATTTTGATAAAGCAAATGCAGAGGCCAGTTAAAATAATCTGCTCCAGAGATTTGCTTCTTAACTTGCTGAGAGAAATATGGGTGGAAATTGTTGTAAAATTAGCAAAAATAACCCTTGTTGGGGCTGATGCCTAAAGACTGGAGAACTGTGAATGTTACACTCTTGTTCATTAAAAGAGTATTTGGATAAACCAACACAGTTTGACCTTGGTGGTCAGGAAAATGTTTAGAAATGATGATCAGGGATAAGACCGATAGTAATTCTGACAAGTGTTGATTAATTGAGAAAGTGTGGGGTTGTTAAAGCCGATCATGTCAAAGTAACTTGGCGTAGATTTTGGATGAGGTAACGGAGAGGACTGATGAAGGGATTGTGGTTGACGTGATGTTTGTGGACTGAAAAATATATATGATGAAAGATCACATAATATCTTTTCATCAAGAGAAAACGCTTGGAATAAAAGGAGTCGATAGCTGCTTTGTAGGCAAATTGGCTGACTGACAGGAAACAGTGAGCAGCAAACAGGTCTCTTTCAGGCTAGATGTGCATGCGCAGTGTGGTTTCCCAAGGCCAGTTATCACATGGACTCAAGTAATACAGAGCACAATTTTCATATTTGTAGACATCAAAGTCAAAAATTTAATGAACCACAAGGACAAACAGATTTGCAAAGGTCAGACAAAAAATTGGGTGACGTTTCAAGAGCAACAGAAGATGACGAAAAATGCAATACGGGGAGAAAAGATGAGGTACGAAGGTAAGCTAGCCAAGAATACAAAGGAGGACAGTAAAAGCTTCTTTAAGTATGTGAAGAGGAAAAAAAATAGTTAACCCTTGAAGTTGGACCCTTGAAGACTGAAAAAGGAGAATTTATTATGGGGAACAAGGAAATGGCAGATGAGTTGAACAGGTACTTTGGATCCGTCTTCATTAAGGAGGACACAAACAATCTTCCTGATATACTAGTGACCGGCAGATCTGGAGGGATGGAGGAACTGAAGGAAATCCACATTAGGCAGGAAATGGTGTTGGGTAGACTGATGAGACTGAAGGCTAATAAATCTCCAGGGGTTGATGGTCTGCATCCCAGGGTACTTAAGGAAGTGGCACTAGAAATCATGGATGCATTGGTGATTATTTTCCCATGTTCTATAGATTCAGGATCAGTTCCTGTGGATTGGAGGGCAGCTAATGTTAACACACTTTTTAAGAAAGGCCGGGAGAGAGAAAACCAGTTAGCCTGACATGGGTGATGGGGAAGATGCTGGAGTCAATCATAAAAGATGAAATAGCGGCACATTTGGATAACAGTAACAGGATCGGTCCGAGTCAGCATGGATTTACGAAGGGGAAATCATGCTTGACTAATCTTTTGATAAGACCCCACATTTGATAAGGTCCCACACAGGAGATTAGTGGGCAAAATTAAGGCACATGGTATTGGGGGTAGAGTGCTGACATGGATAGAAAATTGTTTGGCAGACAGGAAACGAAGAGTAGGGATTAATGGATCCCTTTCAGAATGGCAGGCAGTGACTAGTGGGGTACCGCAAGGCTCAGTGCTGGGACTCCATCTATTTACAATATACATCAATGATTTAGATGAAGGGATTCAAAGTAACATTAGCAAATTTGCAGATGACACCAAGCTGGGTGGCAGCGGGAACTGTGAGGCCGATACAATGAGAATGTAGGGTGACTTGGACAGGTTGGGTGACTGGGCAGATGCATGGCAGATGCACTTTAATGTGGAAAATGTGAGGTTATCCACTTTGGTAGCAAAAACAGGAAGGCAAATTATTTTCTAAATGGTGTCAAGTTGGGAAAAGGGGAAGTACAACGGGATCTGGGGGTCCTTGTTCATCAGTCAATGAAAGTAAGCATGCAGGCAGTGAAGAAAACGAATAGCGTGTTGGCCTTCATAGAAACATAGAAACATAGAAAATAGGTGCAGGAGTAGGCCATTCGGCCCTTCGAGCCTGCACCGCCATTCAATATGATCATGGCTGATCAAGGCAAGCTAGGCACAAGGCACAAGGTTCATAACAAGAGGACTTGAGTATAGGAGCAAAGAGGTCCTTCTGCTTTTGTACAGGACCCTAGTGAAAACACAACTAGAGTGTGCAGTTTTAGTCACCAAATTTGAGGAAGGACATTTTTGCTATTGAGAAAGTGCAGCGTAGGTTCACAAGGTTAATTCCCGGGATGGCGGTACTGTCATATTCTGAGAGTACGGAGTGGCTGGGCTTGTATACTCTGAAATTTAGAAGGGTGAGAGGAGATCTCATTGCAAACTGATCACTAGACTAAGTGGGACCCGTTGGGTCCCATGTTCACACGGGAGGGCTGGTCCCCCAAAGCAATATTCCACCTCTCCACCAATTCCAATATTGGTGGCCAGTGGGGGAGGGGGGGGAGGGGTTTCTGGAGCGCTGGTATGGGTGTTGTGGGCTGAAGGGACTGGTTTCCAGAGGGCTAGTATGGACATTGTGGGGCACTGCCAAATGGATTCCTGGGGTGGCAGCTCAGTCACTCAAGCCTGATGTGCTAGCAGCTCACTCATGGCTGGTGGGCTGGCAGTTGACTCATGGCTATTCCTTGAAATTCAATTCCAAGCAGGGTGCAAGGCCACTAAATTCAAATGCAGGTTCCTACCACTTCAAGCAGGGTACAAGGCCACCAAATTCAAGTGCTGTTTCTTACCACTTCAAGCAGGGTGCCAGACAACCAAATTCAAGTGCAGTTTCCTACCACTTCAAGCAGGGTGCAAGGCCACCTAATTCAAGTGCAGTTTCATACCACTTCAAGCAGGGTGAAACCATCATAAAACCACCATAAAACAACACAAAACACCACATAAACACCGCACTCACAATTCAGTAGACATTCAGTACGCTCAGTTGATTCACAGCTCAGATCTGGAGTGATGGAGGAACTGAAGGAAATCCACATTAGGCAGGAAATGGTGTTGGGTAGACTGATGAGACTGAAGGCTAATAAATTTCCAGGGGTTGATGGTCTGCATCCCAGGGTACTTAAGGAAGTGGCACTAGAAATCATGGATGCATTGGTGATTATTTTCCCATGTTCTATAGATTCAGGATCAGTTCCTGTGGATTGGAGGGCAGCTAATGTTAACACACTTTTTAAGAAAGGCCGGGAGAGAGAAAACCAGTTAGCCTGACATGGGTGATGGGGAAGATGCTGGAGTCAATCATAAAAGATGAAATAGCGGCACATTTGGATAACAGTAACAGGATCGGTCCGAGTCAGCATGGATTTACGAAGGGGAAATCATGCTCGACTAATCTTTTGATAAGACACCACATTTGATAAGGGCCCACATAGGAGATTAGTGGGCAAAATTAAGGAACATGGTATTGGGGGTAGAGTGCTGACATGGATAGAAAATTGTTTGGCAGACAGGAAACAAAGAGTAGGGATTAATGGATCCCTTTCAGAATGGCAGGCAGTGACTAGTGGGGTACCGCAAGGCTCAGTGCTGGGACTCCATCTATTTACAATATACATCAATGATTTAGATGAAGGGATTCAAAGTAACATTAGCAAATTTGCAGATGACACCAAGCTAGGTGGCAGCGTGAACTGTGAGGCCGATGCAATGAGAATGTAGGGTGACTTGGACAGGTTGGGTGACTGGGCAGATGCATGGCAGATGCACTTTAATGTGGAAAATGTGAGGTTATCCACTTTGGTAGCAAAAACAGGAAGGCAAATTATTTTCTAAATGGTGTCAAGTTGGGAAAAGGGGAAGTACAACGAGATCTGGGGGTCCTTGTTCATCAGTCAATGAAAGTAAGCATGCAGGCAGTGAAGAAAACGAATAGCGTGTTGGCCTTCATAGAAACATAGAAACATAGAAAATAGGTGCAGCAGTAGGCCATTCGGCCCTTCGATTCAATATGATCATGGCTGATCAAGGCAAGCTAGGCACAAGGCACAAGGTTCATAACAAGAGGACTTGAGTATAGGAGCAAAGAGGTCCTTCTGCTTTTGTACAGGACCCTAGTGAAAACACAACTAGAGTGTGCAGTTTTAGTCACCAAATTTGAGGAAGGACATTTTTGCTATTGAGAAAGTGCAGCGTAGGTTCACAAGGTTAATTCCCGGGATGGCGGTACTGTCATATGCTGAGAGTACGGAGTGGCTGGGCTTGTATACTCTGAAATTTAGAAGGGTGAGAGGAGATCTCATTGCAACCTGATCACTAGACTAAGTGGGACCCGTTGGGTCCCATGTTCACACGGGAGGGCTGGTCCCCCAAAGCAATATTCCACCTCTCCACCAATTCCAATATTGGTGGCCAGTGGGGGAGGGGGGGGGGGCGCACTTTCTGGAGCGCTAGTATTGGTGTTGTGGGCTGAAGGGACTGGTTTCCAGAGGGCTAGTATGGACATTGTGGGCCAAATGGATTCCTGGGGTGGCAGCTCAGTCACTCAAGCCTGATGTGCTGGCAGCTCACTCATGGCTGGTGGGCTGGCAGTTGACTCATGGCTATTCCTTGAAATTCAATTCCAAGCAGGGTGCAAGGCCACTAAATTCAAATGCAGTTTCCTACCACTTCAAGCAGGGTGCAAGGCCACCAAATTCAAGTGCTGTTTCTTACCACTTCAAGCAGGGTGCCAGACAACCAAATTCAAGTGCAGTTTCGTACCACTTCAAGCAGGGTGCAAGGCCACCTAATTCAAATGCAGTTTCATACCACTTCAAGCAGGGTGAAACCATCATAAAACCACCATAAAACAACACAAAACACCACATAAACACCGCACTCACAATTCAGTAGACATTCAGTACGCTCAGTTGATTCACAGCTCAGATCTGGAGTGATGGAGGAACTGAAGGAAATCCACATTAGGCAGGAAATGGTGTTGGGTAGACTGATGAGACTGAAGGCTAATAAATCTCCAGGGGTTGATGGTCTGCATCCCAGGGTACTTAAGGAAGTGGCACTAGAAATCATGGATGCATTGGTGATTATTTTCCCATGTTCTATAGATTCAGCATCAGTTCCTGTGGATTGGAGGGCAGCTAATGTTAACACACTTTTTAAGAAAGGCCGGGAAAGAGAAAACCTGTTAGCCTGACATGGGTGATGGGGAAGATGCTGGAGTCAATCATAAAAGATGAAATAGCGGCACATTTGGATAACAGTAACAGGATCGGTCGAGGCAGCATGGATTTACGAAGGGGAAATCATGCTTGACTAATAATTTGATAAGACCCCACATTTGATAAGGTCCCACATAGGAGATTAGTGGGCAAAATTAAGGCACATGGTATTGGGGGTAGAGTGCTGACATGGATAGAAAATTGTTTGGCAGACAGGAAACAAAGAGTAGGGATTAATGGATCCCTTTCAGAATGGCAGGCAGTGACTAGTGGGGTACCGCAAGGCTCAGTGCTGGGACTCCATCTATTTACAATATACATCAATGATTTAGATGAAGGGATTCAAAGTAACATTAGCAAATTTGCAGATGACACCAAGCTGGGTGGCAGCGTGAACTGTGAGGCCGATGCAATGAGAATGTAGGGTGACTTGGACAGGTTGGGTGACTGGGCAGATGCATGGCAGATGCACTTTAATGTGGAAAATGTGAGGTTATCCACTTTGGTAGCAAAAACAGGAAGGCAAATTATTTTCTAAATGGTGTCAAGTTGGGAAAAGGGGAAGTACAACGGGATCTGGGGGTCCTTGTTCATCAGTCAATGAAAGTAAGCATGCAGGCAGTGAAGAAAACGAATAGCGTGTTGGCCTTCATAGAAACATAGAAACATAGAAAATAGGTGCAGGAGTAGGCCATTCGGCCCTTCGAGCCTGCACCGCCATTCAATATGATCATGGCTGATCAAGGCAAGCTAGGCACAAGGCACAAGGTTCATAACAAGAGGACTTGAGTATAGGAGCAAAGAGGTCCTTCTGCTTTTGTACAGGACCCTAGTGAAAACACAACTAGAGTGTGCAGTTTTGGTCACCAAATTTGAGGAAGGACATTTTTGCTATTGAGGAAGTGCAGCGTAGGCCCAAATGCAGAGGCCAGTTAAAATAATCTGCTCCAGCCATTTGCTTCTTAACTTGCTGAGAGAAATATGAGTGGAAATTGTTGTAAAATTAGCAATAATTTTCCAAGCATTTGTTGGGGCTGATGCCTAAAGACTGGAGAACTGTGAATGTTACACTCTTGTTCATTAAAAGAGTATTTGGATAAACCAACACAGTTTGACCTTGGTGGTCAGGAAAATGTTTAGAAATGATGATCAGGGATAAGACCGATAGTAATTCAGACAAGTGTTGATTAATTGAGAAAACTCCAGTGTGGGGTTGTTAAAGCCGATCATGTCAAAGTAACTTGGCGTAGATTTTGGATGAGGTAACGGAGGGGACTGATGAAGGGATTGTGGTTGACGTGATGTTTGTGGACTGAAAAATATATATGATGAAAGATCACATAATATCTTTTCATCAAGAGAAAACGCTTGGAATAAAAGGGGTCGATAGCTGCTTTGTAGGCAAATTGGCTGACTGACAGGAAACAGTGAGCAGCAAACAGGTCTCTTTCAGGCTAGATGTGCATGCGCAGTGTGGTTTCCCAAGGCCAGTTATCACATGGACTCAAGTAATACAGAGCACAATTTTCATATTTGTAGACATCAAAGTCAAAAATTTAATGAACCACAAGGACAAACAGATTTGCAAAGGTCAGACAAAAAATTGGGTGGCGTTTCAAGAGCAACAGAAGATGACGAAAAATGCAATACGGGGAGAAAAGATGAGGTACGAAGGTAAGCTAGCCAAGAATACAAAGGAGGACAGTAAAAGCTTCTTTAAGTATGTGAAGAGGAAAAAAATTAGTTAACCCTTGAAGTTAGACCCTTGAAGACTGAAAAAGGAGAATTTATTATGGGGAACAAGGAAATGGCAGATGAGTTGAACAGGTACTTTGGATCCGTCTTCATTAAGGAGGACACAAACAATCTTCCTGATATACTAGTGACCGGCAGATCTGGAGGGATGGAGGAACTGAAGGAAATTCACATTAGGCAGGAAATGGTGTTGGGTAGACTGATGAGACTGAAGGCTAATAAATCTCCAGGGGTTGATGGTCTGCATCCCAGGGTACTTAAGGAAGTGGCACTAGAAATCATGGATGCATTGGTGATTATTTTCCCATGTTCTATAGATTCAGGATCAGTTCCTGTGGATTGGAGGGCAGCTAATGTTAACACACTTTTTAAGAAAGGCCGGGAGACAGAAAACCAGTTAGCCTGACATGGGTGATGGGGAAGATGCTGGAGTCAATCATAAAAGATGAAATAGCGGCACATTTGGATAACAGTAACAGGATCGGTCCGAGTCAGCATGGATTTACGAAGGGGAAATCATGCTTGACTAATCTTTTGATAAGACCCCACATTTGATAAGGTCCCACATAGGAGATTAGTGGGCAAAATTAAGGCACATGGTATTGGGGGTAGAGTGCTGACATGGATAGAAAATTGTTTGGCAGACAGGAAACAAAGAGTAGGGATTAATGGATCCCTTTCAGAATGGCAGGCAGTGACTAGTGGGGTACCGCAAGGCTCAGTGCTGGGACTCCATCTATTTACAATATACATCAATGATTTAGATGAAGGGATTCAAAGTAACATTAGCAAATTTGCAGATGACACCAAGCTGGGTGGCAGCGTGAACTGTGAGGCCGATGCAATGAGAATGTAGGGCGACTTGGACAGGTTGGGTGACTGGGCAGATGCATGGCAGATGCACTTTAATGTGGAAAATGTGAGGTTATCCACTTTGGTAGCAAAAACAGGAAGGCAAATTATTTTCTAAATGGTGTCAAGTTGGGAAAAGGGGAAGTACAACGAGATCTGGGGGTCCTTGTTCATCAGTCAATGAAAGTAAGCATGCAGGCAGTGAAGAAAACGAATAGCGTGTTGGCCTTCATAGAAACATAGAAACATAGAAAATAGGTGCAGGAGTAGGCCATTCGGCCCTTCGAGCCTGCACCGCCATTCAATATGATCATGGCTGATCAAGGCAAGCTAGGCAAAAGGCACAAGGTTCATAACAGGAGGACTTGAGTATAGGAGCAAAGAGGTCCTTCTGCTTTTGTACAGGACCCTAGTGAAAACACAACTAGAGTGTGCAGTTTTGGTCACCAAATTTGAGGAAGGACATTTTTGCTATTGAGGAAGTGCAGCGTAGGTTCACAAGGTTAATTCCCGGGATGGCGGTACTGTCATATGCTGAGAGTACGGAGTGGCTGGGCTTGTATACTCTGAAATTTAGAAGGGTGAGAGGAGATCTCATTGCAACCTGATCACTAGACTAAGTGGGACCCGTTGGGTCCCATGTTCACACGGGAGGGCTGATCCACCAACGCAATATTCCACCTCTCCACCAATTCCAATATTGGTGGCCAGTGGAGGGGTGGGAGGGGGCGCACTTTCTGGAGCGCTAGTATTGGTGTTGTGGGCTGAAGGGACTGGTTTCCAGAGGGCTAGTATGGACATTGTGGGCCAAATGGATTCTTGCGGTGGCAGCTCAGTCACTCAAGCCTGATGTGCTAGCAGCTCACTCATGGCTGGTGGGCTGGCAGTTGACTCATGGCTATTCCTTGAAATTCAATTCCAAGCAGGGTGCAAGGCCACTAAATTCAAATGCAGTTTCCTACCACTTCAAGCAGGGTGCAAGGCCACCAAATTCAAGTGCAGTTTCTTACCACTTCAAGCAGGGTGCCAGACAACCAAATTCAAGTGCAGTTTCATACCATTTCAAGTAGGGTGCAAGGCCCCAAATTCAAGTGCAGTTTCCGACCACTTCAAGCAGGGTGCAAGGCCACCAAATTCAAGTGCAGTTTCATACCACTTCAAGCAGGGTGCAAGGCCACCACATTGAAATGCAGTTTCATACCATTTCAAGCAGGGTGAAACCATCGTAAAACCACCATAAAACAACACAAAACACCACATAAACACCGCACTCAGTTCAGTAGACATTCACTATGCTCAGTTGATACACAGCTCAGAGTCGTGACCTCTCCCTCCCCGATCTGGCACAGACTGAGCCACACCCACACTTCCGGGTTTTATAATCCTCCCCCCTCCTGCCGGAAGGGGCGTGGCCTTCATGACATGATTGACAGGAGAGAGATTATCAACATTTTTTAAACACTAATAACACTTTAATGTTTCATTGATGGGAAGAATCCACTGTACCTGATGAGCATATGGGGACTTTGTAAGATGGCCAAAAATCACAACTGTAAGTGGTAGCATTTTAGCTAAAATCAATATATAGTGCAAACAGGAAGTTGTCAAGTTTAGACACTATTTGCTGTGCTTTATTTCAAACCAACCACCACCAACAACCATTTGCTGTGCTTTATTTCAAACCAACCACCACCAACAACCATTTGCTGTGCTTTATTTCAAACCAACCACCACCAACAAACATTTGCTGTGCTTTATTTCAAACCAACCACATTTTCATTTTCAAACCACATTAAGGGCACTCAAGATCAGTAAAACCACACTCACAGTTTAGTAGACATGTGTTCAGTGTTATTCACAGTGCAGACTGAGAGACGTGACCCTCTTGCTCCCCCATCTTGCAGAGACTGACTGAGGCACTCCACACTTCCGGGTTTTATAGTCCCTCCGGAAGGGGCGTGACCAGGAGTGAGAATCTCAACACTTTTTAAACACTAATAACTCTTTTATTTTTAATCGATGGGAAAAATTCTCTTTCCTGCACAGCGGAGGGCGACAGCGGAGTAAGATGGCCAAAAATCACGGGCATAAGTGGCAGAATGTTTTCTAAAATCAATATACAAAAAAACAGGAAGTGGTTAAGATCAGACTTTTAGTAATATAGATTAAGGGTTTGGACACGCTAGAGGCAGGAAATATGTTTCCAATTTTGTGGGTCTCCAGATCCAGGGGCCACAGTTGAAGAATCTGGGCAGACACGTGCCGTCAGGGTAGGCAAGGTAGGAACTGCTGACTAAAATTATAAAATGGTAATAGTTAAATATAAATAGTAAAGGCACGGGAGAATTATGCTTACCTAAGAGATCGACGTCTTAGGTAAGCATAATTCTCCTGTGCCTTTCATCTGCAGTACATGTAATACGCAAAAGTATGTGCCGCTCACGTGCCGTCGATGCTGCTTCAAGCCTTCAATGACATGGGGAGCTGAAGGCAGCTGAAATTCTGCCTTTGCACCGTGGACTGCATACTGCGCATGCACAGCAGCCTACTGTGCATGCGCAGTGCAAGTTTCTTGGCTTAAGAGTTCGTGTACAAATAATGTGGTAAGTAAATTTCTTTAAGATATATATTTTTAAATACCGTATTTCCCGCCAATGAAGACGCTATTTATTACTCAAAAATAAGGTACGAAAATTTACCTGTGCCTTGGAGGCCGAAGGTTAGGTTGTTAGACAAGAAAGTTAGACATGGTGAACAGTCCCTATAGTTTCTGCACATTTCATGCCAGACTGAAGAACATGCAATCACTGATCTATGAATACACATTTGAAAACTCCTTGCTAGAGTTGGCAGTGATTTTTGCAGAACGACAATCTATGCAATCCAACTCAAAAAACCAATCTCATTTTATAAGCAAGTCAAATGACATTGGAATGCCTTGGTGCTGCAAAATAGCTTGTCAATCGAAGCTACATGACCACCCAGCTATTACCACCTTTTAGGCACCTTCATTCCTGAGATCTCTTCAGCAGTACCATTTACAACCCCTGATGAGTGTAGTTATATTGGGGTTGCCCCAAGAAAACAAAACTGACACATTGGACTGGGGTAGTCACAGCACAAGCAGACAAAGTCTATTGTTCCATCTTCTGGCAGCCTTTGCAATACAGTATATTTGCAACTGATATTTTAATTCTCTATTTGCTGTGTCAGTGACATAATCAGGAGAACGGAGCATACCAAGAGAAAGGCATTATCACCCCTGGCCATGACAGAACCTCAAGTTACCAACCTCCAGAAGTTGTGGGTATGTCTGAGAAAGGGTCGATGACTGAGAGAAATTCCAACCTGAGTAATTGGGAAATCCCCAATGAAGTGTAAACTATCTCGTCTCCAGCTCCCCAATTGGCCCCTTTATCAACATATTAGGCATCGTGACTTAGCTCCTTCTGTGCTTGCAACCTGTGCTTGCATCGCCAGGTTCTTCAAAGAACCCAAGGGAGCCTGAGCCTGGCCTGGAGCCTTGTAATGGAAGGAGTTCTGTTTCTAGTTACTCCCATCCACCCCTTTCTAATGACCACCTGTATGTTGCTCTAATGACTCACTAGGCCAGGAATGAGTAGAATATCCTGCCAATATTACTTCCTCCATGACTTCAAGACAAGGTACATTCTGGGGGGGGGGGGGGGGGGGGGGGGGGGGGGTGGTGATTTGTTACACCAGCATTGTATGTGATCCAACTGTTCCTAATGGACAAGGGAGACCAAAGCTATCTCCAATATATTCCAATAAGCAGGGTCTTTAATTAAATTGCTCAGGTTGGTCCTGAGGGATCAGCCTCCCCTTTGTTTTCATGGTGGTGGGCGTTGGTTTTCTCAGGCCTTCACTCACTTTCTGCTGCGCCAAACATAGAAGCCATGTGCCACCTTAGCAAACCATTTTACTGAACTCCAAGGTTTAAATCAAATGCTAACTCCCTAGAATGCTGGTCCCTTTTCTCAGGTCTCCAGACGTGGCATGGGCAGAATTAAATTAGGTATAGTTTTAGAGATACAGCGTGGAAACAGGCCCTTCGACCCACCGAGTCCATGCCGACCAGCGATCCCCGCACACTAGTTCAATCCTACACACTAGGGACAATTTACAGGAGTCAATTGACCTGCAAAGCTGCACGTCTTTGGGAATGTGGGAGGAAACCGGGGCACAAGGAGAAAACAAATGCGGTCATGGAAGGAAGTCCAAATTTCGTACAAACAGCACCCCTAGTCAGGATTGAACCTGGGACGATAGCGCTGTAAGGCAGCAACTCTACCTCTGCACTGCCCTAAATGGAAACAGAATTTGCATCATACTCTTCATCTGCAAGCTTGCCCCATCACTGTCAGTTTACAACGGCTGGCGTGAAGCACAGGACAATTTACCTTTGTGAAGGTTGTCTGCTGCCTCAGTCATGACCCATGCTTCAGTGTGCCTGATGTCACTGAAGTGCCACAACATTTTGTTCCTGAAATAGCACCTAAATGTTCAATAAATCCATCCAATGTTCCCTCCTCCACTGCTGCTATGGAGGCATTAATCTGCTTCAATAAATAATCGGCGCCTTTGTTAATGTAGCCGAGGATCAGGTTTCAGACGATTGCACTAAGATATTCTCATATCCCAAGAGCAATTTGCAAAAAATCACCGAGAGATCACGAGCAAGTGAGGAAATGTTGAGACAGCTGCTTTTATTACCAGTTGAGCAAAAGAAGCTGAAAATATATACAATAGAGACAGTCCGTGGATTTGTGTGATCTGATAGTGTACTGTTGCAAGTGCAGAGGACAAAAAAAAACAAATGTGCACTTCTGCAATCCATTGAAAGAAATTCTCCAAGCAAAAGTGCTCCTTGCAAAATCAAGACAAGAAAAGAAAACAAAGGTTAGCAGACGACAGGAAAAACAGAAACTCGTTGGATCATTGCACAGTCAGAACAACTATTTCATAAAACATCATAGAAACATACAATGCAAAGACAGTTAGTTCTTTGGCCCACCAAGTCTGTGCCAATCATCAAGCACATGCACTAATCCTATTTTATTCTCACATCTCCATCAACTAGCCAGGTTCTACAACATTCGCCCACGTATTCCCCTCATATATATACCTGTATAGGATTACCTTCAACCTCCAAGGAAAAAAAAGTCCTTGCCTGGCCAACCTCCCTACAGCATAGCATAGGTCCTCATAAATGTTCCTTGCACCCTTTTCAGCTTAATGGCATCTTTCCTAGAATAGAATGACCAAAACTGAACATAATACTCTGTCAGAGAGGGTCTGTACTGCCTCGCCAACATCTTGTGCCTCACCAACATTATGTACAACTATAACATAACATCCCAACATCTATATTCACATCCCACAATAACAAGGAATGGCACAGAATTTAATTACGATGTTAATGTTTTATTTAATTTACTTTATTTTGGTCACGTGAACCGGGGTACAGTTAAAAGCTTTTGTTTGCGAGCTATCCAGTCAAAGAAAAGACTATACCTGATTACAATCAAGCTGTCCATAGTGTTCAGTCAGATAAAGGATAAAGGGTACAATCTTTGATACAATATAAAGTCCAATAAAGTACGATTAAAGATAGTACAAAGGTCTCCAATGAGATGGGAGTTCAGGACCTCACTTTAGCTGATGAGAGGACCATTCAGTTGCCTGATAATAGCCTCTGAAACAGTCAGGGAAACAGTCCCTGAATTTGGAGGTATCCATTTTTAAACTTCTGTACCTCTTGCCTGATGGGAGTGAGGAGAAGAGAGAGTGAAACAGGTCCTTGATTATGCTGGTGTCCTTGCCGAGGCAGCGTGAAGTGTAGATGGAGTCAATGGAAGGGAGATTTGTTTGTGCGATGGTATTCATTCCAGAAAAATAGAGTACAAGGGGCTAGACATTCTGTTAAGAATCCTGGTTGGTCTATGCCTGGAGCACTGGTAGAAGTTCTGGATATCAAAGCTCACGAAGGTTAACAAAATGCTGGAGTAACTAAGCGGGACAGGCAGCATCTCCGGATAGAAGGAATGTATCATATTGGCTTTGAAGGGGATGTAGTCTTGATTTAGTGGAATTATATTAGTTAGATTACATTGATGGACAGTTGTTGAACAGAAACATCAACTTTGTTCCACTCTCCATAGATGCTGTCTGGCCTGACCTGCTAAGCATTACCAGTATTTTTTACTTTAACTGCACAAGTTAGTGAGTGAAGATGTCATTTATTGATGAGTACAATATAAAGGGAATTGATAAGGTGAATAGAGAGAGACAAGCAAAGGACACAGACTAAATATTTGATCTGGGCCTTTCAGGGAATGCATTTAGGAGAGTTTCTGACATTAAAATTGGGGTGGAAGTTTGGAATTCCACCACAAGCTGCAGGAGCCCCTCAGGCCAGTGTGCTTGTCCTATCAATGATCTTCCTTCCATCAGAAGGTCAGAACCGAAAGTGCTCTCTGATGATTGCAAAATTGTTTATTCCATTTGTGAATCCCCAGAATGAGAATTAATCCATGCTTGCATGCAGCAAGATTGAGAGAACCTTCAGGCGGGGTACAGGGGATGCCCGATGGGGCGAACAGATGTGTAGTTTCAGCACCAATACACTCCTTTTGCTTTATACACAAGGCTCCTGCTTGACCCTGGTACATGGACTTGCAAGACCATCTTGATTGCTCCTTCTAGACTAACCTGTGATGGGCCAAAGATTTGCAGGAGTCAATAAGGATGTTGCATTTTTCCAAGGACACCTTGAACCTTTTCCTCAATCTGCCTGGTAATCTCTACCCTTGGCAGAGCTCAGATTCAACAGTCCACTTTTTAACTGGCATCAGGCATGCAAACAATATAACTTGCCCAAAAGGTGTTAACTATGTGATACCAGGGTTTCGGTATTGAGCATGTTGGCCAGGAAGATGATGCTGACATTTATTCACAATCCTGCCAGTGAATTTAAAGGAGTTTATATTGTTTTGTCATTTGTGAAATTTGCTTCCAACTTGACACATCTGCTACTCCTGGTGGATGGATAAGACCCTAGTTCAAAAACAGACAGATTATCTTGGATGCACTATTACCATTTGCTTTTTCATCAATCAAAAAGATAAATGGATTATCTGACTGATCATATTGCTACTTGCGAGAGCTTGCTATGTACAAATCAACAGTACAATCGTATTACACTCCCAGCAGAATCTGTGTTGGCTTTTTAAAACTTTTGGACACACTGTGCTATACAAATGCTAATGAATGTACTTTCATTTTCTAAGGATGTTATTGGTTAGGATTAGAGGACAGCCCTGTAGAGGAGACAGTCAGTTGGTTATCCGACCCTAATAACTTGCTAAAATCACTTAAACGTGGAATTAGATAGATTCTGGCTCAATTCTGATCTGACTTTTGCTGTCTTGTAAGCAGAGATGGATTAAAATGCCAAGAGATAATACGGGGACAAACTTCAGTCCCACGATAATCATTTGGATACCCACAGACTGTGGCAAGGTCTGAATACTATGACTGGCTGTAAAGCGAGGTCAGGAAACATTGCTGGTTAAAGTGCAGCCCCACCTGATGAACTTAATGCATTATATGCTTCCTTTAAGCAGAAGGCCAACAGGGCAATTACATCTGTCCTTTGAGACTCAGTATGCCTCTTTCCAGCATCACTGTTGTAGAAGTCAGATCGGAACTTCCTGAGGGTGAACCCATGGAAAGCAACTAGCCCGGAGAGTCCCGGGCCATGTCCTTAGGACCTGCGAGGACCTACAAGCGAGAATGTTTACGGACATCTTTAATCTCTCCCTGGATTCTCTCTACCTCCCTTCTTCAATAAAGGAACAACTTTGGCTACAACAAAAGGAAGTAGAAATAGAATGGGAGTCAAGATAATTGAAGAACAAGAGACATATAATTCCATTTGTTCGTGAAAAACAGCACAAAAGATTCCTGTAATGATTTAATTTGGATTTGTATGTCCTTAATCTATATTTCATCCATTTACATTCTAATGTCTAAACCAATGAACATTGCTGATTAAAGTGTTTTAGATCTGTCCCGTGCAAGTAACTGTAAATAAATTCTTAACCTATTAATAAATATAAATCACTTTGAGGTTGCCCTATGGCTCAGCATTTAAGCTATGCATTGGAAAAGATGCATTCAGACATAAAAGTATTGAAACAACAAAACATGAGCTTAGCATAGACAGGTCTAATCTTGGTGTCAGAAAGACTGAAAACTAAATTAATATTAAAAACTAATTGAAAATGGCTGTACAGAGACTGATGGTGCTGATGCTTTTAAGAATGTCAAGATAGAATTGAGGAAAACTCAAAGGAAAGATATATGGATTGTGAGACAGCTAGATTTTTCTGGGAAAGCTAAGAATCACAACATCAGTGATACAGAAGTTGATATCCATAATGTAAGAATAAGAATTTTTACAATAAAGAATTTTGAAAAGATTATAAAGAGGGATTTTACAAGTTAAAAATTATAGTGAGTAGGTTCCATAAATCAGGGAACTGTTTAATCTTCCTGTGAAAATGCATGATGATATTTGTATTTTTAGTGAACCGATACGGCAGAAATCAGCGCATTCTTAGAGACACCATGAACAGCAATAGTAGCATTTAGAATAGCAACCACACAGATAGCAGCATGGCATTGACAATAACAGCAGCAATAAAGTTATACGATATTGCAAAAAAAGTTAATTCTTTAGAAATTAGCATCCATTTACAGAGAAGAGAAAATGATAGTTGATGAAACCACAGTAATCTCTCCCAATAAATGTAGAGTAATTTCTCCAGTAAATATGCAGTGAGAGACAGGGAACTATGTGCCAAATCAATCCTAGACTAGTGTGGACATATGGTTTGATGAGCAACTTTTTGGGTATATGGAATTAGCTGCTGTAGGAGGTAGTTGAGATAGGTCCAATAACACCATTTGAAAAAATTTGGACAGGTACATGGATTGGAAAAGTTTAGAGGGATATGGGCTAAACATAGGTATGTGGGAATTGTGTCAATGGGCATCTTGGTTGGTTTGGGCGAGTTGGGTCAAAAGACCGATTTCTGTTCTGTATAACTCTGACAGGGAAATTTGTCTATCTTCTTCTCAGATTGTAAATTGGGGTGTCACTAAAATCAGCGTTTAAAGTCTGGTGCGTTGAGATCCAAGAATCAAGAGAGTTCATCAAGAACAGAAGAAAAGGACAAGCAAAACTTGGTACAAACAGAGGAGAAATAGAAGAATCGCTGCGGGACTGAAGATTGCATTTGGTGGTTCACCAAGGCAGTGTTGAAATAGTCAAGTTCGGAGGTTTCATAAGTAGATAACTACAGGTATGACAGAATAGTGGCAATACTGTGGATATGGAAGGAGAGGTACTGGTCAGGAACAGCCTCCTGGTGATCTCTACATTAAGGTTCCAAAAGATCTAGTTCAGCCAGGGATAGCGGAGGTGGTGAATATGTGAGAATAGTTTGGCACGAGGGGGAGAATTGTTTAACTCGAGGAGACCAGAGTTTGCAACTGGATGTCTGCTGTGCAGTTTAATGGCACTGAAATGCTGGAGGGTTGAGAGAAGTAGTGATGAGACGGAGCTGGATATTTTGGTAGCACTGACAATAACTGTGATATTTGCAACTTCAGCACTAAAATAATAATAATAATAATAATAGCAGCACCACACAGGTTATGACATCAATGAGAACATCATGCTGTAAAACCCATGACAGTGGTGATAATAACAGTACCAGCAACAATGACTGCAATAGAACAGCAGAGCATTTTCACCAAAGCAATACTAAGAACAGTAACAATTGCAATGGTTGTGGAAATAACCTACTATGGTGACAATAACTCAGGCATCAGCAACGATATCACGAGAGGTAATATTGTGGCATCCATTGTGATAAACACCAGTAATAGGAACACCACACCAACAGGTACAACTGCGACACCTTCAGCAACCACAGGATCAACAACTATAGAAACAACGTAAACATGTACCACAGCTACCGCAGTGCCAGAGTCAGCAACACCATTGACAACAGCAGCATTAACAGCAACACCATCAATAACAGCAACACCATTTACAACAGCAGCATCAACAGCAGCAATACCATCAACAACAACAGCCAACTGCAACACCATCAACAACAGCCACACCATTAACAACAGCAATACAATTAACAGCACCAGCAACAGCATCAACACCGACACCATTTACAACAGCAGCATCAACAACAGCAGCATTAACAACAACAGCAGCATTAGGCCCATTCTTAGTTACATGTGTGACCAAAAAGATGAAAAATTGTGGAATACATCTCATCTAATACTGAAATCATTACAGGTATATTGTTTTGTATTGCATATATGATTCATATTTTTTTCGGTTTATCAAGTGAAATTTTAATGTGTTATGCTGAAAATGTTTGTTTCGGGTAAGAGATCAAGCATGGCAGGTACAGCAGGCAGTGAAGAAAGCAAATAGCATGTTGGTCTTCATAACAAGAGGAGTTGAGTATTGGAGAAAAGAGGTCCTTCTGCAGTTGTATAGGGCCCTAGTAAGACCTGGAGTATTGTGTGCAGTTTTGGTCCCCTAATTTGAGGAAGGAGTTATTGAGGGAGTGCAGAGTAGGTTTACAAGGTTAATTCCCGGGATGGCGGGACTGTCATATACTGAGAGAATTGTGCGGCTGGGCTTGTATACTCTGGACTGTAGAAGGATGAGAGGGCTCTTATTGAAACATATAAGATTATTAAAGGCTTGGACACGCTAGAGGCAGGAAACATGTTCCCGATGTTGGGGGAGTCCAGAACCCGGGGCCACAGTTTAAGAATAAGGAGTAAGCCATTTAGAACGGAGTCAAGGAAACACGTTTTCTCACAGAGAGTTGTGAGTCTGTGGAATTCTCTGCCTCAGAGGGCGGTAGAGGCCAGTTTTCTGGATACTTTCAAGAGAGAGCTAGCTATATAGGGCTCTTAAAGATAGCGGAGTCAGGGGATATGGGGAGAAGGCCGGAGCGGGTTACTGATTGGGGATGATCAGCCAGGATCACATTGAATGGCGGTGCTGGCTCGAAGGGCCAAATGGCCTACTCCTGCACCTATTGTCAAATATGACTGGTCACGTGTGTGGCATGTCGGTTCACTTTCCAAAGAGTGGGCCATTAACAACAACAGCAGCAACACCACCCACAACAAGACAACGGCGACACCATCAACACAGCAGCAACGGCATCAACAGCAGTACCAGCAATAACAGCAATAGCATCAAACAATGGCAACAGCATTAACAACAACAGAAAGAGTATCAACACCAACAGCAATAGCATCAGCAACAGAAGCAGCACAGCATCAACATCAATAGCATCAACAGCAGCATCAACATCAGCAGCAACAGCAGTGTAAGGAATGTCAAAGGCAGAACTCTCAGACTGTAGAATAATGTAATAAAAAAAGTTGACAACAAGAGGTTAATGGATTTTTTTGGGGTGGAACGCTAAAGCCACCACTGTTTTGTGTCACAAAACCAGGTGGGTTGAACAGTGTCACCAGTTTCTTCTGCTTGAAATTGGGTTTTTTTTTCCTGGCACCTGGACTGTAACATCAGGCACAGGCTCCCATTCAGTAGCCAGGAGCGCGTGCTGGAAGCTTCCTACATTCCACCAGTGTAAACCAAACCACGCTAATGAGATGAACATTGGGAGTGAATCTGTCATCGGCACTGCTGTAGTTAGGCTGAATTGGAAATGCTCAACAGTTAACTCTGGGATGACAAGGGATTAAAGTGCCTTTTCAAAGGCAGGCAGGGAGATGGGATGTTAACGAGACTTTCAATAAATAGTCTGGAGTCAGAGTCTCAGTTAGCTCAATGAATTATTCGGGGGAAGAATACAGAAAATCACTCAGATCAGTGATTCTGCAGACAGATTTGACCATGCTGAATTATGTGACTGAAACAGGAAGTCAATGACACTTTGAAAGTTCCTCGATGATGAGACATCAAAACCATAGTGGAAAGAAATTAGGTTACAAATGTTGCAGTGGGTAAGAGTTTATGAAGGGCGATGGTGGATAATTATGATGCTTAGCTGCATGCAGCCAGTCGGCAGTGCTGATTAAATCCTGGCGCATGTAATACATGTAGTTTCTGAAATGAACTTGAGTAGTGTTGGAATGCCACGGCACAGAAGTTCTGGGTGTTCTGCATTGATTCTGAATGAATACCTGAGAAGGAGAATGGAAGCCGTTGGGGAAACAGGCATAGCCTTAAACTCAGTGGCGAAGGCAGACAATGATGAACTGTGGCCATCAGCTGTGGAGCACAATTAATTGTTTAGCAACAGATTAGAAATTATAGGTCTTTGATAAGGTTCCATGTTGCAGACTGCTCTGAAAGATTAGATTGCATGGGACCCAGGGAGAGCTAGTTGAATGAATAGAGAATTGGCTTCATCAAGGACCAGATATGGTGAAGGTGGTAGCTTGTTTTCAGACTGGAGGCCTTTGACTAGTGTGCCTCAGGATTCGGTGCTAGGCCCATTTCTGTTTGTCATCTATATCCATGACTTGAAAGAAGACCTGCAAGGCATGATTAGTAAGATAACAGATGGCACTAAAGAGGATAGCATTGTAGATAGTGAAGAAGGTTATGAGAAATTGCAGCAGGATCTTGATCAGTTGGGCAGGTGGCCTGAGGAATATTGAATGGAGTTTAACACAGATTAGTACGAGATGAATTATAGAATTCCCTGTCACAGAGGGCAGTGGAGGCCAAATCACTGGATGGATTTAAGAGAGAGTTAGATCGAGCTCTAGGGGCTAGTGGAATCATGGGATATGGGAGAGAAGGCAGGCATGGGTTATTGATTGGGGACGATCAGCCACGATCGCAATGAATGGCAGTGCTGGCTTGAAGGGTGAATGGCCTCCTCCTGCATCTATTTTCTATGTTTCTATGTTGCATTTGGGAAGTCAAACCAGGGCAGGACATTCACGGTGAATAGCAGGGCTCTGGGGTGTGTTGAAGAGCAGAGGGATCTACGAGTGCAGATACATGGTTCATTGAAAGTGGTGTCACAGGTAGACAGGGTGATTAAGAAGGCTTTTGCACGTTGGCCTTCAACAGTTAGATTACTGAGTATAGAAGTTGGGAGGTTATGTTACAGTTGTACAACACTTTAGTGAGGTCACATTTGGAATATTGTGTACAGGTTTGGTCACCCTGTTTTAGGAAAGATGTTGTTAAGCTGCAATGAGCGCAAAGAAGATTTACGAGGATGTTGCCAGGACTCGAGGGCCTGAGTTATAGGGAGAGGTTGAGCAGGCTAGGACTTTATTTCTTGGAGTGCAGGAAGATGAGGAGTTGTCTTATAGAGGTGTACAAGATCATGGGGGGATTAGATAGAGTATATGCACAGAGTCTTTTATCCAGCTGGGGAATGAAGAAACATAGGTTTACAGTGAGGGGGAAAATATTTTATAGGAAAGACAAACAAGTTCCAGCAAAATAGGACCCCTTGTAGTGTCTATGGGAGTCGGATGCTAGAACAACTGAGATAAAATCTTGAGCAGGTCGGCCAATTTAGGATGAAAGGGGATCTTATAGAAACATAAAATTATTAAGCGATTGGACACACTAGAGGCAGGAAACATGTTCCCAATGTTGGAGGAGTCCAGAACACAGTTTAAGAATTCAGGCCATTTAGAACCGACACGAGGAAAAACTTTTTCGCCCAGAGTTGTGAATTTGTGGAATTCTCTGCCTCAGAAGGCAGTGGAGGCCACTTCACTGGATGCATTCAAAAAATCATTAGATAGAGCTCTTAGGGCTAGCGGAATCAAGGGAGATGGAGAGAAGGCAGGAATGGGGTACTGATTGTGGATGATCAGCCATGATCACATTGAATGGCGGTGCTGGCTCGAAGGGCCAAATGGCCTAATCCTGCATCTATTGTCTATGTATCTATGTATGTATCTATGAAACTGAACCGCAACTATTTCCACACAAAGTATGGTTTGTGCATGGAATGACCTGCCAGATGTGGTAGTTGAGGCACGTACTATCTAGCAATGTTACAAAATTTTGAGATTTTAAAAGTCAAGTCTGCAATTTTTCCCATCAGATAAAGCATAAAGATAAGTTTAATTTGACACCTAATTCACTTTCATATCTTCAGTATTAAAAAAGTTATGGCCATTTTCATACTCTGAAATTGCTTTTCCATTGACTTAACACAAAAGCTGTGATTGGGGACAGTCAAAAGCCCATAACTTTCTTAAAAATCAAGAGAAGTGAATGAAATTTTCAGTTATTATAGATTGAAGCATTCTGAAACAAATATAAAACATCTTACTTGGATGACCTGAAATTAAAGCATATAATTAGTTAATTACATAATTGTAGTTAATTACAAAATTGACCGTTGTGATGGAAATAGTAATAAACACCCAGACTGCCTTGAAAATTCAAAAATGTGATATTCTCAAGATCAGAAATTTAATACTATTGTATTATATGCTGTAAATCCGTAGCAGATAGGTAAATAAATTACAATTTCTAGCAATAGACCAAGTCTTTTTATGGAGAAGATCAGTTGCTAGCTGGTACATTGGCATATCATAATCAGTAGCATCATCATACTCCTCAGATTGTAACCAATAAGCAACTCTGTACACCTTGTTTTTCAACTTTTCAACTTTTGACATTGTAAACTACAAGTTTTTGCTCTTCAAACCACACATGACATGCCTTTTGGCCCACTACTTTCCCATTAACAATTTCCTGGGGATTCCATTTCTTAAGAAAAGGATATTTTTTTTAAATAGCCTAAGTATCCAAATAACAAACTAATCCCATTCACACAAGAATTCACAATATAACATGATTTTTAAATCTCACTGTCATGAATTTATATCCCAGATGGAAGGAATTTAATGTTTAATTCCCATAAATTAATCTAGAAACATCCACCCAAAATATAATCAAATTATTGTTTTTTGCGCAATACATGTGACTCGAACTGTTGTGAATATTTAGTTAAAAATAATGATCATGGAGAGAGAGAATAAGACAAAATATACACAATTTAGATGGCTTATCTCCAAAAAAATTGGGCATTTTAATCATCTTGCTTCTGGAACTCGATCAATTGGAACGTTGCATTTGCGGTGAATTTAAACCCCATATCGGCAGGAAAAACACTGCCGGTTCGTATGGGGCCAAAATCAGATTGTCGCAAATGAAAATTAGATTAAAGCCATCCCGAGAAACAAGTTTATATGTAAATTAAACGACTTACATTATGTTTTGTCCCCTTCATGCGATCCGTCCCATTGCAGGCATTGAGGGTGTTTGAAGTTGGTTTTTATTTTTATGTAATTATTGAATTGTCTCGCGATTAAATTAATTTAAAAATCGGGAACGGAAGTCCGAATGATTGTTCTTCAGCAGCTTAGCAGCCCGAGAAAAGCCGCCTATGATAAGCAGGAGAAAATGGCATTTTAATTCCCCCCCCCCTCAAAGGCACCAAAGTCGAGCACACAGCCAGTGGCAGAACTGCAGCGCCGCTGAAGGTAAGTTTTGTAACATACCTATACTATCACAATGTTTAAAAAACATTTGGACAGGATAGGTTTGGACGGATATGGGCCAAACACAGGCAGGTGGGACTAGTGTTCATGAGGCATGTTGGTCAGCATGGACAAGTTGGGCCAAAGGACCTGTTTCTTTGATGTATGACACTATGATAACTAACTTTGATCCCCCGCATACTACAATCAGTCTGAAGAAGAGTCCCAACCTAAAATGTTGTCTGTCAATTCCCTCCACAGATGCTGCCTGACCTGCCGAGTTCATCCAGCACTTTGTACTTTACCAGTAATAATTAGACCAGAAACCTTGGTCAGATACCGAGAGAAAATAATCTTAGTTGATTGGTGCAAACTTATGCAAGTTTTAAAACCCAAAGCATAAGAAACTGTGTCTGACTTTCACATAAATAATAAAATAAAAGAGTCCCAAAATAACATTACAAGTGTAAATCAGAAACACAAAAAAACTGTACTTGTTAGAGACAATGAAAGGTTAAAAAAAACCTGCGCTATTAAACCAGCAGGAGATATAAAAGAAATACTATTCTGAGAGGCTTGTGTGTGACAGTGAAGGTTACTGCAGTTCTTCAGCGAGGTTGTGGGCATTCGTGTAATCTGTTATATCTGGGAAATTACACACATTTTACAGGGAAAGCACAAGATGCAGACAAAATATGCCAGTAAGTAAAGTAGATTGTGTGACAAATATGTAAAGCTGATTCTGCTGTATTTTCATTCATTTTGCAATGCAGAGCCTGGAAGATTTTCCAGTCTATAGACTGAGAGCATTACATAACTGGCCATTCATTTCCAACCATGGACAACAAAGAGAATTTCTGGTCCTCTCAAAAGCAAACCCAGAAATGCAAACCAGAATAGTGACAAAATCTGGCCAAAACACTCTTCTGGCTCTGGGGTTGGTCGGATGGAAGAAAAGCCCACTCCACTTCTCTAATGCCTGAGGTCACCTCAGAACATAAATCCACCCACGATGTACCCAAAAGCCAAACACAGGCTGCACTGTTTCAGAGATGTTACATACAGTCCTGAGATTTGTGCAGCTGAACGAAGGCATATGGCAATAAAGATCTTGACTGAAGATGGTGGCTACATTCTATGGAGAATGGTGAACATCCTTCAGACACAAAGTTCCTAGCTGACAGGTTCGTACACAGCCGTCTTGTTCTCGTTCTCACCCAGGCCGCAGCCGGCAATGGCCTGTTCCCTTTATTGTTACTTTTCTACATATCTTTCATTCATTCGTTCTATATCTCTCTATATCACCATCTATATCTCTCATTTTCCTTTCCCCTCACTCTCAGTCTGAAGAAGGGTCTCGACCCGAAATGTCATCTATTCCCTTACTCCAGAGATGCTTCCTGACCCGCTGAGTTACTCCAGCCTTTTGTGTCTATCTTCGGTTTAAACCAGAATCAGCAGTTCCTTCCTGCACAGGTTCATTCTAATGCTGATTAAAGCGTTCTGGGTGATGATCCCTGCATGAGTCAGGAGTCTTTGGTATTTTTACCCGGAGTCTGTGGCAAGCTATAGAAACCACCAGGCCTCCAATGATGTGGGCGTGAATGCCAGGTCACTGCAGATGAACAATCAATGTGCTGTTTTTCCTATTTGTCCACAGTTTCCTTCCAACTACTTTGGATGCCAGTGTTTGGTCAATAGTGTACACTTGTCAGGCACACAAGCCTCTTGCCCACCAAAACCTGACAACACTTGGCTGCAACTTCAGGAGCTACTAGCTGTTGGCAAACATCCAGGGCACTGCAGTGTTGGAGGTACAGCTAAACCTCTTCAATTCGAGCTACCAATAGCATTTGCATTTCCAGGATGCCTGGAGCCAGCTGCCTCCTGCTCTCCCTTTCACTAAATGTTGCCTGCAGTGGACCGAGCAGTGCTGGCAGTGGTAGAATCACAGCTGCAAGATATCGGTGAAATCAGACTAAAATATCACATGGCAAACTGTTAACAGAGAAACCTTAGTTTATGCACCTTTTTTTAAAAAAATGGGTTTGATGTGAACAAGCTCCCTATTTGAACTTTGCTTTTATTGTAACGGAATGGAATGGAAAGATCCTGACAGAATAAAGAATGGAGGCAGCAGCACATAAAGGTTGTGGAGATATCAGGGAACCTGCCAGATTTTGGAGGTGAGAGCCACATAACTTGCATTTCCAGGCATGCACAATCAGAGAGCCAGCATCTGCTGTCAGCAACACTCTGCTGACAATCCAACGCTGTCTCCTCATAATTTCACCACGGGAATTGTAACTTAGGCAACATTCCTTTACTTATAATGTGTAGAAAAAGACTGCGCATGCTAGTTTAAATTGACGGTAGACACAAAATACTGGAGTAACTCAGCAGGACAGGCAGCATCTCAGGAAAGAAGGAGCAGGTGATGTTTCAGGTCGACACCCATCTTCAGATTGATCACAACATTTCCTTTATTTATATTCAAGGTTTACTGAAGAGGCCTGCACAGGTCAGAAGCACAAGGGGTATTTTCAACTTGCTGTAATTGGAAGGAAATAGCATCCATACACTCAGTTAATTGCTTCATACTGGGAAGAAAGATTTTCAGTGTTATAATAATCTTCTTAATTTTGTTCTTTAATCTCCAAGGTGTTGTTGATTTCAATTATTTTAGTTTAAAGTTGTTTAAAAGTCAGATGAATTAGCAACTCTGTCACAGCGGTTCTGCACGGATGAGATGGATATCTGTTACCAAACCAGAATACAAATTTATCGATTACCATTCGGGAAATTTGTCTATAAAATCACCACAGCTTCTTCAATGCAGAAGTAGCAACTACAAGAAGGCACGGGTGAGATGTTTTACAGAGCAGCATGGAGGGCCTGGTCTACACAAGTAAGCTGAAAACACAGTCTCAGGGAGATCTAAATCTCCAAATTCTCCAGTGACACAGGTTTGTTCCTGGTCTTCATGGGACTGTCTGTGTGGAATTGGCACATTCTATGTGACCACAAGGGTTTCCTCCAGGTGATTCGGTTTTCTCCCACATCCCAAAGCTGTGCTGTTTATTTCCTTCTGGAATACCCTTCCTCTACCCTTATGCCTCCATTCTATTGCTAACTCTGGCTCAGATTAGACTTGTTCTTTCCCTTGTTACGAACTGTGACTGCACATCATAAATTACTGATTGATAACCTTTCATCAGGTAATTAAACTGAAATATTAAGTCTGTTTCTCTTTGCACAGATGCAGCCTGCCTTCTGAGTATTTCTGTTTTTATTTCTTTATTCATTCAGTTTGTCAGTTGCTGGTGAAAGTGGACATGTCCATGCCAGATGAAATTTCACACAATGAAGTACAGTGTGATAAATGTCATTATCACTCTGAAATGAACGTGGAGGAGAGGTGATATAATTAAAAGGTACATTTCGACAGAGGAAGCAGCAATAGAAAAGTATGGGGGTAACTTTGGAAATAGTTACAGGTTGGGGAAGTGGATACATAAGGCACGTGGGATCCTGTCCTTTACAAATCAATAGATTTAAAATGCAAATAATTTTTGTTGAATCTCTAAACAGCACAGATTCTATATGAAGATATATATATGTCCACTTTTAGGCACCATGTTTGATTAAGAATATAAAAGCCATAAAGAGCATATAGAAAATACTATAAAGAAAAAACAGTTCCATTGGTGAAATGTTTGCACTCTAGTGGGCTGAGATGTAAGGTGTCTGGCTGAAGAGACCATAGTCATATGACATAAACATTTTTCATGTTGCAAGCAGTTGTAATCTGAGAATTCACCGCCAGTTAGCCTGGTGGAAGCAATATCCAACTTGGCTTTCTAAAAAGGAATTGATGAAGAATTTGAAGGAAATAAATATGGAAAAAGAACTAGAGAAAGACTAACTGCATTATTGTTTCAAAGAGTCAACAAGATTTCATTAATCTGCTTCTTAACTGTAGCAATTTTATAACTATTTAAAATTGGATAGATCCAAATTTATTTTGCCCAGAAATTACATTAGATACTTTATGCAGCTTCATTCACAATTATTTGTCTTTTATTGGTCTCTTCAAATAATAAACGTTGGCAGAATTATTTTCAGTCAAATACATGGTCCATTTATTCAAATAGTTTATTATTAATATTTCTTTCTGTTCATTGGGATATGAAATATATCAAAGCAAGACCATTGGTTCCTCCACAATTTCTGCAAGGCTGCTACAAACCTCCTCCAGACCATAATTATTAGTTTCATTTGTACTGTCCCTTTTACCCTCCACAATCTCAAAGCAGTGGTTCACATAATTATTCGATTACTACCAAGATTTACATTATGATTATCTTTCTGAAGCACTACTAACGTCCCACACTCAACTAAGTCAATGCTAATAAAATCTTGTTCACCTTAAAAAATTATTGTAGACATTTTGCCATTGGTCTAAGTTCATTCTTGAGATCTTCTATTCCACTATCAGTACTATGTCCACCATCTTCCAAAGCTGTTGCCCTCAACATTATTACTACCCTTCTTGCATCACAAAGTTCCTGGATGATGTTTCAGTCTATTAATGTTCCCCCTTCTATTTTCCCAGATCCCACCATGATATACAGTACACAATACGACTCCAAGACATTTAATTGCATATTCGGAAAACTACCGAATCTTAATTTGTAAATTATCATTCCTTCCTAGCTAACCATTGACAACCCAGAATTTGGAATGTTGCAGGGCCTCAAGGTGGATTATGAATTTAGCAAATATCTGCCGATCCAACACCTGAAGCATTCAGATGGCAGCTCAAGGCACCCAACAATTCCAATATCATCAAAGGGGCTGAGCAGGCAACAGCAAAGCATTCTCAGTGACTCAAAACAGGGAAGCATTCTTTCTCAATATGCTGTGCAGTAGTAAATATTGAAACATATCCATATGATTAAAGAAGGTAAAATATAATCAACAGATTTCTTTCATATTTTAAAAAATGTTTTAAAATAATTAATGATTTGAAATATTCACATCAGGAAATTACATCACAAATACGGAATATTATCTCTTTAATGTCTGAGTTTGCTAACAGTAACTATGTCTTATATCATTAGAAATGCAATTTAATTTGATATATCTAAAAGCACTAGTTTCAGGCATTTCTGGACAGCTTGGAAAAGAGTGATTTTTACATTTACATTTGAGAGATTTTAGTTAACTGCAGTGGAGAAAAAAAACAATGCAGCCTCTGCAAACATGTTCAATCTCTGACATCCATTTCCATTTTGAACCACTAGTCCTGAAACTGCAGTTAGTTTTGCAGACATCTGCAGCTAACATCATTCTGACAGCAAAACCTGAGCCATCATGTTTTTTACACTTAAAAGACACCTAAATAGGTTTATGGATAGAAAAGGTTTAGAGATATTCATGGAACTAGCTTAGATGGATCATGGGCAAGTTGAGCCGAAGGGCCAGCTCCATACTGTATGACTCTATAATTCTAAATTAATTTGAAAGATGTGGAAGTCAAACCTCTGTAGACAATCCTATGAAAACTCAGAAAATTCATGCAAATGTTTCAAGAGAGGTGCAGACTGACTGATGCCAGATTGGAATTACTACTTACATTAGAAGTAAACATTTTGGTTTGGTAGTAATTTTATGTAGTCATGGTCATTCCATTTGAAAAAGAACATTCGGCCAATCGTCAAGCAACCATTTACTCTGATCCTGTATTGTTCCCATTTTATTCTCTCGACATTCCAGTTTACTTCATCTTGATTCCACCACTCACTAATGGGGGAATTACAGTAACCCACCAACCCACATGTCCCGGGAAGCAAGAGGAGCCAAAGCACCCAGAGGAGACCCACACAGTCACAGGGAGCGCAAGAAACCCCCCCACATACACACAGAGCAGCAAAGATCAGGATTGAACCCTGAATGTTTAATTTTAATTTTGTATTTTTTAATATCTAATAAAAAATTTAACAAATTGAATGAGGTGCCATGAAACTGTTGATTTTCTGGGCAAGGTAAATTGATTGGCAGTTAACAATTATCAGGGCGTTAAAGGAAATTTATGCTCTTAACTGCTAAACCTCATTTTTTTGTGGCGAGTTCAATGATCATTTAATCTGCCACTTTAGTACGTACATTAAACTCATGGGGAGAGTACTAGAAGATTTAATGCCACCGTTGATGGAACAATACAAATATTTCATTTAGTTACGACATTTCACTAAGAGTATCTCGTCCTGCCTTGAAAACAACCAAGTTATTTGCATTATAATAATGACGTGTTTCATTAATGGCTGTCTGTTTTCAGCAAGTTCGGCCCCATTGGACCATGCCAGTTTGATGACCATTTCCATCTGTAAACTTTACCCTTTAGAAACACCCTGATGCGTTTGGAAACACTCCTGACCAAAAACATTGTCCGGCCATTTTCCTTCACAGATGCTGCCTGATATGCTGAGTTCCTCCAGCAGTTTTTTTGTTTCAAGCTTCAAGCATCTGCAAACTCCTGTGTCTGTGAGTTGGAGGTGCATTTGTTTCTCACACGATGACGACCATGACTGAATTTAGAAACACCATGTAGCGGATGCCTCATCTGATCTGCATTTCACAGCTTTTACCTGTTACTTTGTTTGTGTTCTCTCTGTAACCTATCAGCCAGATGAATTTATCAACAGTTTAAGGCCTTGTCCTAGCAATGATATCCCCTTTACCCATCCATCCTCCCTGACCATTTCTGCAACTGAAAGCATTTTCTCGCTTTCTCAATTGTGATGAAGGGTCTTCACCCTGAAGCACTAACTATTTCTCTTTCCACATATTTTAATGACAATGGTGTCCTAGAGTATAGAACAGCACAGCACAAGGACAAGTTGTTTGGTCCACAATGTCTGTGCCAAACATGATGCCAAGCCCAACTCTTAATTGCCTGCACATTATCTATATCCCAAAATTCCCTGCATATCCACATCATTAAAACTTCCTGTATTCTCCCCAACTGTTAAGTATTTGCACATTTTCTGTTTTATTATAGGTGACTTTCATGTTGAGCCTGAACTCAACAAGCAATATGTAGCAACGCCCCTTCAGGAAAAACATGGGGACTTCAACATGACTGATTCTAACAGGAATTTGAGACTTTCACTTTTGAAGGGCCTGAAGATGTAATAGTCAACTTGTTAATACACACTGCAGCTGCTTTTCTAAGAGAATCAGTGACTTTTCCTAATGAATTGGCAGGTTTGTTTAGAAAGCTTGGTTACAATGACCTCTTACCATAACACTGAGAGGGTTATGATACTTATGATACCTGATGTAAAAGAGAATAAAAAATAGTGTAGTCTGGAGAGCAAAAGAGAGAACGCAATCAGACCCAGGGAAAGAGATCTCCATATTTAAGAGATGTTTACCATTTAAGTCGAGCAGTTTTTGAACACCATTACTGTGCAAGGTTTTTAATGTGATAGTTAGGCTTGAATGTTTCAACAACTGAATAATTCTATCACAAGTAAACAACAGTCATTTATATCAGTGATACGATACTTCTTGATCTTTTGCAAATCAACTCCTTGTAGACAAGTAGAACCAAACTAATATAGATTAAAACTGGAAACCTTACCCGAGATTGTAAATGGTAGCGTTTCCCTCACATAAAAGAACATCAGAGCTTGCTCATGCCTCAGGTCTTCCGCCACATAAGCTGTCTTTGCTGAACTAGTCTGTGTTGTTTTGGAAGGGATGACTTCCAGAGAACATGTTATTGTACATAGTATTTATTTTAATTAACTCAGATTTACAAGTCAGTAGAAATATGCACACAATAAACAGTCTCAATCTATTTCATTCATAAAAGATTAAAAAAAAAAAATCTACCTCAGCTCAGCTTCAAACAATTTATTTCTCATTGGTATGGGTTTAAAGCAGCTGCAAAGTTGAATGGATACAAATGCATTTTTTGTATGTGGCCTGGTGATAAATTACTCATATACTGCAAACACTAATAGTTTCAAATATACCCTGCACACTAATTACTTTATTGAAAATAACCAGTCAGGACATAGCTGAGTCAGAGCCTGGAAATTCATCTTTAATTTGTTATTTGGTTGAAGGGGAAGGTAAAGTGATTAATACATTGAGCAGATTGCACTGGGCAAGAAACTATGCTTTTAGTTAACAATATTTTATAAATCCAAATTATAGGCATGATTATGACAGTAAACAGGCAAATGAATAGTAAATCAGAAGACTGAATCATTGTATCCCGCTGCGTAGGGATGTCATAACAGGGTTTTGATAGTATAATATTCAACATCAAATGAATTATCCTCTAAACAAGGAAATTAGAATAAATCTGGACAAAAACTATCATTTCATTACAAATATTTCCATCACAATTGACTGATTGGGCGTTTTTCATGTTATTACAACACGGTGGATTATCATGGTCTTTAGAGTGTCCTTCTGGAGGAGCATAAGTGAGTGAATGCATTATGAATATGAGGATTTATGAACCACAATTTATTGATACATTAAAATATTATGACATCCCTAAACAGGAAATGAACAAGCCTGACAACATAACTGTTTTCAAAATGATATAACTTATAAGTGACAATAGCAATACTATGACTATTCAGACTTGAAAGCCCTGGGCCTGACAGTACACAGGCTGCAGAACCTCTTTTCACTTTTAAGATCAATGTACCTGTTAAGGCAATTTGTGCTGAATTTTAAAGTGCATTTTATGCTAAATGAAAGTTTGACAGTACTTAGGAATTAAGGTTTTTTTTCCCCTACTTCAACACCCAATACTTCCATATCAAACAAGGCGTTAACCAGCAATGTGCAAAGTCTCTAATGTGCCACTTTGACCACACCACGGAAGCCTTGACTTCATTCGGTGCTAATTTGACCCTTAACAGGTTTGATTAAAGAGAATAAAATACCTGTTATATCCTCACATGTACAAAATATCAGATCAAGGCTGAAAATATATTCAAATTGTAATCCTAACCACACTTAAAACAGAAACTCTCCATCATTAATTGCTGAGCTGAATTGAAATGTGCTCATCAGCAATAGATTGTGCATCATCACAGTTACACTTTTGTCTCCCCTCTCTCTTGTTCATTTCTTTGATCAAATTAATATAAATTTTACCTCAGATACAAATAACAGAGTTCCTCGTTTTAATCATGTCACTTTAATGCATATTATTCAGTGCAAACCACTTTAAACTGGGCAAAATAACTTAAAACATTACACCAAGTCAGCCATCCTTGTTATATTGATTTGTTTCATTTTCACTAATATAATTAATGATTCTATTATAAAAAGAGAAGAGGCTCTTTCATGACATTGTTCACAACCAGCCACCTTGTGTACATTCAGATCTATGTACAATGCCTTTACCAAGCTGGCCCAGGATAAGGAATACCTACCAAAACTGCATAACCAGAAAGACATGCCTATATTACATCAGCTTTTCTCTCTAGCCATATCATGTACTTAGCTGTTTTGGTTATAAATAAACATCATCATACACTAACCCATCCCACTGGTTTTCAGAACCTTCATTATCAAAAAACTGCATGCAGCACACTTCTCAATCACATGCAGATAAATGTTAACCTACGGTGCAATTTCCCAAAAACTAGAAACTCAATTGCTAAAGTAAGCATGAGCTGCCAGAAGCCACATAGATTTTATCAAAGCAGGTCTGCAGCATTGGATCATTTATTGCTGTTTATTAAGTGCAGTATTAAAGTCATTTAACACAGGGGAAAATGTTGTCCTACCTCAAGGTTTATGTGATGTGGAAGGATCAGGATAACCAGAGTATGGGTGGTTTACATATTCTAAATGAAGAAGTTAATGCCCTGTTGCCAACAGCAAACGCAGTTCATCAAGAGTTATTCAAAATTCCTCTGCGTAACTTCCAATTCTACCCTCAGTTCAGTTGTATCAACTAATTCAGTCACTTGATCTTGGGGTAGCTTCACAATTGTGAAATCCTTTTCTTTTGCATTCCTGAGATTTCCAAGAAAGTACAATTTATAGTCAACCCTTTGTTCCGTTTGTAACTTAATTGCATTCTCATCCAGTTGTTTAGGTCTGTATTATCCTTGGACGACAAACGATATCTTGCAATAAACACAACCATATCCAGGTAGGTCCCTCTGTCTCAAGATTCGCATGATGTTAATTACAAAAACGTAACACTTGTTTCTCCAGGTCTTTGGGAAATTGCCATATAGTTCTCCAACTAATGATGTAATTGTCCCATGATATCTTTGAGAGCTTCAGGTCTTAAGTAGCATGACAAGTTTCTGCATTACAATTAGGCTACGGAGAGTGACAGGCTAAACGAGAGATGTTGGCAACATATGTAAGCTTCGAAACTGCCTCGAAAATACGGCTCCAGAAAAGATGATACGAAAGTAAACTGAAGATAAACCTCCACTTAAATCATGGTTAATTCAGAATAACCAAAAGATAAGAATCCCCTCAGCCTGGAGCCACACAATGAAACAGTATTTTCATCAATCTAAACTGAGGTAGTCTGCTGAGGAATCTTCATTCTCCTTTTTGGTACATTGCAGGTTATGCAGGTGGGCAGAAAGAGATGATGGTAACATGCTGTATTTACTGATTTAGTGTAACAACTTGTTCAGATCTTAATATGCTGGGAACATCAGATATTCCAAGATCACTCCTGCTGCTCCTGTTGAGCTGCAGTGTCCTTTTGCCAGTGGTTCGTACATCTCCTATCTCTCTCACCAGTTGTTTTAAATCTTCACATGTATCTGAAAGGCTATTTATTCCACAAACTGTCCATTTGGCCCTCACAGGTCAACGATTCTGCCCCAGACTGTCGAACAGAAAGGAGGTGGTATATTTTCACTGTGCAACAGATGAAGATTTCTGTGGATGTCATCTCATTCAATCATTCTTTGTACATGGAGGCACTTCCAGCAGTCCAGGAGTGTAAGGATTGGAAAGGCACTAGCAACTAGCTAAGTAATTCACTGAGTTTCTGCCTTAAAGAATAGGGAAGCTCAAACTAAATGTTTTGTTATCAATGAGGGTAAATTAGGAAATGAATGGCTTGGATGCATCATTTACATATATTTTACATTTACATTCTGTTAAAATGCAGGAAAGGCATGCTTTCTTATCAGTGTGATAGTTCCACTTTAAATTAAATTGTGTTATATATAAGTATATACACTATCTAACCTGTTTTCACCTTTTCGGATTCCCCAGAAGTAACAGGGCAACTTTGCACCATATTTTCAGCATTGTTAGGACATGAATCAACTCATTTCCCTGAAATTATTTAGGAAAATCATCTGGTCCCTCGCTATCCTATCCTTACAGTTGAAATCTCTTTTGTAACCTAACGTCATGCAAAAGTTATAGAGGGTTACAAGTTACCATTCCCGAAAAGGGCATAATGTTAAGTAGTTAAACATGCTATGATCTAAAGTTACTCTACCCATACAAGTTAGCATTCAGGCCATGAGTGCTTGGAAATAACAATGTAAATAATAAGCCATTGCACTTTTGGTGTCGGCAAATGAGAACTAACTCTCCAGAAATATAATTTAAAACGCAGACTTGTTTCCTGTTACTTGAGGTAATGTTCAAGGCATGCCAGACAAAAAAATGGATGATGAATATCAAGGCATGCTATTGTTTCCGGGATTTGTATCTTAAATTATGCTTCTCACATCCAATCGGGAATGGGATTGTGAACGTTCAGTCCTGGAAGGATATGAAGTGCGATATCTGAAAATTGCAACACTGCAGGTGTTTTTGACAGATTCGTTGTCAGATCAGAAAGTTGAAACAAAGGCAGTCACAAAAGAATGGCGATGTAGTTTTACTATTCATAAAACAATCATCTTACGCAATGAAAAATTCATCAGTGGGGTCGAAAGCTGCAAATGCTCGCAAGATTCAGCAGAACTGCGGGAGTTGATGCTTTTGGTCGTTCGCGATGTTTGGATGCACGGCACAGTCCGCAGAATTGTCCCTTAACACATGCACTGGTAAATGAACTGTTAAAAACTTCATTCGAGGTTGGCGAGCAGGTGTCGGTCCAAGTTTTAAAGAATATACCGACGTTGCTCACGTGAATGGATCTGGAAAAAGATCTCCCTCGTTACGCAGTTGGAGAAAGAAAGCCATTTAAAAATAAATGATAATATATCTTCCACGTAATTCTGAAAGCTTATTTCGCTTAGCATAACTGCAATGCCACAACGCATTAACGAGGTTAACAAAGCCAATACAAGGAACAGTATCTGAGTGGCGTGGCTCTGGCCACGGAGCCCGCAGATGTTTAAACATCTGTCAGCAGTTTGCTTTTGTTCACACAGTTTTGGTTCGCTACAGTGCAGTTGCCAGTTCTGAGGTTTGCTTCTCTGAAATTGTCTATGCTGTTGTTCACATCCTCTTCAATCTCCATGTACTCCGACTTGCTAACGGTGGAGGAGCTGCGGCTTCGAAGGTCGCTGTCCGACACGATGTTCGGGCAGCTAACGTGCAGGTATTGGGCCTGTTCCTCACCCTCGGTCTCCCGGTGGTAGAAGTAGTTGAAGTTGGACACGATGACGGGCACGGGCAGCGCAATGGTCAACACTCCGGCGATGGCGCACAGGGACCCCACGATCTTACCTCCGATGGTGACCGGGTACATGTCTCCGTAGCCCACGGTGGTCATCGACACCACAGCCCACCAGAAAGAGTCCGGAATGCTGGTGAAGAAGGAGTCGGGGTCATCGGCTTCCGCGAAGAACACGGCACTGGAGAAGAGGATGACCCCGATGAAGAGGAAGAAGATGAGAAGACCCAGCTCCCTCATGCTGGCCTTGAGGGTCTGGCCCAGGATCTGGAGACCCTTGGAGTGCCTGGAGAGCTTGAAGATGCGGAAGACACGGACCAGCCGGATGACCCTAAGGATGGCCAGCGAGGTGGCCTGCTCGCCACTCATGTTGCCCTCATCCTCCTCTGCCAGCTCCGTGCCCAGGGTGATGAAGTAAGGGATGATGGCCACGATGTCGATGAAATTCATGATGTTCTTGAAGAACTCCGCTTTGCTGGGACAGGCAAAGAAGCGGACGATGAGCTCGAAGGAGAACCAGATGATGCAGAGAGTCTCCACGATGAAGAAAGGGTCGGTGAGGATGTTGGATTTGTATGGCATGGTGGTGTTGCCCACCTGCATCACACGCTTCCTGTCGTCCTTCAGTTGGGGCAGGGTCTCCAGGCAGAAGATGACGATGGAGATGAGGATGACCATCACCGAGACGATGGCGATGCCCCGGGCCGGCCCCGAGCTCTCGGGGTGCTCGAACAGCAGCCAGACCTGGCGCTGGTACTCGTTCTCGGGCAGCGGCCGCTCCTCCTCCCTGATGAAACCTTCGTCCTCGCGGAATTTCTCCATCGCCTCTTCGCCCAGTTCATAGAACTTGATCTCTTCCGAGAACATCTCCAGCGGCACATTGACGGGTCTGCGGAGCCGGCCGCCCGACTGGTAGTAATAGAGGATGGCGTCGAAGCTGGGCCGGTTCCTGTCGAAGAAATACTCGTTGCGCAGAGGGTCGAAGTAGCGCATCCTCCTCTTGGGGTTGCCCAGCAGCGTGTTGGGGAACTGGGCCAGGGTCTTCAGCTGGGTCTCGAACCTCAGCCCCGAGATGTTGATGACCACCCGCTCGCAGCACTCGTGGTCGTCGTTGGCCGGGGCGTAGGTGTCCTGCGGGTGTCCGGGCAGAGCCGACGCGTCGTCCAAGTTGTCGCCCGCGATCACGGTCATTGTGGCGGCCGGCTTCCTTCAGTGAGGCGCGCCGAGGCGGAGGGAGGCTCTGGCGGGGTCCGATTCACTGGCTGCCGCTCCCCTGCGATCGGACATTCGGAGGCAGGGCTGTGGAGAGGGGACAGGTGGGGAAGGGGGAGTGAGGGTGGGAGTGCAGCGGGTGCTGGGCTGAGACGTTTGACTGGGCTAAAGGGTGGCTCTGGGCTCTCCGCCCGACTCGAACATTATGCAGCTCAAGAAGTGATCTCGGCAGCGGCCGCTTGCCCTCACCTCGGGAGAGAGGTGCTGCGGAACACAAACGGTAACATAAAACACACCATAAATGTGCAAAAAAAATAAAGATTTGTTTTTTAAAAGGCGGGGAGGGGGGGTGCTGCTGTGTGTGAGCGCTGCTAGTTCAGCCCGGACCTCACATCTTCGCGCTAGGCAGTGAGTGGCTTTCGCTAGAGAGAGGGGGGGAAAAAAACAGCTGCAGTACTGGGGTAGGAGGGAGGAGGGGGAAGTCGGCACCGCAGGGCTGATTGGAGAGAGGGCGAGCAGAGCCTTACCTGACAAGTGAAATAGGACAGGGTGAAGTGTAGGAATGCGACCAAGCCTCGCAGTGCACAGCTCTCCTCCGGAGTACCTCTACCCTCCTAATGTAGATATCCGTTTACAGCTTTCCATGCATGAGATCTGTTGAAATATTAATAACCTATATTAGACTGACTATTTACAACTCATCTGTTCCTAACGTTCGCTGCAGCAGGAAGGGTTATCACTGAAACGTCGCTCAGCGCGGTTTTAAAACAACACCAGTTAAAGTGCAGAGAGAGAGAGAAGGAGAGAGAGGGAGAGAGAATCATTAGACCACGCACATGAGCTTCGTGGCAGGTAACGGTAAACGATCTCTCTGCCCAGCATCCTAGCCCCTTGTTGAAACATCATGTGGTGCAGTGTGTAGACTGAATGCATTAAAGCCAACCGAACTAGTCATCTCAGAACATTGCAACGTCAGCACAAACAGCACAAGTGCTCCGTGGAGTGTTACCAGGGCACCATCCGAGGTTCAGCAATCCAACGGCGAGAGCATCCACATTGCGGCGAAAAACTGTCGCCTCCCAAAACACATCTCCTTCTACTCCTCACAGAGGAAACCGAGACATGTTAGACGCAGTGCAGGCAGCCCGGTAACATCCTGACTGCACACGACGCCGTCGCGCTCGCAAAAATCCGCATCATAAACATCAAAACTGCTGCATCATTTAGTTAGATTTTACGACAATGTTCCTTTGACTGCAACGCACTGTAGCAAACCTTCGAACCCAATCACTGCATCGCGAGTCCAGCCCGCAGGTACAGTGTTACTGTACGGAGAGGAAAAATAAGGGTCATTTACTGTACGAGATATTTAAAGCATTAGCAATAGCTCACGTTAATAGTGAAGTTACAAGGCTGCACGTCTTCTCAATGTTTAAATAAAAGCCCCTCCCACTATTTTGTAGGATTAGTAACATAGATGACTTGGTCCATCACTTAAAAAAAAAAGCAATATTTTACATTTTGCATAATCTGGGTAAATCCACAAGAAGAACGCTGACTGCATTTTAACTGCACGGCCTGGGAAATTGGATTAGATTAATTCATGCAGATTTTTTGGGGGAAAAAGACATGCTTTGATGTTTTGATCCCGCAAACTTTAAATGACGGGTAGTTTGTTTACAAAGCTGCAGCGACAAATATATTCCTGCATTTAGCTGGGGTTGGCTTTGAAAGCAAAAACTGTTCTGGGAATCGATCACGCCTTACCACGTCCCGCCAATTAACTCTGAAGAAGGGTTTCGGCCCGAAACGTTGTCTATTTCCTTCGCTCCATAGATGCTGCTGCACCCGCTGAGTTTCTCCAGCATTTTTGTGTACATACGGAAGACCCGTTCCTGGGCACAGCGGGCACTTGTGTCTGCATCTGCCGGCTGATAACAGTGTTACCGGTAGTCACTACTCTTCTATCTCACTGCCTTGAATACCTGGGGTCTGCAAACTCCAACACTGCACCACAAACAATCGTTTATTCTCTGTTAATTCCAAACACTGCCCATTGAAAAAGAAACTAAAGTCATAGCCTGCAGAAGGGTCTCGACCCGAAACGTCACCCTTCTCTCCAGAGATGCTGCCCGTCCCGCTGAGTTACTCCAGCTTTGTGTGTCTACACAGAGAGTGAGCCGGCCAGGGCCACATGGACCCATGGGCCGCGGTGCAGCCAACACTGGGGATTCCCCGGGACACCCCTCCCCCTCCCACTCCACCCCCAACCCCGCAGGAATTAAACTGAAATGATCCCCACAGGGCTACCGAGAGCAACCCGGGACGACGGGTCATGGAGCAGCGACATTTTCCTCCCATTTGCTGTCCGTGTTGTGTAGGAAGGAACTGCAGGTGGTGGTGGTGGTTTAAACCGACCATAGACACAGAAAGCTGCAGTAATTCAGCGGATCCGGCAGCATCTCTGGATAAAATGAATACGTTACGTTTCGGGTCGAGACCCTTTCTAGATGCCGACTGACCCGCTGAGTTACTGCAGCTTTTTGTGTCTTGCTTCTGTGAAGGAACTGCAGACGCTGGTGTCCACCGAAGACTCAAAATGCTGGAGTAACTCAGCGGGAAATGCAGCATCTCTTGAGCGAGGGATGAAAAATACAATACAAAAATGGGTAAAAGTACAATTAATCAGTCTGAAGAAGGGTCTCGACCCGAAACGTCATCCATTCCTTGCCTCTAGAGATGCTGTATGTCCCACTAAGTAACTCCAGCATTCAGTGCCTGTCTTCATTGTTCTTAGACTGAGGAGGGGAGGGTGGGCTCTTTGACTGGCGGTCGCTCCGCCCAATAGGATGGTGAGGAGGCAGGGCGGGCGATAGGCGGTGGCCAATGGCGGGGCCGGGGGGGGCGGGGCATGACTCCGGAGGCGGGAGTCGATGGTTGGCTGCAGGTGACAGGCAAAGATCATCTTTGGTGACAGGCCTCTCTCTCTCTCTTTATCTCCCCCCAAAATACATTTAATCAATTCCTTTACAACAATAATATTTACAATACAAAACAATGCCAACACACTCACCACCAATATACAAAAATTACCAAATATTCTCAAATACCAAATATACTAAATATTAAATCACTGTTTCACAATCCTTATCATAGTCATAGGGTCCTACAGCGTGAAAACAGGCCATTCGACCCAACTTGCCCACATTGGCCAACATATCCCATCCCTATTAGTCCCACCTGCCTGCGTTTGGGCCCATATGCTAGCAATGTTGCAACATTTTGAGATTTTAAAAATCAAGTTTGCAATTTATCTCATCAGATAAAGCATAAAAAGAAGTTTAATTTGATACCTAATTCACTTTCATATCTTCAGTATTAAAAAAGCCATTTTCATACTCGGAAATTACCATCTTGTTCTCTATAGGGGGGTTGCACGTAAGGTCACTGGGTCATAGGGCTTGACGCACGGAGCCACTCAATCCATCTGGAGGACATCCGTCACTTCCGGTATATGTTATTAATGCAAGAAACGCGTACTTTCCTACCTGTTAAAAACCGCCAAAATGTTGAATTCTTACGTTGAAAAAAATTGTGGAAGTCGGGGTAAGTGTGAGAGACATGTACCCAACTTTAGAATTCCAAACGTGAAGCGAAATGAAGGTAAAGAGAAGCGAGAGCTGAAGGGACAACAGCAGCTAAAGTGCTTGGTAAACATTGGCTGTGAAGATATCGTAATTGAAAATATTGGGAATTATCACGTTTGCTCACTGCATTTCATCAACAGTAAGGCATTATTTGTGTTTTTTCTTGATTCCTTTGGTATCTAAAAAGTCTCAGAAGTGATCAATCTGGCTGTAAATTTTTCTTCAGATGCGTTTTCATTTTGTATGCCCATTTGAGAACCATGGGCGATTTAAAAAATTTACAGCCAGATTTTTCACTTTTGAAACTTTTTAGATGCCAAAGAAATCAAGAAAAAACACAAATAATGCCTTAGTTGATGAAATGCAGTGAGCAAACGGCCAATGTTCGCTAAGCACTCTGTCTGTTGTTGTCCCTTTAGCTCTCACTTCTATCTACCGTCATTTCTCCTCACTTTTGGAATTCTGAAGTAGACTAAATGTCTCACACCCTTATCCCGATTTCCATAATTATTTGCAGCGCAAAAATTGACATTTGCGGCGGGTTTTAATGGGCCTGCTACGTTGGAAACAATGGTAAATGCCTACCTGCAGTACATCGCCTGTAATCCACTTGGAGTAGCGTAGCAACAGTATGGGTCATAGGTCGTGACCCGACTGCCGTGAAACCTCCCTATTACTTTCTCTTGGACCCTATGGCTTTTATATTTCTGAGTACATTATCTGAATTGACATTGTGAAACTTCAGAAGGATCTGAAGGGCAGCCAAGAATGAAGACCCAGCCCATGGCTGCGTGCGGTGGCAGGTCTGGATTGCCATTGTGAAGAAGGGGCTGGGCTGGTGGGCCTCTGCCTGCAGTAGGAAAGTCCGAAGCTCTGAAGACCAGAGAGCTGAGGAGGGAGCTGCTGGTGGCGACGACATGAGGAGTGGGCCTCGAAGAGTGGGATTGGGATATTATTTCCAGCTTCAAGGTCGGCTGCAGGAAGCGTCCCCCGGGACACAGAGGCAGCCAAACGAGTAGAGAGATGTCGGATCGCAGGCCTGCATCAGCCTGGGTCTCACCTGGATCAGGGGCGCTCCAGTACCTCCAGCATGTGGACCATACTTTGGACTTTTTCTTTGTAAACAGTGCCAATATATGGTGGCAGTGCATTTGTGGGTTGTGTAAAATAATTTCCCTGTGCTGTGCATACGTGACAATAAATATCAATTGAATCACTGAAAGACCCTGATGTAAAACATCATCTATCCATGTTCTGCAGAGATGCTGCCTGATCCGCTGTTACTCTAGCACTTTGTGTATTTTTTTTTGTTAAAGCCCACAGGGACAAGGAACGATGAAACACATATCTATGTAGAGCCTAATGCGTCCTTTTCTCTACATCCATATATGATTTATGGCCAAATAAATATTTTGAAAGTCTAGTATTTGAAAGAATGTAGTAAATATGGTATCCAATTTGAAAATGGAAAGGCTTCTCAAATGGCAGGTTAATGACTACGTAATTTCTGTTTGCATTGCTGGTTATGACACATTGCTGGGGTTAACCTCCATATTGCTGAGGATGATTTGGGATCCCTTAGAACACCTGAGAATGCGGATAAGACCTTAGTTTAAAACATCTGAATGGCAGCAGCTCTGAAAGTATTGCACTCCACCGGTACTGCACAGAGTTTTTATGTCCCTAGTTTATGACCTAAATGCAAAACAGTTTGATCTGAGGCAAGAGTGCTACATATTGAGACAACACTGATGGACAATTGTGGTTCCTTGCCAATCTTCCTTGTTATCTCCTCATGAAAAATAAACAAGTAAAATTGTTTTAAAAGATGCCAACATATCAATGCAGTCCAAAGACTCTTTCAAAGATATTGAATATCTGTAGAGAAGTTGAATTGAGGCCCCATGTCACTGTTGTACTGTCTCTGGTATCCCAACCAATCTTTCTACCAATAGCACAAAATATATGTGGTTATTATTTCATTAGAGATTTGGGGTCTTTGCTCCATACATATTGGCTGTTAGCTTTCTCACATTACAATAGCGATGTTGTGCCAAAAGTACTGAACTGGCTATAAAACATTGAGATGTATTGAGGTCCTGAAAGTGACTTCTTCTTCTTGTGTATGGCGTGCACAGCCTAAAGTTATAGATCAAGGGTAGACATCTGGGCCAGGATAGCATCAGTTACTGGGTGGATGGCTTTGATGCCCCCAGGGAAAAGCCTCAGTGGGCAGTCATTCACGATGTGTGGGATGATCTGATCTGGATGTCCGCATTCGCAAGCAGGACTGTCTGTCATCCCTCACTTATGCAGGTGATGGGCTGTTCTTGCATGGAGGGTGCAGATTCTGTTCAGGGTTAGCCATTTCTTGCGATGGGGGTAAAAATGGGAGATTGTAACCTTCATGTGGTCCACCCTGTTTCGACTAATGCAATCAACCCGATGTGCACAAACAAATAGATGTTGTTGTCTATCAGATGTTTTGCTGTCACTTTTGACCATGAAAGTGACTGTACGGATACAAGTCTATTGTTTAAGCAGTTGTTAAATCATGTAGCTGTGCACATGGAGGAGATGAACAGTTCATTAAAATGGGAATGCAGGATAATGAAGCCATGAAGGTAATCCTTGAAATATGGGATACGAGAAACACGCTTGTAAAAGTGAACACGCAAAAGTAACACAAGGGAAATTATTGGTACAGAGTATTGGGCCAGAGTCAAGGATATTGTTTATGGTGAATTTATTATGGGGAACAAGGAAATTGCAGATGCGTTGAACAGGTACTTTGGATCCGTCCTCATTAAGAACGACACAAACAATCTTCCTGATGTACTAGTGGCCAGAGGATATGGGGTGATGAAGGAACTGAAAGAAATCCACATTAGGCAAGAAATAGTGTTGGGTAGACTGATGGGACTGAAGGCTGATAAATCCCCAGGGCCTGATGGTCTGCATCCCAGGGTACTCAAGGAAGTGGCTCCAGAAATCGTGGACGCATTGGTGATCATTTTCCAATGTTCTATACATTCAGGATCAGTTCCTGTGGATTGGAGGGTAGCTAATGTTATTCCACATTTTAAGAAAGGCAGGAGAGAGAAAACAGGAAATTATAGACCTGTTAGTCTGACATCGGTGGTGGGGAAGATACAGGCGTCAATCATAAAAGATGCAATAGCGGCACATTTGGATAGTAGTAACAGGATCGGTCTGAGTCAGCATAGATTTACGAAGGGGAAATCATGCTCGATTAATCTGGAATTTTTTGATGATGTAACTAGGAAAATGGACAAGGGAGAGCCAGTGGATGTAGTATACCTGGACTTTCAGAAAGCATTTGATAAGGTCCCACATAGGAGATTAGTGGGCAAAATTAGGTCACATGGTATTGGGGATAGAGTCCTGACATGGATAGAAAATTGGTTGGCAGACAGGAAACAAACAGTAGGGATTAATGGGTCCCTTTCAGAACGGCAGGCAGTGACTAGTGGGGTACCGCAAGGCTCAGTGCTGGGACTACAGCTATTTACAATATTCAACAATGATTTAGATGAAGGGATTAAAATTAACATTAGCAAATTTGCAGATGACACAAAGCTGGGTGGCAGTGTGAACTGTGAGGAGGATGCCATGAGAATGTAGGGTGACTTGGACAGGTTGGGTGTGTGGACAGATGCATGGCAGATGCAGTTTAATGTGGATAAATGTGAAGTTATCCAATAGGGTAGCAAAAACAGGAAGGCAGATTATTATCTAAATGCTGTTAAGTTGGAAAAAGGGGAACTACAATGGGATCTGTGTGTCCTTGTTTATCAGTCAATGAAAGTAAGCATGCAGGTACAGCAGGCAGTGAAGAAAGCGAATGGCATGTTGGCCTTCATCACACGAGGAGTTGAGTATAGGAGCAAAGAGGTCCTTCTGTAGTTGTACAGGGCCCTAGTGACACCACACCTGGAGTATTGTGTGCAGTTTTGGTCCCCTAATTTGAGTATGGACATTCTTGCTATTGAGGGAGTGCAGCGTAGGTTTACAAGGTTAATTCCCGGGATGGCGGGACTGTCATATGCTGAGAGAATGTAGTGGCTGGGCATGTACACTCTGGAATTTAGAAGAATGAGAGGGAATCTAATTGAAACATATAAGATTATTAAGGGTTTGGACACACTGGAGACAGGATGTTGGGGGAGTCCAGAACAGTTTAAGAATAAGGGATAAGCCATTTAGAACTGAGATGAGGAAACATTTTTTCTCACAGAGAGTTGTGAGTCTGTGGAATTCTCTGCCTCAGAAGGTGGTGGAGGCCAGATCTCTGGATACTTTCAAGAGGGAGCTTGATAGGGCTATCAAACATAGCGGAGTAAGGGGATATGGGGAGAAGGCAGGAACGGGGTACTCATTGGGGATGATCAGCCATGATCACATTGAATGGCGGTGCTGGCTCGAAGGGCCAAAGAGCCTACTCCTGAACCTATTGTCTATTAGCTATTGATACTTCACCAGAGGGAGTCAGGAGTCACATTCAAATGTAGTGTTCAAAATGGATGTGATTACATTTCTCAAATGAGGAACATTGCAGGGTTTTGGGAATAGACCAGAGGAATGGAACCAGTTGCATTGGTCCTGAATGGATTCAGTTGAATGCTTGAGATGTTCGGCATTTTTTTTACATTTGGTTTATTGTTTTCCATTGAGAATGCACCATTACAGTATGGAGAACAAATGCAAAAAATGCAGCGTAAATTAAATATCATCAAGATTAAATATTAATTATGAAGAAACATTGGAGAAATTTTTCTCAAAGCTTTTATGGATCACCTGATGGACGTCTTCAATATTGTTGATGATATTAATATGATACAAAGCAGAACGTTAAGGATATGGAAAGTGAGATAATATAAGGTAGGGAGTCATGAGCTCATTTTGCATTTATTTTTATTTTTATTTAGATTAGCTTTTGGTGGTTGGTTAAAGTGAAGGCAAACTCCAATGAAACCCTGACTCTTGCACTAACCTTTTAGCCATGCACTCATCAGCCCTATCTTTCTACTTCTAATTCTAAAGTCACCTTCATCAAAACTCTATGTTGTAAATCATAGGGCATTGAGATTTTTCAGGTTTCAAGCTTACCAAATTCACATACCACTATTTGACATTCTTAATTCCTTTAGTTCCTTTATTTGCGCAGGATTCTTTATCCTTTAATATATCTGGTAGGCTTTGTATATATTTTCCTATGAAGGCAGACACAAGATAATTGTTTAATTCTTCTGCCATTTCCTTACTCCCTACATAGGTCTCACTCTGCAAGGAGGTCACGCTTGTCTTTTCCTTCCTACATACCTGTAAATGTTTTCTTGGTTCTCCTCAGCAGATTTTTTAGCCACCCCCAATCCTCAAACCATTTGCTATTCCTAGCGACTTTCAAAGCCTCGACTTTGGATTTAACATTATCTTTAATTTCATGACAAATTATGTTTCAGGTTGTTTTTTGTGCCTTAAACTGGAATTTTATTCCAACTTATTCGTTGTTGGACATGCTAATCACTGATATGTTTGATGGTGGTACAGCAATGTTGTCTTATTATTTATACCAATTAACTCTCTTATGGATAAATAGCCTCATTCATTTAGATTTTAATCCTAATGTTATACAAAACTACATTACTTACAAACTCAATGTTAAATTCTATCATATTATGATCACTCTTCCCCAAAGATCATTTGACAAAAGATGATCAACCCTTTCTCTTTGCACAAAAGAAGATTCAAAATGCCCTTTCCCCTCAGCGGGTCCTCAACATATTGTTCTCGAAAAACATCTTATGTATTTTCCATTAATTCACCTTCTACCTTATTGTAGTAAATATATCAACAGGAAGGCTGGCTCCAGTTTGCACTGTGTATTCCCTCAAAATTTCTCTAGAAAATTGGTAGTTGTGTTCCTCCAGCAGATTTAGGAATCCTCTTTGTAAAGGCTCTGCTGAAACTTGAGTCAAGTGAACACATGACTGATCTCCAGTTCTCCCTTTCATTATCACTCATCGTTCAAGTAAGAAATAGGCAGTTATCTATTGAAATTAATCTACAGCTCTCTGTCTCCCCTATTGGATCAATTAGGATATCTTAACACAAATTAGGCTGTAAAACAGAAATGTCTCACAAAGGCACAACACCAAACTTCTCAAATGCTTCTGAACTGGAAGAACAGCCATAAATAAGCCTGACATCAATTCACCATAAACAACATAAACAGGGACATGAAACTAAACATTGATGCAGATAAGGCCCCAAGGTAGATTCAAGTAGAAGTATATTTTGGCGGCCAAAATAATGAAGCAATACTCTCAAAGAACAAGACAATGGGAGGAACAGAACTTCCAACTGGCCACTCTTGCTTTGGAAGTCTTGGGGAAGAGCCTTCAGAATAGAGAGATTCCTCTCGATGGTCAGTGAACGCCAAAGTATAATAGTGAGCTGTAAATCATGAAAGGTTGCTGCTGACGGCAGGGGTCCACCACTGCACCTGCTCTCGTTGATATTGCAGATTGGATAATAACATTAGACCTGGTCTATATGTTTAAAAGAGGATTCTGCTTCCTTCATGTGTGCTTGCTTCCTGCTTGCATTCTCAGAAGATAAACTGGATTTTGAATGGTCTAATAAACTGCTGAAGCTGCTTTATGCCTATGCAATTATGCTGGACCACTTAAAACTGGCAAAGGCAAGGTTTCTGGAATAAAGCAACTCTTATCAACTCCTAAGGTGCATATTCTTGCTGTAGATAAATCCCGTTGTTTGACAGCAAATTACAAATATGTGAGTGGATAATCTGAAGAGGGACATGGAAAATATAGAAAAAGGGGAATGGGAAGGAGTCGGCCTTTTGGTATTTGAGCCTGCTCCACAAATATTACAAATGTGGCTGACCATCTGTCTCGGTGGGGTCAAGGAAAGAGCGTTCACGTCGCAGCCTTGTTTCCACCAATCTTTCCACCACCACGCACAAGAAGCACAAGAAGCCCAAAACAGTCACCATTTTATGCAGGTGCCGAGAAAGGTGTTAAGCTCTGGCTGAGTAACTTCTAATCTAGTGTGTGGACTCGATAAGAAGATCTGTCTCGATAATAGTAACAGCATATCCAAGGATCAAAATATGGTTATTGTGAATACATCAGCCTTATTAGACATAGTCACACAGCACAAAAACAGGTCCTTCAGCCAATACGTCCCACTGTATTATTTTGGTTGCCTCCAGTGGGCCAAGGAAAGATTGGACTCTCTCACTCCATATTTCCCCATTTAGATTCAGATTCAGATTCAGATTCAGATTCAATTTAATTGTCATTGTGCAGTGTATAGTACAGAGGCAATGAAATGCAGTTAGCATCTCCCTAGAAGAGCGACATAAATATGAGCAATAAATAAATCTGTTTGCATGCATACAGTCATAGTATTGCAATTTTTTGTCCTTGTGGGAGGAGTGTCCGGGGGGTGGGGTGATTGGCAGTCAACGAGGTACATTGTTGAGTAGTGTAACAGCCGCAAGGAAGAAGCTGTTCCTGGACCTGCTGGTTCGGCAACGGAGAGACCTGTAGCGCCTCCCGGATGGTAGGAGGGTAAACAGTCTGTGGTTGGGGTGAGAGCAGTCCTTGGCGATGCTGAGCACCCTCCGCAGACAACGCTTGCTTTGGACAGACTCAATGGAGGGGAGTGAGGAACCGGTGATGCGTTGGGCAATTTTCACCACCCTCTGCAGTGCTTTCCGGTCGGAGACAGAGCAGTTGCCATACCAAACTGTGATACAGTTGGTAAGGATGCTCTTGATGGTGCAGCGGTAGAAATTCACCAGAATCTGAGGAGGCAGATGGACCTTCTTTAGTCTCCTCAGGAAGAAGAGATGCTGGTGAGCCTTCTTGATCAAAGTTGAGGTATTGTGGGTCCAAGAGAGGTCATCGGAGATGTTGATCCCCCAGGAACCTGAAGCTAGAAACACGTTCCACCTCCGTCCCGTTAATGTGGATGGGGGTGTGCGTGCCGCCCCTAGACTTCCTGAAGTCTACAATGAGCTCCTTGGTCTTCTTGGAGTTAAGGGCCAGGTTGTTGCCATGCTGCTAGGAGCTGGACCTCCTCCCTATAGGCCGACTCATCGTTGTTGCTGATGAGGCCAATCACCGTTGTATCATCTGCATACTTGATTATGGTGTTAGTCCCATGTACAGGTGTGCAGTCGTAGGTGAAGAGGGAGTAGAGGAGGGGGCTCAGCACACAGCCCTGTGGAACGCCGGTGTTCAGGGTGAGGGTTGAAGAGGTGTGCTTGTCGAACCTAACAGACTGGGGTCTGTTGGTTAAAAAGTCCAGCAACCAGTTGCAGACGCAGTCGTCGATGTCCTGGTCACCGAGTTTGGTGATCAGTTTAGAGGTTATGATGGTGTTGAATGCTGAGCTGTAATCAATGAACAGCATTCTTACGTAAGTGTCTCTGTTGTTTAGGTGGGAGAGGGCGGAGTGAAGTGTCATTGAGATGGCATCCTCCGTATGCCTGTTCTTGCGGTAGACAAACATATAGGGATCCAATGTGGGGGGTAGGCAGCCTTTAAGGTGTGCCAGGACCAGCCTCTCAAAGCACTTGATGATGATGGGGGTAAGTGCAACTGGGCGGAAGTCGTTGAGGCTTGCCGCAGTGGAGTGTTTTGGCACTGGCACGATGGAGATGGTTTTAAAGCACGTGGGCACAATTGATTGGGCAAGTGACAGGTTGAAGATCCCAGTCCAGACATCTGTCAGCTGCGCAGCACAGGCCCTGAGGACGCGCCCGGGGATGCCGTCAGGGCCAGCAGCCTTACGTGCATTAGTCCTACTCAATGCCACTCGTCACTATTATTTATCATCACTAACTGTGCATAAAGGCACCAAAACCATACATGCGCAATGAATGACTGAATTATGTTAGTCCTTAAGAGAGACTTTGCCCCATAGCAGAAGCATCCACATCGCGGGGCTGGAAACTGGAAGTATCCGGAGCTAATTCTGCTACCACCATCATCTATAGCTACAAGTGATGGCTCCCACTGATTGTTGCCGGAAGCTTGCGTCCTTTTCAAGATGGACGATGACAGCGATTTCAGCATTTGAAACATGGAAGTTGGACACGAAAGAAGAAGAGAGACTTTGTGTTTTTTGATAGGATAACGAGAGATGTTGCTGCTGCACCTCAGTGACCTGTAATAATCCATTGAGCGTGCATAATGTACCAGCAGTGATATCTGACATCATGTCCCCGTGGGACATTACAAGCTCTTATATTCTGGAGTTCTATCATTTGAATGCAGCATTATTTTTGTTAAACAATATTAATCTTAGGAAGCATACAGTCTATAGCCAATAGTGGTCAGACGCAAGTAAATGGGGCGGATTTTACAGCCTTCCTCTTGGCATAACTGGATTGATAACGATCTGAAATGGCACAGGTAACTCTGCTTCATTGCAACATCATGGGCAGGGTTTTGAAGAGAAAATCGGCATCCCCATACTTTACAGGTGGAGGTGATATTTAAGAACGTATCGGATTCAATTACCATGTTAAGGAGTAGAGCATAATTTCCAGGTGCTCTGTTTATCTTTGCAGGATTTCGAATTGTCTAATAATTAATCTTTAAATAGGCTACTGAAGCTGCAGTATGTCTATGCAATGCTGCCGGACCACTTAAAACTGGCAAAGGCATGGTTTCTGGAATACGGCAAATCCTAAGGAGCATATTCTTGCTGCAGATAAATCCTGGTGGTTTGCCAGCAAATTACAAACATGTAAGTGAATACTCAGATGTTCTGTGCAGAGCAGGGCAGAATAAATAGAGCAATTTCCTTTGTACTGTCCCATCTTTCCTGAGCAAACCTGCCATGGAGCGTCATGAGCCTGGTATTCCCAAATGAGTATGCATCAGGTCGTATTCCCAAACATTCTGATCCATTAGAATTGACTGTCACAAAGTGGCAGACATAAGGCTTCCTCTAATCAATGCGCATCATTGCAGGAAAATCTATTATGAGGCAGTAAATGACATAATCCCTCTGTACCTGAAATGATCTGCACATTAATAATTGATCAATTTGGAATATACCACCAAGTTACTCATAATCCTTCCTCCCACAACATTAGTACTGAACAAGAACTTTAGTGGTGTCTTTTAGCTACAATTGGATTAACAAAAGGAATGGTCCTATTGAAAATTTACCAGTAGGTATCACTAAAATCTGGTATGATATAAAATGCTTATGTATTGAGTCAATAGGACCAGTTAGTGAATTTCATCAATATAAACAGACTTAGAGTCCGACTTTTATTACAATAAATTCAATCACTACTTCCTGCTAAGCTCCCACTTAAGTCTAAAAATTCACATTGAGTTTTATTTTAGAGTACTGGTTAAGGAGTTATATGTTTAGACATGTGAGGAGAACACACCTAAAATTAGAAATATTCTCATCATTTCGTAGATCCTGACAGACTTGGCAGTTAAACCCCTGTCCCACAGAACGAGCACATTCCAAGAGCTCTCCCGAGTTTGTCCTGATTCGAACTCGGAGATTTACGGTAATGGCCACTCGTAGATACTCGGGGTTCTCGTGGACTTTGTTCAACATGTTGAAAAATCTACACGATTTACCTGCCGTTAGCGAGTCTTCCCAAGTACCTGCCGTTCGTGTTACAAGCCAGTAAGAGACGTCCCCAAGCTCCGACGTAACCGCTATGTTCATTCTCCGTGCTTACCACGAGTTTTATTTATTTTTTAACCTTGGGAGAGCTCTTGGAATGAACTCGTACCGTGGGACAGGGCTTTTAGTCCGACAGTCTTCCTTACATCTTTTTGAGTTTGTTTGAAGCAACTGCCTGATAATTAAGAAACATATTTTAATAACATACTTCGATCCCATTTATACAAACGAATTGTTCCAATGAATTGTCACTGAACATCAACAAACCAATTACAAATGAAGAACAACCAGACAAATGTTCACTTCATCACCACCTGGCAATGCTTGAAATGAGGAACGATGGAAGTAAACATACTGACTGACTTGTTACATAAACTGTCTGGAGGCTTTGTGTGGAATAATGGTGTCATTATTAGGCCTTAATTGCCCTCATTCATAGTCAGCAACCAATGGAATTATTATAGGTGGAACACTCAGGAATTTCCCCACATGTTCTCCTAATTTCCCACTATGATGGCAGAAGACCATCACAAACCCTGGACAAGTGACACAAACGCACTTCCTCATGGATTCCTCTCCTGCGCTGCACATCACAATTATTTACATATATCTGAAATCCAGTCACCCAGTCAATGTAGCCACAATGGTTTATCACTTACTCCTATAAAGAAATGTAAAAACCAGAGCAGTTAATAACTACTCCTTGTCTCCACAACGCCCCACAAATGGTTGTTTCAGAGAGTGAAGAATGTCAGTACAAATATCATATTTCACACCGTTTGTCTTGCCCACTGGCCAGTCCATTAGGAAATTATGCATTGGGCATGAGTCTTCCCACTGGTACCATTAATCTCCATTAAGAAGGACATTCTTGCCATTGAGCAAGTGCAGTGTAACTTCACGAGGTTAATTCCTGGGATGGCTGGACTATCATATGATGAAAGAATGGAGCGACCGGGCTTGAATTCACTGGATTTTAGAAGGATGAGAGGGAATCTTATGGGAACATATAAAATTATTAAAGGATTGGACACGCTAGATGCAGGAAACATGTTCCCGATGTTGATGGAGTGCAGAACCAGGGGCCACAGTTTAAGAATAAGGGGTAGGCAGGGCATTTAGAACTGAGACGAGGAAAAACATTTTCACACAGAGAGTTGTGAATTCATGCAATTCTCTGCCTCAGAAGACAGTAGAGGCCGATTCACTGAATGTATTCAAAAGAGATCTAGATAGAGCTCTTTGGGCTGGCGGAATCAAGGGATATGGGGAGAAGGCAGGAACGGGGTACTGATTGTGGATGATCAGCCAGCACATTCAATGGCAGTGCTGGCTTGAAGGGCCGAATGGCCTACTCCTAAACCTATTGTCTATGTATCGAAGAGCAGTCTACATTTTCCCACACATCATTCACAGAATGAAGTTTGGCTTTGCCTCTTCTGGATTTACACAGATTGTCCAACCTCTCCTCAGCACAGGTCTCCTCATCCCATCAGCATTAATTCCTTCAGACTTCACATTCCAGTCACGGTCTCAGTAAACAAGTTTTTTGTACATTCTCGGCTGCATTTAATCTCAGAATTACAACTGCTGGTTTGGAAGACCCCATCTGTTCTGCAGACAGAAGGGGAGTTGAAGAGGCACTGCCTTTGCAGCTAGCAGGATTCTCTTGAGTACAGAGATTTCCATCAAGTACACATGGGAACATGAGGGCACTAAACATCAAGCACAGGGAAAAATCAATGGTATCTTTTCTGTTGCTTTTACGAGAATCAGTATTCGTATAGAGTCATGCAACATGGAAACAGGCCCTTCAGCCCAACTCGTCCATGCTGACCAAGATAGCCACCTAAGCCACCTAAACTGGTCCCATTTGCCTGCATTTGGTCCATATCCCTCTAAACCTTCCCTATCCCATGCACCTGTCCAAATGTCTTTTAAAAGTTGTTATTTTAACTGCCTCAACTGTTTCCTATGCAGCTAGTATGAAAGTGTTGCACCACAGGTTCCTATTAAATCTTCCCTCTAGTTCTTGATTCTCCTACCCTGGAAAAAGACTGTGCATTCACCCTATGTACTCCCCCAATGGTGTTGTATGTTCTATAAGATCTCCCCTCCGCCTCGCACTCCAAGGAATAAAATCCTAGCCTACCCAACCTCTCCCTAGAGTTCAGGCTCTAAGGTCCTGATCGCTTCACTCTCTTGGCACTTAGGATATTTCCATCTTGCCTGAATGATTCATTCATCAACATGACCTTAGAAAATTCTTGGTTTTGTGTGTGACGTTATTAATAAAATGTGTGCACTGCTTCCGGACCTGGTATGCTAAACTAGTCAATAACTGGTAGTTATTAACCTGGTTTTACTAAAGGACCAGATAGCAACGTACAGGAAATTGTAGCACTCCGTGAAACAGCAACCAGACAATGATTAACTAGGGAATAATTATCATGGCCTGGAAGACAGAAACACTAATGAATAGGTTTCCAACATTTTTCCGTAAAAAATAAATTCATTGAAATCTGGCAACAAATAAAACAAATGTTTTTGGTAGATTGTTTGGCAACACCTTCAATACCAATTCAATACCAATGAATTTTCAAGGAGCAAGCCGGTTTAAAATTACAGTTTAATAAACTTATACCAATGTAATGTATCTGTAAATAAATCAAAGAATGGGAGAGGATGGGGAGACTCCTGCAGAGACAATGATCAAAGAACCAATAGAAATCTGAAGAAAACAGCCAAAACAAATTAAGTCAGTGCCTTAACTGAAGAGGTCAACGAGAGAAGAGATGAAAACCATAAAATGTGCAAATAGAATTTAAAAAGGACAATAGCAAAATAGGGCATTTTCTGAATAACATTTACCAGACATTTACTAAAACATAAGAACATGTCAGCCGAAATGATGCTCTCAAAATAATCAGCAGCTTTCTTACCAAATAAACCAACTAAATAGACCCATTAGTCTCCTATCCTGTGTAAAAGAACAAAATCATTTACCGTAAGTGGAATTGAAGAAGGAACCTCAGAAATTGCTGAATTAGTTGGATAAATTGTACAAGCAAAATGCAATGGCACATTAAATTTAATAGCATTTGCAATTAAATGAGATGAAAAAGCAAGTGAATACATAGTTTTGAAATGGTTAATTTTTAGGTTGAGGAGTTAGGTTAGGCTGCTAGATCACCAAGTAAAGAACAACAATCCACAAAAACAATAAAATGCTAAACTACAGACACAGGGAAACTTCTGTTCTGAGTTGTTGATATACAACCATCATTCAAGCACTGAAGGGATTGCAGCAAAGTGCCACTACATTGATGCCTGGTGTGAAGGTCCGATGTAAAAGGAGAAACTTAAGATGTTTAAACTTTGCAATCCTACCATCTAATGAGTTAATTTTTACAAAAGGAAAGATTAATCCACAATACTTCATTTTAAGATAAAGTGAGAAGAGAATGTGGGATCATGGATCCAAATTGAGATTAATGTTAGGAAATTCTCCTCAGGGGGAATAATACCATCTACGTAGATTAATTTTTACATGAGGAAACCTTCATGCAGTCAGTGCTTTTAAGATAAAGTGAGAAGAGAATGTGGGATCATGGAGTCCTGTTGAGATTAATGTGAAGGAAATTCTCCTCGGGGGGGAATAGTCAGTCACACGTAGATTAGATTACACAAAAAAAGCTGGACAAACTCAGCGGGTGCAGCAGTCATCTATGGAGCGAAGGAAATAGGCAACGTTTTGCATTTTTTTCTTCAGAGTCGGGGGCGGGGGTGGGTGGGGATATGGAAAAGGAGGAGTAGCCAGAAGGCTGGGGGATGGGAGGAGACAGCAGGGGGGCTGAGGAAGGGGAGGAGACAGCAAGGACTAACAGTGATTGATGGCGATTGGTGTTTCGACAAACATATATTGCTCTCATATTTTTATGGTTCTCACCACCGATGGACCTTAACTGACAAAGTGTCAATCTCTACACAGCAATCGTGAATAAAAGAGCTTTATGAAATGCAGCACGGGACAGATGATGTAGCGCCCTCATTTAGAAATAGTAAGCTACTTTCAACTCCGGGCCATTGCTTAGGATTTTACATCCCAAATAAATTTCTGTTTCTGCACAAACATGATTCAGATGATGACAGCAGGTTTGCAGAGATCAGGGATAAAGTTAGCAACAGCATTCCAATCAAATCTTGGCAAAGGACAGTGGCAGTTGTAGGAAAAAGCTAGTACCAACAAAATCCTTTCTGACACTCTGCCTTCAACCAAATTTAGCCCCTGTGTCTAAACAGCACTGAAACAATAAACAACACCATGTTTACCATGGATACTCACATTCATGAAACCAGAAGAGCAATAGGCACTGCACTAACTAGCATGAGGTCAAAGTATATGCTTAAAATATGTTGGAATGATTTGAACTTCTGAAAACATTTCAAAGAAACATAATACATGCGCTGGGATGTAAATAGTAGGAGAATACATTCTGATTCATTTTAGGTTGAAAAGCTTGTTGGATAATCAACAGTTAGTTATTGAACATAGAACAATGGCCATTCACCCACAATGTCTATGCTTAACATGAGGCCAAGTTAAAGTAATCTCCTCTGCCTGTACGTGATTCATATCCTTCCATTTTCTGCATATCCATGTACCAATGTAAAAGTCTCTTAAATGCAACTATTGTATCTGCTTCCACCACCACTCTTGACAGTGTGTTCCAAACATGCACCAATCTCTGTGCCTCACACATCTCTTATTAATTAGCTTCCTATAATTGGGCGACCAGAACTGTACACAATACTCCAAATGCGGGTATTCAAAGTTGTATAGAGCTGCAATATGATTTCCTGATTCTTATACTCAATGCCATGACTACTGAAGGCAAGCATATGTCTTATTTATCACTCTCTACTAGTATTGCCATTTTCAGTGAGCTATGGATTTGTACCCCATGATCCACCTGTACATCAATGCTGTTAAGGGTCTTGTCAATAATTGTCTACTTTCACCTTATATTGGACCAAAGTCCAACACCTAACACTTGCATGGATTAAACTCCATCTACCATTCTCCCATATCTGTAACTGACCAATATCCCAATGTAATTTTTCGCAAAATTCCTCAACTCATCAATTTTGGTGTAATCAACATTTCTGTATGAGTTGTTCATATATATATAACAAATAACACAAGTCCCAGCACAGATCCATGAAGAAAACCACTGATCACACACCTCCAACCAGAATAACACTGTTCTACAACTACCTTCTGTGTGTAAACCAGTTCTGAATCCATGCCACCAAGTTACCATAGATCCCATGTATTTTAATCTTCTGGAACATCCTACCATGAGGGACTTTATAAAATACCTTATTAATATCCATGCACACAACATCCACCATCCCATCCTCATCAATCAGCTTTGTCACCTTCTTAAAAACTCAATCAAGTTCATAATACATGGTCTACCCTGGACATAGCTACGCTGACTATACCTAATGATCTAATTCTCTTCCAATTGGGAGTAAATCCTATCTCAAAGAATCCTCTCCAATATCTTCCCTGCCACTGACTTTAGGCTAGGGGCCTATGATTTCCTGGATTACCTAATTGTCTACAGTCTGTCAGGACCTCATCTGGCGTACAAAGATATTCATCAAGGCCCTTGCAATCTCCTCTCTTGCCTCTCTCACTAACCTGGGATAGATCCCATTGGGGTTTATCTGCCTTAACCCTTTCAAGAGACCCAACAACATCTTGATCTCAAACTGCTGTATCATATTAGTATTCTTACACTGATATCACTCAGCACATTGTCCTTCTCCTCAGTGAATACAGATACAAAGTATGTATAAGAAGGAACTGCAGATGCTGGTTTAAATCAAAGATAGACACAAAAAGCTGGAGTAACTCAGCGGGACAGGCAGCATCTCTGGAGAAAAGGAATGGGTGACTTTTCGGTCGAGACCCTTCTTCAGACTGGATCTTCAGACAGATACAAAGTACTTGTTTAGTAACTCATCTACATCCTCTGACTCCAATAATAAATTCCCTCCTTTATCCTTGATGGTCCTACCCTCTACCTTGTAACTGTCTTTTTTTAAATCTACATATAAAAAGCTTTGGGATTTTCATAAATGTGATTAGCCAATGATATTTCATAGCCCCTTTTGGTCTTTCAAATTGTCTAGCTTTAGTTCTTTCCTGCTTGCTTTATATTCCTCAAAGGGCCTATCTGGTTTCATCTTCCTAAACTGCTTCCTTTTTATTTTTGATCAGATTAAGAATATCTCTGGCTATCCAAGTTTTCCTTACCTTACCATCCTTATTCTTCCTCCTTATTGGAATGAGCCAGCCATGATCTCTGATCAGCTGATCTTTAAACAACTCTTACGTGTCTGATGTTGACTAACCCAATAACAGCTGCTCACAATTTACTATCTTGAGCTTCTGCCTAATAATGTTGCAATCTGATTTACTCCAGTTTAGTACCCCCCCCCCCCCCCCCATGGTCCAAGCGCACTGAAGTCCAGTTTCACCAAACTCCGCACGTTGACCTCTCAGTAGAATTTTGCCCTCCAAGTTGCACATCCCCTGCAAAGAAGCCCTTGCTCTGGCTCCTCCTCTCTATTAATAAGTAATTAAATTAATACTGTAGTTTACTAATTGATCTCAAGGACGTAGTTGAGAAAAGAGTACTTGATTTGTAACTCTATGTTGAATTAAAGTTTGGAATTCATGATACGATACGATACGATACGATAGAACTTTATTTATCCCAGGAGGGAAATTGATCTGCCAACAGTCATGAAAACACAAAATTAAAAAATGAAATTAAAGTGACGAGTGGAAAGGATTGGGGATGTGCAAAGATTTGGCGGGGGAGTCAGTTTCAGTCTACCCCACGACAGAAGGGGGTGTGTGGGGGGGGGGCGTGTTGTACAGTTTGATTCTGGGAAGAAGGATCAGGATTTGAATGCGTCTAATATTAAGTTTGGATTTCTGCTTGCAAGCCATTAATTTGGAGCCTGGCAGCAGGAGCAGGATTTCATATTCAGCACATGAGAGACAATGATTCACGTCAAAATGCACAAATAGAAAATGTATCACTTTGTCTTCATGAATAACTATCTGCAACATCAAATAGATTTAAATTGATGTGCGAAATAATGATGAGGATTTTTTTGAAATACAGAAAGGAGAGGAGAACAATGATCCGTTGAAGAATGTTGAGGCATTTCTGCAGTATCTCTGATGAGATCTGGAGAGAAAGTCTTAGGCAAAAAGCCAAAAGCGAATCAGAAACTAGAGATGCTGAAAGAAATCCTCTACTTAATGGACATCAGAAACAAGTCTGAAGGATGAAAGGATTTTAAATGTGATTCATTTAAACTTCAAAATGTATTTGGAAAAATGCCAGATGTGACTTAGTGATACAATTAAGACGCCTATTAAAGCTAAAATTCCATGCATAAAAGGATGAAAACTCAAATTCTCTGCAGTAAATGACACCGACATCTGCAGCTGCAGATACATAGCATAAAACTTAAAGATGCTCTTCCATCCTCAATGAAGATATCAAATACTGATAGACAAGCCTAGGATACATTAACCTTGTGGCTGCCCAGATTTCTGCTTTTGATACTATGAGAGTTTTCCAATGGTAATAACATGAAAGGCCTCCCTCTTAGGAAAACTCATGGACCAGCAAGCATGACAAGTGAGAGACAATAGAATTCCTCAAAATTTACAGAAGCTGGTAGTTTTAGAATGCCAGATGGTTCAATTGCAAGACTGCACAACAATTGCAGAGCTGGTACTATCAGCATCCCAACAGGCTAGGAATGGAATTCAGACAACACAAATACTCCCTTCAATGCAAGCAATTAGGAGAAGGAGAAGGCGTTGCACGATATGAGCACAACAACTTTTAGAATTTCAACAAAATAATTAGGATGAAGACACCAAATGTATAGGCGAATAACATGCTGAGGTCATAAGGATAGGCAGAAAGATGAAGTTGACATAAGGAAGCTGCAAAGGGATCCAGATAGTTTAGGAAAAGGGAAAATCTCTACAAATTGAGTTTAATATACGATAGTGTGCATGTGTCTTGGAAATTTTAAAAGAAAGCATATGGTGAGAGATTGCAAGGTTTAGAGGTTCAGAGGGATCTGAGTTTTCTAGCGCATGATTCACAACAAAACTTTAGTGGATGAGTATTTAGAAAAACTTACACAATGTTATAGTTTATTATGAAAGGAACTAAAATTAAAAGTAATTAAGTTCTGCTCAGGTTATTTAAGGGATCAATTAGATCATATCGGAGATACTGTGCACAGTATTTATCTCCTTGTTTAAGGGAGGATGTAAATTCATTGGTAGTAGTTCACAAGAGATTTACTGTACTGATACCTGTCCACTGAAAAAAGGTTGGAGAGACCAGACATGTATCGACTGAATTTTTGAAGGGTGTTAAATAACGATTGAAATATATGTAAGATCCCGAAGGATCTTGAAAGGATGGATGTGGAGAGGGCTTTCCTCGGAAGGAGAATCTAGAACGAGGATTCATTCAGGGGATTTCCCACCCTTACCTCAAAGAGAATGGTGAGTTGCTGGAACCCTCTTCCTCTAAGATGATGGAAGCAGAGTCTTTGAATGTTTTTAGGCATAGTAAGATAGATTCTTGGTATGCAAGAGGAGGATTGGTTACTGGGGGATATGGAAATATGGAGCTGAGGTTGCAGTCAGATGAGCAACAAACTTATTGAAGGCAGAACAATATCACGAGGCCCAGATGCTATTAGGACTACTGGATCATATTCTGTGTGTATGTTCCATCTAGAGCTGATATCACATTGTTGAATCACAGTATTACCATTCACAGATAGGAAATAACTGGAAATGACATGTTAAATCAGCTCTGCCTCACACAAATTCTGATGAAGAGACAATGAAGTACACAATAACTGTCTTGTACTGCTTTTGAATATTAAACTAACCATTTAAATGCCATTAGTGTAGTGCAGATTGCAGCAGCTGGTTATGAGGTCTGGAACGGACGTACAATAAGACATTCCTTCATTGATTGGGATACGTGTAGGACTACTTCAAGATTCCAATGCCAGGTGCAGGTCATCAGCCTGAAATGTTAATTACTTTTCCCTGCCACAGATGTCGTCCGATCTGCAGAATGTTTCCACCATTTTCTGTTTTCTTGAATCTCAGATCTTCAATTTCTGCAGTATTTTGATTTTCTGTATCCATTGCCACACAGGGCAGCACAGTGGTGCAGTGGTAGAGCACCAGATATCTAGGTTCGATCCTGGCTGCGTGTGCTGCCTGTAAGGAATTTGTACCTTCTCCCTGTGATCATGTGAGTCTTCTCCGGATTTCCGGTTTCCTCCCACATTCTAAAGACGTGCAGGTGTGCAGGTTAATTGGCTTCTTTAAATTACCCTAGTGTGCAGGATGTTAAACTGGGACAATATGGATCTAGTATACAGGTGATCATTGGTTAGTGCAGACATGATGGGCTGAAGGGCCTGTTTCCACGCTGTATTTCTAAGCCGCGCATCTCCCGAAGAACATTCTACTGAGGGTGAATAAGGACATGTGTCTTGGAAGAACACAATCTCTTCTGTGATATCACACCCATGGGAAAAGCAAGGCCACAACAGATAAAATTGTTTGAAAACTGGAGGGAAAAAAAATAGTCTTCTCTTGTGCAACCCGCCCTCCCCAACTTCCCAATTAACTCATTGGCAGACTGAGCCCCAACTCCATTGCTGCAGTCCTATTTTAATTAGGATGTACGGTGGGAAAACCTGTTAAGGAAGTAACATTCCTCTTCATAGAAATTTCTAAAGGAATTACTATGCTGCCACAGGGCATTGTTGACAACGTTCGAGAGAATGAGGTAGAAATTCAAAATTGCTCACATTCATTAAATTTACACAAGAAAATTCTTCTCTTGGGACCATTGTAGGATTGCTGGTAAATCTACCCATGCCTGGAATATTATCGGCAGAGATGTGGAGTAGCTTTCTACTTCACAGAGTGCTGACCATGGCACTCTGGCACTGTTTTTAGTTCCCTGGCTATCGGATCAACAAGATCTTCAATCGATAACCCAGCTCATAACCTGAGAAATCCGTCCATCTGGTGAGGGGCAGACATGAGACAAATAGACAGGGAAAATGGTCAGCAGAAGTTATCTTGACTTGATTATCTTTCATTGAAATGTTTTAATATTTGCGTGCATGCATTCATTATGCTTATGTGTGTGTGTATGTGCATGTGGGTGTGCATGCAAGCATGTCTTTGTGTGTGTGTGTGTGTGTGTGTGTGTGTGTGTGTGTGTGTGTGTGTGTGTGTGTGTGTGTGTGTGCAAGCATGTGCTGTGTGTGTGTGTGTGTGTGTGTGTGTGTGTGTGTGTGTGTGTGTGTGTGTGTGTGTGTGTGTGTGTGTGTGTGTGTGTGTGTGTGTGTGTGTGTGTGTGTGTGTGTGTGTGTGTGTGTGTGTGTGTGTGTGTGTGCATGCTCTTTAGTCCTTTGGCTTTTAATGTCTTCTATATAATAACCTTTTTAAATATTATTGACATGTCCTAAATTATTTTGAATGTTTGCAAGTGTCAAAGACATTCACACACAAGCCATTTAACTGCAAGGTCTGACCATCGTGAGGGTGTGGTCAGTGTTCACCACTATCATTGTTGTCAGTGCAGTAGCTGCTTCCATTGGGAGAACCCTCACTGCCCTGCTCCCTCCCTCCCTCCCTCCCTCCCTCCCCCACCCACCCAACCAACCTCACACTCACTCCTTCTGCTGGGGTCAGGCCCCCGCTGGAAGACTGTGTCTGGGAAGATGCTGGAACAAGCAGTGTGGCCAAGAGTGCGGATGTTGTGTCATAAGGACAGCAGAGATCTGTTCCTGTAAAACATCCACATTGTAACCGGATTCTTAATTCAATCCTATTGGGTTATTTTGGAAGCTGGCCACAGCATGTGTACACTCCTTGTATGTATATTTAGCTCATGTAGCCGAGGATGCATTTAAATACCACAATATGTTTTTGGTTCAGGGAGAAAAATGTAAATAAAACAAAACCAGAAAAAAACGACGCTTAAAGCAAGTATATAATAAGACAATCTGAGTGCTACTGAAATAGAGCAACAACATGACTTCAGCTTGATCATGCTGCTAGGAGCAAGAAAAGAAAAAAAAAACTTACACTTACATTGGTGTTTCTCAATGTTGTGATGTCCCAGTGAGCCCATAATCTGAGCTTGCTGGGGAGTGTAGTGGCTGTTGGTATTGTAGGAAGTCAGGCAACCAGTCTGTATACTGGTTGAAGAGTCTGTGTCTGAAGAAGGGTCTCAACTCGAAACGTCACCCATTCTTTCTCTCTAGAGATGCTGCCTGTCCCGCTGATTTACTCCAGCTTTTTGTGTCTATCTACAGTCCGTATACAACTGGTTCCCTATAAAACTAAAGAAGCACTGGAAGAACATTTAGTTTTGTGATGATGGTTGTAATTCCAGCTGTTGTATGTATAACCACCAAATGTTACTTTGCTATAACTAGGAAAAGCGCAGAGGGAATAAAGCTATGTATCTTAAGTCTCTAACCACCAGTAACCTCCTGTTTTCAGGCCTAGACATATCAGGAACTTGAAGGAATTGGAAATGTGGTCCATGAACTTAGCAATTGCTTTCCATGTTCAGTACACGTCAGGTAAATTTCATAGGGCCACAAATAAAATAAAAGTTAGCAAAATTTATGTCAACAGGATTAAAAGGATGGTGACAGTACAGATACAACATTGTCAAGGGGACAGGAAGCAGTTGATAATGAATTGGGCACACAGAATATAATTCAAACTTTGAAAGGGAGATTACCAGTTGAATTAACAGACGGTAGAAATGTATCACAAGGGTTGAGGTTATAGGCTTCTCTAGCTGGATCACCACCACCTGAGGAAGTGGTACAGGCAGATACTGACACAACATTTTTTTAAGCGCCTATACGTCACTTGAATTGCGATGATGACAAACCACATACTGGTGAATGGATTTAGTACAGTTAGGTCAGTACAGACATGTGGGGACTTGTGGTGGAGTGTGGGCATTGGGGCTGTGTTGGAGCTGCATGACCATGGCACTTTATAATTCAGTAGGTAAAAGCTGGATGGTAACTGGAACCACATGTTACAATTTAAAGGAGTACACATGAATGACTAAAACTAAAGGACACCAAGTGTTAGGGTAACTCGGCAGGTCAGGCAGCATCTCTGGACAACATGGATGGGTGACGATTCAGGTCGAGACCTTCTTTCAGTGATTATAGGGATGATTATACAAGAAGGCTAGTAAGCTAGAGGAGGGGAGAAGCGGGACAAAACGTGGCAGGTGAATGGAGCCGAGAGAGGTACTTAATAGGTAGATGGTCGGAACAAATGTCAGCTATAAAAGCAGAGGATGTGAGACAGGGTTGAAGTGTTGCAAATTTTGAATCTAGAGGGAGGAAAATAGCAGGAGGGGAGAGGTGGTGGGGAGAAATAGAAGGGAGTACAGAGGAGGAGAAGGGCAAGTGAGTTGAAAAAGGGAGGGGGAAAGGGGGTTGGGTTTAGTAAGATGTTACCAAAAATTGGAGAATTCAATGTTCATACCATTGGGTTGTAAGCTACCCAAGCAGAATATGAGGTGCTGTTCCTCCAGTTTGTGTGTGGCCTTATTCTGGCAATGGACGAAACCCAGGACAGAAAGGTCAGTGTGGGAATGGGAAGGGGTGTTATGATAGTTAGCAACTGGGAGATCCAGCAGGGCTTGGTATGCAAGTGTAAGTGTTCAGCTAAATGGTCTCCGAGTCTACATGCACATGAATGTCTAGCTCACCTGGAAGGACTGCTGGGGTTCCTGCGAGGGAGGAGGTATAGCGACGAGGTGTTACATCTCTTGCAGTTGCAGGAGACAGTACCTGGGGAGGGGGAGGTTTGGGTTGGAAGGGATCAATGAACCAGAGTTGCAGAGGCACTGGTCTCTGTAGAAGGTGAAGGGATGGAGCTGGGGAGATGTGTCTAGTTGTGCGGATCGCTTTGGATGCGATGGAAATGTCGGAGGATGGTGTCTTGGATACGGAGGCTGGTGGGTGAAATGTGATGACCGGGGAAACTAACCTTGTTCCGTCTGGTGGAACGGAAAGCAAGAGCAGAACTACGGGTCATAGAGGGGATGTGCGTGAGGGATCCATCCATGACAAAATGGGGGAAAACAACATTTACTGAAGAAAGAGGAGATCTTGACTGTGCTAGAACGGAAAGGCATATATTGGGAGCACAATGTGGTGGAGACAGAGGAATTAAGAGGCCTGGTGGGAGAAAGTGTCATTCAGATAACTGGGAGTCGGTAGATGCATAATAGATGTCATACAATACTCTGTTCCTGTGATGGAGACAGGGAGATCACGAAAGGGGGGGGAGAGGTGAATTTGAGGGCAGGTTGCAAGTTAGAGGTTAATGAAGTCCACGAGCTATAAAGAGATAAAAATGACTGGCTTAAGACCTAGAGGTGCAGGAGGAAACGATTCAGCAGAGTGCAAGTTGAAGTGCCCTGGAATACATTTCAGCAAGGCTGGTAGGAGCATATACAGGAACATTCCAAAGTCAGTCAAATCGATCCTTGAAGTGAAAATATTTACAAACCACAACAAAAAGCAGGGAGTTAAATTAGTTTGTTAGTTCTACCAAGAAGCCTACACAATAACCCTGATACCTGTCTTATGTGCTGTATCATTCCATGAATCTATAAATATTTTGAATACTCACGCTACCTACGGAACCCTTTGTGCACCATAACACATGCAAACCCTTTGAAATGTCACAGTCTGCTTAGTCAAGTGCAGCAAAATTGGAGCACTGGATTTAATATGCACGAATGCTATACACTGCAGCTCAATTTTAATCCAAAAGCAGCGGTAGGTAAATCAAAGCCAAGTGCAGACACTGGCACAACAACATTGGATTGAAATGGGGATTAGAAGCCACAATGTGTGGGAAGTGAAACTTTGCTTCAAGTTCACATGCTAAATACGCCTGCAGTAATGAGTTAAACAACCCCAACACCTCATCAATGCTGCAGCAATAGCAACCGCATTCCCATCCAATTGTGATTTCCACCTATAATGGTGACAATGGTATCATTAGCTTTGTTTTCTATGAATTTCCTGTTTAAAATTTCATGACTCTATTCCCATTGGTGATGTGATGAAGGGAAATGGAAGTGAGGAGCAAAGTCACCTTCTGAGTTCAGAATTTGTTGGAACTTTACAGATTTGTCTCCTTCTAACAGTTTTTCATGAGTTTTTATTTAATTTAAGATAAAAAATCATTGAGCACTTTATGCATCAATAATTTAGATAATGCTTACCCGTTTTTACTTTTTTTTCCAAACAAACCAACAATGTAGTCGTTCGTATGCTGTCATTCCAAATTTTGTCTGGGGCAAGTGATCTCAGGTTCCGTGATGAGATGACAGAAAGACATCGCGAGTTGAGATGCATTTGCTTCACATCATCAAACGCACTTCTAGCCACTGTTGCTGTCAGCATAAGCAAAATGTTGAAAAGGATTTGAAATCATTGTCCTTGAAAGCTTTATTCATAATCAATATATTAAATTGCCAAAATGGCTTATTTTTTTCAGTTTTTCCTTTATATTTTGAATTATGCTCAGCAAAATAAGCAGCCCATAATTAATATGTGGTTGCTATGAGTGGTTGAGATGCAGAGATCTTTTTCTGAGTATAATTGTCTATAAAAAGATTTTTGAAGTTCCTTCGAACACAGGAGGCTGTGGTGATCTTATCGAGATATATACAATTATGAAGGGAATAGATAGAGTGAATGAGCAGTCTTTTATCCAGAGTAGGGGGATTCAAGAACTAGATGATATAGGTTTGTGAGAGGGGAAATATTTAATGGGAATCTGAGGGTTAACATTTCACACAGAGTGGTGGGTATATTGAACGAGCTGCAAGAGGAGTCAGTTGAGGTGAGTGCTATAACATCATTTAGAAGACATTTGGACAGGCACATGGATAGGAAAGGTTTAGATGGATATGGGTCAAATGAGGCCAGGTGGGACTAGTGTAGATGGAGCATCTTGGTCGGCATGGGCAAGTTGAGTCAAGCCTATTTCTGTGCAGTATGGGTCTATGACTCTAAATTCCTGGGCAGACTTTCCTGTGGGGTCAGCACATTGATGTGATCACAAAGGTCATGGTGACACAGCGGTAGAGTTGCTGCCTTACGGCAAAATGCAGCGCCAGAGACCCGGGTTCGTTCCCGACTATGGGTGCTGTCTGTACGGAGTTCTCCCCGTGACCTGCGTGGGTTTTCTCCGAGATCTTCGGTTTCCTCCCACACTCCAAAGACGTACAGGTTTGTAGGTAAATTGGCTTGATTAATTGGCTTGATAAAAATGTTAAATTGTCCAAGTTGGTGACATGCAGAGATATGCAGAGTACTGCCCTGCCGACTACAAGGTTCGGAAGGTTCAGAAAGTTCAAAGAAAGTTCATCAATGCCTCTACTTCCTTGGAAGATTGAGGAGATTCAGTAGGTTGATGAATACTCAATTGAACGTCTACCGGTGTACTGTAAAGAGCATGTTGACTGATTGCATCATGGCCTGGATCGCCAACTTGAACAACCAGGAAACAAGACAATCAAAAAGGCTTCAAAGACCCTGGCCAGGCTTTCATTTCACTACCACCTACAGAAAAAAAGGTACTGGAGCCTGAAAACCATGACCACCAGGGAACAGCCTCTTCCCAGTAACCATCAGGCTATTGAATACTACACAACACAAACATCAGCAACTATGATCTTCTTTGGGCTGTGTCTTTGGTTGCACGATCGTCCTTGATTTCTGCACTATGTAGCTACCTAATATTGTGATTATTAATTTACTGTATTTTTGATTATTATATATTGTCTATATGTCATTATGACACAACATCATGTCAATGGGAGATTTAGTGATGAGAATCCCATTCAATATCAAGAATCAGTGATTACGTTATATTCTTGTCAAGGAATGGTGGTTAGGTTAAACAGAAATGGTCGCACGGTAGCGTAGCAGTAGAGTTGCTGCCTTATAGCACCAAAGATCCGTGTTTGATCCTGACTTATGGGTGCTTGTCTGTATGGAGTTTGTATGTTCTCCCACACTCCAAAGACGTGCAGGCTGGTCAGTTAATTGGCTTAGTATAAATGTAAAATGATCCCTCATGTGTGTAGGATAGTGTAAGTTTGCGGGGATCACTGGTCGGTGCAGACTCAGTGGGCTGAAGGGCATGTTCCTGCGCTGAATCTCTAAAACTAAGCAAACTAAAAACGAAATCTTGTTACCCAGATTTTGGTGCTTACAGCCAAGAACTGCTTCATTAACTGAGTGATGAAGGGAATCACCAATTGTGCAATCACCAATACTCATCTTCTGTAAAATACCTCTGCTTTTAATCTTATGATGGAGAAAAATACTGTACATTGATGAATCAGTAGAAGATGGTTCAGCTAAAGAGATAGCCTTGAGACAATCTTGTTGCTTTATCCAGATACTCAGCACACTGTCTCCTAAACATCTAGTTTTACTTGGTCTCTTTGACTCCAAAGAGAGTCAAATGCTGCCCTTTGATGGTGTAATCTTACCTTTCAAATACATTTTTTAATTCATTTTTGACCATGGGTGTCATTAGGTCTGGAGCTGAATTGTCTTTGTTGAACCAATGCACTATGAGTATTTATTTATGTGCCGTTTGATAAAATTGACAACAACATCTTTAATCACTTTGCGAATGATTGAAGGGTGACTACTCAAATTGTTATTTATCCAGATTGGGTTTGTCTGGTCTTTGCAGACAGGGTATATGTGGTTAACATATAAACATTAATGGGTAGTTACAGAGATACTGTAGCATCTTCCCTGGAGGTGCCATTGCTTGTGAAGCACCTGTCCTCAGCAACGCAGCTGGGAAGCCGTGTTTCCATGAATAAAGTGTACCACCCTTTTCTTGACGTCACATGGAGTGAATTTGCTGGAGACTGATTTCTGAGATGGCAGGAACCTCAAGAGGACAATGAGATGGATTGCATGCTCAGCACACCTGCCTGACGACGGTTGCAAATGTTTTAACCTTGCCATTTGTGCTTGTGTGTCATTGCTGAGAACCAAATGTTTAAGGAACCTCCCCCTCCTGATGTTAGCAATTTCAGATTAGTTTAGTGTGAGGGTGCAAGGAAAATCCTCGCTTGCATGAAGTCTGTTGTTCTATACTGTAGCTTTATCATGTTGGCACTTTATTTACATGTAGGTCTGTTCCTATCTTGGTTATTAAGCTAAGGTTAGCTACCAACTTTAATGCAATCCATTCTCAATCTATCCTGTTTAGAATGAAGGAAGTCCTTGGTGAGAATATAGGACGCTGTTCCAGACTTTCAACATTACTTTCAAGTACTTCTAGGAGACAAAGATTGTTAGAGGTCAGGTCAAGTAGAATTTATCTCATGTTGAAACTAAGTGTTTTACAAGCCCAGCCTGGCAACTATGCCAGACTAGACTTGAACACCACATAACTCTAACCTCAGCAACCATGAACTGCCATGGACTGTACAGAATGGTTTTAGCACTATAATGGTCACCTAATATTATTATTGTAAATTAATTTAATTTTTCTTGATTATTATATTTTATCTGTGTATGCATTTACATACTTGTTAGACGACTGCAAGTAAGAAGTTAATTGTTCTGTTGTCAATACATTTGACAAATAAATACTCTTGAGTCTTTGGACTGCGCTGCTTCTGAGATTCTGCTTCTGAGCTACAATAGTTGATCGGCATTGGGCATCAATCTGAGCTGTTGTTGCCCTCGATTCCTTCATCACATAACAATCCTCAGTCCCCGCAGGAGGAGGTGAGATAATAATCAGCAGGAGGTTTCTTTGTTCATATTTAACGATAGCCTGGGGTTCAAATCCAGTGTCGAGGATTTTCCAGTCCCCTCCCTCCAGATGTATGAACGTATGTTGCCACCTGCCAGTGGGACAAGCCATACCAGGATATTGCTTTGCCAAGATGTTGTCTTCCGTATAGTTTGTGAGAGAGCTCTACAAATACAGGCATAATCTCAGATATTTCCAAAGGAGGACTTTCCATAGGCTGCCATGCTGTGTATTGTCTGATGTAGTGCCTAGATTAGTGGCAGCTGATCTGTATAGTTTTATTCATGCTGGGCCAGTCGGATGGCAGATAGGAGTTTAATCAGAGTAGTGTGAGTCTGTCTCATTTAAAAGTGAGATCATTTAAGGTCTGCAGGTTTAACGAGGGTTGTTAGTGCAGCAGATGTTTTTTTGCAACAAATATACAATGTTATGGTCATCATCACAAACACTATCTTTTTATTCAAGATTAATCAATTAATTCCCTAGCTGCCAAAATGAGTTTTGTGGTCATAAATCTGGCATAATTACCACAAATTTAGGGATTACTAATCCAGTGTCATAAACACAATGCCATCTTTCATTTTATGAAAATTCTTGAGATTCTGTAAAAGAAGGCAACTCGTTATTACCATAGCAATTATATGTTTACATGAGGCACCCTGGTCACCTCGTTTCAGCAAGTAAACCAAGAGGTTGCTGGCGTGGCCTTGTGGGGACTTTGATTGCACTGGGTTTGTCTAGCTGCAGTTACTTAACTATTGCTAACAGGTTAGATGGTTGATATTATTATTTAAGGGGTCCCTTTATAATAGACACTGCTCCATCAGAGACAGTTCCCTTCTAAAGGAGGTAAAAGACACTGCAGATGCTGGAATCTGAAGCAAAAGCCACACTGCTGGGGAAACTCAGTCAAGCAGTGTGGAGACAAAGGTGCTTCTGGTCGAGACTCTGATACTGTTTGACCCAATGAATTCTTCCTGCATTTTGTTTTTATAGTTCTCTAATACCAGTGGCCGATAAAATTCTGAACGATACGATATGATATGATATAACTTTATTTATCCCAGGAGGCAAATTGGTTTGCTAACAGTCATAAAACACAACAAGATACATGAAACATGAAATTAAAGTGACGAGTGGGAAGGATTGGGGATGTGCTAAAATTGCGGTGGGGGGAGAGGGGAGTTAGGGCTTGTTTTTGGATTATTATACTGTGCTCTGAGACACACGAAACGGCAGGATGCCCGTGTTGATCTCTGACCTATTCTTAGGTAGCAATTAGAATGCTTCATTTGACCTCATTAATATCGAGAGATGGCAGGGAGAGATTGTTCTTGCTGCTAATTGCACCAGTGGAGACCCCTACTGGTGTGTGTGTGGGTGTCAGGTAAGGAGAGGTCACAGCAATTTCCATTGACTGCTGGTATGTCATTAAAATAAATAACTTACCTAATATATCTTTGAAAAGCAGAAACATGAACATAAAAATGCTTCAACAGGAAAGTGCTGGAGCTGATCCATAAAGAAGCATATTACTAAAATATTTGGGCTGTTCCTTCAAATTACATTCTGATAATAATCAGGAATGAGGGGAAGTCAGCATGAATATAATCCCAGCTCAATCCAGGATAATTTTGATTGCTGCCTTGAATGCCATATTTGTGTTATTTTTGTAGTACAGTATGTGATTGTACAGCAACTGAGCACAGTTGGAAGCAGCCTAATGAGAACAGATAAACCTGAACTGGATTCTGATGGATTCTTCAAACACAGAAAGAGAATTTATCCTGAATGCCTGAGCCAATTCTTTTGCATGGCCTGGTGCACAATTTGCTGGATTTCAGCGTACTTTGGCAGGACCTGCCCATTACTGCTCCATTCAAAACATAAACTACTCAGTGTAGCTCTTTGCAATCCAAGGGAAGCACACTGAACATTCTAAGTAGGGCATGATGTTCAAATGTCCTCCTCGTCTCTCTGCAGTTGTGTCTCTGATACTTCTCTGAAAAAAAGGAAAGAAAAACATGTAAAACCAACATGGGTTCAGATTAACTTTAAGAAGTGTACAACAGCGATACTAAATAGGCAACAAAATAAAATAAACAAAAGAAAGGGATTGATATAATTAGTATGTTATTTTTTAAATAATCAAGAACTTCATAATGGCAGAACAATGGGTGTATTAACTATTTAGTACATGGCAATTATATATCTAAATATATATAGCAGTCACGGTGGCGCAGCAGTAGAGTTTCTGCCTTACAGCAAAAATGCAGCGCCAGAGACCCGGGTTCAATCCCGACTACGGGTGCTGTCTGTGTGGAGTTTGTACATTCTCGTCGTGATCCACGTGGGTTTTCTCCGAGATCTTCGGTTTTCTCCCACATTCCAAAGACGTTTGTAGGTTAATTGGCTTGATAAAATGTAAAATTGTCCAGTGCTGAGTGATGCTCTACCTTGAGCTTTTCAGCGTACTACATCCAGATCCATATATGTATATGTTTTATATATACATATAAATATATATAATGCTAATCCAATATTTAATGAAGCATTAATTCCTGGAGAGAACAGGACTGTTTGCAGTGTTCAAAGTGGTTCAGAGAAAGTAGCATCTGAGGGTTAGCTATGTGCTTCATAGAGAACAATTAGGGGCAGCAATGTGAGTGATGGAGTGTGCAACACTTTGTGGATGATTAAGCAGAAGCAGCAAAATACATTTATAATGAGATGAAGAGAGATTTGCAAAACGTTTTTAAAGAAGCAAGCCTGAAATTATAGAGTAGATTTTGGGAAATGGTGAAGTGAAGGTTAGTGTAACTAAGAGACACTGGCAAACTTCCTCTACTGAAGACTATGGCTGGGACTGAAGGAAATAGGAAGGGAGAATTCAGAGTGAACTTAAGATAAGGTGCATGATGGCAGGCATGGGCATGTGTGTTGATGAGAAGGTGAAAACCTGAGCAGATGTCTTAGACATGAAATGCAAGACAGACACAGACAATTTTTTGCCATTGAACTATTGCAGGGGAGAGGATTAACTAGATGGTATTACGCATCTATTAAAGTAGTGGAAGCATAAACCACCATTACAGCTTAGGTGTTAAATTTATGTATTATCATATGTCACAAGGAATCATTAAATTGGGAAATGTCGAAAATAATAGTTTTTGAACTGAAATGTGAAAATAGAAAAAACTGGAAATATCTAGCAGAACAGGGATTATTTGTCGATAGAGAAATGCAGTTTAGTCATTAAACTAATGAAAGCTTGTAAACACAGATCTGAATGGAGTAGGTTCAAATGGAAGGTAGAGGAGAGACAACAGAAACATGATGTTTGAACTGAGAGATACAAGTGATCAAAATCTAAATTAACAGAAAATACTGGAAGTAATCTCCACCTCTGGAGAGGGAAAAACGGAGATAGTATTTCAGTTTGATGATCTTTAATAGACCTGGTCATTGGTGGCATAGCTGGAAAGGTTGATTATCTGAAATTGTTCGAATCAGCATTGAGTCCCAAGGGATACAACATGCCCTGTTGAAAAATGAGATCCTGTTTTTTTTAGTGATATACTGTAGCATGGAAACTGGCCTTTCGGCACACTGAGTCCACACCAGACATTGATCACCCATTCACATTAGCTCTGTTATCCCACGGCCATGTCTACTCCCTGCATACGTGGGGCAATTAATTTACAGAAGGCCATTTAATCTGCAACCCCGCATGTCTTTGGGATGTGGGAGGAAAGCGGAACACCCATGTTCAGGGTCTCTGGTGCTGTGAGGCAGCAGCTCTACTGGCTGTGCCACTGGTATTTGGGCTTTGCTGGGACATGGTAAGAGGTTAAAAGCTGTGTGGTGGGGGTGATTTGGGTTAGACTCTCTTCCTTGTTCCATCTCTACACTTCTTTACCACATTGTTCACCCTGCGCCTCTTATTCCATGAGACGTTGGCAGAGTTGGAAGATGTTAAGGAGGTGTAAGTTTGTTTTTGATGATGTGGTGATGGCAGAATTCTTAATAGAAGGAGGAGGGATGGGAGAAATGCCATTCATTAACATTATTTTAGTCTAGTTTAGAGATACAGCTTGGAAACAGGCCCTTCGGCCCATCGAGTCCGCACCAACCAGCGATCCCCACGCACTAACACTATCTTACATACATCTTAGGGACAATTTTACATTCACACCAAGCCAATTAACCTACAAACTTGTACATCTTTGGGCATTAACTGACGTGGAAGCTGGGAAGAAAACTTGGAATGCTGGTATTCTGGTGGGAATGCAATCGACAGAGTATAGGAAGCTCTCAAGGGCACGATGAGCTCAGAGAGAACATGATGAGAGATAGCGAAGAAATTGGAGAAAGATGTGAGTTCTGGGCAATGACGTACTGGTAGATGGGTTCGTGGAAAGAGTCGAAGAGACAAGAGTTTAAGAAAGAACTGTAGATGCTGGAAAAATCGCAAAACTAAAGGCATGGAAGATGGAATGTGATGTGCTGTTCTGTGATATGTTGTGCAGTGTTCAAGAGTCTCTTGGTTGCTGGTAAGAAGCTTTTCTTAAAACTGATGGTCACAGTTTTCAAGCTCCTGAACCTTCTTCCCAAAGGTGATAGAGATGAGAGGGTGGTAAAGGTGGTGTAGGTCTGTGATGCTATTGGCTACCTTTCTGAGCTATCCCTGTCATTCGATTTAGTGAACGAGGCTGTGATGCATCCAGTCAGAATGCCTTTTACCTGTTCAATAGCGTAGTCATCGACCTATGAACCTCCTCAACCTTCTCAGGAAGGGAGGCATTGTTGAGCTTTCTTCGTGATCGCATTAACGTGCACAAAGTAACAGCGACATCTTTTAAATAGCCTAAATCTTAATAACAAAGATCTCCATGAGCTCCTTGAACATTGTTAGTGAAGGTGGAGCGATTAAAGAAGCTTATTTAAAGACTGTTGTCTTTTAATTCCACAATGATGCTTGCCGTGTACCTTTAAGAGCTGAATAGAGCATGTGGTATCACATTGGTACATTATTATACCAGGCACTGCTTATTAGTTTAGAGCTGTTAACTGATTTTCCAGTGGTGGGCAAGGAATTAGTTATCATTAATAGGGTTCAGTGGGAGGGGAAGGAGGTCCATGTATTGTCATGGAAAGGGAGGAGATTTATAAGTTGGGTGATCGGGAAAATGTCAGTGTTTTAGCGCAATGGGCAAGACTATTAGTAAGGAATATAATGGTGAGCTGGCCTTCTGGCTGTAAGCAGACAACATACAAAATTTTGATGGTCAACATTCAAGGAGGGACAGAGGCAAAAAGAGAACAGAGACAAGGTCATTAATTTGTCTTTGTTTTCTTTGTTGTTTGTGCCCAGGGAAATAGGAGCAATGGGGACAAAAAAAAATCATGACTTAACCTGTCACCACATTAGTAACAACCATAGTGTTAATACTTATCTTGCAGTGATCTAATGAACAATCCTGCCTGCTGTGTTCCCAGGCCAGCCAGCGAGACTACGTCATAATGTATAAAACACAAGTCCCGTTTTGTACCTTCATGCCATGAGAAGTTGGAAATCACATTGTCCATATTTCATTTTCCAAGGTTTGGAACTCATGAGACAGGAACTATAATGGCGTGAAAGAAGATTTTCTGGACTCAAGGGAAGTGTAAGTGGGTTACTCAAAGTGGAGTCTAATGTCCCCTTTTAGACCTAGTTAATCACATTTTTTCAAGGCAACAATTATTGATTTTGTTTACCATGCAAACTTCTATATATTCACTGATGAGTCACCCACAAAAATGTTTTATACATGTCCAAAAAGACAGGAATGGCTGTCTCCCAGCTCCATGCATGATAGACCAATGGTTGCGAGAACATTTTGTGCAAGCCTTTGACACTTCATTCTACAATTTATGCGTAACATTTGGAATCCAAAATAAATGCTGGAAGTTAGCCAGGAAAAATTGTTTTGACTTTGGGATGCTGATTAGGAAACCGTGTGAACTTCAGTAAGGCTGGTGATTCAACGAGGCAAAATAATAAACATGGCAAAGAAAAACAATAATTGTTCAATGTTGTGAACTGTAGGTGGAGAATATGACCACATGATGGACAGGTTCGCAACCAGAAATATATAAATTTATAGTCACATTTTTAAATAGACACAGAGCAAAAAATGGGTAAATACGAATTAGTGGACGTTGAAATTTCAAAAATATAAATAATTACTCTACTTGTTTTTATTAAAATTTCTTAATATTCTTTGTCCTTTATTTTTATTACTTCATCTATCTGCATGCTTCACCTCTGGTCTCTTCCCTCCTCCCTCTCGACCAGCTTTGTCAGCCATGGGTTCAACTAAAGTTACTTTCTTGAACACCACCATAGTCTCTCTCCTTAAATGCATGTAAGTTAATTTGAGAAAACTTGAAGTCACAAAACTGATATATAAACGCAATCCCTTCTTATTTCATTTAGACCTTGGTCAGTGATGTAGAAGAAATCTGGAACTATGAAGGCAAAAGGTATGATGAAGATATTAAATCAATATTTTGCAATTGGTTTGTGTTTGAGATAACTGTTCAAAAGAAGGTTGACAATTTTACTAGAATGACGTAAGAATATCAGGCGACACCAGAGATGGATAGCTAAATCATGCTGAATTATTTCAGATACTGGAAATAACCACTGAAATGGTATAGGGTTGTAGAATTTGTAATTGTGGAAGATTTTGATAAGAGCAAAAATATTCAGATTTGTGAAATAGATTTATTTTTTACAGTTGAGATATTGTGAGAAATGTAATGGTGACAGCTATTGGAAAGTAAATGCTGAGTTAGATTAAAAAAAAGTGGTATAGAAATTCTCTCCAAGATTTAGCATACTATTGAGCTAATTTTATCTCAAACCTAAATGCTCAGAGTAATTAGTTACATTGTTTGCAAGTGGCGCACTTCCACAAAACTAATCTTAGCTGTCCATGTGACTAAGGCTATTGGCTGGACATTGATATCAGTGTATATTGGACATTTTTGATCATACCAGGACTACATCCTCGTGTGGAAACAAGGCTGTGAACAACAAAGGGCACTGCACTAAAAGATTACAGTTCTGTGGGTCAGTTCAAGAATATGATAGTCGAAGGAAAGTAATTGGCCTGGACCACTTAGGCGATTTGTCAGCGGACTGCCGGCGACTGTCAAGTTGCTGGTAGTCGCATGAAAAACTGGCAACTGGAATGGCGACTGTCAGAGTGGAACACACACACAAACACATCGCTTCCTTCACCAACCCATTATGCAGGCGGGGGACAGGGCAAGCGGGGGAGCGCTGTCTAAAAGATTCACATGGTGCAAAGCCAAGGGCAAACAGACACACACCGCAATGAACAGGAAGATTGGCGCTGTAAAAAGACGGTTAAGGCGGGGGACAGGGCAAGCGGGGGAGCGCTGTCTAAAAGATTCACACGGTGCAAAGCCAAGGGGAAACAGACACACACCGCGATGAACAGGAAGATTGGCGCTGTAAAAAGACGGCTAAAGCACAGTGTACGGTAAGTCCTTTAAAAGAGGGGTGGAGAAGGGGGGAGAAGGAGTGGAGACAACTTTTAAGAAGTAGTGATACACGGCTGTGAAGCTCAGCTGACATTTAACATTACCGGTCGGTTTTCCTTGGTTCTGAAAACTACTGCTTACCTTTTTTTCCCACAATGAGCCAATGAAATTCACCAGTCAACACCGGCTACAACCTACGAGAACCTCCAAGAACCTTTGACCTCCTGGCAACCCATTAGGACCTCCAGGCGACCCACCTACGGCTCGAGAATTCTCGCTACTCTCCATGGCGGCTTCATTCTAGTCGACGCTAATTCACGGCGACCATAATGAGGCCGCGACTAGTTCCCAGAATGCGGGAACCCCTCACGAGCATGAAGGCGACTCCCCGGCAACCAGCCGCGAACCTGTGGCGACCATGCGGCGACTGCATAGTCTCTGGCAGTCGCCTAAAATGTTGCCTAAGTGGGAAAGGCCCATAACTGTTCCTGTACCTGGTGGTGTGGGGCTTAAGACTTCTGTTCGTTCTACTCAAATGTAGCAGTGAGAAGAGGGCATGGTCCTGATGATGGGGCTACTTGATGATGGACGCCACCTTCTTTGGAGCGTAAAAACTGATTTTGCATTAAGCGAGTTCCAACCTTACTTGTTTCCGACATGCACACCTCCATTCTTAACCAATGCCTTCATGGCACATGATCGTTTGAATAAAACCTTCTCACCTTAGAGTCTAGCCACCAACAACTCAAACCCCCAGTGCCCCACACCGATCTATGACCACCCCTTAGACTCTCGATGTATTGTATTGTATTGTATTCAAATTTATTGTCATTGTCTCAATTTGAGACAACGAAATGAATTTTCCTTACAGGCAGTATCATTAAAAAAATCACAAAGAAATAATAAAAATAAATAATAAATAAATAATAAAACATATTAAAAATAAAATTGAAATTGAATTAAAATTTTTAAAAAAGCACAAACACAGAAAGTCCACAACACAACATAACATATATGGCACCAAGGTGAGGAAGGCACCATAGTCCAGCCAGCCTCCCCTCCATGTTCATCCGTGGTCGGGGCCTTCCGAGCACCCGCAGTCGCCACCCCGGGTGGCCCGATGTTCAGGCCCTCACGCCGGGCTAGTGGAACGCCGACGCCGAACCCCGACGGTTAGCAGCCTCCTCCTCAGCGGCCCGGACCTCCTGATCAGCCGCCTCCCGCTGCCGGAGTCTGTAGCTCCTGAGTCCGCTGGCCGAGCCGGACAGAGTCACAGGACCCCGCGTTGTAGTCAGCGCCGCCCGCGTTGGGAGCTCCGCAAACCGCAGCTCCAGGATGTCGGCAGCAGGTCCAGCACTCCGGCTCCAGATGGCGACCCCCGGTAAGGCATCGCCAGCCCCGCGATGTTCCAGCGCTGTCCATCAGCGCCGCTGCTGGAGCTCTGGTCGATCCTGGCAGGAAAGGCCGCGCCAATCCAGGCAGGTAGGCCGCTGTGGGGGGAGGGGGGGGGGCGAGGACGCGACTCGAATAATAGTCGCGTCCTCACCAGGAAGCGGCTGAAGTACGGTATCCCCCGCACCGTGCCCTCTTCCCCCACATAAAGACACCAAAAAAACACAAAAAAACACACTTTAACATAACTAAATAAACAAAAAAACAAAAAGATACCGGGCTGTAGGTGGAGGCTGCTGGCACCAGCGCCACCGGAAGTACAATACTCCGTCCTGAATTCTGGCCCAATTTCCTTATCCACCCTACCCCCATCTCCCCCCCCCCCCCCCCAACCCCAACCTCTCTCTCTTCAACACCACTCTGCACCCTTGCTTCAGTGCCATCACGTATCTGACTTTCTCCATGAGTTTCTGCTGTGAAGAAGCAAATGGAAGATTTTTGTGTGCACAACATTTGAAAGACCTGCTCTATTTCTACTGCACACAATGCTTTTCTCCTTGCTGTGATAGAATTTTACCGAGGTCCTTATATAAAATTGCATAAGCTCCCCACAGCTCTACTTTAGTGCACATTTTCTACTTCTCCAGCATTTCTATTTTTATATCTCTAGGGAAGTCTTGTTTCCAGAACACTGTTCATTAATTAGATTTCCAGACCAGATCTGATCTCAGCAGCTTGTTTATTTTCTCAGCCTCCATGCCATGCGCTGGCTGACATATATTACAATGTATGTGACACAGCAGTGAGTGATGTGGTACAAAAAATGATAAATAGTATGCCTACACCTAACTATATAGTTCTTTACACAATATTATAGCGTTAAAATATCTCTTGTTTTTTTTTTTTTTAAAGAATACATTTTACTTGCATGATCTATATTGAACTTGTGTTAAACATAATTCTTGTTAGTTTACCTTTCCTGAAATCATATCTCCACCTTCCCTCAGAGGTTGAGGGGCTATCTGATAAAAGTAAATAAAATTATGAGATGCATAGATAGGGTAACCAGCCAGAACATTTCTCTCAAGGTGGAAATATCAAAGAATGGAGGGCATAGGTTTAAGGTGAGAGGAACAAAGTTTGAAGGAGATGTTTGGAGAAAAATTCTTATCCAGTGGGCGGTGGGTACCTGGAACGCACTGATAGGAGTGATGACGAAACAGGTACAATAATGGCTTTAAGAGGATTTTAAATAGGAACATCAATATGCAGAGAATGGAGGGGTATGGATCATGTAAAGGGATTTATCTCGGCATCTTGACATCATGTTCGACACAGACATTGTGGACTGACGGGTGTGTTCCTGTGCAGTGTTTTTCTATGTTCTATGATAAACTTTACATCATTATTGGATGATTCATCTGTGGTTATTCCTCTCTGCAATGAAATGGTACATTGCTTTGGAGTTGTAGTGTTTGCTACCCCTGTTGTAGCAATTACACTCACTTTTCTGTGTTGTTGATATTGCTTCAGATACTTCCTTTCCCATCTGCTCTATGTAAGTCAAAGATGGATAGTCCCTTCTATTTTGTTGACCCACTTCAGTCTTGATTTATGATCACAGGGTATCGTAATGGTTTTAGCTCGCTTCCAGACTTTCATTAATAGATCTTATCCATGCGCTGATTCTCCGCACCATAATTTGAATAATAATTCAGTATTGTTTCAGACTGTAGTTTCCCTTACTATTGCATCAGATACTTATTGTCATACCTGTTGGTCTTGGAGAAAGTGTATGTTGCTTGGCAATGTTGTTCAGTATTTCTGGCAGATCACTGACAATATTCTCTCTATATCTCTGTAGATCTCAGTCCACTGTACAACTGATCTAGCTCTCCACCCATACAGTATATCTTTACAGGTTTTGTGTATATCGTGATGTCATTCTCCTTGGACCTTTGTGCTCAGAAAAATGAAGTGTGATCTTATTGAAACATATGTATTCAAGAGAGAGTTATAGATAGAACTCTTAGGGCTAATGGAATCAAGGGATATGGGGAGAAAGCAGGAACGGGGTACTGATTTTAGATGATCATATTGAATGGCAGTGCTGACTCGAAGCACCAAATGTCCTACTCCTGCATCTATTTCCTATGTTCCAATGTTTCTATATGTAATCATGAGGAAACATAACAAGATGGATGTTGATATGTTTCTACCAGTGAGCAAATCTCAAACAAGGGATCTATTCAGAAGGTTATATAAAAATAAGGTGTGCAGGAGTTTCTAGGGTGGTGATGCTATTGGCTTGCCAGCTTTTATTGGAGCTTTTTTCCAGGCCTTTAATCAATGCAACTGCTAAGTAACACATCTTACCATGTGGTTTGCCAAGCTTGTCACTTTGCACATTACCTCCTTCTTTGAAACTTGTTTGATGGGATTCTGACTTGTGGTATATAGTACTTTTCTTCACTGATGGTATTTCATTATTATGAAATATGATTATAATAAAATAAATATTATGCAAGGAGCAGCTGTAATCATAAAGTGGGTTAAACGGTATGTTCGAAAGAATGTCTGTATTAAAGAGTGCATAAGATTGTTGAATTCTATTTCACCATCAAAATCAATGATTATCTACACAAGGTAGTATCGAGATGATGAGGAATTTATTCATTCAGAGGGTGGTGAATCTATGGAATTAGTTGCCACAGACGGCTGTGGAGACCGTTTTTAAAAGCAGAGATTGACAGATTCTTGGTTATTGTGGGCATCAGGGCTTATGGGGAGAAAGCAGGAAAACGGGGTTGAGAGTGAAAGATGAATCAGCCATGATTGAATAGCGGAGTAGACATGATGGGCCAAATGGCCGAATTCGGCTCCTATAACTTATGAACATGAAATTGCTTGAAGAGGAACATTAAATAGTATGGAGCAAGGGTACAGACTAAAATTCAGGGAATTTGCCAAGTCACCCATGTGACCGCATATATGTAAAAGAAGACAAGTCTCTAAACTTCTGAAATTTTCTCATTCAACACTGGTTTGTTCTTTCAGGATGAATTATACCAGTGGTTATCAGTCAGTACCCACCAGTCATTTCCATGGCTACCCTGACTAATCTTCCACACAACAGATCATTCTCAGTACCTCACAGCACCCTCAAACACCATGTTCCCAACATACACTTTCCATTGTGCATTGTCCTAGAAAGTCTTTCCAGGTGAAGCAAAACTTTACTTGTATATATTCTACTTTTGTGTTCACAATGTGGTTTAACCTGTTTTGTGCAAATCAAATGAAAATTTAGTAACTATATTGCAGAATGCTGTGTTCAGTCTGCAAGTGTGACCTCAGGATTCCTGTCGCCCACGACTTTAGTTTTCCATTCCACTTGCACTTTGACCTCTGTCTTTAGCCTTACACTGTTCTAACAAAGCTCTATGGAGGATCAAGAAACAGCAGCTTATCTTCGCACGAGGCACAATACAGTCTTCCAGACAATATTAAATTCAAAACTGTTACCAAGTCATATGCCTCAAAGCATTTCCAGCATTCACAGTTTTCTTGCTTTCTTTTTCTGGGGACTTCACTTACCACTCTTCCATTCTCTCACCTTCACCATCCTCTTTCAACTGGCTCCATCAGCACTTTTATCATTTAGTGATTTCTGATCTTTTTGCGACAGACCTTTGCTTTTGTTCAACATGCCACTTTTCCCTTATTTATCTGCAATTTAAAAGAAAAATATATATTTCATAACTTTTCCCAATTCCGATGAAAGGTTGTCAAACTGAAATGTTAGCTTTATTGCTCGCTCCTCACTTCCAGCATTCTCTGTTGTACTGTGCAGCCTAAAATCACCTGAAACATGAGTTTCAGTTCTTTGGATGTGGGACCTCATGGATGCATGCATTTTTAAATGTCCATTGTACTCGGGAAAACCAAAACTGCAATGATATTGCTTCTTCATTTAAATGCATTCAAGGATTTGGGGGATTCCAGCAGATCACCAGGGAAGTTTATTCTTTTCATTGAAGACACGTTATCAACCAAATGAATACTAAGGTCTTAAAAAAGTATTTGGAAAATTGTATGGACTATCATTGAGCAACCTATCAACCACAATCAATTATTGCTATTCGAGGATAATCAATTTGAGGCTCCTCCAGTGATTTGATGCTACAATATTTTGAGAAAGGTTGTCCAAATTTTAAATGTTGTGATCAGCTTCTGAAGAGAATACTACCTTTCCTAAAGGTAACATTTAGCTTGTTTCCCACCTCCAGTAAACATCTTCCATAATTCGAAGGTCCAGGTTGAAAGAAGGCAACAGAAAGCCGGGAGTTGTTGCATTACATTGTCAGTTTAACCACCTAAGAATTTGCTAACACATCTAATTCTCCTTTGGGAATTATTTAAGGAAGTAAATAGCAGGATAGGGAAAGGAGAATCAGTGGACATCATTTACATAGATTTTTAGAAGGCCTTTAATAAGATGATGCATGTGAGGCTGCTAAACAAGATGAGATCCCATGGTAATAGAGAGAAGATATTAGCATGGCTTGAAGGTTATGGTGAGCAATTTGGGACCCCATATCCGAAGAGGGCTTTGCTGGCATTGGAGAGGGTCTAGAGTAGGTTTTTAGAGCATGATCCCAGGGAAGATTTGGTTAACCTATGATGAGCATTTGACGGCACTGGGCCTGTCCTCGTTGGAGTTTAGAAGGATGAGGGTGAACCTTATTGAAACTTACCGAATAGTGAAAGGCTTGGATAGAGTCGAATTGGAGAGGATGTTTCCACTAGTGCGATAGTCTAGGACCAGAGGGCACAGCCTCAGAATAAAAAGATGTACCTTTAGAAAGGAGATAAGGAAGAATTTCTTTAGTCAAAAATTCCAGGTAGTGAATCTGGAATTCATTGCCACAGATGGCGATGGAGGCCAAGTCATTGGGTATTTTTAAAGTGGTGATTGACAGATTCTTGATTACTAAACATGTCAAAGGTTATGGGGAGAAGGTAGGAGAATGGGGTTGATAGCAAATGATAGATCAACCATGATTGAATGGCGAAGTAGACTAGATGGACCAAATGGCCTAATTCTTCTCCTATGACTTTTAAACATGAATTTATGAACATTAGGTTCAGTTTTATTATTGTCATGTGTCCCAAGCTACAGTGAAAAACCTTGTGATGCATGCTATCCAATCAGATCAGAAAATATTATGCACTAGACCAAGTGCAGACCCGTTGGGCCTGCTCCCCCAATGTAATACTCCAGCACTCACCCGTTCCCCCAATGCGACACGGGGGATGTTGAGTGCAGAGGGTTGAGGGGGGGAGGGAGGTGTGTGGAGGGGAGCGGATGTGTGGGTGGGGGGTTGGGATGGGAAGGCGTTGCTTGGGCGGGGAGGGGGGGCGGATGTGGGGTGGAAGGGCTAACTTAATGGTTTTGCAATTTTGGTCCTTCTCTTGCTCAGAACAAATTTCGGAACTATATACATTGAAGTCTCTATCATTTCTGAGCTGTTGTCAGGAATGTGAAGTTGGAGAATGACCTTGAATAACTTTAGAAACTGGTCTGTAAGTGAGATTGAATTCCTTTACCACGGTGTTGAGAGTTGGGCATATTATTTTCAAATCATATTTGGTCCGCGATGGAAAGTGTGAGGGAGGGAGGGAGGAAGGGGCGGTGAGGAAGGAGCACCGTGCTGTGGGAGGGAGGAAGGGAGGCCATGGGCTGGCGTGGACACGAGGACACGAGCGAGGCCGCGGGCGGGCATGGACTCAAGGACCCGAGCGAGGCCACGGGCGGGGCGGGCGTGGACCCGAGGATCTGAGCGAGGCCACGGCTAGGTGTGTGAAACAGGTGCCGACCCGAGCCAAGGTGCCCGCCCACCTAATTGTGACATCATTAGTTGAAGCTGGTTGAAGAACCTCTGTATGAAAGGCGGTTAAAAAGGCCGTTTTGTCTTTTTTTTTATTTTATTCACCAATAAAGTGAAATATAGGATTAACTCTTAAGCAAACCTGATCACTGTGTGGGTTGAAAAATGTGTCGGAATATGTAAAAATTTAAGCACTACCATGTAGCGTTTTGGCAAATGTATAAAAACACATACACGCATACACACACATACAAGATGAGACCTTTATAGGGTGATTTCACGAAAGGTCACTGGAGCGTAGATCCGCACCCACGTGACCGAAAATCTCAACTGGAGTACATGTTATACATCGGTACATGTTAGTGAATGGGAAAACACGCACTTTCCCACCCGTTAAAAACATGGAAAACGGCCGATATTTGAGCTGAAATTTTCCGTGCTAGTCGGGGTGACCGTGAAGCACAGTGACCTAAATTTTCAGGCAAAAAAAAGATAGAAAGATAGAGGGAACTGAAGGTGGAAAAACAGCGGAAGTGAACAGCGGACATTTGCCGTGGAGATTTAAAGATCCAAAATATCGGGAATTATCGCATTTGCTCGCTGAATTTCATCATAAGTAAGGCATTATTAACTTCCTTTTGATGAAATTCAGCGAGCAAACGCGATAATTCCCGATATTTTGGATCTTTAAATCTCCACGGCAAATGTCTGCTAAGCACTTCCGCTGGATTGGCACCTTCAGTTCCTTCTTGTAATTACCTTACTTTCTATCTTTTTTTTTGCCAGAAAATTTAGGTCGCTGTGCTTCACGGTCACCCCGACTAGCACAGAAAATTTCAGCTCAAATATCGGCCGTTTTCCATGTTTTTAACGGGTGGGAAAGTGCATGTTTTCCCATTCACTAACATGTACCGATGTATAACATGTACTCCAGTTGAGATTTTCGGTCACGTGGGTGCGGATCTACGCTCCAGTGACCTTTCGTGAAATCACCCTATAGGTATAGAGATAAACACAATCATGTCAAACTCAAGTATAATAGATAGAGCAAAGGAAAAGATACAGAGTGCAGAATATAGTTCTTAGTATTGTAGAGCACCAGTACCAGAGATAAAGTCCAATGCCTGCAATGGGGCAAGTGTCCTCACTTGTGGAAGTACCATTCAGAAGTCTGATAAAATAGGGCAGGTAACTGTTCCCGAATCTGGTGGAGTGCACTTTCAAACCTCTGTAGTTTCTGCTGTGAGTAAAGAGAGGAAGTAATCACCAGGGTGGGACATGTCTTTGATTATAAACACAAAACGTTGGCTGCTTTAACGAGGCAGCGTGAAGTATTGATGGAGTCAGTGGAGGGAGGTTTGGTTTGCGTGATGGACTGGGTTACATCCACTACTCTTACACGTGATCTTAAGCACAGCTGTTACCAAACCAAGCTGTGATGTAACCTGACAATATGCTTTCTATGGTGCATTTGTAGAATTCTGTAAGAATCATTGGAGACATACCAAATTTTCTCAGTCTCCTAAGGAAGTAGAGCCGTTGTTGTGCCTTTTTGACTGACGGATCAATGTCATTGGACCATGACAGATCATTGGTAATATTAACCCCAAGGAACTCGAAGCTCTCAACCGTTTCCACTTTGGCACCAATAATGCTGATCAGGGTGTGTACACTATACTTCCTGATAAATAACTCCTTCATCTTGCTGGCATTGAGGGATAAGCTATTGTCCTGACACCAAGTTATTCAGTTCTCTATCACCTTCCTGTACTCTGTCTTATCATTGTTTATGATTTGGCTCCTTTCAGTAGTGTCATCTGCAAACTTGTGGATGTAGGTTTCCAAATTTGTCCATACAGTTGCAAGTGTATAGGGAGTAAATTGTGGGACTGAGAACAAACACATCCTTATGCAGCAACGGTGTTGAGAATTATTGTGGAGGAGGTCTGTGTGTCAGATGGTTGAAGATCCAGTAGTAGAAGTGCTGGAGTGGGCCTGAGGGGGGTCGGGGGTTGTTGATTCCTAGGTCCAGGTGTTTGGTGATATTTGGATAGTATTATGGTGCTGAAGGTGGCGCTGTAGTCGATAAATAGGAACCTAACCTAGGGAGTCCTTGTTATCTAAGTGTTCCAGAGAGGACATTAGAGCCAGGGAGGTGGTGACTGCTGTGGACCTGTTGCAATGGGAAGCAAACAGGAGTGGATCAAGGCTGGCTGGGAGCCTGGAGTTAACGTGCACCATCTCCAGTCTCTCGAAGCACTTCATGATGGTGAATGTCAGAGCCACTGATCAGTCGATGGAATTCTTTGCCTCAGTGGAGCCAGTTCTCTGGATACTTTCAAAAGAGGCTATGAAAGATATTTTCAAGCTAGATAGGGCTCTTAAAGATAGCAGGAGATATGGGGAGAAAGCAGGAACGGGGTACTGATTGGGGTTGATCAGCCATGATCACATTGAATGGCGGTGCTGGCTCAAAGGGCCAAATGGCCTACTCCTGCACCTATTGTCTATAATCATTAAAGCACGCTATCTTACTTTTCTTTGGCAAGGGAAAATAGGGATCTTCTTGAAGCTGGTGGGGATCTTGGAATGGAGTAGTGAGAGGTTAAAAATGTCTGTGAATACCTCTGCTAGCTGATCAATACAGGTCCTGAGGAAACGGACAAGAACTACATCTGGGCCAGTTGCATTCTGCGGATTCACTCTCAGGAAGGCCCATCTTACATTTGCCACAGTAACAATTGGTACAATTGCACCTGAGACTGCTGGGGTGCCTGGCATTCCTCCAGCAACATTCTGTTCAGATTATTGTCCTGTGTACTGAGGTACAGTGAAAAGCTTTGTATTGAATGCCATCCAATAAAATCAGATAATACTATACATAGATACAATATAGCCAAACACAAGTACTCAACTTGACTCAAATGATTCAACGACATGAAACACCACCTATCCATGTCCACCAGAGATACAGCCTGAACCACTGAGTTACTCCAGTACTTTATGTCTTTTTTTGTAAACCAGCATCTGCCTCAGAGGGCAGAGGAGGCAGGTTCTCTGGATGCTTTCAAGAGAGAGCAATATAGGGCTCTTAAAAATAGCGGTCAGGAGATGTGGGGAGAAGGCAGGAACGGGATACTGATTGGGGATGATCAGCTATGATCAATTGAATGACGGTGCTGGCTCGAAGGGCCAAATGGCCTACTCCTGCACCTATTGTCTATTGTCTATTGCAGTCCCTTGTATTTACAAACTCAAATACAATAGGATGAGGAAATGTGTGGCAAGGCTGTGAGAATGATTAATGAGGAGATAGAGAAAACTGCTGCTGTACATGTTGAACTTGATGGACGAGGGAAGGTTGGAATAGCTGTTGCTTGGGAAACAATCGGTCACAATCGTGGATCTTGCTAACTCTGGCCGGACAAAGGAGAAAATGTCAGAAATCCTGGTGTGAAGAGTTATATCAGTGAATAAGTACAAATTACAGCAGAGAAACTGGGACAAAGGTATTAACTCATCACAGGACATGAGAGCTAATTTAATGTACATGGTTGAGAGGTGACGTGGGCTAATTATAATGCCGGCACAAAGTCCATTTGCAGAGATGGAGAGAAACTAGTCCAGGGAAAGGAAGAGTCAGAGGTCATGAGAAAGAAACTGGAAGAAGACAAACAAAATTCACCAGGTCAGATCAGGAACCAGAACGACATTAACATGTTTAACAATAGAACAGAGGAAGTGGGCAGGAAGGGAAATTGAGTAAGATCAGAACAAAGTGTGTTGTATGTAAAGCCCATTGGCATTCCCTTGAGTCAAAGGTTTATTTCAATTTTACACATAAAGCTTGAAACCAACACTCACAGAATTATCAAAACAATATGTTTATTTAGATTTCCACACATTAAAAGGACTGGCAAACCCACATTGGAACATTGATATTTATCAATCTTCACAACGCCACATTCGAGCAAAAGCAATCTGGGTGGAATATTAATAGTTAATTTCTGTAAGAGTCATTGGAGACATGCTGAATCGTTAGTTTAAATACACTACACAGGACCTCCCTTACACTAATCCTTCCCATAACCTATTTTAATCTCACCATTTTACCCTAAACTTTAACACCTCACTACCCCTCCACCCCAGATTCTAGCATACTAGCCAATTTACAATGGCCACTTAACCTATTAATCTGCACATTTCTGGCATAGAAGAACAAAACGGAGCATCTAGAAAAAAACATACAGACGGCGGCACCAGAAGTTAGGATTGAACACAGTTCACTCGAGCCTAGAGGCAGCAGCTTTATTAGTTATGCCACTAAGCTTTTCTTTTCTAACCACGTTGGAAAGTTGGCAGAGCAAAAGGAGAGATAGTATTGTGGTAGAGCATTTATTGAAGTAGCCTGCATGTATTACAACCAGTTGATTCTATTGACATGGATGCAGGGTATAACACTCTGATGTGACTTTATAGCACAGTTGGTAGAAACATAGAAACAGAGAAAAATTGGTTACAGGAATAAGCCCAGCACCACCATTCAATATGGCTGATCATCAGTATCCCGTTCCTGCTTTTTCCCCATATCCCTTGATTCATTTAGCCCTAAGAGCTAGATCTAACCCTCTCCTGAAAATATCCAGTGAATTAGCCTCCACTGCCTTCTGTGGCAGAGAATTCCACAGATTCACAACTCTCTGGGTGAAGAAGTTTTTTTTCATCTCAGTCCAAAATGGCCTACCATTATATGTTTCTATAAGATCCCATCTCATCCTTCTAAATTCCAGCGAATACAAGCCCAGTCGACCCATTCTTTCATCATATGTCAGTCCTGCCATCCCGGGAATTAACCGGGTGAACCTGCGCTACACTCCCACAAGAGCAATACGACCAATGGGGAATTAATGTCTTAACATAGGTTTTTGGTCGAGTACTTTTCTATCAGCATCATCCTGCTTCTGATATCTCAGCAAAGTAAGCATTTTGTGAATCCCTATGGCAAATATCAGCACCAACTTAGCAGGAAGAAACATAGTTGAGTCCAACTAAACTTAACCAGAATGTAAATTTCAAGTTGCAATGAAAAGTACTAACTTTTGCATTCATTATTCATCTTTCTTTCTCCAAAATACAAAATGCTCTCTAGAAAACATTGGCCAATTATTTTTTTTAACCTCTTTAATGCACTACACAATAGCTCTTTATATAATTTTGCATGGAGAGCATGGTTTTGTAGCTTGATCCACGTGTGATACAGGTGTGGATGGAGATGCTGAATATGTATGGCGATGCCAATCAGTGTGCCAATGACGATGAACAACACTAGCACAAGTTTTTACTTCACACATACAATTGATGAATGGCCTGAACTTGCACTAGAGCAGGTCTTCATATTTCCTAAAGTGCTCATCCCTCTTCACGTCACAGCTAAAGAATGCAGCTGTGAAGCAATAAATAGGTCCATGGGTACATTGTTCTTCCTTTGGATAAATTCCTATTTTCTCTTCACATTCTCACACTCTGTCACCATGCCCCAATCCATATTTATTCCCATTGCTTCCAGTTTTCTCAATACTCCGTCATATCTTTCCCTACATCCCACCCCATGCTCCAATCCACACTTGTCATTTGTCTTTCATTGCTTCCAGTTTTCTCAATACTCCCACTGATCTTTCCCTACTTTCCACCCCTCTCCAACATCTTCTCAAACAGCTCTCTGTTACAGCCTTTTCTGAACCATCTCCCCCACTGCCAATTACCCCTTCCAAACCATATCCCCCCACTCTAAAGTTCCTCCAAGGCTACTGATTACATACATCTGCACCCACCTTTGATTTCCTCCCCTGGCTCCCTTACTATCTCCATGGCCTAGTCTGATTTGACCCCCAATAAAGGATCTCACAGTTTCCCCTCTTGATCATCTCTACCTCCCACCGCAGTCCACATCACCCCATCCGCAGAGATCTTGGCCCCTCTATGATATTCCTGTGATTTACTCCTTCCACTTCTGGCACCAAGATTACTTGGAAATTAGAGCCTTGGAGCATTGCTCAGAACTGCTGTGATCCTCCAAGCAACAAACTGGAACTGTACGCTGTCTTTTGGTTTCCATGAATCTATGCTGACAAATGAAGGGTCCAACCGCCGCAATGTAGATTTCATTTCTCTTTTAATAATACCGTCCAGCCTATTGTAAACCACCAACAAGTAATTTATATCAAGATTATCTTTTGGGGCACAAAGTAAAATGCTGTATTTCTTAAAAATGCTGTGTCTTGGCATCTAGAGACAGTGACGAGCACCTCTGGACTGTGCCAGTGTTTGCAGCCGGTGAGGGAAATCTGCTGTACTGCTATTGCCTTCTCCTTCAATTCAGCAAATTAATTTGACCAAGTAGATATGTTTGAGATAAATTGTTGTTTCTTATCACTATAATAGAAATGTGCACATTTATGTATTTTATTTTCACCCAACTACTTCAGATGCCAGATTAATATCGCACACCCTCCCTTCAAAAAGTGGCATAGCTTTCTCTTTGGGCCTTCAAAAAATAGACTCCAGTTTTCTCATTAGCTGGGCAGAGATCTAAAAATAGCAACAGGGCTGCGTGGAAAGGTGGGCATATAAGATGGATTATTCTGTGATGCGGGAAAGGAGCTTTAACTTCAGGCATGTTTATATGCACTGCAGAATTTATCCTGAACCAGATGTAAAACATTGCACCCAGGGATATTAAAGAATTAGCACATTTAGATCAAAATAAAAGCTGCTTGGAAAGTACCTTCGTTTCCCGCAAATAACTAAGGCCTACAAATATCTAAAGGAAGTAATCTTTGAAATGGTGTGACTCAACAATATGTCTGTGCATTTCTGAATCCCCGCTTCATTCAGAGAACTCTTCTTTTTGCCTGACAATTAGAATCCTGTGTAAAGTGGTCATTTGAAGCCAAGATCTATTGGTTTTAAACCCACACAATAAATTGGCCTGAAGCTTGAAATGTAACTGGCCTAGAGAGCAGAGAAAGAGTGAGGAACAGAAACATCTAAGCACAGGATTTATGAATAATGTTGATTAAGTGTGTACTGGTACAGATTAGCAAGTGCTTACCTCTCATCTTGAAGAAGTCCGAGCCTGGCATGACATTGAACTCTTGTTCCACCACTCTCTTTGGACAGGAGTCTTCACCCCAGACTGTGGACACTTGTTTCTATCTCCAGTCTTCCCTAGCTATCTGGATACCTACCACTGGCCTCTAAACCTCTATTGACCGATACATTGCCATCTGCCCACATAACATTGACTCTCTCCATTATTCCACTCAATTTCCTCACTGTAAGCTAACTGCTCCTCAATTTGTAACACTCTACTCCTGATCAACTCTACTCCTGATCAACCCCATCATACCTGCCAATGAGAGTGACACAGTGATGAGGGTGAAAGTGCGGACCAGGGGCCTCTTTCCAGGAAGAGAATGAGTTAAAGCAGAGCTGTGAGATAGAGATGAAATGAGGTTAATGGATCTCTCAACTATGGTAGAAAGGAAGCTGCATTTAAAAAAGAACTTAGACATCTCAGAGGTATGGGTATAGAGAGTTTTATCATCTGGGCAGATACTATGGAGACAGAGGAACTGAAAGAATCAAATTGGTTTGGCTTCTTCCTAGTTTTGGCATGAAGTCTTTGGCAAGGAACTGTTGACATGCAGAGTGCTTTCAACAATTCCAGGTTCCCAGCATCTGCAGTTTACACATGCTCTTTCTGCTGTGTCCTCACTGTCCTCACATTTGATATTGCCCAGTTTATCTTCCCAATCCCAGCATTGACAATCCAGTGCCTTGTATGTACAAATGCCTCATTGTACTTAACTATGTGAACATATACATTATTTCATCATTTAGGCCACACTACAGCAAGAAGTCTCCGTTCTCATAACATGAAAGTCTAAATTAATAGTTTCATTTCAAAATCAGAGATGTGTCAGAGATCATCTTGGTTCAGTGACAGGCATCAGTTCTTTAATTAGTCTGATTATTTTTTTGCTTGGGTTTAGATGTTGATGCCATATATCTGTTTGTGTGCAATCCACGGATGCAACAATAACATCACCTTGTAAGCTCAGATAGACTTTTGTGTCTTTCGCTTCAAAGGAAAACTAAGCAATTATCTGATGAATTAGAATTATGTACTTTAGCTGTTCGATTTCACTTAAACATAAAATACACTTAAATAATTGGAATTACATTTAAATAAATATAATTTGTCTTTGTGTTGCAATTCAAATAATGAACATGCTAAGATTCCATGCATCCATGGTTCTTGTATTCTACAAAAACCGTCCACTGCATTGCCCACCCTCATCACCCTGCCCACTGATGTTTACTCTTGTCTATTTGAAAATAAATCTTGGCAGTCCTGCAGTCTTGAACAAACTTTAATTCACTATGTACTTGCTTGTTTAAATAGCTAGCCATCCCCCCTGACTGCAGCCGTGCTTCGAGATAGTGTTCCACTTTTGTGTACCGAAGGACAAATTGACTTACCAAGATATTGAACCTGCAATGTTCTGATGTATAACCTATGGTCCAGTTGCCAAAGAAATGTACTTTTAAAATGTAACCACATCGCCATTCTGTATCACTGTGATAAACTTCACAGAATATATTATTTGCTGAATGCAATAGTAAAATTAACCCTCATTTTTAATGATTTGCCATGAATAATTGATCAGAAAACGAAACCAATTGAAGTCAAAACATTTATTTAAAATTCCAGAATATATCTATGTTGCAGTTACCTGTTTGAAGCGAAAACACACAAGGGAAATAAATTTGTCTTTAGCTATTTGGACTAATTGATGCGAATGTACACGCTAAAGGAAGTACCAACCTCCTATACATTGAGAACCATTGCCTTCATTGGAGCTGAATATATGGAGCAGGGCACTGAACGCAGACGATAACCCTCATGTGTTGAAGGCCAAGATAAATCTCTGCTCCACAATTTCTCCAATTGTGTGTGCTCACACAGTAAAAAACACACATCTGCAATATTTTCACATGAATTTGGACAAGATCCCAGATTTTTGAATACAAATCTTATGAGTTCAAGACACATTTTATAATTCATATCACATATTATAACAATGTGAGGAAAATTTGTAAATTATTTGCAGTGCTTTTTGTAGACGAACGGTGCCGGTACACATATTGTTCCTTGCTATAGGTGTCTATGGCAGATCTCCTGCGCTTCATGTAATAAAATCATAGCCTGCTCAACTTCTCCCTATAGCTCAGGCCCTTGAGTCCTGGCAACTTCCTCATAAATCTTCTCTGCACATTTTCCAGCTTAATAGCATACATCAGGTTGCTGTTCAATGACCACAGCTTGGCGTTTAACACCATCCCCTCCAAACTTGGTACTAAGCTCAAGGAACTGGTTCTCTGCACAACCCTTCATAATTGGTTCCTTGACATCCTCATCAACAGACGACAATCAATAACCATCAGCAACAGAGCACTTATAGACTATGTGCTCAGTCCACTGCTTTACTTGCTCTATAACTATGACTGTGTAGCCAGACACAATTCCTATTACATCTTTAAATTCACTGACGTCACCACACGTTGTTGGATTAACTATGGGTAATGATGAGTCAGAATATTGGAGGGAGATCGATCATCTGATTGAATGGTGCCAGAACAGGAACGATGCTCTCAACATCAATAAGACCAAGGAACTGATTGTTGACTTAAGAAGAGGAAGGCTGAGGATCAACAAACCTGTCTTCATCCACTGGTCAGTGGTGGAGAGAGTCAACAACTTCAAGTTCCTGGGTGTGCATATCTCTGCCCAGCACCTTGATACAATCACACAGGGTCCATCAACATCTCTACTTTCTTAGAAGATTGAAGAGATTCAATATGTTGACAAGTGTTCACTTGTACTTCTACAAGGAGTATGCTAGAGAGCATATAGACTGTTTGCATCATGGCCTGGTTCGACAACTCGAATGCCCGGGAATGAAGGAGATTACAAAATGTGGTGGTATATCACGCTGATTGACCCACATCCCCACCATCGAAGGAATCTATAGGAGCCACTGCCTCAAAAAGGCAGTCAGCATCAAGGACCCACACCATCCTAGCAATACTCTCATTTCACTCCTGCCATCAGGAAGAAGGTATACTGCATACCATTCAGGAACAGCTTCTAAACGGGTGCAAAGAATTACAATTATCTGAAATATTAAAAAAACAAAGAGTGAAGAGATAAAGTTTGTTAAGAGATTTCATGGGTTCATGAAGACCAGGTTCCAGCCTCAACCCAGACCTGGTCTCTAGTACACATCACCATTGCTTGACCTTTCACCTGATGGGGCGTTTCAGCACAAAATGACCAGACTAGTTTTTGGGAGATTCTTTCCTCTTGTGGAAAAATCAATAATTGTGGACCATGATGCAAGATTGCTACTAATAAAAATAAAAGGGGTATAGGGAGAAATTATTTCTGGTGAAAGATTATTAACAAGAAACATTCTATTCATCACACATACTAATCTGCTGAGTATTTCAGCAATTTCTGGTTTTATTTTAGAGTTTGCTTTGTGATTAATATTAGTTTCTCTACATCCCTTCCAGCAATAACCACCTTACAAAATTCTGCTCCAAGGAAATCTATTTTTGACTCTTTTACCCAGGTCTTCTCTATTAGTTTTGGGTTGCCTCCTTGTGTTGATCGAAACTCACTTCCACAGCAATTTTGGTGACGGGTTATTGCCCTGAAAACCTACTTCTCTTTCTCTATTACAAATGATCCCTGGCCTGCTGATTTCGAGTATTTTCTGGTTTCAATTTCCTCATTGAGCATGTGGCTAGAATGGGGAAATAGTTGAAACAAAGAACTAAGACGGTTTCAAAAAGGAACAAAAACAAATTCATGAGGGAGAAAGTTCATTTCATAGGAGCAGAATTAGGCCACTTGTCCCATCAAGTCCACTCCACCATTCAATTATGGCCTCTCAACCCCATTCTCCTGCCTTCTCCCCATAACCCTTGACACCCATACTAATCAAAAATCTATCATTCATTCCCACCTTAAAAATATCCATTGACTTGGCCTCCACTGCCTTCTGTGGCATTGATTTTCTTTTATTCTGAGGCTATGGCCTCTGGTCTTAGACTCTCCCACTAATGGAAACATCTTCACCACGTGTGCTCCATCCCCAGGCCTTCCACTATTCGGTAATTTTCAATGAGGGCTCCCCTCATCCTTCTAAACTCTAGTGAGTATAGGCCCAGTGCCGTCGAACGCTCATCATAATGGTAACCCAATCATTCTCGTAAACCTCTTCTGAACGCCACCACATCCTTCCTCAGATATTGAGCCCAAAACTGCTCTGTCTTCACATTATTCCAAATATGGTCTGTCCAGCGCCTTCTAAAGCCTCAGCATTACATCCCTGTTTTTGTATTCTAGCCCTCTTGAAATAAATGCCAGCATTGCATTCGCCTTCCAACTTGCAAATTAACTTTTTGGGAATCCTGCACCAGCATAGGAAAATAGGTGCAGGCCCTTCGAGCCAGCTACCAAATTCCTTTGCACTTCCAATTTCTGAATTCTCTCCCTATTTAGAAAATAGATTACACCTTATTCCTACACCAAAAATGCATGACTCCACACTTTGCTATGCTGTATTCCATCTGGCACTTCTCAGCCCGCTCTCCCACCCTGTCCATGTCCTTCTGTAGAGTTCGTCTTTACACTATCTGCCCCTCCACCTATCTTCGTATCATCTGCAAACTTGGCCACAAAGCCTTCAACTCCCTCATCCAAATCATTGATACACAACATGAAGAGTAGCGGCCCTAGCAGCGATTCCTGCGATACACCACTTCTTACTGACAGCCAACCAGAAAAAGTCTCCTTTATTGCCTATCTTTGCTGTCTGCCATCCAGCCAACCTGATATTCATGATAGCATCTTCCCTCTGATACCATGGGCTCTCATCTTCTTTAGCAGCATCACGTGTGGCCTTCTGAAAATCCAGGTAAACCACTGACTCTCCTTTGCCTATCCAGCTATTTACTTCCCCAAAGAATGCCAACAAGTTCATCAGGCAAGATCTCCCTTTCACATAACCATGCTGACTTTAGCCTATCTCAATACTTAATACTTCGAGCTTCTCAGTACTCAGAAACCTCAGCCTTTACAATGGACTCTAAATTCTTACCTACCACTGAAGGTAACTTTCATATGTTGAGAGAATGGAACGGCTGGCCTTGTATACTCTGGAATTTAGAAGGATGAGAGGGAATCATTGAAACATGTAAGATTATTAAGAGTTTGGACACGCTAGAGGCAGGAAACATGTTCCCGATGTTGGGGGAGTCCAGAACCACAGGGCCACAGTTTAAGAATAAGGGGTAAGCATTTAGAACGGAGATGAGGAAACACATTTTCACACAGAGAGTTGTGCGTCTGTGGAATTCTCTGCCTCAGAGGGCGGTAGAGACCAGTTCTCTGGATACTTTCAAGAGAGAGCTAGATAGGGCTCTTGAAGATAGCAGAGTCGGGGGACATGGGGAGAAGGCAGGAAAGGGGTACTGATTGTGGATGATTAGCCTTGATCACATTGAATGGCGATGCTGGCTCGAAGGGCCGAATGGCCTACTCCTGCACCTTTTGTCTATTGTCTGTTGTCTAAGTCAGGCTAGGCAGCCGATAGTTTCCACTCTTGCTCCCTTCTTGAACAATGGGGAAAGGAACAGAGGATGCACCGAAAACTGAACGGAGAGCACCAGCATCAGCAGAGACAGTAACTGTCCATTTCTGTACTGTCTGCTCTGCACAATCCCATGAAATCTATCAATAGACTCTATTCAATTTTTCAGATAATTTTGATTCGCTGCACCAGCTGTTAACTATAAGCTTCTTGATTTTCACATTTCCCACTTCAGACCAACCAGCCAGACTTTGACTGCAACCCGTTGGCTCTTCTAGGCATTGCATCTTCTTCCAGTTTTGATCAATAACATAATACAATTATACCACTTGAGGACTTGACATTCAAACATCTTTGGTAGAATTAGAATGGCTTTATAAAAGGGAATTGGATAAATATTTCAGAAATGAAACCATGAAATACGGAATGAGATCAAAAGGAAAACCATCTCAGAGATTTAGCTTAAGCAGAATAGATTAAATACCTCCATTTATGCTATGCTATGCATTTTATATTTTTTTTACTGTGTGATCCCGATGTGTGATACTGTTTTAGTGACATGTAATGAACAGTGAGTACTGTATATTTCTTAAACTTACTGATTGAATTGTCAAACTGCAAAGTGTGCCAGAAGTGGATATATTGCAAAATATGTAAACATAATTCAAATTAATTATTTATGCAACTGCAGTATATGAAGGACATATATTTCTTTCTTATCTATTTATTGCAATTGAGCACATTATTTATTCATCTGCTTATTCTTTTCTTGTTTATCTCGAGCATTCTTCCTCAAAATTCAGTCATTTACTCTTAATTGCTTACAAAGAACTTTTTATTGCTGTACTCAGCTGGGCTTTGTCCACACATGAGAGGCACTGCTTTTAATTTTATAATCCTATTTTGGCTTTATAGAAAATTTGGAATGCATAACCATTCAATGTCTCAGTTTTTGAAATTGAGTGGAACTCAAAAACAATGGTTACAACAAGGATGTATTTTAAAAAAAGGCAACGTGATAGGAGTCTGTACAAGGGAAAATAATTGTGAGGGGGCAAAGGCCCACTCTTTGCTGTCTTGCTAACAACCTCCCTTTACGTGAGCACATGATTTCAGAAACAAGGAAGCAGGGAGCAGTGTGCTTGCAAAGTGAGAGGAGCAGACGCAAGTGAAACTATAGAGTATTGAGACAAAAGCCAGAGTGGGAATGAGAGGATGGAAATAAAGAGATACTGTAGTGAAGTTAGCAGGATAAGCACTTATTTGGATAAATGTCATCAAGGACAGAAGAATTCCATTACATCTTCAAATGTTGCAGTCATTGAGTTGGTGGACTGCATCATGTTCAAAGTCTTAGCGGCCAATCTAAATACCGCTGCCATCATTGATTTTATCAGTAAGAGTTTAGAAGACTGCATGCCAAAGAAGTCAATCCGTGTGTTACACAACTGGAAACCATAAATGAACCGTGATATATACTACCCATTAAAGTTGAAGTCAGGTGACCCTGAAAGCAGAGAAATAATAACTGCTAGCAAAAGCAAGGTCATTTGAAAAGGTGAAGGCAAAAAATAAGAGGTCAAAAGATTTATTTGTATTATTCATTTTATACCTACACAATTTTTTTTTCTGCCTAAGAATGAATCAGCCTATCCCTTTAAGGACTATTTTGGCAGCTCCTAGCAACTGCCCTTTGTAACTCCTTGCGCAAGGCATTCCCAAGAGACCATCTCCAATTACTTTTCTTCTGGTGCCAATGTCTGTTGTTTTCACAGATCTCCGTGGGGAACAGAATTTTCCCTGAGCCAATCTTGCGGACATTTTTTAGCAATAAACTTAAGGTTATTTTAATTTGTTTGAATGAGAATGTTAATAGAATTATTAGTTGGTGCTTGTGCATGCCTAAACTACAGGAAGTTTGGCTTTGCGGACAGGAGCATGCACTATACTTTGGTGGCCTGGAATATATATTCTCTGAAAACCTCAAGAAAGAAACAAGAGTAGCATGTGTGGCTTAAGAAAGATCGAAATCTAGAAAGAAAGAGCTTCCAAACATATCACAACCTATTATGCCTTCAACTGTCTTAAAATGATTGTGTATAGTTAATTATAGTGTTCTACAACATGGAAACAGACCCCTTAGCTCACTGAGTCTTCCCCATCAGCATCAGGTGAAGGAGCAAGTACGGGGTTGGAAACATTGGGAACATGTTTCCTGCACCTAGCATGTCCAATCCCTTAATAATTGTATATATTTCTGTAAGATTCCCTCTCATCCTAAATTCCAATTAATATAAGCCAAGTCGCTCCATTTTAGGGCGACAGATAGCACAATGGGCTAAGAGTTCGGCTGGCGACCGGAAGGTAGCCGGTTCAAATCCCGCTTGGAGTGCATACTGTCGTTGTGTCCTTGGGCAAGACACTTCACCCACCTTTGCCTGTAATGGAATGTAATTACGGCGGCAGGCGCGGGCACACCGCGACGCCCTGTGTCTCCCTTTCAAGGGAGATGCTAAAAATGCATTTCGTTGTCTCTGTACTGTACACTGACAATGACAATAAATTGAATCATTTCATTTCAATCATTTCATTTCATTTCATTTCATTTCATTTCATTTCATCATATGACAGTCCCGCCATCCCGGGCCTCTGAGATGGATTCTTAGGGCAGCTTGTAATGGACCCTACCAGGGAGAAGGCAATTCTGGGGATAGTGTTGTGTAATGAACTGGATTTGATAAGGGAACTCAAGGTAAAGGAACCATTAGAAGGTAGTGACCATAATATGATAAGTTTTAATCTGCAATTTGAGAGGGAGAAGGTAAAATCGGAAGTGTCAGTATTGAAGTTGAACAAAAGGGACTATGGAGGCATGTGGGAGGAGCTGGCCAAAGTTGACTGGAAAGATACTCTAGCAGGGATAACAGTGGAACAACAATGGAAGGTATTTCTGGGAATAATACAGAAGATGCTGGTTCACTTCATTCCAAAGTGGAAGAAAGATTGTAAGCGGAGTAAGAGGCGACTGTCGCTTCCAAGGGAAGTCAAGGACAGTATAAAAATAAAAGAGAAGACGCATAACACAGCAAAGATGAGCAGGAAGCCAGAAGATTGGGAAACTTTTAAAGATCAACAGAAGGCAACTAAAAAGACAATACGGGGAGAAAAGATGAAGTAGGATGGTAAGCTAGCCAAGAATATAAAGGAGGATAGTAAAAGCTTCTTTAGGTATGTGAAGAGGAAAACAAATAGTTAAGACAAATGTGGGTCCCATGAAGACAGAAACAGGTGAAATTATTATGGGGAACAAGGAAATGGCAGACGAGTTGAACAAGTACTTTGGTTCTCTCATCACAAAGGAAGATACAAACAATCTCCCAGATGTACTAGTGGATAGAGGACCTCGGGTGATGAAGAAACTGAAAGAAATTCACATTAGTCAGGAAATGATGTTGGGTAGACTGATGGGACTGAAGGCTGATAAATCCCTGGGCCTGCTGGTCTGAATCCCAGGGTACTCAAGGAGGTGGCTCTAGAAGGTAGTTGAGGCCAGTTCATTGGCTGGATTTAAGAGGAAGTTAGATGTGGCCCTTGTGACTAAAGGGATCAGGGGGTATGGAGAGAAGGCAGGTATGGGATATTGATTTGGATGATCAACCATGATCATATTGAATGTCGGTGCAGGCTCGAAGGGCCGAATGGCCTACTCCTGCACCTATTTTCTATGTGTTTCTATGTTTCTAGAAATCTTGGATGCATTGGCGATCATTTTCCAATGTTTTATAGATTCTGGATCAGTTCCTGTGGATTCGAGGGTAGCAAATGTTATCCTACTTTTCAAGAAAGGAGGAAGGAGAAAGGTGGGAATTATAGACCCGTTAGCCTGACATCAGTGGTGGGGAAGATGCTGGAGTCGATTATTAAAGATGTAATAGTGGCGCATTTAGATAGCAGTAACAGGATCAGTCCAAGTCAGCATGCATTTACGAAGGGGAAATCATGCTTGACTAATCTTCTGAAATATTTTGAGGATGTAAAAAGTAAAATGGACAAAGGAGATCCTGTGGATGTAGTGTACCTGGACTTTCAGAAAGCCTTTGATAAGGTCCCACATAGGAGATTAGTGGGAAAAATTAGAGCACATGGTATTGGAGGTAGAGTATTGACATGGATAGAAAATCGGTTGGCAGACAGGAAACAAAACGGGTCCCTTTCAGAATTGGAGGCAGTGACTAGTTGGGTGCCACAAGGCTTGGTGCTGGGACCGTAGCTATTTACAATATACATTAATGATTTAGATGAAGGAATTAAAAGTAAGATTAGCAAGAAAACACAAAGCTGGGTGGCAATGTGAACGGTACGGTGTAGAGGATGCTATGAGGATGCAGGGTGACTTGGACAGGATGGGTGAGTGGGCAGATGCATGACAGATCTGTTGGGCATAACAAATGTTTGTTATCCACTTTGGTGGCAAGAACGGGAAGGCAGATTATTATCTGAATGGTGTCAGGTTAGGAAAAGGGGAAGTACGAGACCTGGGTGTCCTCATACATCAATCACCGAAAGTAAGCACGCAGGTACAGCAAGCAGTGAAGAAAGCTAATGGCATGTTGGCCTTTACAACAAGAGAAGTTGAGTATCGGAGCAAAATGGTCCTTTTGCAGTTGTACGGAGCCCTGGTGAGACCACAAATGGAGTATTGTGCGCAGTTTTGGTCTCCAAATTTGAGAAAGGACATTCTTGCTATTGAGGGTTTGCAACGTAGGTTCACAAGGTTTACAAGCTGCTCTAAGAATCCATCTCAGAGGCCCGGGATGGCGGGACTGTCATATGATGAAAGAATGGAGCGACTGGGCTTATATTCACTGGAATTTAGGATGAGAGGGGATCATACAAAAATATGTGCAATTATTAAGGGATTGGACACGCTAGGCGCAGGAAACATGTTCCCAATGTTTGGGGAGTCCAGAACCGAGGGCCACAGTTTAAGAATAAGGGGTAGGCCATTTAGAACTGAGATGAAGAAAAACATTTCCACACAGAGATTGTGTATTTGTGGAATTCTCTGCCACAGAAAGCAGCGGAGGTCAATTCACTGAATGCATTCAAAAGAGAGTTAGGTAGGACTGTTAGGGCTAGTGGAGTCAGGGGATATGGGGAGAAGGCAGGAACGCAGTACTGATGATCAGCCATGATCACATTGAATGGCGGTGCTGGTTCGAAGGGCCGAATGGCCTACTCCTGCACCTATTGTCTATGTATCTATGTATCAAGCACCCATCTTCTTCCAGACAATTTAAAACTATCATCCCGAGAGTTGCCCACACAACCCCTCCCCCCCACAACCCTCCCCCCCAACCCCCTCCCCCCCACAACCCTTCCCCACAAAACCCCTCCCCCCACAACCCCCCCCCCCACAACCCCTCCCCCCACAACCCTTCCCCACACAAACCCTTCCCCCCACAACCCCTCCCCCCCACAACCCCCCACACAACCCCTCCCCCCCACAACCCCTCCCCCCCACAACCCCTCCCCCCACAACCCCCCCCCACAACCCCTCCTCCCCACAACCCCTCCCCTCCCACACAACCCCCCCCCCCCACAACCCCTCCCCCCCACAACCCCTCCCCCCACAACCCTCCCCCCCACACACCCCCCCCACAATCCCCCCCCACAAACCCTTCCCCCCCCACAACCCCTTCCTCCCCACAACCCTTCCCCCCACAACCCCTCCCCCCCACAACCCTCCCCACAACCCCTTCCCCCCACAACCCCTCCTCCCACAACCCCTCCCCCCCACAACCCCTTCCTCCCCACAACCCCCCCCCACAACCCTCCCCACAAACCCCTTCCCCCCACAACCCCTCCCCCCACAACCCCCCCCCACAATCCCTCCCCCCACAATCCCTCCCCCCACAACTGCTCTCCCACAACCCCCCCCCCCCCCCACCCCCACAACCTCTTCCCACCTCCACACACCCCTCCCCCCCACCACCCTTTCCCCCCCTCCTACACTTCCCCGCCCACACACGCACCCCTCCTCTCCTCCCTTCCCACCCCACACCCCCCTTGCCCACCCCCCCCCCCCATCCCTCCCCTCCTCCCTACCCCTCCCTCCCACACATGAAGAGGAGGGGGAAGGAGTGCTGGGGGATGAGTCAGCCACGTCTGCGCAGTTGGGTGCTATGGGTGAGTGGTGGAATATTGCGTTGGGGACTGGGTTGTGTTGGGGGACAAAATGTTCTTCTATCTCACATAGGGCAATTTGCAGCAGCCAATTTACCGTCAACCTGCACGTCTTTGGGATAGGGTTGGAAACTGGAGCAACTGGGAGAAATCCAGGAGATCGCAATGAAAACAGATAAACTCTGCACAGAAGCACCAGAGGTCAGGATTGAACCTGTGTCAACCCACCTGTGAGCAGCAACTCTACCAGCCGTTTCACTCTGCTAGAGCTTTGTAATTGTTATGAACGATGTATTGGCAAATGTTCTGGTCATTTACGCAGTAACCGGCTGATGGTCCCTCAGTGAGATTTGTCCACAATCGGGAAACTTCATTTACATCTTATCCCTGTGCCTGGCCTCCGGCCAATGGAGGCTGGTACATTTGGAACAAGTATGATTGCAAATCACAAAATATAATCAGATGAATAAATAACTGAGAGCAGTGTAACTCAACTCCACATACTCCTTCCACATGTTAATCTTCAGTGTTCCATCTACAATCTACAGTGCCAGCATCAGCTGAAGAAATCTTGGAGTCAATGTGAGCTGCTCTTGTGATAACACTGCGCTCAAAATGTAGACTTTCAATCCTGCGGCTGCTGGTTAGATTGGTCAGAGAAGAGATCCCTGAGCAATCACAATTTCTGCACTCTGGATGTTTCAAAGCAAACGTGAAGGAGAGTCATGAATTGATTAAATCGTGACTTGATGAGATTGCCGTTTGCTCCAGCTCCTCCCATTTGCTGGTAACAGATGTTTTATTCTGAGACACACAAGTTCCCAGGAGCTGAAACATTTCTGGCTTCCAGACAATCTCTTCATTATCACCACTGAAGTGAACAAGCATATTGATGTCATATTACAAATGTCATGACACCACAGTATTCGCAGATCACTTTAACTCAGCCAAGTCAGATGAAATTTGGACATGCCAGTATGAACAGGTACTCCAAATGCAGAGGGAATTTAAAGGCGTTCATTTCACTTATTGTACGTTTAGCTTTATGGTGACATTGTAGGTTAACTTTAACTGGTAAACAACTGATGAACTGAAACACCATTCAACAATTTATTACATTTCCATTATTGCAGCAATTAGTTTGATTCAAGTAATAAATGATCTGAATTTTGCAGTCAGCAGCAAATCAATGACATCTGCTGCTGACCTTGAATAAAGTCTTTGGCATGGATTTCCCCTTTTGCAACAGCAGATGTTCCAAGTATTAGTTCTCAGAGATTTGTGCCATGCAGAAGTAGTGATGTTATCAGGCAACTGATCAAATTGAAGAGTTGTCAAAGACATCAGGAACATGTTTCCTGCCTCAATCGTGTCCAGACCCTTAATAATCTTATACGCAGGGGCGGGAATCCGGGGGGGGGGGGGGGGGGGGGGGGGGCAAGGGAGGCAGTGGGGACACGTCCCCCACTGTTTTGAGAGGTGGGGGGATGATCCCCCCCATTTTTTGGCCCGTCAGTCCAGGCACGGCTGCAGGTTAACCCGGCGAGACAGGCAGAATTGAGTTGCATTTAGTGCTGCTTCTCCGTGCTGGCTGTCGGCCTTATGCGATTTTTTCGGCGACTGCCGACACCCGTCACTAATTACCGTCCATAGGGCCCATGGCTGAAGCTTCGGAAGCCGTGTGTGTGTGTGTGTGCGTGTGCGTGTGTGTGTGTGTGTGTGGGAGTGTGTGTGTGTGTGTGTGTGTGTGTGTGTGTGTGTGTGTGTGTGTGTGTGTGTGTGAGAAAGAGAGAGAGAGAGAGTGTGTATGTGTGTGTGAGTGTGCACACCTGCGGTTCCCCACTAGTCACTGTCTGCCATTCTGAAAGAGACCCTACTCTTTGTTTCCTGTCTGCCAACCACTTTTTTATCCATGTCTGTACCCTACCTCCAATACCATGTGCTTTAATTTTGCCCACTAATCTCCTATGTGGGACCTTATCTAATGTCTTTCAGTCTTCTGAAAGTCCAGGTACACTACATCCACTGGCTCTCCCTTGTCCATTTTCCTAGTTGCATCCTCAAAAAATTCCAGAAGATTAGTTAAGCATGATTTCCCCTTCCCTTCGGACCGATCCTGTTACTGTTATCCAAATGTGCCACTATTTCATCTTTTTATAATTGACTCCAGCATCTTCCCCACCACCAATGTCATGCAAACTGGTCTATAATTCCCTGTTTTCTTTCTCCTGCCTTTCTTAAAAAGTGGGATAATATTAGCTACACCCTCCAATCCACAGGAACTGATCCCAAATAGAACATTGGAAAATTATCACCAATGTGTCCACGATTTCTAGAGCCCCATCCTTAAGTACCCTGAGATGCAACCCATTGGGGATTTAACAGCCTTCAGTCCTATCAGTCTACTCAACACCATTTGCTGCCTAATGTGAATTTCCTTCAGTTCCTCCGTTACCCTAGATCCTCTGGCCACTAGAATTTCAGGGAGATTGTTTGTATATTCTTTAGTGAAGATGGATCCAACGTACCTGTTCAACTCGTCTGCCATTTCTTTGTTCATCATAAGAAATTCACCTGTATCAGTCTTCAAGGGTCCAACTTTGGTCTTAGCTTATTTTTTCCTCTTTACATACCTAAAGAAGCTTTTACTATCCTCCTTTATATTCTTGGCTAGCTTATCTTAGTAACTAATCTTTTCTCCCTGTATTGCCTTTTTAGTTATCTTCTGTTACTTTATAAACGTTTGCCCAATCCTCTGGCTTCCTATTCATCTTTGCTAAGTTATAATTCTTCTCAGAAACTGCCAGAAATTCTGTCACAAACAGGTGAGAGACTGTGGGAGAGAGAAGGGGGAGAGGGTCTAGAATCTATTTTAGAAATGTTGTGTGGAAGTATACCCTGCTGTTCGTCAGAATAATATTTTGTTTTTCTTCAACCTGAGTGAATTGAATATTGATTTAATGTCTCACCCAAAAGACAGCAGCTTCAACATGACAGTAAGTCCTCTGTACACCACTGGATGGTCAGCTGAGACATGTTTGTTCTTCTCTCTCCAATCAACTTTTGAGTGATGAGCAACAATGCTCTCCTTGGCTGACAACCGACAGTCAGGGGATTCCTGAGGGACTTCTCTCCCTCTCTGGAATGGCCCTTTTGGCAACATTTTTGTCCCAGCACTCGAAGAATCCCTTTTTTACTAAATCTCAGCTGTAGAGCCTGTAAAAGGGACATGTGTAAGGAGTGGTAGCAATATATATAAGAGGTGAGATTGAATCTAGCCTTAGCAGATATGTTAGAGACATCAGTGGTTGAGATGAAGAATAATAAAGTTATTTATATATCCCAGTATCTATCCTGTAAGCAAGGTGACTGGGACATGTCCTTATTATCAGCAGAACTTGAAAGTACTGAGAAAACAAGAAATGGAGGATTTAGTGTTTCCGATATGATAGGAAATACAGTGAGAGAAAACTGACAATACATAATTCAGACAGCGTTGCTGTATTGCTGTTTTGAGCTCACTGAACAATTGCTTTAAGCATCAATATCTATAGTGGCGATGGTTGTGATGCCTCAGCTTACTTCCGATGAAGAAGTACATCTATCAGGAGCCCAATAACACACAATCTCATCTACTGGAATAGAATAGAATAGTTTCTTTATTGTCATTGTAACATGAACCATGTACAACAAAATTTAAAAATGTCAGCCAGTCAGTGCACCATTCAAACATTTCTAAAAGCTAACAATACATACGAGGTAAAATATTAAAAAAGATAAACAACTAAAATAAAATAAAATAAAATGGAGTTATCTTATCAGAATAAGTTAATATTGGAAATTACCATTTTGTAATCCCTCTGTCAAATTGCAAGAATTTAAGATGGCACACATTTGTAAATTACCGATTCTTTCATGAGCCAAAGTCCCTTGGCACAAATCATAACTGGTACTTGAAGAGGGCCAGGGAGATTAGAAGAGCTTTCTCAGCTTGTGGGCAACAAAGAGATATATTATCAGAACAATGTGTTTTCTTTACCAATGATTGAATAGACGCAGCTTGTATTTTGTCCAGGGCCATGGATTGGACTGTGAAGATTTAGGACGAATTATTTATTTTCTTAGTTTTTATAGAGTACTGGACAAGCATAGGGGAATAGATGTTATGTGTTTTCAGAGGGAATCTTTGAAATTAGTGAGACATTTAATACATTGTTTTGGTTCAGTTTAGTTTAGAGATACAGCACGGCCCACCAAGCCCGCCCTGACCAGCAATCCCCACTGATTAACACTATCCTACAAACACTAAGGGCAATTATTCTACACACACTAAGGACAATTTACATTTATATGCAAGCCAATTAACCTACAATCCTGTACGTCTTTGGAGTGTGGGAGGAAACTGAAGATCGAAAACCGGAGAAAACCCACGCGGTCACGGAGAGAACGTACAAACCATACCAACAGCATCTGTAGTCAGGATCGAACCCGAGTTTCTGGTGCTGAAAGCACTGTAAGGAAGCAACTCTACCGCTGTGCCACTGTGCTGCCCGTTGTTGGATATTTGTTACATGTTGTATCCTGAATGAAAAGCCAATACTTTGATAATCCGCCATTAATGAGCAGATTCTTAAAATTCAGCAGCGGCTGGGGACCTTCGCAGGTCTGACATCATAGTTGGCATGGTCACAACGACCTGTGAACCTTTGGAGATCACACAAACTTGGCTCAGCAAAATCTTTTAAGATTAGGTTAGAATTATTATGACTATATTTCAAAAGAATGTTTCTTTATTTGAAAATGTAAAATCCATCATTTGTGTGAATTGTTTGGTTTCCCTGGTGATGCCTTTCTACATAAACATTAGCTTGCATGATAAAGTATAAGGGTGGCACAGCAATTAAACAATCAGCCTTGTAATTCGTAGGCCCTATCTAATTACTTAGAGACCTGAATTCAATTCCCAGCAAAACAACTGTGGAATATAAATTCAGTTAAGAATCTGAACTATAAAAAAAACTAGACATTATTAATGAAAACCACAAAGACACCAGCTAAAAACAATTAGTCTGGTTCATTAATGCCCATGGGGAGATAAGTGTTACCCAATCTGGTGGGTAATGCTTATTTCCCTCATCAATGTGCTTGACTTTGAATACCTAAGCATACCATTCTGTGCAAGGGTAATAAAGAATAGGTAATGAATGTTGATCTTTCAAGTGATAACCAGATCCTGAAGAATGAATAAATAAATAATAATGGTCAGGGAGGACCACTTCATAGTCTATAGTCTATAGTCATAATTCAGTTTAAAAAGATGTACATAAACATTTTTTTTAAAGGATATTGGTATGAGGATAGGTGATTGTGAGTGGGATATTTGTTATACTGATTGTATTGGGAAGGGTGATTATAGGGTGAGGGGTTGTATATATGACTAAGATACTGTATAATATATGAGGGTTTTTTATTATTATTTTTTTCTCTCTTTTTTGTACGGCTTTGTAAATATTTGATTAGTGTATAAATGTAAATAATTTGGTTTACATATAGCTGCTAAATTTGTATAAGATAATTATAAGCAGTTGAATAAGGGGTGGTAATTAATAAGCTTTGGCTTCTTCCTGCTCCTTTTCGTACACATACAATTTCATTTATTTATAGATATTATTTATGACACTTTATAAATATTCTTGTTTTGTTTATGCTGTTTCACACTTGCTTTTTATTCTTTTATTCTGTTCGAAATAAAGAATTAAATAAATAAATATAAATAAATATACTCATAAGCTCTTGAAAAAACAAAGCTGCAAACCCAACCGATCTCCATCCTTTGCTGGCATTTGTTCAAACCTTGATGCCAGGTGTGGCTGTAAAGTTCTTCCTTCCACCCACATCTATACTTGAATGTTGACACGCACCAGTAAAGCCAATGCGTTGTTTTGTCCATCAAATGTAACCCAAAGAACGGATGACCAAACCAGAAGGAAAAGAACAAAGTGCGACTACAGAGCTCTGAACAAAAAAAAAAAACTCATGCTGGAGATTTTTAATTCACAATTTTATTAACTAATAATGCTGATTACAACTCTGCAGTAATATATTTTCTATCAGTGTACAAGAATTTATTGGCAGTACCAGAAAGCCAACGTACGGCACAGAGCAAACAGAAAAGTGTTTACACGTTCTACTCCTAATCTGCAAGACACAAATGTTATACATATCCATTGAATCAGAATGTAAGTTTTATCTTTGATCACTTTTGAGCATCTCCGCCTTTATCACTTTATTGTAATTAGTTATTATTAATTTTGCATAATACATTACAGTTTGAAAAAGATGGTATACAACAATATTTTATAACATCTAAAATATTATAGTTATAATATATTTTTGTACAGCATTTTATGCATGTTGATATTAATCTATGTATTACATATATCGTAATGTACAATATTTGCATATTTAAGTACAGTATAGATTGGCTTACAAATAACACACAACTTACAAACAAGACTTTTCCATCAGCATCTGTATGTATTTATGGATGTAAGATGAAGGTTCACTTGGGCCTTTGCATGTGTCCAGTCAAACACTGATCTGATACAGATTGCACTGAAACATGTGTAATAACACATTTACATTCATAATCATATTAAAACGAAAGGATTCAGTAGAAATTCTATCATGGAAGAATGGACATATAATAGTATATTACAATAGTTATACCCGACTTTCTTCACTACTTTAAAGAAAGCCAACATAATATAGCAGCTCGTACTGTTTACCACGGTTAATTACGCAATCCATTACTGTATTCCACAGCATGTTATTGTACATTGCAGTCTGTTCCTGTATATCATATTCTGCTGCTGTGAACAACTACTTTATATAGGAATCTAATATGAAAGTTACAATCTTTTATCTTGCACTACAATGTCCACTACATGAATAGTCCATTCTTATGCATCACCTTACAACGGTTTGTCATTTGGTAGTCATATTAGCATGTGTGCCATGTGTAAGAGTGTGTTTCCGTGTTTCATGATTTATCACTGAAAATCATTTCACTGACATTTGTCACTGACACTGCATTAGTCCTAATTGTAGAATTCTATCAATAGATTTCACAACTCACTTTCTGGTGACAAGGCTACTTTTAGGAACCAATCTGAAATCTCACAGAGAAAACGCACTGATGGAACCTTCAGTACTTCCATTCCTATGTAATTTTGTGGATGCATTAAATTAAGGACCACCTGCTGTTGCAGGTGTATATAAAAGATCGCATGCCAAATGCCTTGACTAAAATGCCAGTGCCTTGACTAAAATGTTTTCCCTTAAAAATAATCTGATTATCTGATCATTAGCTTATTTTTGTATTGGGTGCTTCATCTGTACCAATTATAATGTCTCCAAATGTTTGTTAAAAATTGTACTTCAAAAGTACTTAATAGTTTGAAAATACTTCTGTACATCTTGAAGATGTGAAAGGTAGTATGCAAAAACCTCCTTTTTGTATCCTTTCTTACTTTATTTCTTCTTTATCATCCAGAGCAATACATTCAATTGCAATGGCATTACAGGACTTTGCTTGTTTCAATTCGTGGTCACCTTCCCAACAATTGCAACTCTTAATTAATGTTTATAGGAAGTCTATTAACAAAGCTTGGTAGTATAGCATGTGTTGTGAACTTGTGCTGGATGGATTTTTCTTCTGATCACTGCATTTGGAATAAAACGTTGCTTTATCTGTTGCTTCTATTTTGACTTTCCATTTTTTCACATCAGCAGTTCTTTCAAGAGATCAATGGTTGAGTTCCCATTTAAGGGAGCTCTCTGGAACTTTAATCAGTGACCTTCATTGAATGCTCACTTTGATCACATGAATTTGCTCTTCATTATCTTTTAATCATATGCAATCTAAATTACTTGCAAACCACTGTACTTCATTGAATTCAAGTTGGATATAAGAACAACACATTGAGATCTAGAAACCTGTTGTAGGAATGTATTAGAATCATGAAATGATTGTCAAAATTCACAGAATGAAGACAAAAATAAGAACATAATAATGAGGAATGCATTAAAAATCATCCTGTTTATACTAAACCAGGAAGTTTAAGACAGTGACAAGACAATACATTTTCAAAATTTTGGAAAACTTTTAATTATTAATTATGAAAGGTTGTATCCACAGGCAGGTGAATCAGTAAAATGTCACTGGTTGGACGAATGAGAGTTAGAACACTATCTTCACACTGAGAATTACTTGTACACATAGTTGATGGACAGCAAAATACTCTAACCAATGCTAATTGAGGCAGAGATAGCGTCATGTAACTATTTGATAAATATGCAAAATATGTTTAATATAAAATATGAAAAATTTATATTTGAGTAGGTGGTAAAGTTTTTGTACCTTGGTTATCATTGTCTCATTCATTTAAATGAGAGGAAAGTACAGCTCAGCAGCACAGAAGTGTGAACCTAGAGCTGGTTTTGGAGCAGCAGCACCTTGAGCAGAATGGTTTTCTTTACTGTGAGCATTGTAATTTTATTGTTGATATGAGCCACCACCAATCAGCAATATATTAATGTAATATCACACTCGATTGTCAAGTTATATCAAGATGTGTGCATTTTTAATTTAGGTTTTAAAATGTTAAATGTTTAAATAGCCAGGATTTATATTTAAAATATATATTTTCAAGGGGTGGGAAGGTTTATGTTGTTCAATAATAATCTCCCTGATTGTAAATGAATAACTTGTCTGGCCTCTTTAACTCCTCCTTAACTGACTATTAGGACTATTATTCCAATCATATTTCAAACATTTAATTTTCCTCTTTGTTCCGTAACAATTGAATTCCTTTTGAAATACAAACGGTTTATCCCTGTAGAGCATTTCGCTGGTGCCATGGCTACTGAATCCTTCCAATATGTGGCCACTCACATATGAAGTGTACAGAGGGAAGATTGTAATGTCAGTTAGCATCAAATATTGAATTGATGGCACCACTGCATTACTGTAATCAACTCTCCAGCTAGCATCTTCCCCAAACTGAGCTCTCCTGGGTATATGTTCAGCTCAAGGAAGACCCCCTGACCAGTTCCATGTTAAGAGATGCTCAACTTTTTTCAGGTTAGTAGGTAATTGATTTCTGCTGACTCGAAATATGATTCCACAAGTGCTTGGTTTTATCTGAAATTGTTTATAATTTGCTGAAATATGCAGATGGTGATATTCTAGTGTTTGATTTAACTTTAGTTGCTGAAGCTACCCAGTTGCTTTGTGATATTAGTGCATTAGTAGGCATATCAGTATTGTACAATGTGACTGGAAGGAAAGGATCAAGCTGTTAGATGAAACGGGAGAGAACAGATGAGCTGTATCTGACTAGATGTTCAAGGACCAATTGTCTTTCCTGGATCGCAGTAGGAAAGCATGTGAAGTTTGCCATTCCATCTTACATAAGGGAGATTCGTCAAAGTAATCTAATCACAGCAGACAAAACACCTAAGGTCTGCTGGCTTCACCAAGGTTGCATTTGATGACCAGTGTTACTGTGCAGGTACTGCGTGTCAACTTTACTACAAACGAAAGTCATCTATTTCTGTCAATATCCAGTTGGTGTGTGATCATTTGTGGAACATGCAATTAATAACTTATCATTGCATGCATACTGACTTTATTCTGTGGTTGTTTGCTCATCCATTTGAGTATGAGGACAAGTTGTGTGGTGGCTAATGAGCCCTTTGCCAATGACAGGAACAATGATCTTACCATTGCACTGGGAGAATGGCTGGAGGGATTGAGCTGGACAGTCACCGAACAAGGGAGGGTAGAAGAACCCTCAACATTAGACAATATCTACTGTGGGTGTTCTGGAGCAGCCGGCATAACAGGAGTAGAGCAGGATTAACTCTAACCAGGGGCAATTTTAATTTGCACACAGACCAGGTACATTTTATTAGTACTAACAATGCAGAGGATGTAATCAATGTGGAACATTGTATAAGAGATGCATTTCCAAATCAGTGTGTTGATAAACTGACCAGGTTACAGGCTATTTTAGGTCTAGTGCTGTGCAACAAGGAAGGATAATTAATAATCTTGAAACCTCGACAAAAGATTGTGCTCAAGCTTTCAAGGGAAAAGGCAATTCTGGATTTGGTATTGTGTAACAAACCAGATTTAATTAGGGAGTTTAAGGTAAAGGAACCCTTAGGAGGTAGTTACCATAATAGGATAAAATTGAACCTCTAGTTTGAGAGGGAGAAGATGAAATTAGATGTGATGGTATTACTGAATGATACAAACATAGGTGATGGGGCAGGTAGTGCAGAGGAAGCAGGGAATCTGCAAAGGACTTGGACAGGTTGGGAGAGTGGGCATAGAAATGGCAGATGTGTTGCAAGGTGTGCGGTCGTGCACCTTGGTTGTCTGAATAAAGGCAGACTATTTTGTAAATGGCAAGAGGATTCTGAAATTGAAGGTGCAAAGGGACTTGTGAGTGCTGGTGCAGGATTCCCAAAAGATTAATTTGCAAGTTGAATTGGTAGTAAGGGAGGTAAATGCAATGTTAGCAATCATTTCAAGCGGACTAGAATATAAACACAGAGATGTAATGCTGAGGCTTTATAAGGCACTGGTCAGACCACATTTGGAGTATTGTGAGCAGTTTTGGGCCCCATATCTGAGCAGGGATATGCTGGCATTGGAGAGGGTCCAGAGGAGAGGTTTATGAGAATTTGATCCCAGGGCTGATTAGAAGTTAACTTACAGAATAAAAGGCCTGGGTAGAGGTCAGGATGTTTCATTCTTAACCAAGAGCATTGAATAAAAATTCATACCTTTAGAGAGGAGGTGCATTTCTTTAAGATGATGCAACGGTAGCTGAGGAAGTGGAGCTTGCCAGGTGCTTGATTAATTTCTTCACTCTCCCCTAGTGGATGGGTGAAGGGCTTGTGCTTTGAAATGAGGAGAAATGTCTTCACTCTGGTGATGGTGAATCTTTGAAATTCACCATCCCAGAGGCATTGGAGGCTCAATCATTGACTGAAGATGTTAATGGAATTTATGAAAAACTGGAGATAGGGCAGGAAAATTATTCAGGTAGATCAGCTGTGGCACAGTTGCATGGCACAGCAGGCTTGAGGGGGCTGAATGGCCTTCAGCTCTTGTTTTTATCATAATCCCCTGGGATGTTTTGAGGATTATTGAATAACCCATGAAGTTCAACTCACAGTGAATTTCTCGCAAAAGCTAGTGCATTACCTTCAACTATTCTTAGAATTAATTTAAGCACAAACTTTCTCATTACATCACTAACTGATGGATACAACCTATCATCTGCTTATCATTAACATAGTTTAGAACATCTCTACAATTAACCAGAAATTTCTCAGATCTGTTGTCCACTCTCTTCAACTGTAACTTATTCTTTATCATTTTCTCATGAATTTTTGTTCTGCTTATTTTTTTATATCCCTCACTGTGGAGTAAGTACCCAGAGGTATTGCATTGGTCCAACTGTTTTTAAAGTGCTGTAAATTTTCAACACAGACTCTTTATCGATCACATATAAGTGGAGTTTACAATTAAAGGCAGGACCCTCATATACATTGATGTATAGAGGGATCTTTGGATCCACGTCCATAGCTCTCTGAAAGCAGCAACACAAGTAGATAAAAGTGGTAAAGAGGGTGTATGGTATGCTTGCCTTCATCAGTCTGGGCATTGAATAGAAGACTCAGAGAGTGGTAGGTACCCGGAATGCACTACCTGGGGTGGTGGTAAAAGCAGATACAATAGTAGCATTTAAGAGGCTTTTAGATAGGTATATGAATAGGCAGGGAATGGAGGGATATAGATCACATGCGGGCAGAAAGGATTAATTTAATTTGGCATTGTGTTGGCACAGACAATGGGGCCGATGAAGGGACTGTTCCCGTGCTGTACTATTATAAGCATTAAACAATGGTAATGAACTGATGTTATAAAGTAATCCACATTACAAAACAAATCCTGCATAACATAACTATTTCCCTCTCAACATCTCATTGCGCATTGCATGGAAACTTGGACCTGGAATAAAAAGGTTTTTCTTATCGATAGCTTCCAGAGCTCTATATCACCCATTGATTGTCCATTGCTGCAGCATGCCTTTATTTAAAATTTAATTTATTGCATTTGTTCTTCCATAAATTTCTGAAATGAAAATATCAAAACATCAAAAAAGCGGAGAGGTGACATGCAGTTAAACGTTCTCAGATTTAAACACAGTGAACTGCTGGGGTCAAGGAAGACCTGGGAGGTGAAGCACTTCTGCCAAGGGCAGCAGAAATCAGAAGGAAAAGGAGATTTATTTTATGCATCTCCTCCCACTGCTCCATGGGTATGTTCTCAAACATGTTCAATGTACATGGTCCTTTTCAGAATGGCAGGCAGTGACTTGTGGGGTGCCGCAAGGTTTGGTGCTGGGACCCCAGTTGTTTACAATATATATTAACAATTTTGATGAGGGAATGAAATATAACATTTCTAAATTTATAGATGACACAAAGCTGGGTGGCAGTGTGAGGTGCGAAGAGGATGCTATGAGGCTGCAGGGTGACTTGGATAGGTTGGGTGAGTGGGCAAAAGCATGGCAGATGCAGTATAATGTGGATAAATGTGAGGTTCTCCATTTTGGTGGCAAGAACAGGAAGGCAGATTATTATCTGAATGGTGTCAGATAACAATTCACAAGAAAAGGGGAGGTGCAATGAGACCTGGGTGTGATGTACAGTCACTGAAAGTAAGTATGCAGGTATAGCAGACAGTGAAGAAAGCCAATGGAATTTTGGCCTTCATTGCGAGAAGATTTAAGTTTAGGAGCAAGGAGGTCCTACTGCAGTTGTACCGGGCCCTGGTGAGATCACACTTGGAGTATTGTGTGCAATTTTGGTCTCCTAATTTGAGGAAGGAAATTATTGCTATTGAAGAAGTGCAGCATAGGTTCATCAGGTTAATTCCCGGGATGGCAGGACTGATGTTTGATGAAAGAATGGGTCAACTGTGCTTCTATTCGCTGGAATTTAGAAGGATGAGGGGATCTTCTAGAAACATATTAAATTCTTAGAGGATTGGACAGGGTAGATGCAGGAAAAATGTTGGGGAGTCCAGAACCAGGGGTCACAGTTTAAGAATAAGGGGTAGGTCTTTTTGGGCTAAGATGAGGAAAAACATTTTCACCCAGAGAGTTGTGAATTTGTGGAATTCTCTGCCACAGAAGGTAGTGGACGCCAATTCACTGGATGTTTTCAAGAGAGAGTTAGATTTAGCTCTTAGGGTAAGGGATACTAATTTTGGATCAGTACTGATTTTGGATGATCAGCCATGATCATATTGAATGGTGGTGCTGGCTCACGGGGCCGATGGCCTACTCTTGCACTTATTTTTTTATGTTTCTATACAGTTATTTCTCAATCACAGCATTGAGAATAACCATGTTAATGAAGAAACATGGAACATAAAACGTGGATATTTGAAAGCTTGTGATAGAAATCATGAATGATTGATTACAACTGTTCATCAAATAGATGACAGATTTACACTATTAATGTTGTGATAAGTAATTTCATATAACTGAAGAATTTACTTTTCATTTTTTTCAAAGACATTAGTTAGTTCTTAATAACTCAGTAAATATCAATATTATGAACATGTTATCAAAAATGCAGCCGGAGCTTGATCAGTTGGGAAGGTGGGCTGAGAAATGGTTAAAAGAGTTTTGGGAAGTATAACCAGGGCTGGACCTATAAAATGAATGGCAAACTGCAGCTCTCTATAGTGCTTGGTTGGCTAAGGTTTGAACAGAATGAAAAAATTACAAGAGTTGAATTGTACCCTAGAGCATTGACCTTTTTACTGTTAGATATTATCCTCAACACCCTTAACGCATAACACTTAATTGCTGGATTGCAGCAAATTTTGGTGTAGTAATATTCAGTATGTAGTATTCACAGTACTCGGGGTTCACCATATGTATCACAGTATCTTGTCTGCCAATATTGTACGGTGAAGTTTATGTCAACATGCTATAAGGACAAATATGGACATGGCATGTTGTCCTCGTTGTCTCGTCTCTCAGAAGAATAAATGGTGAATGGTGAATGGGAAACTGAAACCCACATTCAAGCAGTAAATATGGAGTTGTATTCAATCATGATTCACCTCCTGTCACCTGGCAGAAGACAACAGCTCCAAACAAAGTTCCTTGCCATAAACACGATAAATGTCTTAATAATTGTTTCCACATTATGATTAAGAAGGATGTGGAACAGGTTGACATGCGTATTGTTTCTTTCAGAAAAGTCTTCATCGAGTTAATTTTAAGACCTCATAACTTTTAAAAATGGATCTGTATCCATTTAAAATGGGATCGACATGCTTACCATTCCAGTCTCTGTTGTCACCATTCCATTCTCACTGACACTCAGTCGACTCCATTTATATCAAGGTTCTATTTATGTCATTCTAACCTTAAAGCCACTTTAGGAATAAATTGGATGGAATGTGCAATATGCACATTCTTCACAATACCAGAGGGGCCAAACAATATATTTTACTTTATCTTTGTGAGGAGCCAGGTATTTCCCATCCAGGGAACCTACTACAAACCTGCGATCCTCTGGCTAAGGTGACAGTCAGCAGATTGATCAATGATCTCAGAATTACCTGCAGTCTTCTGACTCAATGCTAAGGAAGGCCTAGTCCTTGAAACCGATGAGGCCTTTGAACAATCACACAAAATCTACTCCGATGGAAGAGGGAAATCTAGTCCCTTGGATCTGATTTGTATTTTATCAATTTTCAATCAGCCTGCTTAGAACCCAAACTATTCATCTGAAAACACAACAGTTAGCCCATTAAAACCACAAATATAATGGTGATATGTGAATATTCGTATTGCAGGTATAAGAATGGAATGTTAGAATTGATCACCACTAGAGGCAAGACACTCATCATTCTGGTAATGTTGCAACAAAAGGCTTCTTCTAATTCCTGTTCTTTATATATCCAACACTTAGACTGGAATCATAACCTCTCCTTTTTATTTGTGTTTTTACAACCAAGATGGTGTTGATCATTTCACAATAACCTCTGGCATCTGAGGCATAGATGTTGAGGTATTTATGGAGGTTTCCAAAATGCTTCACCATACAAGAACACATAATAATGTCAAAAATGTATTATCACATAAATAAAAGAAAAATGAGTGAATACATCAAACTGAGGTAGATGTCTTTAATTACAATGATACAATGATCTGACAAAAGTGCATTGATAATTTGAAAAGATGCATTAGGCCTCACCAACAAATCATAGCATGTTAAAATGCAACTGAATTTCTCACTGAAATATTTACCACTGTCACCCTGAACAGGTCTTCCAAAGAAATTGAAATCAATTTAACTAAAACCCTAGAGCTTTAATAATTAACATATCACGAGTAAACTCAATCATTTGTTATAAAACATATATCATATATACAAAAATAGATATTTGAACAATTTACCCACAAGATTAAATCCACAGTATCAGAACAGTATTCACTGCCCACAATTGATCGTTGACCCCACAAGTTAAATTTTAGTTGGGATATTTGCAGCCCAAATTAAATATCTGGTATTTTCAATGGTTCAAATTATATGTAATAGGCATATTGTGTGATTGGAATAGTAAGAACATCTATATAAATTTAAATTTATTCCCTTGCGATGCACATGTCCTCCACATTTTGTGTAAAATTAACTTAAAATAAAATGAAAATATAAAAACCTTGGCCTTCACAAGGTGAGGAGGAAAACAATATCATCAAAATTAGATCACATACATTTCGAAATGGTGCTTGAATATTAGTTACAGAACAGGATTGGGTTCTGTCTTAACACAGTAGCAGAAACAGCATGTGTGGGATCCACTTTTTCCAATGGGTTAATGTACCTGTTTATTTTCTTCCAATTCTACTCTTGTAGTTCAGGGCTTTCTCAACATGTTTCGCACATCGATTCAGAATGAGTTATTTCATCCTACATCATGCAGCAGGTGTTGATTCATCAGCTGGTGTACAGACGGGGTAATATACCAAATCATTTTGTTCCTGTAAACCAAAAGAGAATACATGGACTTAATGTTATACCACAATACAACAGCATGAGTCAGAGTAATCTTGGCCAAAACATACCATCCTACCATTCATGTACTGTAACTCGCCAAATTATAACACAATAAAAGCAAGAAAGTATGCTCACACAGGATTACTGCTTCTCATATAGCTAAAATTGTGGTTTTACTCCTTCCCACCAAATTTATCAACGTTTTCTTTCCCTTGTGGTAATTTCTGCTTTACGTTGGAAACTTTCCATCCAAAGGTAATAGAGGAGAGGTTCATCGGCTGATTGAACTGCCTTCTACACCTTTTGCTTTATAGTATTCTTAAAAATATAAGACAAATAAACAAGACACAAGGAACATGCTGTATGAACATATTGTCTTATAACAAGCTGATGTTTGTTTTTCTTGGTGCTTCCTGCACTAAAACAGAACGCACAGGTTTTATATTTTTCTTGTTAATTCCCTCCGTCTTCAACTTTCACATTGTCCACTCGGACACTTCTGCCAGCCACCTCCACTTGTGCAGCCTCCAGGCTGTCACAGGCATTCCCTTGCTCGCTGCACTACTGCCATTCTCTGCAATGTGAAACACATTTGCCTTATAACTTGTTCTTGTTCTGATGAACGGTCATCAACCTGAAACAGTGAATAATTTGATCTTCGCAGATGCTGCGTGACATTTTGTGCATGTGCAGCATTTTCTTTTTTGTAGATATTTTCTGTTTTAGTTACCAGCTTCCACCCAGTGGAAGCACAACATTGGTGACCGTGCTGGGATCATGCTTTATGGATCTTGCGTCAAGACCTGAAAGAGTGAGTGAATTTAAGTAAAGGTACTACTGAAAAGCTCAATGTATTGTGCTCTGTTGGCAGGTCAAGGACTACCTCAATGCAGCAATTATACTCAAAATATAATGAATAGGAAGGAACTGCAGATACAGACACAAAATGCTGGAGTAACCCAGCGGGACAGGCAGCATCTCTGGAGAGAAGGAATGGGTGACTTTTCAGGTCGGGGCCCTTCTTCAGTCTGAAGAGCTCCAGAATTTTGTGTTCTAATATTCTAATATCCCAGTCCTGACAAATTACACAGGTTTTTAATTAGACCAAGGTGATCTCTGTAAAAATAAAGATTTGGAAGACTACAGAGTGCCTTTTATACAGGCAGCAGAAGCCCGAAGGCCATGATAGGAGGAGCAGATGCCTGAACAAGAAGCCAGAGGCCCCAAAAGGGGACGGGCAGCTATAGCAGGAAGCAGAGATGGCAGGAATAGCAATGGAAGCCATCAACTCCATCAATCACTGTACCTCCACCCAGCTCACTTTCTCTTTCATGTACTTCACACTTAAACTGGCTTTAAATCCAATGCCAGTATTTGTTTGAGTAGAAAAGGCTTAACTCCAAAAATAAGTGAGTGATTTGAGGAATTTACAGTCCAGGATCAGCTTGAGCCCTGTGTGCCAACAGGGTCTTTTGCACTGTAAAATGCCCACATTGGTGTTGCCAAAGCAAGCCCCTCCACCCAAAATAAACTTGCTCGTGTTCCCTGTTTATCTAAATCTCATCTCACCTTTCAAAAAAGTCATCACCTTGAGTTGACTGTAAGAAAATAGTTACACTCAATTTACATCCAAATGGCTAGAGCAGCAAATGTCAAAGGTGTTTACTTTATATGAAAAAGCAATTATTTCCTCTCAACTTATTTTTTGGTATTCAAATGATGAATGTGAAAACCAGTCTAATTTCTCTCAGCTTGTGGGGTCGACAATGAACATTTGGAGTGTCTTGAAATACATAATTACGAAAACTGCAGCATATATACAGTCATTCAATGAAGATTACGAACCAACATTTGCTTAATTGATTAGACTTGGGATCTGGCAATAGACATTGATCAAAGCATGAGGCAGGGATGGTGTGGTGCTGTCTACATGGAATCAGAGGTCTGTGTGAACAAGCAAACAACTGAATACAAAGTGCAGGAGTAACTCAGCAGCTCAGGCAGCATCTCTGGTGGACATGGATAGGTGATGTTTCGCGTCAAGATCTTTCTTCAGCCTGAGTTACTCCAGCACTGTGTATTTTTTTGTAAACCAACATCTGCACTTCCTTGTGTCTACAAGCAAGTGCTTACAATTGGGTTGATGATCTGTTAATGATCAGTGTACAACCTGAAATGGGGAGGAGGATCTTGGGCATTAGAGAGTCTCCAGTAGATCCCAAGCAGAATATTCCCTTGAACAAAAACGCAGCTTATACAGTATTTATCACAAAAGGACATTGTGCTAGAATGGCAGCTTGGAAGTTTTTTAAAGAGCTCTTTACCACATGTTATCTGCTTGCCCTCACTAAAGATGCTCCAAACTATTTGATGCAGAACATGTGAGCTAATACCTTCTCCTAACATCAATTATTTTATTCATTGGAGTGTAGGTGGCTGAGGGGTGATCTTATTGAGGGGGTTAGATGGGGTAATGAACAGAGTCTTTTACCCAGGGTAGATGAATCAAGAAGCAGAGGACATGGGTTTAAAGTGAGCATGGAAAGATACAACCTGAGGGGTAACATTTTCACACAGACAGTAATGGGCATATGGAACGAGCTGTCAGAGGAGGTAGTTGAGGCAGGTACATGGTTTAGAAGGATATGGGGCAAACATGGACAGGTGGGACTAATATAGATGGGGCATTTTGGTTGACATGGGCAAGTGGGGCTGAAGGGGCTGTTTCTGTGCTGGTTGACCTGGTTTTAGATTTGATTGGTAAATCCCCAAGTACCTGTTTTAGCTCCTCCAGGCAAATTCAAATTATACCGAGTTGGGTCGAGTAACAATTAAAACTAGACTTTTAATTACACATGTTTCAGTATCACGGCACTCGGTACCTATTTTCATCTCGTAATCTAAATGATCCCAGGAAGTGTAAATTAAAATTGCAAATTCAAATCAATTACAAGAAAGAAATGAGGTTGGGGAGGATATAGATTTTTTTTTTAATGGTTTCATTTTTCTGGATCTAGGCATTTTTGGCAAGCCCAGAATTTATCAGCTGGACCTAATTTTCTTTAAGAAGGGAGGGTAAGCTTCTTGGAATTCATCTGGTTAAGGTACTCCCACAAAGTTGTTTGTTGGGTGTGGAGTTTCAGGATCTAGACCCAGTGATGATAAAAGGGAATATATTTCCAAATCAGAACCAGGTGCTGCTTGGTTAACAACCTTAAGGTGATTGTTTTCTCTGTGCCTAAAACTCTGTCCCTGGTTGGTAGAGGTTGTAAATTTAGGGGATGCCATTTGAGTAGCCTAAGCAAACAACTGCTAAGCATTTTGAATATGGTGCACATTGAAGCTATTGTGCATAATTGTGGAGAAGATGAATGTTTAGTGCAGTTGATGGGATGAATCAAGTAGGCCACTTTGTCCTGGATGGCGTGAGGCATCTTGAATACTGCTGGAGCTGCACACATCAAGGCAAATGAAGAATATTCCATTACACTCCAGAATTGTGCCTTATAGGTGGTGGAAAGTCTTTACGGAGTTAATAGTTGAGTTATTTGTCACAGAATACCCAACCTTAGATCTTCTCATAGCCACAGTGTGTATTTGGCTGGTCCAATTGATTCTTGGCCATTTGGGATCATCATGATGTTGATACCAAGGGTTCAGTGTTGGTAATGCCATTGAATGTTAAAGTGAATAGAGAAAAATAGAAAAGAAAGAGAGAAAAGCAATTTTTCAGCAATATTTTTTTATTTTCAGGGTGTGCTCATCAGCAATTATTTCTATCTCAAATTACTGATTCCACATGTATATGCAGGGAATGGAGAGATGTGGATCATATGCAGGCTGATGAAATTACTTTAACTTAAAATTATGTCCATCATAAACTTTGTGGGCCTGTGCTGTATTGTTCTATCTTCAATGTTATCTCTTGTACGAGGAATTCTTAGGCAGAAATGGAAATACATTCATTTTGTATGGTGTGTTTAGTTTGTCCGTATTGTACACGTACAGGTATTTCGAAGACGAGTTGGGGAATGAAATAATTATGTAATTTAGCTGAATAAAGCTAATAGCATGGTACAACAATCGAGCAACTGACATAATTTGTGTTTAACCACACATATTTCCTTGCCTGGTATGCTGTGTGATTTGTACATAATTACCAGCCTGACAGTTGCTAGATAGCAAAACCCGCAATGGGAGACCAAACACTGCAGTTGCTTGTAAACTGACATTTTAAAAAGTGCGATGGTATAGTAGAAATCCAAATACCAAAGTTCAAATCCCAGCACAGAAGTTAAATTCAGTTAACAATACAGAATTTGTAAAAACAACAGCTGGCCGAAGAAATAATGATCATAAACACTACTGCATTGTTATAAAGACCATCTGGTTCTTTAATAACCTTCAGGGGAAGAAATCTGCCATCTCTACATGGTCTGGTCCATATGTAACTCAAGATCCACCCTACGTGATTGACTCTCACATGCCCTCTGAATTGACCGGCAATACCAATATCACTTATCAGATCAGGGATAATAATAATAATAATAATAAATTTTATTTGTTGGTCGCCTTTCAAACATCTCAAGGACACCTTACATAGATTAACAGGAATATAAACATATAATCAGAGTAAAATAAATAATAAAGACATCACAGAGACACAAACTAAAAACAGAATTCAGTCCAAAAACAGAAAATCAAAAACACAATGTGAAGAGAGAGCAGCGGCGGCCAAAGCGCGCCAGCGTCCACTCTCCCTCCACGGCAGCCATCTTGGGATGGAGCACATCATACACAATCATACACAATCTCATAGAAATTAGGGATTGGGAATAAATGTGGGCCAAGATCCTGAAACAAAAAAAATATATTTTTTGAATGCTCATGCAGCATATAAAAAGAGAGAAACAAAATTATCATTTCAGGTTGATGAAGAAATATCACTGATACAAGTTCATTTAAGGGAGAGAAAAGTTTCAGGCAACTTAGATTTTTAAGAATGGATCAAGGCAGTTGAAGAAATTCAATTGCTGATTATTATTTTTTTAGAGCTTTTAGGATTACACTTTATAATTATGACCCAGAGGAGCCCATTCAGCTCATCAGAATGCCAGCTCCCAAAAGGGTGATACCATGGGTCATTACTCATTAACACTCTGATTACCCATTACCCCAGCAATTTGTATTCTCTCATACATGCCCAGCAACTCTCCTATGACACTTTTCCCACAACCAAACTAAGCTGTAATGTCTAAAAGCCAATTCCTCCTTCCCCCCATCCCCGGCACATCTTTAATTTAATTTTAGTTTTGTTTAGTTTAGAGATACAGCACACAAACAGGCCCTTCAGCCTACCAAGTCCGTGCCGACCAGCAACCCTGCACACTAACACTATGCTAAACACACTAGGGATAATTTGTTTTTACATTTATACCAAACCAATTAGCCTACAAACCTGTACGCCTTTGGAGTGTCGGAGCAAACCAAATCTCTCAGAGAAACCCTGTCGTCCTTTTCAAATCTTATCAATCAGTAATTTTTTCAAACTGTAATTTTTTTTTGTAAATAAAAAAATGTTAGAAATTAGACAATGTTATTGTTTGGGAACATTCAAACTACTTGACAGCTTTGCTATCGATTCATCATGAGGTATTGTTTTTACGAAGTTCTCAGTGAAGTGTCTGCTCTGGATATGAGTGCAATTAGCAGGTGAATGAATAGTGAGTGAAAGTGGCTCATTAAACACAGAAATCTGGGACAATTGTTCCCAGGTTTGAAAATAAGAATGTAAAACACAAAATCAAAGGGGTATAACCAAAATTATAACAATCACCACATAGGCAGTAGATGTAATTGATTTTGAGCACTTACTTTAGGAAGAATGCAATGGCCCAACAGAGGGTTTTGAAAAGATTCTCCAAATGATTCCAAAGATGACAGGCTTTAGTTAAGAGGGAAATTGAAGAAACTGAGGCACTTTAATTTAGAACAAGGAATTCAGAAAAGAGGCTACAAGGAACTCCAGATGCTAGTTTACAAAAGAAAAGTGAAATAATCCCAGCACTGAGCCCCAGTTATTCTCAGTTGGTGACAGTGTACAGGTCATGCGGATCACATGCTCAACATCAGCCCCCCAAAACAGACATTGTATTCCAAGTGAAGATAGACACAAAAAACTGGAGTAACTCAGCAGGACAGGCAGCATCTCTGGAGAGAAGGAATGGGTGACGTTACGGGTCTAGACCCTTCTTGGAGTGAAATTACAAGATAATGCCTCCCACAAATTTGAACTAATCAATTACCACTGAATTGCCCACACTGGCATCAGCATAGTGATGATAGATGTCACCAACAGTGCTCACAAGCAGCGTCCAAATAGCATGGCTTGCTGAGCCCTGGTTTGTGTCACTGCACGGACTGCCCAGCCTCAGATCTGGTCACTGACAAAAAGAGCTGAGCTCCAGAAGTGATGTGTGAATTACTGCCTTTGAGGTTAAAGCAGGATTAATCAAATGTGGCTTCAAGGAGCATAGGAAAAATTAAGGTCAAGAGCCCACAAGCAGAAAATGTCACAATAGTTGGAGTCTCATCTGCACAGCGGTTGTTGTGAGTTCAATCATCTAGCCCAAGTACTTCTCTGTAGGAGTTCCACCACACTGTGTCAAAACAATGCATGCAAGTTGCTTCATCAATGAGCTTCCGTCCATTAGAATGTCAACAGTGGGGATATTTGCTGATGGCTGCATATCTATCAACAACTCCTCAGCAAATGAAGCAGCCCACCCCTGCATGCAGCAACACACACACACACACAACATTCAGGCATGGACTGATAAATGACAAGTACCATTTTAGCCAGAGAATTACAACCTATGAGCATCTCCAAGACAAACTGTAGTTACTCACCCCTTACACTTAGCAGCATTTCTGCTGACAAGTATTTCAATGGTAACATTTGATGGGGTCACCACTGACCAAATCTCTGGACACATAATATATTTTGCACACACGAGCAGGTGAGAGTCTGGATACCCTGCAGAGAGTGACTCGCCAACAAATACCTTGAATTATTTTGCAATCATTTAGTTCCACTCTTCACATTCCAGAATCTACAGCTTTTTGTTCTCCACTTCTCAGCTCTCAACCTTTGTTGCTATCTCCTCCCTCCACTCCCACACCCATCTGTTATCTGCCAACCAATCTGATCCAGCTATCACTTGCTAGCTCTTGCCCCACTACTCTCTCCCACATCTTTATCCCGGCTGCTTTCCCACTCCTCCTTCAGTCCAGATGACAGGTCTCAATCCAAAACATCAACAGTGCATTTCCCTCCTCAGAAGTTGCCTGACCTGCTGAGTTCCTCCAGCAAATCTTTTTTGTTCTGTTTTCCAGTATCTGCCATCTCTGGTGCCACCACCTGGCACTTCCTATCAACTACAAAGTATGCCGTCAATGTGCCTGGTTGAATTCTGCCCCAACACATCCAAGAAATTCAGTATCGTCCTGTGAAAAAGCAGCCAATTAATTGGTACCCCATTTACCTCCCTAATAATCTTTCCCACCACTCCTCGAACACCATCACCAAAGTGAACGCCACACCCAAAATACCATGCAGTTACTCAATTAGGCTAATCTGAAGCACCTCACAAACACTGTAACCAAGATGGGCAAGGGCAGCAGGCCACGAAAACAATATAACTGCAGATTCCTCTCTAAATTACAAACAATCACTGCCGGAAAATGTAAAATGAAAATGCTGGGTCTTAATCCCAGGAGTTCCTACCAAGCACATTGTGGAAGTACCTTCTCCAGGAATGTGGCCATTTAAGAACTGCACAGTATCATCAAGGAACCCCACCATCTGGGCCATGCCCTTTTCTCACTGCTACCTTCAGGCAGGAGGTGCATCATCTGCTAAGTGCTTATAAATCTTTTTTTTTTCCAGATTCTTAGCATCCAATATTCTTTGCTTATGTTTGTCTGTCAAATGCTGATCTCCTGTTAATCCAGTATAGGCAACTGTCTCTAAAACTCCTCTTCTAGTGGAAATGTTAAGACCTGGCACTGCCCCAGTGTGAATGGTTGGAAAATCATGCAGGCATTAATAGCGATTAATAATTGCTATTATTAATAGCAAAGTCCAGTTATTAATTGCCATTAGGAGCAATGAATTGCTATTATTGCAAAGTGTCAATATATCATCATCAATATGCAGTTTTCTGACAGGCGCTGACAAACATGTAAAAACATCAGGCACAGAAATGGAGAAGAGGATAATTTTGGCTTTACTCTCTGCCAGTTGTTCTGAGCATTTAGATTCTCGACCATAGTAACAATGTGTACCAGTCCTAAGCAACTAGAACTGAATATAAACAAGATCTGTTTTTGGCGATGAGCTTTTCCTTACCAAAACAAATCTGTGCAGGAAGACACTTTATACATGGAACAGGACTGAAATTGCTGTGCCAGTCATTTATAGAATGTGGTATTTTTATTTGTGCCTTGCCACGTGACATATTCCCCAGAGATGTTCCAACAGAATTTCATGGAGAAATGTCATTTGACACTTTCAGAAAATGTGCCAGTTCAAGAATAGTTCATTGCAGAAAAGTGCTTCATATTTAAAATAATAAAATAAATGGATATAAATGTTACATTTATTCTCGTACTTGCTTAACTTGTGATGTAAAGCAAGCACATGATCACGATTCATTGGGTACACATTATGAGGGTAATTAATTCAAACTCTTCACAAGGTCACTGCTCAGTCTTTCAGACTGATCTCTGAAACGTGCAACATGTGAACATGTTTTTTTTCACTCAGTGTCCTTCCTCTCGCAAGGTCATGTGAACCACTGCCTGTATCCTATCGCTCTTAAAGTACATGTTTGCCTGCCTTCATTGGTCAGTATAATAGTCAAGGTCATAATGCAGTTCTTTGATGCAGGACTTTGGTTAGACCGCATTTGGAGTATGATATGCAGTTCTGGTTGACATGGTATTGAAAAAATACTGAAACAGTACTTGGTGACTATTATTTTTCATCGGATTGATCATGGAAATTTCTAGCCTCCCATGTGTTCCAATGAGAGAAGGAGTGAAGAATCAGTTTTGTAGCCTTTTTTCAGAAGTGTAGACCTTTTGAACATTCTTCCTGCTACAACAGACATGATCAATGCAATGGACACTAATCTGTCCACCAATTGGTTTTGCTACACCCTTATCTCTGACGGTTTCACTAGTTACTTCTGGTATTTTTATCTGCCCCATTGATGCAGTCTCCTTCTCTAACCACAAATAAAAATAACTCCTCTATGACTCCAACACTCCTCTATAACTCCTCTAATACCTCACAAACCTCTAACCCTCAACTCTATCCTAGACTGCTAACCTAACCCTCAACTCATCCATTCCTCCCTCTAGCCACTCTCATAAGATCCTTTCCTTCTAATGATCCTGACAACCAATCCTCACCTGATTTCACCACCCTCCCACCCACACCCAATGACTGGATCATTCATGACTTTCAACATTTGCTCTGACTCCTTCATTTATGGTCCATTGCCCTAACCCCCTTCTTGCATTTACTCTCCGTGACATCAGACCAGACCTGACCCCAGAACTATGCAATTTCCCACATGTGTTCAACATAGACAAAACATACAAAATAAAGTCTTATCGAAGACAGATCAGTAGGATGGCTTGGATTGTTTGTGGTACTGAGTTTACTGATAGTGAGCACTCCGAAGAGAATGCTGTTTGACCCACCCTAACAAAGGGATTAACAAGCTTTCACATGCCATGCCTATTGTCTAGGCCTTGCTGTTTGCTAATACTGGTGTTTCATTTATGTTATAGCTTACAAACACGAGAAATATCATTAAACAATTGCTCCAGAAATAAATGCGGAAACTATAGTAAACGTTCAGCATGTTTCCAGGAATTATTGCTCAGAATTAGGACTGGGTATTTTTTCCATAGCTGCAAAGACTGCTAATTTAATAAAAAACAAATGTGCAGTAACATTAGGGTGTTTCTAATGTCCAGAATATGTTGTAAAATGGAACCTACGTCCATCACAGCTGCAGTCAGAGAAAGGTGCCAACCCTTAAAGTCACATCCTCATGAATGTCAGACAGCAGCAGCAGCACACACAGTGTGGTTGCCATGGAGAGAGAGACTGCAGGAGAATGGGAGAGAGCCTCCGCAATTCACAGCGATAAAGAAATGCTTAGAGCTGAGATACATTCAAGATCACGGAAACCGACCAGGGTCAGTTTAAGGAAAGCCAGGCATTGTTTTGTTTAGTTTAGAGATACAGCGTGGAAACAAGCCCTTCGGCTCACCAAGTCCACGCCGACCAATGATATCTTTGTTTACTAGTTCTATCCTGCACACAAGGGGTAATTTTCAGAAGTCAATTAACCTACAAACCTGCACGTCTTTGGAATCGCTTGAATTGTCTTATCCAAAACTGGGAATCTATGCTCAAGGGAACAACGTTACAATAAATATCATGTCTCACAAGATTTGCCAAATTAAGCAGAAGGCATGGTGTGCAAGTTGTAGAAATCTGCTGCTGCTGCTGCTGCTGCTGCTGCTGCTGCTGCTGCTGCTGCACAAGTGCACAATGACAGTCCACAACTGCCCTTCCCTACACCATTCACAAACCTCACCCCATCACTGAAATTCTCCTCTTCACCATCCACACAGAAGTCACCACCAAATAGAGATGAATGAAAAGGTTACTCTATGTCCCTCCCATCCTCCATTTACCATAAAACAGTAATGGATAGAAGGGAGGCTGGAAAGGAGGAGTTCTTCTCAAATGCAACTCTTCACCAGTTTGGAGGTGATCACATTCCTCCTCAAGAGCAAAGGAGCTTGGCTTCATCTGTGGTTCATCTTGTGGTTGAGTCCCATCAGGTTCAGGCTCAGTTCCCAAGCTCCACCATTGAGTGGAGATCCTCCAAGAAATGTCTCTCACTACAGATAGACACACAAAGCTGGAGTAACTCAGTGGGATAGGCAGCATCTGGGTGATGTCTCGGTTCGAGACCCTTCTTCCGACTCAGCTGATGAGGTTGGAATGCACACTGCTGTCAGAAGCTAGGAAACTGGAACACAAAAAGACCCAGGTTGTGGCAGCCACAAAAAAATCAGTGGCTGCTTCTACTCATGGGCAACAGCAATGCTGACAAATCCATGAGCCCAAGATGCCACTGTCTCCTTTCTGAAATCCAAGTAGATTAACTCATTCCATCCTTAAAAGAGAGACTGGCTGACTGATCTGGAAGCCGTGGTGAGCAGCAGATTGATAAATGTAACATAAATTTGCTGCTGCCTGGAGATTCAGTAGTCAGGAAACTAAGAATAGCTATCACCCTAACAAGCAGAATGTGCAGTTCAGACATGAAGTGCATGAAAGGTCATCCTGCAGAATGTCACATTTCTCATTGATCTCAAACCATGAAAATCCCAGCCTGCGATGATATTGCTCCTCTGATACTTTCAAACACCTCGTGGTGGTGTCTCAGGAAATTTTGGGAATGGATACAAATTCACCATCATCAAGGTCCCCAGCCCTCCCTGGTTATTTGACCTGTTTCCCCAGTAACCTCTTGTAATGGATTGCTCTGAAGAGTGACACCCCTGAAGCACCCATTAACGCATCTCTGCAGATAAGTGCTGCCACAGGCGTTCCTGATAGTTCTGTGAACCACTACTTTCTGTGAAAGTATTTGAGCAGCCTACCAGCTGGTCATTTGAGTCTCTTGTTGTCAGAAGCCAATCACTTTGGTGAATAAGGCATTAAATGGTCTGATGTTCTCCGAGCTTCACTGACATTGAATCGCAACAGCTGTTGTCTGGAGATTCTTGCTGATATGGGCAGAAATGCATGTTGCCCACCAGGAAATATCAGGCACACTGAATGGTGCCTTGTCCAATTTCATGGCATCTACCATTTCATCAGGTAATGATCAAAAACGTAACTTACTTCAGGAAAAATTAAAATGGCCTCTCTCAGTGCTATGTGATCCAACTTCCGGATATAAAATATGCTGTGAATATTATTTCGACACACATAGAGTACTACTGAGCAGGTTAAAAAAATGTTTGAACCCCAACTGCTTTTTAGGAAGAGATTTGTAAAAAAAACTACTTAGATGGTGCAGTGCTGAGCAAGAAAAAGCCAATATGAAGAAATACAACAGTAATAATTTATAAGCAGCCTCAGTGACAATTACCATAGGAACATGCAAGCGCATAATTCTCTGTGAAGCAGAATTGTGTCTCAGAGTGCGATTTAACACAATAACAGGTAAACTAAGACATTGTATCATAATGTTCAAAGGAATATCATTTAGAATGTTCGGCAAAATACTTACTTCAACTGAATTATTACGCCCACCAAAATAGTGAAGAGAGAAAACATATTAAACGTTTACATAGCAATCCCACAAAATATATTAAAGAGAACTCCCCTCCTCTACTTGTTCTGCCTGTTAGGTTGATTATATACATGTAGGGTAGATTGGGAGCAACGTTGTAATGTCAATAACCATTCTTAGGAGAAGGTGCTTCATAGGCTGAACCTAGGCTCTAAAAACCTATGCAGGAATAAAGACATAGAATTAACTTGCACATTGTTTTTATCCTGGTACAAATTATCAACTGGTTTCCATGCTTGCGGTACAGATCGCACTGTTTATTCTATTATCATTTTATTAGTGGTTCCACATAGACCTCAAAGTCTGTGACAGTCTCTCCAAGTGCCATATCTATCTGATGTGTGATTATAGGGAACCATAAGGCATGGGCAGTGGCGTTCAACCGTAAATAACTAGCTGTTTATTGCTAAGTTAAGAGGCCATTTCAGGTGCCATAGTATTGTAGTGCACTTTGTGTCTATTATTGTTATGCCTTGCTGTTTTCACCACTTGTAGAGGAGATAACTGTTAAAATCAATTGTAGAAATCGAGCTTCAAGACATTTATTGGTCTTGTACATGCGATCAAGGTCCATAAAATCTATTGTTTTTAAATCTCAGGAACTGCAGCACTGGCCTTGTACTGCCCAACACAGGGCATGATATGTAGGAAGGAACTGCGGATTCTGGTTCACACCAAAAATAGACACATTAGAGTAACTGGAGAAAAGGAATAAGTGACGTTTCGGAAGGGTCTCGACCAGAAAAGTCACCCGTTCCTTTTATCCAGAGATGCTGCTTGACCTGCTGAGTTACTCCAACATTTTGAGTCTATTTACACCACATGATATCACAGAGTCCATACTTCAGAAACCAAAGCTAATATTGTATAGGGAACAAAGTGCTGGAGTAACTGAGTGGGTCAGGCAGCATCTCTAGAGAGCTTAGATCGGTGAAGCTTTCAGGTCAGAACCCTTGTTCTGAAGTGTCTGATCCATGTTCTCCAGAGCTGCTGCCTGACCCACTGAATTACTCCTGTACATTGTATCCCTTTTTGTAAATCAGCATCTGTACTTCCTTGTTTCTACTAAAGCTAATATTATAATGTCCCACCAGGCTGTCACTCAGTTAGTACTGTATTGAGTCTACCATTCACATTTCACAACTTGCAAACTATGATAGTTCTTCTGTTATTATAGGCATAATAAATAAATATTTGCATGATACTCATTAACACCTTTTCCTCCCTTGGCAGTATAAGATGTTGCATAAATCAAACAATTGCACTTGAACAGTAAAAGACAAACATTGCAGTTTTATTTATCCCAATGCAGGAGAACATTTTCACAAGGAGCACCCAACATCAAATTAATGGCTTGATTTAGGGCCTAAATGAAGAAAGGTGATAATATCCTTTTATCCACCCCTTTCCCAAATCCCACCTTCCCTCACTTTACTGTCCTTCTTGAATCAAAAGATGCAGAGGTGTAAAGATACACCTCACACTTCTCCCATCACCATTTCCCTGTCCTTTTTTCCTGTCAAGACAGCAACTAGCCAAGCAGTGGTAGAAGAGCAAGAAAGGGTTGCAAGATGAGAACACAGCACCATTCTGCCTAACTCACCCTGCACCAGATCAGACACTGACCATAAATGTTATTTAGTCATCTTGTAGATATACACTTCTGAGTTACTAGACCTGCAGCCAGGGCAAGGGAAAGCAACATCAGTTCCTCAAAAGATAAAGTAACTCTTGATTACAAAACTACACATAGACAAAAAAATACTGGAGTAACTCAGCGGGACAGGCAGCATCTCTGTAGAGAAGAAACGGGTGACGTTTTGGGTCGAGACCTTCAGACTGCAGTTCCTTCTCATACAAAACTACAGAGACAGCTCAGTTCATGGACGCACATAGCTGAAAATAGTTGATCGATTCTATGGCCATCAGAAAGTCCAGGAGCCTGGATGATACCAACATCGACTTTGCACTGAGCTTTGAGGAGTTTTCTTTCCATTGTGGGAAAGGTAGCAACATAATCATAAGTCAGCATCTAACGCTCAATATCTAAGCCTGCAACACAGCACAACAGAAGGAACCCAAGGGTTGCTTTCTGAGGTAAAAGGACATACTTGTATCATGCAAGCTCGACTTTCTACATTGCAGTCTTAGGTTATTGTTATCATAACTGTGGATATCAGTATACAAAAGGGTTAGCTGTATTGACACAGTATTCAACAATGTGTGCTCAAAAAAAGAAACATGGAAAGATGGAGTAACTGTCCTTGGTAATGACTTTAGCTCCCATAGTACAGACCTATCCTCTTCAAGCTGATAGCATTTATGATTCCACCATTGCCACCTGACAATGGCTTGTTGTTATAGTCTTAGTGTTACAGCCTGGAAACAAGACATTGTTCTAACTTATCCATGCTGACCAAGGTGACTTCATGAGCTGGCCCCATCTGCCTGCCCATTTCCCCCTCAAAATCTGATGCTAAAATACTCCACGTCGACTTCTGGAATTTCAGGCTAATTTAGATAATACCAAACACAAAACTATGCAACAGCCATTATAATGAGTCACCAACAAATGCACAGATAATTAATGATCCCTTTAAAATGCACCGGGAAAATGGCGATGTGGTAAAGGGGGGAGAGATTCTTTCCTACCACTGAATCCATGTTCAGTTGTACATGATCCAGTTACAAACATGTTCCAATTAGGCAGCATTGGCATCAAATTAGTTTGCAGGTTGCTGATGTCTTCCCTCATATGTTCATCAAGCTTTACCAGGCCACTCATTAATCCTTAACTGATGCAGAATCAGCATATTGTCTTTATCTAAATGTGCATGGACAAAAATCGTCATTGGAATGGATTTGGCATCTGTTGCACTCAAAGACTAGTGGCTCAGATCTAAAGCTAAAACTCAATTAATTCTATTTCTTCCATCACTGAAATTCATTTAGAACATAAAACAGGCCCTTTGGCCCACAATGGCTGAACATGATGCCAAGATCAATTCGTATCTGCCTGCACATAATGGTGTCAGGGTGAAGGTAGTCAAGGGCTTCGTTCTTTGACATAAATATCAACAACAACCTGCCCTGGGCACACCAATGCCTCTACTTCCTCAGAAGACTAAGTACGTTTAGCATGTCTCCAACGACTCTTACTAACTGCTGCAGATGCACTGTAGGAAACATCTCCTAATCCGATTTTACACAGCCATCATCCAAAGCATGCTCTCTTCATCAATAACAGTATGGTACAGCAGTTTAGACACTCACTCCCGTAATAAACTACAGCGCATTGTCAACAAAGCATCCAAAATCATCAGCACTCCCCTCCCATCAATAGAATCACTCAATCTCAAACTGTCTGTGTCAAGGGTGAAGAAAATAATTTCTGATCCCTCCCACCCAGCTCACCACATCTTCCGGCTGCTGCCGTCAGGAAAGCGCTACAGCTCACTGCCCGCCAAAACATCACGATTTAAAAACTGTTTCTACCCACATGCAATTCGAATTCTGAACACTCTATGACAACATCACATAGCCACCTCGTGCATGTACTGTAAACTCTACTGTATGTTGTTGTGTTTTATGTTATGTTTGACGGGAATCAGCCTATTGTGTAACATCCTGTACTGAACCTGAATTCCACCAGCTTGACTGTGTGGTCATTAAATAATCTGAATCTGAATCTGAATCTGAATCCTATCCAGATCCGTCACAACTGGGTTTGGCAACAGTTCTTCCCAAGATCACAAGAAATGTCAGAGAGTTAAAGACGTAGCCCAATCCATCCTGCAAACTAGCCATCCTGCAAACAAACTAGCCCCCACTACCCCTCGCCATCCACTCCATGATGGATTGGGCTATGTCCACAACTTTTCCTCAGTCATATTGAAGTCTCTGCATAAAAGCAATAAGAGACAGGAACAAATAGAAAACAAACACCACGAGAATGCATTTGGTTCACTTGAGGATTTTTTAGGTAATGTTGCAGGAATTCCTTTACGAATTTACTTGTAATAATTATTTTACAGTGACTTATTTTCTTCTGTAGCCATGTACATAAGAGCATAGAAATGTATAGCACAAGAATGGGCCCCTCATATAGAATTGTGCCAAACATGTTGCCAAGTTAAACTGCTTATCTGTCTGTACATGATCCATTTATTACCTGCACATCCCTGTGGCCACCTATAAGCATCTTAAACGCCACTTTCATATCTGCCTCTACCACCACCCCTGGCAATGTGTTCCAGGCCCCCACTACTCGCTGTGTAAAACAAAACCTGCCCTGTACATCTCCATTACACTTTCCCCCTCTCACTTCATAGCTATACCCTCTAGTGTTGGACATTTACACCCTAGGAAAAAGGTTCTGGCTGTCTCCTCTATCTGTGCATCTTTATAAATGTATGTACTATGCAGACCAGTTGGTGACCAGTGTGAAAGGTTAGGAAAGGTTTGGGAATATTGGTAAATGAGGGACCGAGGTTGCGATAACCACATTAGGACAAATAAACTAGTTGTTCTTGAAGGACACAGAGAGAAAGTGGTTATCTAGGCTGCTTCCTCTCATTTCTTTGTCTTAAAGATAAATATTCACCTGAAAGCCAATGGCTGTTCATCCTTGCTCAATACCAAGGTTGTAGCTGTAACTGCAGCAGATTTGAGGTATCAGGCAGTGTGACCTTACTGATGAGATGAAAATACATCTCCCTTGTTGATCCTCACTGAGTGTCAGGAAGGACAATAACTCCCCAAAGCCAGGGTATTTAAGGTGCATTTTCGAAACTGAGCTCTGCCACCTCTCCAACCATCTCCTCTCTCCCACTTCCCACAGCTAGCTTTGTTGTGCGTGACCTCTATTCTGTCTCCCAGTCTTTCTGCATTCCAAAGTAAATGCTTCCTAATGCAACCATATCGGAAAGCAGCTGCTTTGTGTAAATGCACTGATGTCACTGATATCAGCCAGACCTGGCACAACAATCCCGGTAAATATCAAACTTAAAACAACAAGAGAAAGTGCACACACTTGTAGAATGGCATTAGCACTCAGAAGAGATCGGGACCTAACTTGTTAAAGGTTATTCCTTTAAAGTGTTAATATGTGGGGATCACTGGTGGGTGTAGACTCGGTTTCGACACTGTATCTCTAAACTAAATTAAAAATTTAGGATGATAGCTACCACAAAAATTCAAAAATGGCCAAACCCTCATGTCAAATTAACAAAATGAAATATTTCCTGAGTACTTTGATCCCTTAGTGCATGCCAGATCAAAAACAAATCATCATGTCGACTAATAAAAATATGAAATAAGCTTGGATTTAATATATAATCAGTATTAGATGAAGGAAGGAGGTGCAGAGGACCCAGCATTATGGCCATTTGAGTCACGCAAATTCATCCTCATAGAATTCACAAATCATTTAAAAAGTTGGGATATGGAATTAAATTAATTCTAACAGAATTTATATTAGAAAAGTAAATAAATAAATAAACATAACACTTCATTTGTGTTTCTTGATGCCTGTGCAAATGATACGTGCGTTACTGAAGGTCGCAATATGGACTGTTTTCCAGTTATGCAACGCTCCCTTCCAACCCATGATAAGATGGTCGCCTGAAATTGAGAATTGTTATTTCAAGGAGTTAGAGAAAATCAGAATAGTTCGAGAAAAAAATATCTATTTTTTTACAAAATGTCTTTTTCACATATAAAATGTTAGGTATACTAGCAAGTGTTAGCATTTATTCCAATTTATTGTCCTTGATGGACTGACTGGTGCTTAGGTGTTGTGAAGCTCCCTCCATAACTCCCTGGTCAATTCTTCCCTTCCCTCCCCGGGCACTTTCCCTTGCAACCGAAAGAGATGCTACACTTGTCGCTTTACCTCTCCCCTCGACACTATTCAAGGACCCAAGCAGTCGTTCCAGGAGCGACAAAGGTTCACCTGCATCTCCTCCAACCTCATCTATTGCATCCGCTGCTCTAGGTGTCAGCTGCTCTACATCGGTGAGACCGTAGGCTTGGCGATCGCTTCGCCCAACACCTCTGCTCGGTTCGCACTAACCAACCTGATCTCCCGGTGACCCAGCACTTTAACTCCTCCTCCCATTCCGAATCCAACCTTTCTTCCCTCGGTCTCCTCCATGGCCAGAGTGAGTCTCACCGCAAATTGGAGGAGCAGCACCTCGTAGTCTGAAGAAGGGTCTCGACCTAAAACAGCACCCATTGCTTCTCTCCAGAGATGCTACCTGTCCCGCTGAGTTACTCCAGCATTTTGGGTCTGTCATTGGTTTCTCTAAATCAACTTTTTCTGTTGCCTCACCAAAAGGTTAATTTGAATTAATCAAATTCAATTAGCGTGTAACAAATTTAAGCTACTCGTCTTTATTAATTCGATCTTCTCCCAGTGCTATGAATTCCTTTAAATAAACAATATCAGCCTGACCTCTTTCAAAAAGGGTTGCTCCCTACATTCCCCAAATACTAAATGCATATTGGACACTGGTATGTCATGCATAACTTCATTCACAGAGCATTTACAAGCGCTTTGTTGTGCATTCACAAGCATTTCAATTTAACAATTTTTTTTAATTTAAGGTTTGGATGGCCCAGTCCATTCAATGCACAAAGAGACAGATAATCTAGTGCATTGCAGATCTTATATATGTGGAATATTATGGAGTATTTACTAAATGTTGAAAATATATGCATTTTTTAAGGAGGCTAAAAATAATATCTATAGGAATCTATATGAAATTCTTTGAAGAGGAAATTACAGCATAAAAAAGACTTGGACAGAGCCTTTTATAAAGAGTATCTCAGCTATCCAAGTACTTCAGAAATGCTGCCAGAACTTCAGAGATGCTGCCTGATCTGCTGGGTTATTCTAGTACTTCATGTCCTTTTAGGTTACAAACTTGTTTGATTTGGAAATATATTCCCATTCCTTCATTCGTCCAGGGTATAAATCCTGAAACCTCCAGTCCAACTTCTCTGTTAAATTACTTTCAACGGATTGCAATTCCCATAGACAGTTATCAATGACCACAAAGTTGGTTTTGCCTGTGACACTTACATCCTATAAATAAATAAAAAACAAGCTACAGTTATACAGGCCAACAAACATAATTACCTGTTTATCCCAATGTCCCAATGTCCATATCGAGTATTGATTCCTTCATACCGCTCCAATTTTGCAAGTGGCATGAAATATGAAGAAGGTACATTTTGATGCAGCTTTGTAGAATTCTTGTGAGACCATATCCCCAACACTATGTACAGTTCCTGTCTCATAGTCATATTGCTACCAAACACAGAAACAAGCCATTCGGCCCAATTCGCCCATACTAACCACATTATCTACCAAGCTAGTTCCACTTGCCTGCACCCACATCCCTCCATGTTTAATGAAGGACATCTCATATTGAAAGATATGCAGTAAGCTCCACTGGGTTGATTCTTGAGATGAAAGGGTTAACATGTGAAAGGTTGCCTATTACTAATACAGAAGACCTTTCCCAGTACTTTTTTGTTTAAACTCCAGAAGAATGTTAATTCAGATAATTACTACAAGCTAAAACGTTGTTTTTTTCAGAAGGCTTTCCTATTATTATACCGGGCAAAAATCATGTGAAGCTCAAAAAAAAATTGCTGCCAAATTTCTTTACCCTGATGGCACCCCTCCATGTTTTCCTGTAGACACTATCCCTGGTGATTTGGTCACAGAAAAAGCTCCGTAATTTATTGCATCCCACCTCACTTCAATTTCAGACTTGATTTCCAACAATTCTCTTAATTGGCTTTTCAAACTCTATCCAGAATATCAGAAATCAAGGGCTATCTGGTGAGAGAAGTCAATGTTCACACCGCTATGAACATTGACTTCTCTAACTTCAGATAGCCCTTGCTTTCTCTCATTGAAACATATGATTGTTAAGGGATTGGACACGCTAGAGGCAGGAAACATGGTCCCGATGTTGGGGGAGTCCACAATCAGGGGCCACATTTCAAGAATAAGAAGTAAACCATTTAGAACGGAGACGAGGAAACACTTTTTCTCACAGAGAGTGGTGAGTCTGTGGATTTATCTTCCTCAGAGGGCGGTGGAGGCCAGTTCTCTGGATGCTTTCAAGAAAGAACTAGATAGGGCTCTTAAAAATAGCACAGTCAGGGGATATAGGGAGAAGGCAGAAACGGGGTACTGATTGGGGATGATCAGCCATGATCACATTGAATGGCGGTGCTGGCTCGGAGGACCAAATGTACAAGCCCAGCTGCTTCATTCTCTCAGCATATGACAGTCCCGCAATCCCAGGAATTAACCTTGTAAACCTACGCTGCACCCCCTCAATAGCACTAAGCTCTGGCCTGCACGATGCATCTTTACAGTCAAACATCCGATAAACATTCTGGTTGTGTAATCCCCTCCAGTTGAAATACATCTCTGGGTCAACATATTGGGGCTGCAAGGCATTATATAAACAGCTCTTGACATTCTGCACAACAGGGAAGTCCACAATCCTCAGATTGCCACATGCTCTCTCGGTCTGCTGCTCTCTGGCAAGAAACCATTAAATATACTTACAGTAACTTTTTATCAACAAACAAAATAAGTGATCTCCATTTTCTCACAGTGGATAGAAAATCATGAATTGCTGAAAATACCTCCAGGTTCAGTCTGGAGGAATCCAAAAATGTTAAACCTGATGAACATATTGGGCTGGATTGCCATTAGGAATGTGATTCACTCTTTGCTCTGAGTTTATTGTGACTGAAACAAGGGACAATTCTCTTACTGCACTACCAAGGTATTGCCGAGGGAAGTCTTTTAGGACCGAGATAAGAAAATCATTTTTCACACAGAGAGTGGTGAATCTGTGGAATTCTCTGCCACAGAGGGTAGTTGAGGCCAGTTCATTGACTATATTTAAGAGGGAGTTAGATGTGGCCCTTGTGGCTAAAGGGATCAGGGGGTATGGAGAGAAGTCAGGTATGGTATACTGAGTTGGATGATCAGCCATGATCATATTAAATGGCGGTGCAGGCTCGAAGGGTCGAATGGCCTACTCCTGCACCTATTTTCTATGTTTCTATGTACCACACACTTGTCCAAATGGTTATTATATACTTCTCAGTGCCTTCCATTCTTTCTCCCACCGCTTCTTGCAGTTTGTCCTGTACTTCATATCCATCAGTTATTCTTAAATGAAGGTGTGATTCAGGGGGAATGCCTCCTAAAGCACTTGCTTCTTGGAATATTTCTTCAGAAACTTGAATTCAAAAAAATCAGTCAGCACATTGTTTTCTATGGACGTAGCAATTTTAAAGATCATTAGAAACAAATCAAACCACTGTAGAACATACAAACAGCCAAGTGCAATCTGCAACTAACTGTGTGTAGTTGATTCCACATCAATGTTGCCCACTGCTTGGAATCATGATTGTTCTTCTCTCCACACCTACAAAGGACATAGCTGTCTATGTTTTGACACCTTTATCAATCTGGCAGCTTGCGTAATTCACACTGAAAGTATGCACATGCATGTCAAGTAAACCACATTGGTTCTGCTGCCCCCTCAGCTCAGCATCCTGACCATTCAAAGATGTAAACTGCAAGCAAGTAAGCTGAATCTGTAACTAGTATACCTTACGAAAATGATAACTGAGGTAATATTATTTCTACAGAACAAATACAGGACAGGAAAATGGGATTAGAGCAGGAAAATCTAAGGATTTAATTTGGTGGAGAGAGAAGGGTCTTTGGCCTGAAACACTAACGTTGTTTCTGATTCAACAGGACACTGCTTGACTGGCTTTGTTTTCCAGCATTTCCTGCTTTTATTTTTGAATTTCCTCTGACTGAACTGAAACTTATCAAAACATTACTTATGATACTTCCAGTCACTCTAATATCAGCAAAAATCCTAGAGTGCTGAAATTCATGGGGCACATATTGTCACACCACTGGAGAACCAAGGAAATTCCCTTTGTACAACTATACAGTAAATGCTGGATTTTTGCCCGGACAATACCTCAAGTTGACCAGTTGCATATTCACAAAGACCAATGTTTTGTGCAGAAGTACTATCTATGTCTGATTAATGATCTTAGAATGAAGGAATTTCCAATCGACATTTGATGGCAATCTGTATGATTCATTCTCTCTACAATTGCCACACAGTAGCTGCCATCTGTTCCGTGTTAAAGAAAGACTGAGAGGCAATATAAACTAAATAATACAATTCTAAAGGTTGGTCACAAGCCAACAGTCCTGTGATTGAATACCTATGATCCTTTAAAACTAGAGGAGCATTTGAGAAACCCTTAATAATGAAGGCGCTGCAGACAAAAGAAAGGAAAATGGGGTAGGAGTTCATGAAGTACTGAGTAATGAAATACTCCTGAGTATTGTGGTTATGTTTGGGCGCCATATACTATAGGAAACTTAGAAACATAGAAACATAGAAATTAGGTGCAGGAGTAGGCCATGGGGCCCTTCGAGCCTGCACCGCCACTCAATATGATCATGGCAGATCATCCAACTCAGTATCCCGTACCTACCTTCTCTCCATACCCTCTGATCCCCTTAGCCACAAGGGCCACATCTAAATCCCTCTTAAATATAGCCAATGAACTGGCCTCAACTACCCACTGTGGCAGAGAGTTCCAGAGATTCACCACTCTCTGTGTGAAAAAAGTTCTTCTCATCTCGGTTTTAAAGGATTTCCCCCTTATCCTTAAGCTGTGACCCCTTACTCCTGGACTTACCTAACATCGGGTACAATTTTCCTGCATCTAGCCTGTCCAACCCTTTAAGAATTTTGTAAGTTTCTATGTAGATCCCCTCTCAATCTTCTAAATTCTAGAGAGTATAAACCAAGTCTATCCAGTCTTTTGTCATAAGACAGTCCTGACATCCCAGGAATCAGTCTGGTGAACCGTCTCTGCACTCCCTCTATGGCAATAATGTCCTTCCTCAGATTTGGAGACCAAAACTGTACGCAATACTCCAGGTGTGGTCTCACCAAGACCCAATACAACTGCAGTAGAACCTCTCTGGTTCCTATACTCAAATCCTTTTGCAATGAATAGCTAACATACCATTCGCTTTCTTAATACTGCCTGCTGCACCTGCATGCCTACCTTCAATGACTGGTGTACCATGACACCCAGGTCTCGCTGCATCTCCCCCTTTCCCAATCGGCCACCATTAGATAGGAAGGCATCAGGGGTTTGGAGAGATTCGAGGAGAACAAAATAACATCAAGGATGAGGAACTTTAGTTTTATGGGGACATAAAGGAACGGAGTTATTCATGTAATCTGGAAGGTTGAATTGTTTTGGTAGTGTGATTTAGGATAAACTATTACAATGGTGGAAATATGGGTAATCAGAAGGTAAAGATTTAAAGTGACCAGCAAAGATCCAGAGGTGGCATTGCATAATTTGAAATACATTGCTTGAAAGGGATGTAGAATCAGGTTCAACGGTGCCCTCAAAAGCAATAGCATTATTGGCCAAGGATAAATATTTACTGGTCTGAGAAAACTAGGATTAATCACAAATCTTTATCAAAAAAAACTGCAAATGCATTGTTGACTTAAAATACCTTGTCTACACTGTAATGCACTGATTTAATAACCTGGGGGAATTTATTCTTATTACAGCCTAGAGCTAAATACATTAGTATCCGTATATTAGGTTTCCTTTATTCATATGGTTGTTATTATGCTACGTTAATACCACCAGATGGCGCTTCAATGGCAGCCTCGCCTACAGTCTGTCTGTCCTTTTTGTCTTTTATTTGTTATTTTTAGTGTGTTTAAAATGTACGTGTTAATGTTCTCTGGTTTGTTTTATGTGGGGGGTGGGTGGTGGGGGGGGGTCGGAAGAACCTTTTTTTCAATCTCTTACCTTGCCGGAGATGCGATTGCTGGCCCATGAGAGGAAGATGACCAAGTACGAAGAGCTGGTCATAGACTGCCATAAGCAGGGCTGGAAGGCAAGGGTGTATGCCCATCGAGGTTGGCTGCAGAGGTTTTGCAGGGCAATCGCTCTGCAAAGCCTTGAGTGCGCTGGGCATCAACAGAATGGAGAGGAGAGGAGAAGAGCACCACAGAGGCAGCGGAGAAGGCCTCGAGATGGCTCTGGATCAGGAGAGGAGATCTATGGGGAGGAGCAAATGCCACCTGAACACAAGTCATGGTCTGATCAACCATGGCTGGGTCACCTGGGTGAGGGTGTCTGATGTTGAAAGACCCAAAACACCCAATGACCCCAGGTTACATCACTGATGATGTGTTCAGGAGCAGCAATAGATGTATTTCTTATCAATCCAGATTGTATCTCCGGTCGCTCTGCAGCCTAACCGTGGAGCTGGAGGCCTTGCTAGGGACTGACCATCAGAGCCGATTCCTTGCCTTGGATCGACGCTCAAACCATGGCCTGCGGACTTTAACATCAAGGGCTCGCAGTCTCGAGTTGAGACCGACGTCGTGAAGCTCCAAAAGCCGCACGACGTTCGACTAGACCCAGCCCGGGGTAGATTGCCCGGCGCGGGAGAGCTGAGATTCACCCCCGATGCAGGAGCTTGATCGCCCCGACAAGGAGGGCCCACAACTGGCTACGGGGGAATAAGATCATCCCGTCAATGTTAAGTTAGAGGCCCCCAACGGCTGGAAGACAAAGAAGGGAGAGATTTAACTTTTTTTCACAGTGGAATGTGGAGGAGACATTGTGGTGGATGTTTATGTTAAAATGTATTGTGTGTGTTCTGTTACTTTTTATTGAAATGACTGTATGGCAAATCAAATTCCTTGTATGTTGCAAAACATACTTGGCTAATAAAGTATGATTATGATTACGATTAAGTGAATCATTAACAATTTATGGATCAATATGGATCAATATTTGTGGAATTTCATTGTATGATTTTGTGGAATTGATTTCAGAAACTTTTTTTTTCAAAATTCTGTCAGAGATTTTCTTGTCAATGAGTAACTTTATCTGAACATCATGTTCCTGGGCAGAAGAAATCAAAGAAGATGGGAAATGTGGCATTGTATTGAATTCCTCCTTTCTGACATCCATGGGATATTTAAACTGATCAGCAACTGATCATAAAACCAACATTAAAAAATAAAGATTTTGAAAAGAAATCTTCTAGGCCTAAGATGCTTAATTAATGATAAGCATACATTATCAAATATTATTAAAACACACACTATATTCCCTTGATTTTTTTTAAATGAATAAAAGAGATTAAGATGACTGGATTTTGCTGGGGAGATGAAGATGTACTGTCTCCTCTGAAGGAAAGAGTTCAAACAAAGGGACATATACCTTAGGAATAATGTAAGGAAGTCCTTGATTACACAAAGGCTAGTGGAAGTTGGGAACCAGGACTACAAAATAGGTATATTCTACATCTGCATCTCTTTTGATCTCTTACACTTCCTTATCTCTGTACTCCCCCCTCCCCTGACGCTCAGTCTGAAGAAGGATCTCAACCCAATACGTCACCCATTCCTCTATGCAGAGATGCTGCCTGTCCCACTGAGTTATTCCAGCATTTTGTGTTTATCTGCAAATACACATGAGTGTATGCTTTTCTGACTGTTCCCCAATGCTTCACACCAAAACAATCTAAATTCATCTGTTTCTGAAGCTATATGGTGAGTGAAAATTTGGATGACTGAAAATCAGAGCTATTTTTCACAACCCACACTTTTGATACCTTTACACCAATTCTAAAGAAAGCCATAGCATGACATGCACACTGAGAGTTTGCAAATAAGCAATATATAAAATATTCCTATTAAAATTGGTCACCAAGTATGCTATCCTTATCAATTCGTTACCTTTAAAACATGTAATAACTCTCTATCATTGTCAGTATCAAGTACTCCTAGGCCCATTGCACCAATGCCATCATGCTTTCCCAAATACTTGTGCAAAGATAGTCCTTGTTCAATCTATATTTATTTTTCAAACCAACATCCTCATAATCGATCTATGCAGCTCTAAAATTTTGAATGATAACACTTTTTCAATTCTTCGCAATGGTTTTGTACCCAATGGAATCTTTCATCTTTCATTGAGAGATGTTTCCTTTGTTTCATTCCAATGCAGACAGAAAATGCCAAAAGGTACTGCTGTAACCCGTTCAGTCACAGATATCCCATTTTAATTCACTTATAACTGCAGCAGCATCAAATGCCTTGCTTATACTGACTCCACCAGGTGGACCAGGAATATACAACACAATATCCTAATCAGGTATTGGTTCTTAAAGAAGCACGATTTTCCTGTATGTATAACATAATGCCTCAGAGAGAGAATTTTAACCTAAAAATATGCTCCATTGCACTGGACGTAACAAGAATCCAAACCTCTGATTAATTAATTCTACATTTTCAAAGTATAAACCAGGTAAAAATGTTACATTCCGCCTTAAGCTCATTTTATAGAAATTAAATAATACGCCACATTTGAGAACTCACACAGTTCACACAGGTCTCACCAGTTACAATTTCCCAGAATAGTTAACCTGTTTGTGATGATGGCATCTCTGAGCTGTCCACATTGGGAATTTGGAAAGAGAAGTGGCACCATATTTAATCATTGCTTTCAAAAATAAATTGGATAATTATAGGAGGGATTAAAAAAAAATCATGGCCACTGGGGAGTAAAGCAGAGGGAGATTGGTGGAGTTTGTCCAGTGTTGAGCCATGATAGCGAGTCCTTCCATATCGAAGAATCTCCTGCAAATCCTTGACCAGAACATGAGAAATGGGCAAAAATATCTGTACAAATACTCCCATTGCCTTTATACTAAAGATACCGAAGGTGCTGTAATAAAATGTACACAATTCACATCCTCAGGGCAAACCCTTACCTCGAAATCAACGAGTTACTTGAGCAAGGAACCGATGTTTCCTTGGGTTGTTTGAGAGAAGATAGCAAGGATTCCCTACGGAATCGTTTCCATCCATCCGAACAAGACACAAATATACATAGACCTGGTATTGTTAGCAATGTCGTCAGCGGGAATCATTCCAGACGGAGAATGCTCGACATTTACATCCCTCAGAGGACAAAAGGTTATCCTTTGCCTCCTTTAGAAACACTCCTAAATTTACAATCAAGTCTGGTGCTGCCCCGTTGCCCTAATTCCATCCCGAATTGGCAAGTGAGAAATCTGGGCTCAACTGCAATTCAAGGGATTGGAACATTTAGAAACATTGCATTTTTATATTTATTTCCTTTTGAAATCCACATTGTGGAAAAGGCACAGACAATATTTAAACAAATCGCACTTACTTTTACCAGCCATATTTCCTTATAGCGAAACTACAGACTCAGCGAACTTGGTGAACTATATCTGTGCAAGGAGGCAAGTGATAATTGTGACCGTGGAACGATTACACTCACCTCACACCGTGCCGTCACAAACTGGCCACTCCATGTCTCTTGGTTTTCCCGATGACTGGAAACCTCTCCGTCCCCCTGTGTGGCATGCGAAGCTATTTGGCTGCGTTTAGTCCCTTCCTGAGACCTCCCGAGGCCTTCACAACGGACTTGGGAATTTCAAGCAGCTCAGTGGCCCACTGGGTCGCGTCTGGTGATCGGCCAGAGTTCGCTAAGGAATTATCAGTCATTGCTTCAAGTTCCCCAATGCGTGTTCCGACACGGAAAGTCTTGAAATGATCAAAGGGAGCGTCCCCTCGTCCTTTTCCCGAGGGACTTCGGTTCCGAATTCCAGTGAGAGTTGGCTCCCCTCTCCACGTGGAATTCCCGTACAGTCTATGACCAGGGCGCGACTTATCTACGACTAACTGGGCTGCTTCACGTCGGATTTGGCCCCTCGATTTCACAGCAATCCGCCGGTCGTGAGTTTGTCAGAAATCCGCTCGCCAATAGGCAGGGTCAATGTGGCTAATTGCCAGGCAATTTGTCAGGACACACACGATGATCCCTGTGCTGGGGTTTAAATCAGTAATGTCGAAAGACGGAACTGCAAATGCTGGTTAATACACAAAAGGACATCAAGTGCTGGAGCAACCCAGCGGGTCAGGCAGCATCTCTGGAGAACATGGATAGGTGATGTTTCGGATCGGGGCCTCTTCAGATACAGAAGGGTCCAGACCCGAAACGCCAGCTGTTCTCCAGAGATGCTGCCTGACCTGCTGCGTTACGCCAACATTTCTGTCCTTAAAGTCAGTAACGGTTGGAAATAATTTCAATTGTTAAATTTTGCCAGTTTGTAATTGAAAAATAGCGATTGATTATTCGCAAGGTAAAATGTATTCACGTTGGTTTCGATGCACAGCTGCGCTGTTAAAACAGAGTCAAGGTTGGGCTGAATTGGAGATATACAAGGAACTGCAGATGCTGGTTTACAACACGTCAGTTGTGTCGGTTCTGGGAGCTAAATTGTAACACGTTGAGCCATTGGATAGAGAATAATTCGATCCTGCTCCACGGCAGTGATACATTGTCTAGAGGCTGCAAGCCAGCGATGTCTGGGCGCTTTTGTAGAATAACGCAGTCAGTTGTGAAGGGTTTGGTCTCATTGACAGCTCGGGCCGGCGGGCGAGACGGCGGTTGCTATGCCGACCGCCGACGCCACGGGGAGGTGCTGACGAGTCGGCGGCGCAGCCGGAGCTCACACGTGTCCTTGTTGTGTCTCTCCTCGGCCACGCTCGTCCTCTCAGGAGGGGTAGGGCTGGCGAGCAAGCGGAACCACGGGAGCAGCACAAAATGGCACGAATGCAAGCACAGCCACCATTGCTTTAACGTACCGATCCCCCTTTCCTCACAAATGCGAACTTCGATATTAAAAAAAAAACACAATGTCGCTGATGGTGAACAAGCGAAGGGGCTTTAGCCCGCTCTCCGCCCGTGGAGCTTGGAGAGGGGCGATGGCACGTCGAATTGATCGAATTTATTAGCTATTCTAATGAAAAGTGCTTGACAAAACCTCCGGAGGGTCGGGGTCAGTTGAATGGTGGAGTCGTTGCAATTTGGGCGTTCATTTCTGACATTGTACCAGAAGCTGTTTGTTCTCGTTAGTGGTCCACCTTTTGCTCCTCTCTCTCTCTTTCTCTGATTGCTATTTGATTCCTCGCTCTGCCGCCTCCGCTTTCTTTGCAATCGTTTTCCAACTGGTTTGAAAATCCTGAAGCAATGTTTCTTGCCCCTTGGAGTCAGGCGTTTTTCCGCTGAGGTGGCGAAGGGTGGGCGTGGGGTCTAAACCCACTTCCCCGTGGAAACACACACGCTCGCTATCGAAATCCCCGAACCCCCGCCCGGCACAGAATCACTGGGATCGGTGAAACAATACACTTGGTCTGGGCTTTTGTGTAGGAAAGAACTGCAGATGCTGGTATAAATCGAAGGTAGACACAAATTGATGGAGTAACTCAGTGGGACAGGCAGCATCTTTGTACAGAAGACCCTTTGTAGCGAGACCCTTCTTCAGTCTGGGTTTTTTTAATTCAATTTAGCTGGTATGCTTTAAAGATCAGCTGAAAGTAGAATAACGGGCTGTGTAAATCAAAGCAAAAACAAGCGGCGGTCTCCTTAGAGGAAACCGCAGAAAATGTCGACAATTTAACATGTTGATCGCAAAGCTAAAACATTGTTGAACAATCCGGCGCATTCCACCGCCGAGATCTAATTCTGCCACGAATGTGTTTGTACAATTTTCAGCCTCCGTGGGATAGTGAGGCTGAACATCAGAAAATGTCTGTTGTTAACGTGACTTGATGGAGATTTTTTCAGTCCCCGCTCCGTCCCTCCCGTCCATCATACGTCGGTGAATTTTTTCCTAGTTTGGTTGTCTGACGACCTCTGTTTGATGGGGGTGTAGTCGGGGTACTGATGATCATTGATCAACGCGTCCACGTTGTCTTCCGCTTCGCTCTTGTTGAGGGACTGATCGCTGGCCTTGAGCTGCCCCAGGGAGTTCGCCTGTTGCCCGGTGCTGATGTGCATGTACTCGACTTGCTCCTCATGCTCGTTCTCCCGGTGGTAGAAGTAGTTGAAGTTGGACACGATGACGGGCACGGGCAGCGCGATGGTCAACACCCCGGCGATGGCGCACAGGGACCCCACGATCTTACCTCCGATGGTGATGGGGTGCATGTCCCCGTAGCCCACGGTGGTCATGGTGACCACTGCCCACCAGAAAGCGTCTGGGATGCTGGAGAAGCTAGAATCCGGGTCGTCCGTCTCGGCGAAGTAGACGGCGCTGGAGAAGAGGATGACACCGATGAAGAGGAAGAACATGAGAAGACCCAGCTCCCTCAGACTGGCCTGCAGGGTTTTGCCCAGGATCTGGAGACCCTTGGAGTGCCTGGAGAGCTTGAAGATGCGGAAGACGCGAACCAGCCGGATGACCCTGAGGATGGCCAAGGACATGGTCTGCTGCCCGTTGGACTGGTGGTAGACCAACTCAGTGAAGAGGGTGATGAAGTAGGGGATGATGGCCACGATGTCTATGATGTTCATGATGTTCTTGGAGAAGGTGGATTTGCTGGGACACGAGAAAAATCTCACCAACAGTTCGAAGGAGAACCAGACAATACAGAGAGTCTCGATGATGAAGAAGGGGTCGGTGAATATGTTTGCCCCCAGCGTGCCGGTGCCATTGACAGCCACCGTCCTGGGCTCCAGGAGCGCATCTTCGCGGAACTCGGGCAGGGTCTCCACGCAGAAGATGATGATGGAGATGAGGATGACGAGCACGGACACGATGGCGATGCCCTTGGCGGAACCTGAGCTCTCCGGGTACTCGAACATCAGCCAAATCTGCCGCTGGTACTCGTTGGCCGGCAAGATGCGCTCTTCCTCTTTAATGAAACCTTCCTCCTCGCGGAAATTGTCGATGGCCTCTTCCCCCATCTCGTAAAATTTAATCTCCTCCATGAAAATGTCGACGGGCACGTTCGCGGGTCTCCTCAGCCGGCCGCCCGACTGATAGTAATAGAGGATGGCGTCGAAGCTGGGCCGGTTCCTGTCGAAGAAATACTCGTTGCGAAGCGGGTCGAAGTAGCGCATCCTCTTCCGCGGGTCGCCGAGCAAGGTGTCGGGGAACTGGGCCAGGGTCCTCAGCTGTGTCTCGAACCTCAGCCCCGAGATGTTGATGAGAGCCCGCTCGCAGCACTCGTGCCCCAGCAGCTCGGGGTCGCAGCTGCCCTGAGAAAACGTGGCCAACGCCACCGACTCGTCGATGTTTTCCTCTGCCACCAGTGTCATCTTGGGTCGGGGAGCTCTCCTCGCTCCTCACCGATGGCTGGGGCCAAGTTGGGTCTGCCTCCGTCTCTGATCTGCCCCCAGCGCGCCGCCTCGCATTTCCTCGATCAGCCCCCGCCTGTGGATTCTCACAGCCAGCCCCGCTCCGCGCCTCCGCTCTCTCTGTCCCACATAGACACGGACAGATGGGCAGGGACTCAGCATTGAAAATAGCTCAGCCCCACACCATCGCCGGCGCTGACGTGAAGCCGACGCTCCTCCACAGCGAGAGAATCACGTCTGACTCTCCGCGCAGACAGAAGCTGCCCCTTCCCCGACTCACACGGCGTACAGTCGCCCTCCCGGGCGGCGTTCACCCCTCCGATTTATACTCCACGGGACTGACGTTGGACCTCCCCCCTCCCGCCTTACTGAGTGACACTGCCGGCAAAGATCCAGCTCCACACCCCCATTCTGTGCAACTCCAAGCTGACTTTTGCCAGCTCCCCGCGGCTGCCTCGCTCTCCTTGCAAGTCAATGTCTGCTCGTTACCTTGACCATGTGGGAAAAAAATGTTAACGATTCGAGTTACTGCAGGAATGACAGTAACTCGTGGATCGGGAGAGAGTGGATGTGCGAGTGTGGGGGAGAGAGAGACCGCGGGCCAGGATATGATCGCCCTCCACTCCAACAGAGAGCCGACTGCACAGGAACGTGAACCATCCAGGAGCTGCTGTAGCAACAGGCAGCCGCCCGCCTTTTTACCACCAGGGTCCCCGGTGCTGAGCTCCGGTGGGGAGTGGAGGGCGGTGAAGCACCCCCTCAACTTCCAGAAGTGAGAGTTCATCTTTACAGGAAGTTTTGTATAATTTCACTTTAATCTATGACATTGTGCATATGGAAGCTGACAGAATAAGAGCAAACCTTTATCACGATACCTAATCGCTCGATACCTGGAGCTGTTTTTATTGCAGTTTCTACTAAGGTTTATACTATCATTGTCGTTTACAACACTTGCACCGTCCCAACATAAACGTCCCGACATTACTGAAACACTTGTTCATATGTTACTAATCCCCAACTGCACCAACTGCCCCAATAAAGTATTATTCAGCAACTGGCATCTTTCTTAATGAAAACAGAAGTTGAGTCTTTCGAGGGATTTCACAACATAGTCCTATGACCCAATGTTTCACTTCCCCATGTCAACGCATTGTTTATAACATTTGTTTCAATCTTAATTTTTAAAGACAATAGCGCCTCGAAAGTTCTTTTTTAAGACCAGTTCACAGAAATTACCAACACAGGCGAAAATGCACGGGGAAGCGAGTTCCCGGATTGCTCGTTTGGTGATTGCACCACCTACTGTATCGCTGAAAGTCGGCGCAGTCCTGACCCGAGGGGTGGGGGGGGGGGGGGGGGGGGGGGGGGGGGGGAGGTGAGGGGGGTGGGTGGAGGGTGGGGTGGGAGATCCACACCCCAGGCCCCTATGCTACAATTCCAGTTAGTAAACGTGCGCCTGCATTGGGCAAAGGCAGGACCATCCCATCTATTTGCGAATGACTTTTACAGTAGTTCAGCCTCGTTAATGAAGATCCACCACCAGGTGCTGAAAGTTAGTGGTCGTGATGGAATGATATTTCAGTGCAAGGAAAACCGGAGAGAAAAATATAGACTTTTTTAAACTCCAAATTTCTGACATGCATACTTAAAATAAAACGCATGCTTCTGAAATGATTCCCTCAGTTTGATGAAACCTATGGACAACGAGCTGTCCGAACCAAGTGAGGTGATTGAAATGGTGACAGTAAACGGAATTGGTGGTCTGTTCATGTTTAGGGTGATGGGTTCGCTTTGATTGAACGTGTATAAAGCTGGAGCAGTAACACAGCCGCATTGGATCAGTAAACCCGGTTGGGCAGCAGCTGTTAAAGAGAGTCAGATCAGAGGGTACTTTCATGACGCCAAGATCATCCCTGTAGTCTGGGCAAGGATCTGACCAAAGACCTTTGACTTAAACCGTGAGAGTGTAAGAGGAGAGAGAGCACATTTGTTTTGGTGCAAGGATAGGCACTGTCAGGGCGTTAAGTTTCACTCATTTTAATTAGAATTAAATATTATTTTATGACAAGATTTCTGTGTACATTTGTGGTTAATATCTGTCAAGGTCCTTTAACTTTGAGAAGCAGGGATACGTGGGTGGGCAGAGGAGACTGATTTATAGAAAATAATGCTAAGGGTTCAAGCTTATTTGGCAGATGTATTTCAGATGTGTGGACTAATGGAGTCTAAGTGAAACATACAATAATGGGGGTATCTCAGGCATCTCTGTCATGAATAGTTTGCTGCTTCTGCTGAATTGTCTTGGCCAATCTCTTCCTTCTGCTGCTCTTTCTCATCTGCTTGAAGAGGTCCTGCCTGCTCTTGCTTTGCCTCCCTGAATATCATCCCTCAACCCACTGAATAATGTAGAAGAGGCACCAGGGCATCTGAAGTGCAGAATGTAACGTCTAGTTGCTTTGCTTCTCAAAGTTAAAGGACCTTGACAGACACGAACCACAAATTTACACAAAAGTCTTGTCATAAAATAGTTTTTAATCCTAATTAAAATTAGTGAAACTAAACAGCCTAACAGTGCCTATCTTTGCACCAAAACAAATGTGTGCCCTTTCGCCACTTAAACTCCAACAACCTTAAGCAGATTCAAGTCCTGTGCCTCGTTTGTTGTTTGCCTACTGATCTGGCTGAGTTATATGTGCATAGCTCTTGTCTCGAAACAACCAATTACTAAACTAACAAGCCTGTGTCAAGGGGAAAATATTCAAAACATACTATCCTTTGAAGGAATAAGACTCCACAAATTGTAAAAGGTATTACATTTGAAGGTTAGAATGATTGTTTGACATTAGTAACCACTTTAATGCCTTTAGAAACTAATTTAACCTTTAATACCATAGAACCATTCACCATGGAAACAGGCCCTTTGGCTCAATTTTCCCACGCCGACTAAGATGCCCCATCTATACTAATCGAATTTGCCCACATGTGGCACTGTATCTCTCTAACCCCTCCATGTACCTGTCTAAATGTCTGTTATTGTACTTACCTCAACTACCTCCTCTGGCAGCTCATTCCACAATGCAGCAGCCCTAAGATTTTCTGGTGTTAACTAGAGGGTGAATCTCCCAACACCACACAGTCACATATCTTTACATACTGATTTTATCGGGTGCTTCTGACAGTGCAGCCCACACAGCCGCAAGGTATTTTGGATTATAATCTCCAGATTACTGTATGTTTCAATTGTTTGATTTCCTACACAATAAAGCACATTTGCCACAGTGTCACCATTAAAACTAGACGTTGGCCATTATATTTTTGATTGAGCATCTTACACTAATAAGGATAACATGATTCGTAGTCTCTAGTGTGAGAAACTGGGACTAAAGGTATTTGGTGTAGTGCAGTGGCCTGGTGTGTTATTTCAATCGAAATCCACGCTGTTAAATGAGACTAAGTGCTTTGGACACCATCATTGCGTTTTGAGGATTTGCTCTGGGTCCTCCAGTTTCGTCCACATCTTAAAGACAGTTGGGTTGGTAGGTTAATTGGCTATTGTAGATTGGCCCTGGTATACCCAATGACCTCTTGCAGCAGGCCCAGTCCACCTCAAGATTCCCCTCAACCATCTTTCACATTTCTGTAAGACATAAAAGAAGGCCATTTCAGCCCATTGAACAATTCTATTCACCTACTAATTATACTCTGACTTTTACTTCCCACATTTCGTTCAACCCCATCTCAGTTCAGCCACTCACCTACATTCAAGGGACAATCTACAGTGGCCAATCAATCTATTGACCAACTTCTTCCCACCCTGCTTCCTGTAAGGACTCCATCCCCTACTCCCAATTCCTCCGTCTACGCCGCATCTGCTCCACGGATGAGGCGTTCCACACCAGGACATCTGAAATGTCCTCACTATTCAGGGAACGGGGGTTCCCCTCCTCCACCATACATGAGGCTCGCACCAGGGTCTCTTCCATACCCCGCAACACTGCTCTCTCTCCCCATCCCCGCACTCGCAACAAGGGCCGAGTCCCCCTAGTCCTCACCTTTCACCCCACCAGCCATCACATACAAAAAATAATCCTCCGTCAGTTTCGCCACCTCCAACGTGACCCCACTACTAGCCACATCTTCCCATCTCCCCCCATATCTGCCTTCCGCAAAGACCGCTCCCTCCATAACTCCCTTGTCAATTCTTCCCTTCCCTCTCGGTCCACCCCCTCCCCGGGCACTTTCCCTTGCGGCCGCAGGAGATGCAACACTTGTCCCTTTACCTCCCCCCTCAACTCCGTTCAGGGACCCAAGCAATCGTTCCAGGTGCGACAGAGGTTTACCTGCATCTCTTCCAACCTCATCTATTGCGTCCGCTGCTCTAGATGTCAGCAGATCTATATCGGTGAGACCAAGCGGAGGTTGGGCGATCGTTTCGCCGAACACCTCCGCTCGGTCCGCAATAACCTAGCTGACCTCCCGGTGGCTCAGCACTTCAACTCCCCCTCCCACTCCGCCTCCGACCTCTCTGTCCTGGGTCTCCTCCATGGCCACAGCGAGCAGCACCGGAAATTGGAGGAACAGCACCTCATATTCCGTTTGGGGAGTCTGCACCCCGGGGGCATGAACATCGACTTCTCCCAATTCTGTTAGTCCTTGCTGTCTCCTCCCCTTCCTCAGCTCCCTTGCTGTCTCCTCCCACCCTCCAGCCTTCCGGCTACTCCTCCTTTTCCCTTTCTTGTCCCCACCCACCCCCACCCCTGATCAGTCTGAAGAAGGGTTTCGGCCCGAAACGTTGCCTATTTCCTTCGCTCCATAGATGCTGCTGCACCCGCTGAGTTTCTCCAGCTTTTCTGTGTAACAATCTATTGACCAACATGCTTTAAAGTTGTGGAGGAAACTGGAGCATCTGGAGGAAACCCATGTGATCATGCAAACTCCATCTATGCAAACTCCACATAGAAAGCATCCAAGATCAGGAGTGAACCTGGGGTCTAGACTGGTGAAGCAGCACCTGAACTAGTTATGCCACAGTGCCATTCTGTCTTTCTGAAAACTGATGTAATCAGATTTCCTGTGCTAGTTCCACAGCAATGGAGTAAGTGAAGCAACATCTTTACGGGTAGTGTCTATAAAGGAACTGCAGATGCTGGTTTAAATTGAAGATAGACACAAAATGCTGGAGTTGCCCAAAAGGTATGGGGAATGTTTCAGGTCGAGATCCTTCTTCAGACTCCTGACGAAGGGTCTCGATCCAAAACGTTACCCATTCCTTTTCTCCAGAGATGCTGCCTGGCCCGTTGAGTTACTCCAGCATTTTGTGTGTATATCTTCATGGGTAGCCTTTGAATGTACGTCCCTTACAAACATTTATCATTCCTTGGTCTTTATGCTCCATAGAACATTGTTGTGGGCTCTGGTTCTGCTGCATTTTAATATGCCAGTTTATGCATCAAATACTTACAGAAAGCAGCTTCTTCCATTCGAATAGTTCGTTGAAATAATATCTAAAAATAATATTCAAAATGATGAGGAATCTTTGCAAGGTAAATTATGAAACCAGAACATTTCTATTATGTCGCTAACTTGAGGGTATAAGAAAATCATTTAAATGAGAGGATGGAATCACTGATTTGATGTCCAGATAATTTGTAACCAGAAACAGTTATGAAGTAGGGATACACTGCAGATTTATAAAGAACAACAATAAATATTTGAAAGAAAATGAGCAGGCAAAATATAAAGAGCATACAACTGGACAAGTCAGAAGAAAATAGAACATAAGTACATATTGTCTCTGAGCCTATTTTCCTTAATCTTCCAAATTCCAGAGAGTAAAACCTCTGCTTGTTTATTCTATTGGTCTTCTTTTGCAACCAAATGCTCTCAACTCCCCTGCTTTCAATGCCACCTACAGTATCTTGATTCCAGAGGCACACTTGGATACAGGGCTATCTCATTATCTAAGTTGTTCATCAATGTGATGAATGGATATGTCCCCAGCATTGTTCCTTGTAGGACACCACCAGCCACATCCTGCCAATTTGAATACCAGCCCATTATCCATGCTCACTGACATATTGCACAGCCACTTTGCTAGCCCATCAATAATCTGTCTTTGATTCTATGAACTTCATTCTCAGTTGACTTCCTTTTGAGAGGCATTGGCAACCTTCTGGATTCATTATAAACAAACGTTCATAGGTTTCCATGTTCGCTCTTGGTTTCATTACCTTTCCCAAGAATTCAATCAGATTTGTCATACATGAGCTACCCTTGAAATTTTTCAAAATGTTCAGACACACTATGTATACTTGTACATTCAAGTAATTTCTCAACTACGCAATGCAAGGTGAAATGGTTTATAATTTTCTCATCTTTTTAAAGAGGAGAGTATTGAGCAGAGTACTGTTTTACAATTTAACAACATGGTTCCTGAATTCAAGGAATATTAGAAGATTATGGTGAGGCACTTACTATGTTCTGGGTAGCAAAACTGATCCTGGGAATGTATCAATATTTAGTTATTTTGACAACTATTGTTGTTTTGTTCATTTGGACAAGTCCTCTTTCCTGATTCAATACGGCTAATGTTGGCCAGTGGTTCTGAATATCTAACCATTCAATTTAAAACAAGGACATTTAAGTGATGGATTAACTTAGCGGGTCGGCCAGCATTTCTGGAGAACATGGATAGGTGACATTTCGAGTTGAGACCCTTCTTCAGACGTAACCTGAAACGTCACCTATCCATGTTCTCCAGAGAAGCTGCATGACCTACTGAGTTACTCCAGCACTTTGTGTCCCTTTGTACACTAACCAGCATCTGCCTATCTATGTTTCTTCAATCAATATGAATGAAGTCCCAGAATAATGTACACACTGTTTGAGTCTACTTCTTGTGGACTGATTTGGAATCCCAAGCACTGCACTCAGTAATTGGTGCACAGATCCTGAATCAGACCAGACTTGGGTAAGATCGGAAACTATTTCAATGAGGATTCTCAGCCTTCAGATTAGGAGGAAAACAGGGAAATACATTTTCTGAAAAAATAGCTTTGACATTTTTAATTGTTAAATACTTTTCATTCAATATATTTTTAGTTGTGAACAGCAATTTTTTGAAAGTTATTCACTTAGTTTTAGTTTGTAAATTTCTCTGTGCATGAGAGGTTTGAAACCTGCTTACTTCAATGACAGCCGTGATAAGACAAAGTGCACCTACAACTTTGCCTCTGCCAAAGCCTGTCAGGTATGTCCCCAGGACCTCTGGCCTATTCTGTCAGAGGCCCAGTCGCCATCTACATCATCATCCAACACAAGGATGCAAAGGGCAGTGTGATTGCCCTTCACATGTAGCTCAAGTAATTGTGGCTGCATGGAGTCAGCTTGCTCATAAGGTGACAACCCAGTTCATCATGATCAGGCCCTAGATGGGTTCATCAGAATATGGGCATGGTATCCTCTTGAAAAAACAGTGATGGGAATTTATCATGTCTATTATTTCATTGTTTTCCTTTGCAATTTTCTCATTGTCCATTTTTAAGGGGCCTGTATTTCTTTTGACCACCCATTATGTCCAAATATAATTGAAAAGCGTTTTGTGTTGATTTTGTTATTCTTCCCGAATCTCTTATCAAGTTATCCTTTTGTAGCTCTCATTAGCATTTTTATCAATTTATGCTGCCCTTTGCCCAATACAATCAGATATGTTCTATGCAATTCTTGAGAACACTAAATTTGTTCTGGGCCCTCCATTGGGGCAACATAAATGCACATCTACAGTATTATCAATTAATTATAATCCCCATTTTACCATAATTTCTGAAATGTCCATATGCACTTGTGGCCAGCAAACAGCCTTCATAAGACGTGAGGTCCTCAATGGTGTGAATTAGAGCAGTTTTGCCTGACACCAGGCAAATGAACCCTCCTACAGAAAGATTCTCTTTAAAATCTCTAACTTGTCATTTGTCCCCTTGTTCCCACAAACCCCCCAACCACCTGGATGCTCCTCCCTGCTGCTGAACCTTAGCTCAATTGTGTAAGCAATCAATGCCACCAGCAGAACATTATAAGATCATAAGACATCGGAGTAGAATTAGGCCATTCAGCCCATCGATTCTGCTCTGCCATTCAATTATGGTCGATCTACAGTATATTCCCTAACATTCCCGTTCTCTTGGCTTCTCCCCGTAACCTTTGATGGCCTTAGTAATTAAGAACCTATCAATCACTGCTTTAAAAGTACTCAACAACTTGGCCTCCTCAGCTGTCCGTGGCAATGAATTCCACAGATTCACAACCCTTTGGCTAAAGAAATTCCTCCTCCCATTCCAAAGGCACGTCCTTTAATATTGAGGTTATGCCCTTGGGTCCTAGACTCTCCCACTACTGGAAACATCCTCTCCACATCCACTTTATTTAGACCTTTCATTATTCGGTAAGTTTGTAATGAGATGCTCCTCATCATTCTAAACTTCAGCGAATGCAGACCCAGAGTAACCAAACCCAACATATACATGAACCCAATCTTTCCCTAGGATTGTTCTCCTAAACTTCTCACTCCAACACCAGCACATCCCACCTTGGTTATAGGGCCTAAAACTGCTCACAATATTCCATCCTGAAATCGGAGAATTCAATGTTTATACCGTTGGGTTGTAAGCTACCCAAGCGGAATATATAGTGCTGTTCCTCAAGTTTGTGTGTGGCCTCACTCTTAGAAAGGTCAGTGTGGAAATGGGAAGGGGAGTTAAAATGGTCCAGTGGGCATTGGGCACTTTGTGTCCTTTTGTGCATTAACCAGCATCAGCAGCCTTTGTATCTACAAAGACATTGGTGAGCTTTCTTTGTGATTGTATCTATGAGCTGGTCCTAGGACAGATCTCTCAGTGAACACAGAGGAAGTTGAAGCTGTTGAATATTAGATTAGATTAGATTAGATTAGATTCGTTTATTGTCATTCAGACCATTCGGTCTGAACGAAATTCTGTTTCCCTGCAGTCATACATATAATTTAAAAAAAATGACAGAACACATAGTCAACACAAATTTAACATCCACCACAGTGAGTTCACCAAACACCTCCTCACTGTGGTGGAAGGCAAAATCTTAAAGTCTCTGGCTCTTCCCTCTTTGTTCTCCCTCTGCGCCGAGGCGACGGTTCGAACTCCGCGGGTGGTCGCTGCCTCGCCACAGCTCAGAGGCTGAGTCAGGTCTCCGCTGCCGCTGCCGCTGCCTCCGCCACAGCTCCAGGGCCGAGCCAGGTCTCCACTGCCGCTGCCGCCGCCGCCACCACAGCTCCAGCCGGGTCAGGTCTCCGCCGCCACCACAGCTCCAGCCGGGTCAGGTCTCCGCCGCAGCTGCCGCTGCCGCCGCCGCCACCACAGCTCCAGCCGGGTCAGGTCTCCGCCGCAGCTGCCGCTGCTGCTGCCACAGCTCCAGGGCCGAGTCAGGCCTCCGCTGCTGCTGCCGCTGCCGCCGCCGCCACCACAGCTCCAGCCGGGTCAGGTCTCCGCCGCCGCTGCTGCCGCCGCCGCCACAGCTTGGGTCCCGGGTCAGGTCTCCGCCGCTGCTGCTGCTGCCGCTGCCACAGCTCCAGCTGGGTCAGGTCTCCGCCGCCGCTGCTGCCGCCGCCGCCACAGCCTCAGGGCTGAGTCAGGTCTCCGCCGCTACTGCCACCGCTACAGCTCCGTTGCCGCCAGCTCCGCCACTAGGCCTCGGCGCAGACGGAGACGGGGGACACGACCGAAGAAAAAGTCGCATCCCCCGAAGGAAGAGGCCAAAGCATGTTTCTCCCACCCCACCCACACACATACACAACTTAATAAAACAAAATTAACTAAAACATGACAAGGAACAAAAACGAAAGAAAAAAAAACAGGCGGACTGCAGGTGGGCCGCAGCTGTTAAGCCAGCGCCGCCATCTTATATCTCCAAATATCTCCACCCTTCATGCTGTCAATGAAGCCAGGTTTTGTGGATTCTTGACTTTCTCTTCCTGAAGTCCACAATCAGCTCCTGCTAAGATTAAGAGCAAGATTGGTGTTCTGACATCATTCAATCAGATTGTCAATCTCTCTTCTGTAATCTGACACATCCGTTACCTGTTATTCATCCAACTACGGTGATATCAAAGGGCGAATTTAAAGATGACATTGGAGCTGTGTCTGGCTATACAGTCATGGGCATGGAGAGTGTCGAGCAGGGAACTGAGACCACAGTCTTGAGATGCTCTTGTGCTGATGGGAATCGAGGAGAAAGTGGTGTTGCCAATGCATTCTGAATCTGCTGATGAGGAAGTCGACATTTCAATTGCATAGAAATGAGCAAATTCTCTGAATTTGGTTATATATTTAGAAGGTTGAACGGTATTGAATGTCAAACTGTAGTCTATGAACAACAGACTGACATATATTTCTTATTGTCCAAGTAGTCCAGGCAGAATGGAGTGCCAATAAGGTTGTGTCCCCTGTTGATTGGTGAATTGTAGTAGGTCCAAGCCCTTATTAAGCCAGGGATTGATATGCATTATATCAAATCTCTCAAACCTCTCAAAGCACTTTATCACCACTGACATCAGGGCCTCCGGTCAGTATGAGGCATGTCGCCTAGCTCTTCTTGGGCAGCCTTATTATGGGTTATTTTCTAGACCTGAAACCAGGGTGAGGCCCCCCATTTCCATGTGTCACACACTTGACACTTGTTCCTCATGGATACCTTACATAGTAAAGATATCGGAAGCTTCTAATTTGGAAATAGTGCATTTTCCAGGGAGATCCTGATTGATGGAGCGTTGCTAATTTTAACTACATCAGATGGATGCAACATTTCCTCATTGTGCAAATACTTGTATGTTGGCCATTTCTTGCTGAAATCCGGTGTACATCAGCATGGATACAAATCTTAGCTCTTTTGTCAATATGTGAGGCCTCTGCCCATTCTCTTTCATAATGTAAATAGGTTTAAGATTTTACCAGCAAACCTTTCATGGGATAGATTACGATGAGTCAATTTTTACACTAATGATTGAGGGGGTTCTTTGGTTTAGAAGTGGGAGGGGTTGCTAACAATTTGAAATGTATTTTAAAAGAAACACTGAAGTCTGAAGAAGGGTCTCAAAACAAAATGTCACCAGTCCATGTTCTCCAGAATTGCTGCCTGACCTGCTGAGTTACTCCAGCACATTGTATCCTTTTGTGTATTAACCAACATCTGCAGTTCTTTGTTTCTACATACTGAATGAAGTAAATGTCTTTGATTCATACTGTATCCTTTAATCTTGAACAATTCAATAGGATCACTGCTGACTATTCTCCTTCCAAATACTGTATGTCAGTTTCAGCATCATTGTATCATAATGGACCGCATATTGGTGCAGCGATATTGTTGCCTCACAGTGCCAGACACCCGTGGTAGATCTTGACTATGGGTGATACTCTGTATGGAGTTTGTACGTTCTTGCTGTGACAGCGTGGGTTCTCGCCAGGTGCTCCAGATTCCTCCTACACACCAACGACATTCAAGCTTGCAGGATACTTGACATGTAAAAATGTAAGTTGTCCCTAAAGGACAGTGCTAGTGTATGGGATAATCGTTGGTCGGTGGGCCGAAGGTCTTGTTTCGACCCTGTATCTCTAAAGTCTAAAGTCTAAATTTATCTCAGCTATTTATCTTGCAATGGAACTACTCTAAGGGAATCTTTATCATCATACCACAAGAACTGGCCCATCGCACATCTGCAAACCAGGACTTTATCCTTGAAATTACATCCTGATTTGGGCTGTGGTCTGTGAATCCACCCAAGATGGTATTTACCTTGTTGTTTCATGATGCTAATCTGGTGACTCATTTAAACTCACCATTAAGCACCTGTTTCCTATCCATTAAAATAATCTCATGTATCTATATTACTACCATTCATTATCCTCTGCAGGCTTAGTGCATTGCATTTCATCACATAAAATGTTATCTGCTACATGCCGCTCCAGCTGCAAACTATTCTAATCCTTTTGTTTTCATCAATGTTTCTCCCCCTGATTGTTTCCAGTGCATCCAAGTTTGGGATTATATGCAACTGTATTAACATAGACCAAAATTGTGGTCTGTTTTTTTCAATGGAAGGAAGCTGAACCTGCGAATGCCATTAAGGGATGAAGCTAGGAAAAATATATGTGGAAATGTTGTGCAAAAAAGGGGATAGGTTAAGTTAGATCTTATAAATGGTGGAACCAATGTTAATTTTAAGTGTGGGATCTGCGGCAGGGCATTAATGAGGTTATTCAAGATACAATTATTGGCATAATGATGCTTTGTGTAGGTGAAGATAGCTGTGTGATGTGCAGGTCAAAGTCACCCATACAATTTGACCTTGAGAGGTCCTTTCATGGCCTCCAGACCTGTATCCCTTACACTCATCTCACTCCATTCAGGACCCAGGGAGCAAAACCCACGTTACATTAGATTTCACATTTATCATCATCAGGGAATGCCCCGGAAAATGACAGTTCTGGTTAGATCCCCAACACCTTGCAGAGTAAAATAATTTTTCCTCATTTTATTTTGGGATCAAAGCATTGATGGCAAGAGCAGCTGCCAGGGGTGGTGGGAGGGGAAGTTGGGACAATGGCATTTAAGAGGCTTGCAGATAGGCACATGGATATGCAGGGAATGGAGGGATATGTATCACGTGCACGCAGAGGGGATTCGGTGCAAATATGTTCGGCACAGACAGGCTGAAGGCAAGCAAAAAAAGAATATGCTACCACACTGTGAGACTGTGTTTCTCTGGCCATGCCTATGGTTTCCTGTTGATGCTCTTGTGGACCCAATTCCACTAGGTCAGCTATGACTCTTCTTGACACTACCAGGTTATGGGATTCAATCACCAAAATGTCACACCCGGGAGAACATTGTGCAAGGTTCATTGTGCAGGACTTTGGTAGAACTCCTTCAAGATCAGGGAGATTAATGAACTGTACACACCTGGCAATAGACTTCTGTTGGCAATACTTGGCAGCCTGAGTGCTGATTGCAGCAGGAAGACAGTGAAAATGTTGTCTATCCTGATTATTGATTAAGTTTGCAACTATTAGGGTAGATTATTCAGCATGTTATGGTAACCCAGTACTGTCTTCCTCAAGAAAGTGCATTGGCCCTAATCTTTCGCCTGTATATAAACGACCAAATAGTATGTTCTACCGCACCCAGAACTATCCGTGTCAAGGACCTGTTGATAGCAGTGTAAGCCGGGTGCTTTGTCCAGACTGAGCACGTATGACAGCTCCTGCCTACTCTGCTTTTTGTCAACTCACGAGAAATGCAAATAAGTCAAAGTTAATATCTTCCACTGACACGACCATGACACAAATAAAAGCTGAACCTCAGCTGCAACAATCCATATCCACAGTTTAGCTGGATTGCACAGTTATTTGCACGTGCATTGAGAATAGAAGAAAAGCCAGTGCCTGAAACAACATCATCTGGAAGTTTGCAAAGTCAAAATGGGGGACATCCCTTCAAAGAGATGCCCTGCACTTACGCTAAATTACAACAGTCCTGAAAATGTTTGTCGGGTATGGGAACACTATGTCCATGCAAAGAGACCAGTGCTGAATGATAGTTGCAGAATTATCGCAGGCCGCTTCAGTTCAAAGTACCCCAACCATACCTGCATTGCTCACTGACACAGCCCCACCTGATCTGTGAATGTGAGGTGTGGCACCTCTCTGGTCTTGCCGCTGTGTGGACATAATCCCTTCACAGTTTGGTGAGACTAGCTCAAAGCTTTACATTCAACCCATCGATAGAAAGATGGAGGGCTTTCATGGATGGAGTGGAGAGAAAAATAGTTTATTGATGAGGACTAGACTTTGACAGTTTGGCAACCTTGTTTCCTGGTGAAAATGTCGTCACATCTTACTGCAAGCAAACTGCTTCCACTTTCTTGTGGTGATACTGTCTGAATGTTCAGTCCATTTGCCACTGGTAGAGGAACAAGTTTTTTTACTTCACAGTAAGGTTCTCTTAATGATCAAAAACCTTCCATAGGTCAGAGCATAAAAAAACAAATCTGTGCTTTAACAATTAGACAAGTTCTTCCAAGAAACTGTGGAGGCTTTCCTGATCAAAGAGTTACCGAATACAAAACCATAATTGGCCAGGTAATTCAAAGTGCATTTAAAAAACAGATGTAGATGTTAGTGAGAGTAGTTGAGGACGCCAAACTTTCTAAGCTTCGTAAGGAAGTAGAAGCATTGGTGTGCTTTCTTGTACAATGTTTTGATATGGCTGGTCCAGGACAAGTTGCCGGTGACATTTATTGCGAGGAACTTGAAGCTTTCAACCTTTTCGACTTTGTGGCCATCAGTGTAGACAGAGGTATATGTACAGCTTTGCTTCCTGCTGTCAATCACAATCTCCTTTGTCTTGCTGCTATTGAGGGAAAGGTTGTCGTCATGGCGCCAAGACACAAGGTTCTCAATCTCCTTCCTGTACTGGATAGTTATATGGATGGGAAGGGAATGGAGGGTTATGGTCTGAGCGCAGGTATATGGGACTAGGGGAGGTTATGTGTTCGGCACGGACTAGAAGGGTCGAGATGGCCTGTTTCCGTGCTGTAATTGTTATATGGTTATATGGTTACTCCTTCTCATCATTATTTGATATCGGCCCACTATGATGGTCGTCTGCGAATTTATGAAGTAAGTTGTATTTGTATTTGACTGCAGTCATGGGTGTATAAGAAGTAAAGAAAAACGCTGTAAACTCATTCTTGTGGGGTACGAGTTGAGGATTATCATAGAGGATGATTTTTATTTTAGGATTATGGGACAAATGTGGGTAAATGGGATGAGCATAGATGGGGCATTTTGGTCAACATGGACAACTTGGGTCACAAGGCCCATTTCCATGCTGTATGACTCTATGACTTTGTGAAGTTCCTTGTCTCCAGTGCTGATTACAATTTTCTTTGTAGGTATGTTGAATCCTGCCATTAAAGTTTCTCAGCAGCTTCCTGCCATCACTATTACTGTCACCGTGGTAGGAAATCCAAAACTGATACATCAGCAAAGGAAGCAAGATTTACAAAATTTATCCTAAGGATTAATCTGGCATTGGAGCAAGACATTCAAATTGGCAGCATTTTATAGAAAATGGCTATGGTAACAGAGAAAATTGCAGTGACTGAAATGTATTGGTGTGCAGCTGTTATCTAGACAGACAATCAAGTGGTTTTGATGAAGCTGCTCATTTGTCATCAACAGTGTTGTTTCAATTCAAATTCACGCCCTTGAACAATGACACGGAAATCATATGCACCAAAATAAATTCAAAATGCTCTTTGCTCAGGACAAGGCACTAGTGTAAGGAATTAATCATTTAACTGTTTACTCTGAGATAGTATTTGATAAAAGCTGGAAAGTTGTACAATGTGCAGGAATGTTTATATCTGTTCTAATCTTGGTATATGTTCTCCGTTCCATCGCGTTTATTGTTATAAGCTTAATATGTTCTTTAAATAGAATCAACGTGATAAAAAAATGAAAAACAAAAAATGTTGGAAACATTCTGCCGGTCAAGCAGCATCTGTGGAAGGAGAAACAGTCAGGGTGAATTGCACCAGCAATCTTTAGCTTTTCAACAACGTAAAGAAGGCTTGAGGGATGTTGTAACTCATTGGATTATGACCCTGCCCTTGCATCAGACCCATAATTATCTCTTCACATTTACAATAGTAACTCATATGCTTTTTAAATATATAAACCTTTTATTTATTTTTTGTGTCATAGCATAGAGTTTACTCCTTGCATATAACCTACTTGAAACCCCTCCAATCTGGCTTTCGTCCCCTCCATAGCACAGAAACTGCTCTCCTCAAAGTCCTCAACGACCTCCTCACCTCTGCTGACACTGGTTCCCTCAACATCCTCATCCTCCTCGACCTGAGCGCAGCCTTCGATACAGTGAACCATAACATCCTGCTCACCAGACTCAAAGACCTCGGCATTGAAGGCTCTGCACTCAGCTGGCTCCGTTCCTACCTTTCCAACAGATCCCACTTCATCTCTCTCCACAACCACACCTCTGCTACAGCCATAGTCACTCAAGGCGTTCCCCAAGGCTCCGTACTCGGCCCCCTCCTCTTCATCATCTACATCCTCCCCCTTGGTCAGATACTCCGCCACTTCAACCTGGACTTCCACTGTTACGCCGATGACACCCAGATCTACCTCAGCACCAAATCCCCCCACACTCAGCAAAATCAATAACCCCACTGTCACCATCGACGGCACCACTGTCTCCCCATCTCCCCAGGCCCGCAACCTTGGCGTGATCTTTGATTCCACCCTCTCCCTTGAGCCTCACATCCGCCATGTCATTAAAACCTCCTTCTTTCATCTCCGCAACATCGCCAAACTCAGACCCTCTCTCACACCTCCCGCTGCTGAAAGACTCATCCATGCCTACATCTCCTCCCGACTGGACTATTACAACTCACTTCTCCTTGGCATCAGCTCCACCTACATCAACCGACTCCAACTGGTCCAGAACGCAGCCGCCCGACTCATCACCCGCACCAAATCCTGGCACCACATCACTCCAGTCCTCAAACAACTTCATTGGCTTCCCATCTCCCACCGGATCACCTACAAAATCCTTATCCTCACCTACAAAGCCCTCCACCATCTGGCCCCCCCCCATATACTCACTGACCTCCTCTCCCCCTACCAACCCTCACGGTCCCTCAGATCCACATCAGCCGGTCTCCATCCATCCACAAGTCCAACCTCCGCAGTTTTGGGGACAGAGCCTTGTCCAGGGCAGCTCCCAGGCTCTGGAACTCCCTCCCCCAACTGATCCGCAATTCCGTGTCCCTCACCATCTTCCAGTCCCGCCTCAAGACCCATCTCTTCACCTCTGCCTATCCTTAGCCCAACGTCCCCCTCCCTTTTCATCTGTGCATTAATTGCCTCATATTGTGTTTTGAATTGAATTCTGTCTTTACTTTGTGTACTAGTCATGTCTCTACTATTTATTTCATTCCCCTTACATGTTTTTCATCTACCTGCTAAATTTTTGTAAGGGGTCCTTGTGACTCTTGAAAGGCGCCCATAAATATAAAATGTATTATTAGAGTTTTAGTTCCCGATGTTGGGGGAGTTCAGAACCATGGGCCACTGTTTAAGAATAAGGGGTAAGCCACTTAGAACGGAGATGATGAGACACTTTTTCACACAGAGAGTTGTGAGTCTGTGGAATTCTCTGCCTCAGAGGGCGGTGGAGGCTGATTCTCTGGATATTTTCAAGAGAGAGCTAGATAGGGCTCTTAAAGATAGCAGAGTCACGGGGATATAGGGAGAAGGCAGGAGCGGATACTGATTGGGGATGATCAACCATGATCACATTGAATGGCGGTTGTAATGAGCTAAATCGAACACATATCAAGATACAACACATGTTTATTAAATCCACACAGCATTGATCTGCAGGACATTACATTTCCCAGCAGCTACTCATACTAACTAGCGTAGGCAAGCTCTTGATAATATAAAGCACGGAGCTACTAACAAGCACTATAATTCGCTAGTAGGAAATAGCCAATCTACATCTTTCCTTGGAGAAACAAAAGAAGCATCAATGGCTAAGCAATATAGGGGAACATTAATAACACATTTGGGGAAGTTTGTAAAATTACACAAAATCGCCGTATCTGATGGGTGGCCTGCTAACCCGTCCGGTGCGTGTGCGGTATGAATCCTCGTCGGAAGTCCCATTGTTTTGCAAAGTTTTTGAAAGCTTGGCTGGTGAACTGTCTGCCGTTGTCGACAGAAGATAACTGCTTCATAAGTGATAGTTTAAAGTAAGTCCATTTCTAACCAGCCCGAGTAAGAGACAACACGAACCAGGTAGTGTTTCCCATGCCATTCGAATATGTCAGTGGCTAACGTGGACCACGGGAGAGGAGGGACTGGGTGCGGCAGTAAAGGCTGCTTCTGCTGATGTGGTGTCAGGCTTTTGCAGACGGCGCAAACTTTGTTTTTTTTCACGTATGTACTTGGTCATACCAGGCCAGTAAAACATGCTTTGTGCCCTTTGTAGGGTTGCCTCCACGCCGGGGTGGCCCCTGTGGATGGCGTCGAAGTATTTGTCGCGGAGGACGGCTGGGACCACTACCTTGTGGCCCTTAACTATAATCCCGTCCTGTAATACCAATTCGTCGCAAACCAGGAAGTATGGGCAGATTGTTTATCTGGCCAACCACGCTGGATGACTGCAGACAACAATTGTAAAGTCTCATCAGCAGTCGTGTGTTCTGCTAGGCTGCTCAAGTAATCAGTTGGAACATACGATACCTTCATTACTGAGAACTGGTCCTGTTCAGAGAGTTGTTGTTCATTGATTTTGCGTGGGACTCTTGATAGTGTATCAGCTATGTGCATGTCTTTGCCTTGCTTATAGACCATGTTGAAATCAAATCGCTACAGTTTGCATCATCATTCGTTGTAGTCGTACTGGAGCAGTGTGGGTGGGTTTGTTCAAAATAGTGGTCAGTTTCTATAATCACAGACTTCCCAAAGATAAGGTCCTTGAATTTCGTGCAGGCGAAAACCACTGCGAGCAATTCCTTTTTGATCTGGGCGTAACGTTGTTCAGTGTCAGCTAGTGTGCGAGAGGCATAAGAAACAGGCTTGCAGTCGCCATCGGTAGTGGTTTGCAGGCAAGCAGCACCAAGTCCAGACTGGGACACATCGCAGGTGAACGTAACTGGTAAATCCAAAGCAAAGTAGGCGAAAGTAGGTGCGTTAGCCAGCTGCAACTTGAGAGTGTCAAAAGCTCTTTGGTGCTGCAGATACCAGGACCATGCAGGGTCCTTGTGTGTCAGTTCTCGCAGGGGGGCAGAAATGTCGCTGAGGTTGGGAATAAATTTCCCCAGGTAGTTGACCATTCCAAGGATCCTTTTTAGGCTCACGACATCAGCAGGAACTGGCATTTCGTTGATAGCTGCAGCTTTTGATGGGTCTGGTCTGATTCCATCACTTGTGAAAAAATGTCCGACGTAAGTAACTCTGGAACTCGAAACTTGCACTTCAGGGGATTGCGTTTGAGCTGAATGTCTTTGGCACGGTCTAGTACTTTCTTCAGATTGGTGTCATGTTCAGCGAAATCACGTCCGTAGACGAGAATGTCATTAACAATGATGGTGCAAACAATTGTTCCATCGTGCGCTGGAAAACGTCGCTGGTGGAGTTGATGCCAATGGGCATTCTCAGAAATTTGTATTGGCCAAAGTATACCAGGCCTGGATCAAGTCTCTGAATCCCCCTGAACAATATAAAACTTTAAGGTATGGGTCTGCTTGTCTATGGTGCACTTTAAATCAGTGGCCAAGTTGGTGTAAAACATCTCCCCCGTAAGCCCGAAGCATGGCCGAGGCCTTTTCAATACGTTCAGCATCACGATTTAAAAAAAACTCTGATAACGAGATGATGTTGCATTTCGCGCCAATATCAACCTTTGCGATCAAAGGTCTGTTATTCACAAAAATGGTTACCTCATGGTCAAGTTGCTCGTTAGACGAAGGGAGGAGAGAGTGGATGGCAGAACTGGTATCTGTACTTTCTGAGAGCTGAGCGGGGGATGGCAGGTTTTACCATAAGCAACGCAGAACTGCCAACCCGTAGCATGAAAATAGTTGCAATTCTGGTCTCCAATTGGAGGCGTGGGTTCGAATCCCACTTCTGACACCATGTAATGAGCTGAGTCGAACACATATCAAGGTACAACACATGTTTATTAAATTACTTACAGCATAGATCTGCAGGACATTACATTTCCTAGTAGCTACTCATACTAACTAGCGTAGGCAAGTTCTTGATAATATAAAGTGCAGTCACTACTAACAAGCACTATAAATTGGCTAGTAGGAAATAGCCAATCTACAGCTGTGCTGGCTCGAAGGGCCAAATGGCCTACTCCTGCACCTATTGTCTATTCACAATTCCGTCTCCACAAACCTTTTAATAAATTTGCTTCAATGAAAAATGAGCAGTTTCTATGTTTTCACACTAGTAAGTGGGATCATTTTTAGTTTTAAACAATGAAAGGAAATTGTGCAACAAAATGGTGTCTTAAACTACTCCCATTTTGAGTCAGAAGGCTATTGCAAATCCATTGAGCCTAACAAGCAAAAATTAATCGTGCTCTCAAAAGCTTACCCGTTGTGACAAAAATAGTACTTGTGTGTAGAGACCTGTTGAGTCAAACAGACTGTTTCACTAAATACTAAGAGACAATTTTACATCATATTACATCACAATTTCTCATCATATCCAACCACCTCCTTTTTACATAGAAACATAGAAAATAGGTGCAGGAGTAGGCCATTCAGCCCTTCGAGCCATATTCAATATGATCATGGTTGATCATTCAACTCAGTATCCCATACCTGCCTTCTTTCCATACCCCCTGATACCTTTAGCCACAAGGGCCACATCTAACTCCCTCTTAAATATAGCCAATGAACTGGCCTCAACTACCTTCTGTGGCAGAGAATTCCACAGATTCACCACTCTCTGTGTAAAAAATGATTTTCTCATCTCGGTTCTAAAAGACTTCCCTCTTATCCTTAAACTGTGACCCCTTGTTCTGGACTTCCCCAACATCGGGAATAATCTTCCTGCATCTAACCTGTCCAACCCCTTGTAAGTTTCTATAAGATCCCCCCTCAATCTTCTAAATTCTAGCGTGTGCAAGCCGAGTCTATCCCGTCTTTCTTCATATGAAAGTCCTGCCATCCCAGGAATCAGTCTGGTGTACCTTCTCTGTACTCCCTCTATGGCAAGAATGTATTTCCTCAGATTAGGAGACCAAAACTGTATGTAAATCCCACACTGCCTGTTTCTATCTTCTTCCAAAAATTCACAAACTGGACTTCCTTTGTAGGCCCATTGGTTTGGTCTATTCTTGCCACATTGAACTCATCTCCTCATAACTTTGCTCCATGTTTTATCTCACCTTATCCAGTATTTTCAAGGTTCAAGGCTTTAAGGTCAGTTTATTGTCACATGTACCAGTTAAGGTACAGTGAAATTTAAGTTACCATACAGCCATACTAAGTGAAAAGCAACAAGACACACAACCACATAAAAGTTAACATAAACATAAGCATGCAAGAAACCACATGCTGTCCATCCTTTCAACAACTTCCAATTCCTTAGTCCCCACCACCTCATCCCTTCCTATGGATGTCCAGAACCTTTATATATCCATTCTCCATCAAATGAAGGCCTCAAAGCCCTCCATTTACTCCTGCAACAGAGACCCAACCGATCCTCCTTGATCAACACTCTCCTCTGACTGGTGGAACTCGTCCTTACCCTCATTGTTTTCTTTTGATTCCTCTCACTTTTTTTTCAAATCAAAGGTTTAGCCATAGGATTGCAGAACACATCTTGTTCCAAAGGCACCTCAATTGCATTCCCCAACTCTCCAATCCATTGGAGCTTGTCAAGTTCATAAACTTCACCACTACAGTCCACCCTGCTCTCATCTCTGACACCATCCCTGACAAATGAAACCAGCAATTGTGGATGGAGCCCTCGCACTTCCCGCAGTTCTGCACAAACTATTCTCTCTGAAAATGCTTTGTTCCCTCATCATTCCTTACCCAATCCTCCCCCGTAAATTGGAGGAACAGCACGACATATTTTGCTTGGGCAGCTCACAACCCAGTGATATGAATATTGATTTCTCTAATTTCAAGTAACAATGCATCCCTTCTTCCTCAGTCCCTCCACCACCCTTGTAGTCATACTAGTCTCACTGTCATCCTGCTGAGTTTCACTTTTTGTATCACTTTCCTCACAGCCAACAATGGATCATTGTGGGCTCCACCTTTCCTTGACCATTGTTGATTTTTGCATATCTTTCATTCATTTGTTCTATGTGCCTTCTATATCTCTTGTTTCCCCTCGCCCCTGACTCTCAGCCTGAAGAAGCGTCTCAACCCGAAACGTCACCTATTCCTTTTCTCCATAGTTGCTTCCTTGACCCATTATTCCAGCTTGTTGTGTCTATCTTTGGTGTAAACCAGCAACTGCAGTCCCTGCCTGGAAAGCAGGAAGACTAAGAGAAAAGGGAAGGGTGAAGAGGGTTGGAGACCAAGGAAGGGGAGGGATGGAAAGCCATTAGCTAAGAGGAGATAGAGAGATAGCGGGAGTGGATATTGAAGCAGGAAAGGAATCAGAGTAAGGGTGTGCAAGGGAGGTGGCAAGGGTTGGGTAGATGTGTGTGTCTGTGTAGGCAAAGGGAGAGAGTGCAGGTGTGCGTGCATATATGTTAATCTGAATATGCGCATTAAACCTGTACAGTTGAGCCTTGTTTTTGTGTATTTCCTTCCAGTCATTGGACCAAAAATACACTCAATCCAGCCCCTGTGCTAGCTAATGTGTAAATGCCTACCTCACCTGAAAGTAACTAACACACATCCACATTATTCACTCCCCAGAACTAGAGTGGAAGCATTTCATCCTCAATTCAAAAGGATTGCTTATGACATATGAAGCAGCTACATGGCCATTGTAAATCCTAGAAGCGAAAGAAGTTTGCAAGATAACATAAAATTAATTAAATAAATAAACAAGCCACTTGACTGCATTTACCCTTCTGTTCAAGGTCAACGGTACGATAAAATGAACGGGTTCATGTTACTCTCTGCTCAGTGTCAAGCTGGGGTGGTGCAATGTACAATATGCATCCTAATCCTCAGCTCAACACACTGCCGCTCCACTGCTGGACTCCATTGCTGGAGCTCCACCAGCAAATCTCCAGGAAACCTTCAGTCTCTGGGGAACACAGTCCAGCCCAATGCACGGGCTTTACGTTTGTTGCCTGTGTACAATATTTAACAATTCATACTTTACTCATGAGGAGTAAGATATTAAGTTGATCCTGCCATTGACTGAGAATGTTGTCAATCTGCCACGAGATCGACAGAACACCCAGAGTTCCCTTGTGTTTCGTCATTTCCTAATGAAATGCCATTTCCATTTATCCCTTGCTGGGCAACGGGAGGGAGGTAAAGTCAGCTATTTCCTAAACTAAGAACAGGCATAGCTATGAAGGATGATGCTACACATAACTAAGGAATGCTGACCTGCGCAGGTTGAGCAAGGGCAGCTCCAGGCAGAGTCCAGTTCCGCTAACACCCAGTGCGAAGGATTTGAGATGTGTTCTTGTAAGAATCAGGAACCAAAGGGGTCAGTGTTGTGCCACACACTCCCACTCTGACACTAACTCTGACCCCCACCCTCACCCTGACCTTGACCCTTACCCCTGACCTCCACCTCCACCCCCCAAACTTCCTCCCATCACGCTCGATTCCATCCTAATTACTGTATAAATCTACTTTTGAATAATTATGTTTTGGAAGGAACTGCAAAATAGAATCGGAGTGTCAAGGGGAGGAGCATTAGGAAGTGAGTTTAAACAAACAGAATCAGGCACTATTGAAGGAGGCAAAGACAATCTCGAGTTGTAACTGGATAACATTATCTGCAAGCAGCCTGACAATTTAGAGACAATTAAGGGTTTACACGAAGTGGTGGTTATGTGTCATCCAAGCTAATGTGGAAACAGCTGTTTTTGGGTTGTGTCGCTGAGCAGTGGCATGCAGATGAGAAAAGGAGGGATCTGTATAGAAACTAGTGAGAGAAAGGAGGTGTGAGTTTGGGGAATCATCACTCTAGGTATATAAGGACTAGATTTTCATCCACCACCAAGAGTCAAGGTCAGGGCGGGGGTGAGGGTCAGAGCTAGGGTCGGGTCGGGTCGGGTCGGGGTGGGAGTGGGTGGCACAACACTTTGGATTCCACTGCATTCCTCGATGATGATTGTTTTGCTGATTCTTTAAATTTTAGGTTTTTAGTCAGTTATTTATCTTTTTTCCTCTCTCGAGGAATTGGATCTACAGGAGAAATTTGAGCGTCTAAAGGCCAATATTTAAGTATATGTCTCCACAGTATATCTTTGGCAGAATGTTCATTCCCTGACACATTTTAGTCACGATCATTGTTATCCTGGCCTGACAGCCCATACAGGCATTTTAAGCAGACGTTCTGAGACGGTGACTGAAACAAGAACATCTCCTATTCATTATACTGACATTTGATGAGGTAATTTGTTGCCACCCTTTTCCATCTGAAGACTGATATCGGATAATTGTGCACAAGTCATGGACAAAACCTGTGATCCTGGTGTGTATGTTTTAATTATCTGAATCATTGAGAGATATTGTTTATATTCACCGATTGACGTGCGAGCAATGGAATATCAAGGCTTATTCTGTAAACTGTGGAAGCTTTTCTATCAACAAACATAACTGCACTCACATGATCCTGGAACTTGCAATTGCATGCACCACAAAGCTGCAGGTGGATCATTATTCTTCAGTCCAGACCTCCAAAGTATGTAACATTATACTTTCTTGTTGATACAGGAAAATTGCCATCATTCATTTTACATGCCATTTCATCAGCGCAACGTAATAACTGTGTTCCCGAAACCACGACCAAAAGCAACTTGACATGTGTAAGACTATTAATGAGCAATGAAACATTTATAAACTTTTTCAGGCCAAAAGCATGACTGTCAAAATCAACAGCAGTGAAAGTAAATGTGGAGGCTGAAACAGAATCTGTGGTCTAGAGTAGTGAAACACTGAATATTGATGTTCAAAGGGCTTAGCATTTCCCGGGCAAATTCGTGGTCTATATTTGAAATTTGCAGTAGGCTAATTCATCCAAGTATCCCTTTTAGCATAGGAGACAACATTCTGATAAAAATAATATTTTCATTAAGGATAGACAATTGTGTTTTTTGGTTCACATACCCTCTATTATTAAATGATAGAGGACATGTGAACAAAAAAACACAATTGTAGCAGTTTTGGTCTATTCTACAAGATATTCCACATTGCTTCTCTTGCCCAGAGAGCTAAATTAATTCAAGTTGGTCTTCAGTTTACTTTGGGTTTTGATTTTATCTCTCTTTTCTCTTGTGATCTTTAGCTTCAGAACAGTGAAATAACATAAGCCTGCTTGAATTTCCAAGACATCCTTTCAGAGGAGAGTAAGAGAGTGTGCTGGTAGGAGCTGATGCTGCCAGTGAATTCTGTTAAGACTGTGTTACTCAGAAAGATGTGAACCTGGTGCAGTAAAGAGAGCCACATATATGTCCCGATAGAGGTTTACATTTTGTGAAGTGATCCAGTCTGAGCTGATTTCTCTTCAGGTAGGGATTCCTACGGATAAGGGGTGCTGAAATTCTCCTTGGAATTTGGCATCTTTAAAACATCATCTGATTTCACCTTTTATACCGAATAATTTATCAAAAATTGTTAAGAATTTAGGGATAGCTTTGTAGTTTTCCGGGTAAGAAAATAGGTTGTGTTGAAGTATATCTGCCCAATAGTTTATGCAATCCATGTATCGATGCATGCAAGGTGAGTTAAGAATCTTCTTATGAAGTCATAGGAAAGAAAAGCCTGAATCTTAACTACTGTAGCTTACTCAAGGATTGATGGTGGAGGCTTGCCAACAAATCTCCCCATTCCCCCTCCCCCCCCCCTTCCCTCCCCCACCCTTCCCTTCCCTCCCCCGTGTGCAAAATGGGTTCCCATTTATTTCTACCCTCCACTCATCTTGTTGCCACTCTCCTCCCTCTGTCTTCACAATCTGAAACACTTCAAATCTGTCTCACACCTGCTACCCAGGTCCTGCCTCTCCCCTTTCCTAACTTTCTACTCGCCCCCACTAAAATCATCTGTCGAAGGTTCTCACCCAAACGTCACCTACCCAGCGATGCTGCCTGACCTGCTGAGCCACCCCAGCATCTTCTCCCTCATGTTCTGTGCTGCACACCAAAGGCAAACTATTCCCAGATGCCAGTGGACAGCATGGAAAACAAGGGATGCAGACAGCTCTTCTACAGATGTGAGAACACTATTTCCAGTGTTGAGTTCTGCACCAAAGGTATTGCTCACAATAGGAAAGGTTGTGTAATTGCTGTCGCTAATTAAATATTTAGTGTAGCAAATTCTCAGCTATTTTAAGACCAACATTAACAGCGATTCATTTGCAAATCAGCAGCAAATGCAATCTAATATTCAGAGAAATATCCCATGTTTGGGTGAATGTTACCAAATTCACAAGGAAACAGACTGGGGGGGAAACTAATTTCAGAAATGTTGTGTAATCTCCGGTGTAAACCAGCATCTGTAGTTCTTTTCTACACAGGTAAATTGAAGCTATTGTTCTCATTGTTGTCGTTTAAACATATTGCGTGGAGGGCCTTCTAGCCAACTAAACATAAAAACTGTTGCTCGACATCTCTTACAAATATCCTCTTTGCCTTTCTACTCTGTTACCAGGGAGTTCCCGTGTGCAAGGCCATTGAACACTTGACACATCAGCCTTGGGATGTCTGCTTCCATGTCTACCAGGAAATAGGAGCTCTCTGTTCTCATAGACCTTTTTCCTTGTTACGGTCCTCTTCTCTTCCAATCGTGATTTTGTGCAGACAATGATGTTGAGATCAGATCAGTGAAATACATTTCTAAACACTTTATAGGCTCACAGGCTGCATGTTATTTCTATGGCTTGATGATGATGCTCACTGATTATGCAGTCGTGGAAATGGATATTTTGAGACTCAGGTATTTGCAGGAGCTACTCCCCCACAGTTTTAAGCTTGAGTTTAGTTTAGTTTATTGTCACGTGTACCGAGGTACAGTGAAAAGCTTTTGTTGCGTGCTAACCAGTCAGCGGAAAGACAACACATGATTACAATCGAGCCATCCACAGTGTACAGATACATGTTAAAGGGAATACCGTGAATAAGCATAGTTAAAGTAGGAAATGTTGCTATCGGAGCAGCGATTTAAAAGAGTGGAGCGATTGTAATGCGTGATTGCAAATCCACTTCAGTGACTACCACACAGAGCCTGGGTTGGGCGCCATCTTGAATCACCTCTCTTGATTTTCTGCCAACCAGTGGAACCAGAAGAGAGCAGCTCAGAGGCCACCTGAAGAGGCAGTTCCTGTGCCTGGATAAGTTGACCTTCTACAGGTCAGCTCGGTGCCTGATACACGTCTGGTGCTATGTCAACGTTTGGCTTTCACAAGGAAGGGGGCAAACTACACACGGGACCTTCTGTGAGAAGTGGTTGCTGAAGGGCAATTGATGTTAATATAATTTATTATATTCTTTAATTTTTCTTCAAATATATTGCTTCTGCCTCTTAAAATGGATGTATTAATAAAATGAATATCGCAAAATTTTGATGGATATCTGTTACAAGGGAACAGTTTCAAGGATCTGACTAGTAGAACAGAAAAATGCTCACTCCTCTGTTTAGTTATAAATCCGCTTTATTGGCAAGAGAGAGAACAAAAACGATACTTGTTTCGGTAGGCGCTGAGTCCGTTTTACAGCAACACACCTCCCCCTCTCTCTCTGCCTCCGTCCGAGGCGTTGATCGCGTCTTAACCCGTCAGCGAACCCCACTCGTACATGAACATCAGGCTGGATAACATGAATTCACAAAGGATGTCTCTTGATTCTTTCACCCGTTTCACTGACCCACACTGCTACAGTTTTGTCTGTTGATGCTGCAAAAAGCATGCTCCCATCTGTGTTATAATGTAATTCCATAACTGCTCCACTGTGACCTTTCAATGTAGCATAATTATCGCAGTCGCCATATACATTCCAAAACAAAAAGAGTCAATCAAATCCTGCAGATGCCATTGTTGATCCATTCCAGTGAAATTTACAACAATGAACTACTCCCTCATGACCCGCTAAAAGCACTAGAGGAGCTTAGAGACTCGAGGTCCTTGATCCCGGCTGAGCTCGTATCATTCTCATATCGCAACATTCTGCTTTAAGTTTCCTGTTGGGTCCATCAAAATCCGGCTAAGGGCTCCCCTGCATCAAGGTCAGCCTGCACCAGCGGCATCTTGCTTTGCTATCTTTTTTTACCAAACATTTTCCATTCTATTCATCAGATCCTGCCGACTACGCCAATTGTTACAAGGGAACAGGTTCAAAGATCTGATTAGTAGATCAGAAAAAGGCTCACTCATCTGTTTAGTTATAAATCAGTTTAATGGGCAAGAACAAATACTTGTCTTGGTATGCGCCAGGTCCGTTTTACAGCAGCACACCTCTCTCTCTCTCTCTCTCTCTGTCTCTCTCTCTCTCTCCGCCTCCATCCGCGGTGCTGATCTTGACTCAGACCATCGGTAAACCCCTCCCGTACATGACCTAACTTATGGCTTACACAGGCACAATCAGCCGTTTAAATAACCGGTGGTAAGTCCTGGCCAATAGCGCTGCTCCCAAATTCAAACTATAATCCCCAAATCTGAGGAAGGACATTCTTGCCATAGAGGGAGTGCAGAGAAGGTTCACCAGACTGATTCCTGGGATGTCAGGACTGTCTTATGAAGAAAGACTGGATAGACTTGGTTTATACTCTCTAGAATTTAGAAGATTGAGAGGGGATCTTATAGAAACTTACAAAATTCTTAAGGGGTTGGACAGGCTAGATGCAGGAAGATTGTTCCCGATGTTGGGGAAGTCCAGGACAAGGGGTCACAGCTTAAGGATAAGGGGGAAATCCTTTAAAACCGAGATGAGAAGAACTTTTTTCACACAGAGAGTGGTGAATCTCTGGAACTCTCTGCCACAGAGGGTAGTTGAGGCCAGTTCATTGGCTATATTTAAGAGGGAGTTAGATGTGGCCCTTGTGGCTAAGGGGATCAGGGGGTATGGAGAGAAGGCAGGTACGGGATACTGAGTTGGATGATCAGCCATGATCATATTGAATGGCGGTGCAGACTCGAAGGGCCGAATGGCCTACTCCTGCACCTATTTTCTATGTTTCTATAAACAATGGCAGGGGTCTGCATCCAAGCGGGGCCCCCTCGCCCCACACTTTGGGAACAAAGCGCTATCAGCCGCAGACTGGCACATAAAGCAATACACAGCGCTACAGAGTTGGGACGCAAATCAATATACAGAGCACTGCTGGTTTGGCGCCACCAGCTGCAGCGCCATGGGATTTAAATATAGCGCTACCAGCCACAGTGCTATGGGGTTTAAACATAGCGCTATGGCCACAGCTCTATGGGTTGCAGACTGTTCGGGCAAAATTCTCATTTCGCAACATTCTGCTTCAAGTTTCCTGTTGGGTCCATCAAAATCGTAAGAATTCTTTCATTAATAAACCTATGTTCCTTAGGGTACAAATTACTGCCATTACTTGCTGTTGACATCCCTAGCAAAATCCTTCTCTCCACAGATCAATCACTACATATCCCTTGATCCCAGACAGTCTTACACTGGCCTCTTGGATATCCTTCCTCACCTCATCCAAGCTCAGCTTGCACATTGGAGCTTAATGGGCCTGTCCCACTTAGGCAACTTTTTAGGCAACTGTAGGAGACTATGCAGTCGCCACATGGTCACCACATGTTTGCGGGTGGTTGGCGGGGAGTCGCTTTCATGGTCGTGAGGAGTTCCAGCATTCTGGGAACATTATGTTATCCGCGAATTTTTCAACATGTTGAAAAATGAGCGGCGACTAGAATGAAGCCGCCATGGAGAGTAGCTAGACTTCTCGTGCTGTAGGTGGGTCGCCAGGCAGTCCTAGTGGGTTGCCAGGTGATTGAAGGTTCTCGTAGATTCAGCCAGTGGTGACCGGTGAATTTCATTGGCTCATTGGGAAAAAAAAACATAAGCAGTATTTTTCAGAAACAAGGATAACTGACCGGGAATGTTAAATGTCCGCCGAGCTTCACCGCCGTGTATCTCTGGCTTTCTTTTCACCCCGTCTCCCCCCTTCTGCCCCCGCTGGTCCCCTCTTTTAAAGGACTTACCATACACTGTGCTTTAGCCGTCTTAATTACAGCGCCAACCTTCCTGTCCATCACGGTATGCGCCTTGGCTTTGCACTGTGTGAATTTCACTCAGACCCACCCCCCCCCCCCCCCCCTGCTTGCCTTATTCCCTGCCTGCATAAAGGGCTATTGAAGGAAGCGATGTGGGTGTGTGTTCCACTCCGACAGTCGCCGTTCCAGTCGCCGGTTTTTCATGCGACTGCCGGCAACTTGACAGTCGCCGCCTAAAAAATCGCCAAAGTGGGACAGGCCCATTAGTCTATTTAGGAAACCGGGCTTCAAGATGCCTGGTAGACAAAAGTGCTGGAGAAACTCAGCGGGTGCGGCAGCATCTATGGGGTGAAGGAAATAGGCAACGTTTTGGGCCGAAACCCTTCTTTAAGCTGCAGTAACTCAGCGGGCCAGGAAACATCTGTGGAGGGAATACATAGGTGACATTTCCAATGTTGCTGCCTGATCCGCTGAGTTACTCCAACACTGTGTTTATGAAGGAACTGCAGATTCTGGAAAATCGGAGGTAGACAAAAGTGCTGGAGAAACTCAGCAGGTGCAGCAGCATCTATGGAGTGGAAATAGGCAACGTTTCGGGTCAAAACCCTTCTTCAGATTGATGTGGGGGGGGGGATAAGAAAGGAGAAAGGAAGAGGAGTAGCCCGAGGGCTGAGGGAGAGCTGAATAGGAGAGGAGACAGCAAGGGCTACTGGAAATTGGATAAGTCAATGTTTATGCCGCTAGGGTACAAACTGCCCAAGCGGACTATGAGGTGCTGCTCCTCCAATTTCTGGTTGTGCTCACTCTGGCCATGGAGGAGGCCCAGGACAGAAAGGAGGGATTCGGAATGGGGAGAGTTGAAGTGCTGAGCCACAGGCAGATCAGGTTGGTTAATGCAGACCGAGCGGAGGTTTCGGCATTGTCCGGCATCCAACACAGTGGCTTGCTTAGGATTCTGACATCTGCCTGACCTTGTGATGGCCTCTCTATTTAATTATTTTGCTTCTAAACCCTACTTATGATTTCCGCTATTGTCCAAATTTGACTGCTGATTTTTTTGATTATATATCTGCACCTCTTTGTGGAATATTTCCCTCCTTAAATATATTTCATGGTTGTAAGTTACTTAGTAAACATCTGCACCTTAATCCTTTTGCAACTTAAATACTGCTGAAATAATTTTCATTTTGTGCATAGAAAATCTTTACAATTTGCCCTGCATTATCATAAGATTAAAAGCTTACAATAATGGTCTTACTCTGAATGTGGAATTTTTTTTACCCTACCTTAAATTATCCATGAGCTGAGAATCTATACAAAGCACTAAATGTATATTGTTATAATCTTTGGCACTAATTCTCACACATCGAATTAGGAAGCAATCACTAATCGGATCAACAAACGCTCTTCAGGAGCTGCCTCTCTGTAGTGGTTGTAGTGTTTCAGATTCATCTTCTATTTGTATACTGAGCTGTTAAATCATTTATTTAGACTAAGACTATCAGAGAACAAGTTTGTTTAGTATAGCAGTAGATACTAAACTACTCAAAGCATGGGACAAGTTATGTACAGTACCAGTATTACTGACTTTGAAGAACATATCAAATTGCCGGAGGTAAATGCTATTCACCTTTTGCACCCTGTCCTATCTGATTTCCCAATGTATCCTATGAGTGCTATTTCTGCCATCTCACCTCAAGCCTATATTACACGTCAGTTCTTATTTCAGCACATTTGTCTTGCTAAAACAGACCCCCCAATCTCTCTCTAATAATATTGAATGTTATGGTGTGTATCTGTTCTCCTTTCCAGAGACTGAATTCTTCTTGTGCTGTGGGGTATTCACACTTTGACCCAGTATATCAGAATATGTTTACTACTTTGGCCAGCAATCCAATTGTCTGAAGGACAGTAGATGCAATATAGATGTAATCTGGACAAACTTAAAGCAAAATGTATGCTTCACATTTTAGACAGAAACCACACGTAAAATCAAAATGAAATCTCTCAGTAACATTGTAATCCCTGTTTTAGCTGCCACTCTGATTTTGTTATGGAGCCATAATTGAGTTGAACACTCTTTATTTTGTGGTCCTGAGTACAATCCCCTATAAATTGACTAATGTCACCAACGAACCTCCCACCGATGCACCACTGTCAATTTCAATGCTACCCTACCTTGGCGAGTACCTTTTCAAATTGTAATGTTTTTTATAAATCTGTGCATTCACATCATCTAACTCAACCTCCATGTTACTGCAAACCATTTCCAGTGACATGGAGGTGCTGTAATAGAAAAATATGTGCAGGCTTTGGGTCCAACAATATTCAACTGGATTAGAACACAATGAGCTGGACTAACTCAACGGATCAGGCAGAATCTCTGGAGAACATGGATAGGCAACATTTCGGGGTGAGATTCATTTCTATTTAATTCCAAAGGCTTAATATATTTGAATGGTGATACAGAGGCAACAATTTGCCCTGATTATTGACAACAGGTTGTGCATTGTCATTGCAATTTGTGTGTGTCACTGCCTATTTGTTGGTATGACAGCCATTACTCACAAGAAAGCTGCTTATTGGATTCAGAAGTTAAAGACATTTCTGATGCATTGTTATATTATGCCATGACTTCTCATTATTAAACAGTTTACATTTTAAACCAATTACCTTTAGTTTGGTAAGAAAAGTGAAAATACATGTCAATTATTTTAATTTAAGATTGGAAGCAATATTATTCCCCATGAATTTCAATTATCTATATCTATCTATCTTCTATCTATCTTCTGTACTAATACTAAAACTCTCATTTTGTCCTCTTCTGGTTTGCGTTTTTAAATTTGTACAAAAATGGTACTGTGTATCAATAGGAATTATTTGCCACTTTACTCACTGTTCCCCTGTGCTCCAAGCGCACCAAGATTGGTGGAAAATTACAAAAGTTATGAAGGTTTAAAAAATCATGAAATCAGCAGATTGGTCTTCTCGACTGTCAGTCACCATGAAGGTAACGTCCCTTCCTGCATCCGCTGTCAATCACCAGCAGGGAGAATAAAGCTGAAGGAGCTGACTGCGAGTGGGGGTCTGTGTTCTGCGAGCGGGGGGCTGTGTTCTGCGAGTGGGGTTCTCTGTGTTCTGCGAGGGGGGGGGTCTCTGTGTTTGTGTGGGGGGGGGGTTCTCTGTGTTTGGTGAGTGGGGGGCTGTGTTCTGCGAGCGGGGGGCTGTGTTGGGGGGCTGCTGAGTGGGGGGGTTCTGTGTTTGGTGAGTGGGGGTCTGTGAGTGGGGGGCTGTGTGGTGAGTTCTGGGGGGGGGCTGTGTTCGGTGAGTGGGGGCTGTGTTCTGTGAGTGGGGGGCGCGTGAGTGCGGGGGCTGGTTCTGTGAGTGTGCGACCACCACCACGAGCATGGTGCCGATGTGTGCAGCTGGGGACATGAGCCAATGAGTGAGTCTGGAGCCAGTTAGTGCAGTCGGAACCGGGGCCGGGAGCCACTGAGTCCACACAACCCCCCCCCCCCCCCCCCCCCCCCCCACAACCCCCCCCCCCCCCACCCCCCCCCCCCCCCCACACCACCCCCACCCCCCACCCCTTCCACCCCCCACACCACACCATCTCCCTGCCCCCCACACCACCCCTTCCTCCCCTCTCACCCACACAACCCCTCCCCCGCACGGATATTATCCATATCCGCCATTAATTCCAGTCAAACCTTATCCTCCATCTTCGACAAGCATCCCTTGTTGACTCTTTCCTGGTACCATGTCCTTGATCCTAATGCAGGACCACTTTGTGCTAGGACTGAGCCTTCTTTTATGTCCAGTGAATAAATTATTCCTAGAAAACTTAATGGGCAAAAATCCTCCAATTTGTCAATTCAAAAGTAGATTTAATTATTTTAAGATAATCAAAATTTCCTTTTATTGCTACTTAAAAAACTGCATTCCTTTCCTTAAACAACTTCAGGATAACTTGTATTCTATAATCCAATTAGCAGTGTCCAGTTGGCCTGGAGAAGACAGAAAGTACAGGAGTAACCTAACAGGCCAGGCAGCTTCTCAGGAGAACATGGATAGACAAAGTTTCAGGTCAAGATGTGGCCTCTAATACATCGGCGAGACCAAACATAGACTGGGCGATCATTTCGCTGAACACCTTCGCTCAGTCCGCCTGAACCTATTTGATCTCCCAGTTGCTAAATACTTTAATTCTCCTTCCCATTCCCACACTGACCTTTCTGTCCTAGGTCCCCTCCATTCTCAGAGTGAGGCTAAACGCAGGAACAGCATCTCATAATTCGATTGGGCAGCTTACAGCCCAGTGGTATGATTTTGATTTCTCTAACTTCAAGTAATCCCCCTCTCTCTCTATCCCACCACCACCCAAGTCGCACCAGGTTCTCGTTTTCACCCATCAAACAGCTAACAATGGCCTGTTTCCTTTATCATCGTTATTTTTTTGCATGTTATTCATTCATTGTTCTTTATCTCTCTACATCATCGTCTGTATCTCTCGTTTCCCATTTTCATAACTAGTCTGAAGAAGGGTCTCGACCTGAAATATCACACATTCCTTCTCTCCAAAGATGCGGCCTGTCCCACTGAGTTACTCCACCTTTTTGTGTCTATCCTTGTTTACAGTCAGGATCCTTCTTCAGACTGATTGCCCTGGTTGGCCTAACAATGCCTGTGTTTGGAGTGTTATAAATGCCACATGGCTATAAATATCATGTTGAAGCAGCTTGGACATTTAAGTTTATTCCTGGAATGTTAAGGTCTTATTAAATAAAATCAAAAATCAGGTGCTGATAATTAGAAACAAGGGTAGAAAATGCTGGAAATGGTCAGTGTTTCAGCATCAGCAGAAAAAGAAACAGTTCATATCTCAAGGTCCATAACCTCTTGTCATAATTGGGAAAGAAAGACTTTTAATGAAGGGTCTAGGGCCTGAAACATTCATTGTTTCCCATTGTATCGATGCTGCCTCACCTGCCAAGTATGTTTAGCATCTTCAGTTGTGGAATCTGACTTTGATGTCTAAGTAGTACAGAAGCTGGGATTAATGACCCGGAGAAATGAATACATGGCAATTAAGGAATTTCAATTCAGTAAATTAATTCAATGTATAATTAAAATATTAGTATCACTAGTGGTTACCCTGAAACCACTAGATTCCAGATAGAGTACAGTTTCTGTTTACTAATTTCCATTAGTGAGGAACATCTGTGAAATTACACATTATACCTGGAAGCTGGAGTGTGCCATTCAGCTCCCTACGTCAGTTCTCCCACTCAATAACACCATGCTGATCTTTGAGCTCTGAGCCATTTTCATGCAGTATCCCATATCCCTCAATTCCCTTAATATATATTCAAATCTATCAATTTATTTCTGGAATATTCTTGGCAATTGAGGTTCCACAGTCCTCTGAGGTGGAGAATTCCAAACAGTCAAGTCTCTCAGTGAAGAACACTGGGCGGCACTATGGCGCAACGGTAGAGTTGCTGCCTTACAGCGCTTACAGCGCCGGAGACCCGAGTTCCATCTGTCTGGGGGGAGTTTGTACGTTCTCCCCTTGACCTGCGTGGGTTTTCTCTGAGATCTTCGGTTTCCTCCCACACTCCAAAGATATACAGGCTTGTAGTTTAATTGGCTTGGTATAAATGTAAAATTATCCCTAGTGTGTGTAGGATAGTGTTAATGTGCAGGGATCGCTGGTCGGCACGGACTCGGTGGGCTGAAGGGCCTGTATCAACACTGTATCCCTAAAACTAAAACTAAAAAAAAATCTGTTCACTATTGCCCTAAATGGCCCGCCCCTCAGCTTGAGATAGTGACACCTGTTTCTAGAGCTTACAGCCAGGGTAACATGTCAACTCCACCCTGTCAAGTTTCTCGAGAATGTCACACATTTTAATACAATAACCTCTCATTCTTCTAAACTCCAGGGACTATGAGCCAAGTTTGCTCAATCTCTCTTTGGCTGGCAAATCCTCCAAACCAGGGTGAAATCTGGTGAACCTTCACTAACTCCCTCTGTTGTAATATTCTCCTTTATGTAGGGAGATAAGACATAATATAATATTCCAGATGTGGAGTCACTGGAGCTCAATACAATTAGAACAAGATGTCCACATTCTTGCGTTCATGTCCACCAGCAACGAAAGCCAACATAGTGTTTGCATTTTTAATTGATTTATGTCAACCTTCAAGAATTCATGGTCCACAGGGCACAGACAGGACAAAGGAGGTTCTGCTGGAGAAATATGAGTAGCTAGGATCTAAATAAAATGACAGATTTATCCGCTGGATGACTCACTCAACCATGTGCAAATTGTGCATGGGGTCAATAGATCACAACATTTATTGCATTGTTCAAACCTTGGTTTTCTTTCTTTGACTTCTTGCTATATACTTTGACGGCCTTCCTCACTGTCTGCAACTCCATCAACGTTATTGTCATCTGCAAACATACTAACCAACCCTTCTACATTTATGTTATATATGTTATTTAGGTATATGATATAACTATACGTTATCCCCTTATTATGTATCTATGCACTGTAAATGGCTTGATTGTAATCATGTACTGTTTTTCTGCTGACTGGTTAGCATACAACAAGGGCTTTTAACTGTACCCCGGTACACGTGACAATAAACTAAAATAACTAACTAGGTCCAAGTCATTTACATAAACAAACAACATCGCAAACTACAGAGGTCCCAACACAGCTCCCTACAGTCTGAAGAAGGGTCTCGACCCGAAAGTTCTCTCCAGAGATGCTGCCTGACCTGTTGATTTACTCCAGCATTTTGTGTCTCCTTGCAGTATCCTACTGGTTGCAGACCTCCAGCCAAATAACATCCTTCCACCTCATCCCTCGGTCTCCTATCTGTAAGCCAGTTCTGAATCCAAATGACCAAATTACGATTAATCCCATAACCTTCTGAATGAGCCTGTCACGGAGAACTTTATCAAATGGCCTACTAACATCCATGTGGACAACATCCTCTGCCCTACCCTAATCTATCATCTTCATCACCTCCTCAAAAAACTCAGTGTGGGAACAGGCCCGTCAGTCCAACTTGTCCATGGTGAACAAGATGTCTGTCTGAGCTACCCCTTTTTTTCTGTAACTCACTGCAAGACTGCAGCTTGCTATGTCCATGATCCGGCCTAGTAGTCTGACTTGAACTTACACTGCTGTTCTCTCGTTGGTGCTGGCCACAGCTGCCTTGACGGCAGAACCATGAACCAGACTACAGCACATCAAGAAGCCACAAGGTGCTGGAGTAACGCCACGAGTTGGCAGTATCCCTGGAGAACATGGATAGATGACGTTTCAGGTCAGCGCACTTCTTCAGATTGTGCGGGTGGGGTGTGGGAGGAGGGGAGTGGGTGGAGAAAGAACGCTAGAAGAGAGGAGGGGCAAGAAAAAGCATGGCAGGCAACAAATGAAAACAGGTGACGATAAGGTTTTCTGATAGGTAGATTGTTGGACAGAGATGAACGCACAGAAGGTGTTAGGTGGAAGGGTCCTGACCCGAAACATCACCTGTCCATGTTCTCCAGGAATGCTATCTGACCCGTTGAGTTACTGGTGCTGAGTACTTTGTGTCTTTCTTTGGTAAACCAGTATTTGCAGTTCCTTGTTTCTACATTTCAAGAAGGCAGTTTACAGCCATCTTCTCATGGACAATAGGCATGGGCACCACCAGCAATGCCCACAGTTTGTGTATAATTAAAAATAGATGTGCCTTTTCAATTTGAGCAGACGGATTTCCAGACAAGAGTTTAGCACTAATACTGAACAATCACATTCATACATTATATTTCAAAGAAGGAAACCATAAAATGAGTCATTCATAGCCATTTTTGTGAGGTCATGATATAACCCTGGGTGAAGGGCACACTGTTCAGTTCAATAAAAATTAACGGCCATGTTACAATTAATTCAGAACTCACTCCACCCTCTTGTGTTATGAAATGTATGATCAGACATTCAATACAAGTGACACCAATGTGCAAAAAAATGTAGACAGCTTGTTTATGGATATAGATTACAATGTTATCACTGACATTCACAGATATGAAGGTACCGGTACTTGTAAACTATGTATGTGCCGGTAAACCACAGTCCCTATTTAAGGACATTAAGCCTGTGATGTATGTCTGGACTTTTATCAACTGAAACCATGTAAATTTATCATTGCTTGATTAGCGAGCTCCACCCTAATCTCTGATATGGTGGAGATCTCAGTGACTAGCACGGTGAATGATTGAAGGGCCTCATTGCTGTATGACTCTATAACTGTTTAATCATCAACTGCAGTTTATAGAACATCAGATAAACTTGGTTCATTTATCAGATTACTGTCTCTCATAGAACTGTGACTCAATATCAGATTAAATGGTTCCATTGTATAAAAGTAGAATGGTGGGGGTGGGGGTGGGGGTGGGGGGTGGACGTGGTGGGAGAGGGGAAGAGCGACACAATTCAGTTGCTCAAACCTCGTTTAATCTATCAATCAGATAATGGTTGAATTAATTTTCAAATTCATTTCCTCCTTTTAGTAATCTAAGTAGCAACCTTCAAAAGAACAAACCTCTGATTGATAACACCAACTGTGCAAATATTCACCTTGTGAAATGAAAGGGAAGTAAAACCATGTTTGGCTTATGCCCCTGTCCCACGACACAAGAAACTGCCAGGTATTCTCAGCTGAAGTTACACACTGTCTGAAGAAGGGTCTTGACCCAAAACCTCACCCATTCCTTCTCTCCAGACCTGCCTGTCCTGTTGAGTTACTCCAGCATTTTGTGTCTATCTTATACTCTACTAATGTTGTTAACTGGAAATGTGTACTGATGTCTTTCCATATGCAACCTCTTTCATTTTACACAGATGCCAAAACATTTGTCTCCTCATACATATTTAGGAAATAAAATATAACCTACTTAAGAAAACCCTGACATAAAGATAAAATATACATAGATCTCTATTCTATCTCATCAAGAACTGATATTTTTTATATTTCTACTGACCTCTAAAAAATTCCACGTCGTTTCAACTGTAATTTCTTCAATAGAAAATAACAGTTGAAATCAGGATAGTTGTTAAAATTGTAACATTATTCGTAGGTACAATGATATAGTGATTAAGTTGGTCGACCAGAATGCTGCACTGTTTATTCAGAAACACGAGTTCCAGTCCTACTGGGGCATCTGCGGATTATAAATTCAATTAAATAAATCTGAGATTTAAAAAACATAGTTAATCTCATTTTAAAGTAACCACAAAACTATCAGATTATTGTAAAGATGCATTTTGATCGCTAATGACCTTCAGGGAAGGAAATTTGCTAATCCTGCCCAGTCTAGCCTGCTCCCAAGCTCATACCTGGCAGATTGCTGTAGGATCTTTGGTAACTCCTAACCTGTTCAATGTACTTAAATGTACTTAACCAACTCCTCAATTCAGGGACAATTAAGGATGGACAACGAATGTCAGCATTGCCATGAATGAGTAAAAAATGAGTTTCAATAAAAGGAACCATTAAACCATCAGACTGCTCCCGCATCAGCAAAGTGATGGAGTGTGCCATGTGTGTCGGAAGGAACTGCAGATGCTGGTTCACACTGAATATAAGCACAAAATGCTGGAGTAACTCAGCAGGGCAGGCAGCATCTCTGGATAGAACGCATGGGTGACATTTCGGGTTGAGACCCTTCTTCAAAAGAAGAGTCTATCTTTGGAGTATGCCGTGAACAGTGTTCTAGTCATGCCCTTGACATAGAAGCTTTGGACTGCCCTTGACATGGAAGCTTTTGACTGCAGCATCGAAGAACGCTAGTAAAAACGGTGCTTGTGGTTGTTCGATGTCCATCATCTCAACACCAGTTCCTTGCTGCAGGAGTTCCAAAAGTTCTAGTCATGTTCCCAGATATTTCATTGACAACCTTCCTTCCATCAAAAAATCAGAAACAAGGACATTGACTGAAAAACATGCAGAAACATTATCTGCAGATGCTGCTTGAATCACTGAGTTACTGCAGAATGGGTGCCTTTCTATCATCATGATTTTAGCTACTTGTACAGCATCATGCATTTTTGCACTCCATTCTACCTAATGAGTATGCGTTGTGTCATTTGGAGTCTAGAAGTATAAGCATACTGTAGGTCATGAAATTTTATTAGCCAACAGTGCTCTGGGACCACGAAGTCTTGCCAGTGGTTAAATGTGTAAAATAAAAACAATCTATATTATACTGATGATACAAGTGCCAAAGAATAACAAGTTACAGCGATTGTAGGGTGAAAATGGTACAATTCCAGCCCACATAAGACTGGGAAGCTAATGATGTTATAAAGGTATTCAGAGAATTTAAATAAAGTCATAAACTAACATTCAGTAATTTGCTGATTGCATGAGTGATGAAGGTTATGTTAGTTAAGTGGTTAAATGAGTGGTAAGATGAGTGGTTAAATTAGCTATATTCTTCTGTGAACTGCAGGGAGCGAAGATTAGATTTGCTCAGCAGTTGGGAAGTAAATGAGGCAGAAAATAAAAATCATGAGATTGCCTTTGAAATATTCCACAGGCACCTCAAACTAAGATGAGATCATTGGAACAATGGATGTGAATGTTAAGGCCTGAGGTAAGAAATAAGCAAATCTGCTGAAAGTTTCCTTGCATGGCCCGGAAGACTACCAATAAATTTGCGTTTCAGGGGGGGCGTAAGAAAGGTTCTTAAACCATGCAGATCATTCGCAGCTTACGGTACCCATGACATGTAAATATCTTTAACCATGACTGGAGAGCTCACGGTATCACAGGATGTAGATGCAGCCAGATCGCAGGCAGCCATCATCAGAGAGATGAAAACATTGAATACCTAAATTGCCAACCTTCAAATCAGTGAAAGGGAACAGATTTGATACAGTTAGATGATAAAACAAAAAATATAAAACAGGGATGTGCAGCAGATGTGGATGCCTGCACAAATTTACAGAGACAATAAAATGTCCTGCATACAGATCAAATTGCAGATTAAATGGTGACCTCAACGTCTGAGAAAAAATGTCCAAAATGAAAGGAGGAATATTCAGAGACAATGGAGAAACAATATGTAGAATCCAAGATGAAGGAATGGAATCCAGAACATGGAATGGAAGATGGCAGAGTTTGAAGATGCACTGGATAATGGAACCATGCTTATTCAGTGTTCATCTGTGGCAGTGATAAAAGAACTGAAGCCCACTCTGCAATCAAGATCCCTAAAAAAGGATAAGAACCAAATCCATAATTATAAACCTATAGCTAAAAATGGTGCACATGTGCAAATTAATATCATACCATCTAAAAGAGTGAGATGATATCTAAGAACTGCACACGAAACTCATAAACACCCGAACCAGGGAGGCTATTGTGAAGCGAAACAATGTCATACCAATTGAGAATGGAAGATGTCAAATTCCACATCTTGAAGAGATACACCAAAAGGAAAATAAATTGTATGTTCAATGTTACACACTAAGGAGGACTGAGAAGAACAAAGAATTATACTTGACCTCAGAAAAGAACGAGATGGCAGAGATAAAAAGGAGAACAATGTAACCTGCTGATTGTAACCTGCCTGTTATAGGAAGACAAGCAGTCAGAGCATGTACGCAGGAAGCTTTGATTAAATAATTGAATGCTCTGAAGGTTTTGAATACATTCCCATTAAAATCACTCAGGTGAGAGGTTTGCTGCCTCTTTGACCTCCTTCCTCACTGCTCACCTACGCCACAGCTGACCTCCTCCTCAGAGCCATTCTCCAGCATTATCATTATGTTCCTTGATTCATTTGAAACATTCTTCAAAACATTTAGACAGATACATAGATAGGACAGTTATAGAGGGGTCTTGACCAGACGCAGGCAGGTGGGACATGTTGATCGGTGTGCGCAAGTTGGGCCGAAGGGCCTGTTTCCTTGCTGTATGATTCTATAACTCTATATGACGCTATTTCCTGAATATGCAGAAACCTATCGACCTATTTTGAATGAACACAATGACTGAACTTCAAAAACCCCATGGTAGTAAAACTATAGACTTTCAAAAGTTCACTCCCACTCACACTCCCCCTGGCATTCCCACCACTGAATCAAGATGCTTTTCCCTATCTCAGTTGTAAATGGACTACTCCTTATTCTAAAACTGTGCTCCCAACACCAGATTCCTCATTCAGGTAAAACATCCTCCTTGCATCTCTTCCAGTTCTTCCAAACCTCAGAGATAACGGCTGCAGTATGGGCGAAAGCTTCTCACTATCCACACCATCATTGACTCTCACAATTTTGTATACTTTTATCAAGTGTCCTCTCAGCCTCCTCCACTGCAAGCAATATAAAACCCAGCCTATACTGTTTCTCCTCACAGCTAAAGTATTCCAGCCCAGAAAACATGTTGGTAAATCTCCTCTGCAGTGTCTTCATGTCCTTCCAGCGTGGCAACCAGAACTGCATACTAAACCTCAGCTTTGTCCTAACCAAAGCTTTATAAAGCTGTTTCACGGCCTCCTGCTCTATGCCCCTATGAAGGTCAGCCAGAATCCAGTAACCCGACTTCACCCCTTTATCTCTCTGTGCTGCCACCTTCAGGGATCTGCATGTATGAACCTGTATATCAATGTCCTTCTATTTCTCAATATTCCCGAGGGTCCTGCTATTCACAGTGTATGTCCTATCCTATTGGACTTTCCAAAATGCATCCCCTGTTATGAGCTGCAAAATATGTGATTATCCAGGAGGAATAGAGCACCATGAGCCACCAGGTTGATGGCAGTCCAACCCTTCAACCCGGGCACTTTAGTCCAGGTCATGGCCTGGCTAGGTCTAATAACTCATGCAGCAATGGTCTCATCTGCAGCTCCATGTGAATGCTATTGGCATGATTCTATTTGCTTTTAAAAAAGATTTTTATGAGCATTCAATAGTTTTGTTTAGAGATACTGGGTGGAAACAGGCCCTTTGGCTCATCGAGTCCAGCGATCGCCATGCTCTAACACTATCCTATAGATTAAGAACAATTTATAATTTTTCCAAGCTAATTAGACTACAAACTTGTACGATTTTGGAGTGTGGGAAGAAACCTGAGCACCTGAAGAAAACCCACCCAGTTCACGGGTAGCCCGTACAAACTCCATACAGACAGCACCCGTACTCAGAATCAAACCCTGGTCTCTGCAAGGCAGCAACATTACCACTGCGCCACCATGCCACACAATTATGGGTTAAAAGAGGAAATGCGAAAAATATTTTTAAATTCGAGCACTATGTATGGAATAGACATTACAGGTCATTGACATTGTCAGAACTGGCAAAAGTTATAAATATAACAATCTTAAATTGTTCATTAAGTTTGGAGAGCAAAGATAAAACAAGATGGGTTGTTTGTACTGGTTAAAAGCTGGATTAATAAATTACAGACAAAATGAAGGTGCAAGAGGTGTGATCATGAAATAAATAATGAGACAAGAATGAGCTCAATGGAGCTACAGATTGCAAAGGCAGAATCATTCCCAACACCTACTGTCTGTACAAGTGGTATCAGGGTTATAATCTGAAATTGCTGGGTCTGAAACAGAATCTGAATCTGAAACACTCAATCGACAGCAAAGATTCTGGACGTTGGGCTTCTGAGGCAGGAGACCAAGGACAAAGCAGTCATAGTGAAACAGTGATTTCACTACGACTGAATGGCAAGTCAAGTGGCAAGTGGCTGTAAACACAAGGTCAAGCTTACAGAATAATTAGAGATGCCCAGCAAGAAGGGTCTCGACCCGAAACGTCACCCATTCCTTCTCTCCAGAGATGCTGCCAGTCCCGCTGAGTTACTCCAGCATTTTACCCAAGAGATTAGAAGAGTCAGGTTAATATTTCAGAGATATTTGCAAAGGGACTGTCCCACTTTCACGACCTAATTCACAACCTTTTTTACTCGTGGACATTTTTCATCAGGCTAGAAAAACGCCCCGACCTACTTGATGTCACGAGTACCTACGACTAGCATCACGGCCTGCTACGACCTACCTACAACCTCCTACGACCTCGTGACGACCATGCTGCGAGTATGAGGCAAGGGCAAACTCGGCAGAGGTCGTGAATTAGGTTGTGAAAGTGGGGCAGGCCCTTAAGAAATACTTGGATGATCACAGTCACATCATGTAAATAAACCTACTGTAACTGACTTCATTACTTTTCCAGTTGTATTCATGACTACTTTATCTTTCTGCACCTCCCTTTCAGCCTCTGTTAAAGCTGCAGGCAGATCTGTGCCTTTTAATTGAATAAGTGGGACCATACAGTCGCTGGTGCCTAGAAATTAGATAATTGTCATAAAAAATAAAACATTTCTGGGAATCAGGGACATCATTTGTGCCGCACAAAGTGGAGATTCTCATCCTGGTTGTCTGTGTGAATGATCTGTAATGCACAGGAGGCCCCAGATTTGTACAGTGATGTGGAGCGAGCATCAGGTACCTGGACGCTCCTGTGTACTTTTCACTTGCATTGGAATGGTAGGTGAGGTTTTTTAGTCTAGTTTAGTTTAGAGATACAGCGCAGAAACAATTTGTACATTCTCCCCATGACCTGCATGGGTTTTCTCCAGGTGTTCCGGTTTCCCCCAACACTCCAAAGACGTACACATTTGTAGGTTAATTGGCTTGGTAAAGTTGTAAATTGTCTCTAGTTTGTGTAGGAGTGTTAGTGTGCGGGGATCACCAGTCAGCGCAGGCTCAGTGGGCCAAAGGCAGAGACAGCTCCCATAGTCAGCATCGGACCCGGGTCTCTGGCGCCGTAAGGCAGCAAATCTACCGCTGACCCACTGTGTCGACCTGTGTGTACATCTAACCTCAAAAGCAGCTCTCAATATGCTTGTCAGGCCTGCGTCTGTGTGACTTAAAGGGAATTCCTTGAGCAAGTTTCAGGCCATGCTGGATCCCAGGTTGTCCAGCAGCAGCTGATTCTCCCGGCACCACCACCTTCACTGCAGGGTAGCAACTCAACTCTACTAATTACCTTCTATCTCTCCTCTGAACCCATCACCTGCCAATATCATGTCTCTCATCCCGTCCATTCACCAATGTTCCCATTTATCGTTCTCCCTTCCTGAACTTACCTGACATTTTCTCTTTACCCGACATCTATCTTCACCGACCATCAACCAAAAGCCCTCACACCCGAGTCACTGACTCATCCCTTGATTGTATTTGCTCAACCCTGATGTAAGGACTTCCAACTTTAACCAACATTCTCGAATCTCCATCCTAATCTGTTTGTGTTTTCTTCACACCTGGCTTTCAATTATCAGCAAATCTGGATAATATGCGCCCAATTCCTACATATATATATCATTGGTATATATTTCACACAATCCATTCACTGCAATAAGTCACATTCCCCTCTAAACAAAACTATCAAAAAATAAAATGTAAGAATTATTATGGAATGTTTTGAACATCCCAAAACTCTCAGAATAATTCGAGAAGAATTAGGTATTTTACTTTTTTTTAAAGTTGGAAGCCAACAGTTTAAAAATGTTTAAACATATGGAGGTATAATTATCTATTAACACTCAAGCAATTTCAAAAATCTACTTACTGAATATTTTTGCAGTTGTATCCATCCATGAAATCTACTGTTGAAGCACATTTTTTGCTAGGTCTACATTATGGGAAATGGGTCCTTTACGGCACAGCAACAGCATGACAGTTGCAAATGTAAAAATTAATCAGCTTCACCAGCATTTTACCCACATCCTTGTTAATAGAACATCACATTTCCTCTCCTACTGATCCCGCTAACTGGTATATAATTTACTCTCTTTACTAAGTTCTTGGATGACTGAATTATCTTCTAAAATGCTTGAACATTTTAAGATAATGGGGTCCCCGCAAAATCAAACCGTATTCAATTGCTATCTCTATAGATTCATCTTGAAAACAATAACAAGGATCAAGGCCATGAAAAAGATATACTGACCGATATTTGGATATGAAGTGTTCAGTTTAGTTTAGAGACACAGCATGGAAACATGCCCTTCGGCTGACCAAGTATGCACTGTCCAGCAATCCCCACACATTAACACTATCCTACACACACTAGGGACAATTTCGCACAATGTCTGTACAATTTCCATACAGACAAGAACAAACAGTACAGAACGTACAATCTCCGTACAGACAGGATCGAACCCGGGTCTCTGGCGAACCCGGGTCTCTGCGCTGTAAGCGCAGCAACTCTACCATATGGGATAGACATTTTAAATCATTGACATTTCGTTCTCACTAGGACCTCAGATCCTTATCACTCCCAAATATTTTTACATTTACTACCGTGAAGTCAGAGACAAAGTGTCTAGAGGGCTACGTGTCAAATGCAGGCAAATTGGACTAGTCCAGAATGCCAACTTGCTCGGTATTGTCAAGGTGAGCGAAGGGCCTGTTTCTATGCTGTATAATGCTATGACTCTCTGACACATACTTCAAACCAGATCATGGCCACACTGGGTGAGGATGTTTTATACATTATGCATGGATAAAGACTTTTATGCAGCAATAGTCTCATCTGCAACCCGATGCGAATGCCACAGGCATGATTCCATTTGGTTTCACAACGGATTTTTATAAGCTTTCAGTAATAATCAGTGTAACTAAAAAATTTGAAAAATACTTAAAAGATTGGGCAATATGTGTGGAATAGACATTTAAAGTTATTGACATTGACATTTCGTTCTCACTAGAACCTCAGATCCTTATCATTCCCAAATACTTTTGCATCTTTTAACGTGAAGTTCGAAACAAAGAATTTGTTTAATGTCTGTCATTCCCTTATTCTTCCTTTGGTTACTTTTATCTTTTTTCAACATCAACCTGTTTTTGAAAAAAATTATTACATATATATTTTATTCATTCAGATCTACATAGACTTGGGGGCATTGGTTTTGACCCAATTGGTTTTGCACTATTATTGGGTTTGTACTATTTTGCGCTATTATTGGAAACACACACACTGAACTTTTTTTTCTTGTTTATTGTATTGTTTACACAGTACTACATTTACAGATTCTGCTGAGCTGCTGCAAGTAAAAATGTCATGACAATAAAACTCTTGACACTAGATCTGGGTGCTGCAGGCAAGACCAGTAATAAGTGCATTTCGTCAATTCATTTTGGCAGTGTTTGGTTTAGTTCATTATTATTATCACATGTACTGAGGTACATTGTAAAGTTTTGTTGTTGCGTGCTTTCCAGTCAGTGAAAAGACAATACATGATTATACTCACGCCGTCTACAGTACAGAGGGAATACGTTTATTGCAAGATAAAGTCCGATTAAAGATAGACCGAAGGTGTGATTTCTTGGCCAATGCTTCGATATAGATGGTCCAGGACAGGTTGCCCATGATATTTACACCTAAGAACAACGTTTGGAGAGCTGGACATTGAAGGAAAGGTTGGAGTCTTGACACCAGGTTACAAGATTCACAACCTTCTTCATGTACTCCGTCTCATCTTTATTTGATATCCGGCCCACTATGGTGGCGTTGTCTGCAAATTTGTAAAATTAAGTTGAATTTGTATTGGCTGCACAGTCATGGGTATATAAGCACTAAAGAAGGGGGCTGAGAATGCATGCTTGTGGGGCACCAGTGTTGAGGATTAATGTAGAGGGTGATTTGTCACCTCTCCTCACTGATTGTGGTTTGTTGGTCAGTAAGTCAAGGATTCCGTTTTCATTTCAGATTTCTAACATCTGCAGTTTTTTTAATTTCCATTTATAGACAATAGACAGTATGTTCAGGAGTAGGTCAAATGCCCCTTCGAGCCAGAATTGCCATTCAATGTGATCATGGCTGACCATCCACAATCAGTACCCCGTTCGTGCCTTCTCCCCATATCCCCTGACTCCTGACTTGGATGGCCTCCAGTACCTGGTGGACTGGGGGGTGGGGAGGGGGAGTACGGTCCTGAGGAGAATTTATGGGTCCCTGCTTGAGACATGCTGGATCCTAATCTCATCAGAAACTTTCACCAGTGCCACCAAGGAATGTCAGGTGCTATTCCTAGAGGGGAGGAGTGGTCCAGTCACAGTCCCTGCTGATCACTGAGGATGGCATAGACTGTCTTGTGTTCAATTATGTTTAAGTTTTTTCACCTATCATTTGTTTGCTTGGTCTTGGATTTTCCCCATGCTACGCTTTATACTCTTGTTTACCAGAATTCTAGTAAAATCCTTTTTGAGTTTAGCATACTCCTGCGTCTTCTCTGCGCTTGGGTCTACTTGTCTCTATCATTACATTGTTCTCATTACATCCTGAGATCTACGCATAATGCCATGTGTCAACATGGGCGGCATGGTGGCACAACGGTAGAGTTGCTGCCTTACAGCGCTTGCAGAACCAGAGACCAGGGTTCGATCCCAACTACAGTACAGGTACTGTCTGTGCTGAGTTTGTATATTCTCCCCGTGACTGCGAGGGGTTTTCTCCAAGATCTTCGGTTTCCTCCCACACTCCAAAGACGTACAGGTTTTAGGTTAATTGGCTTGGTGTAAGTCCATAGTGTGTGTAGGATAGTGTTAATGTGCGGGGATCACTGGTCGGTGCAGACTCGGTGGGCCGAAGAGCCTGCTTCCATGCTGTCCTCTAAACTAAATCATGCGCTCTTTACCTGTCTCTGCAACAACACTGACTTGCTTCATGTCAAAGTTGCTGCCACCCAGTGTCACCATCTTTGCTATATTCAGTACTACAGCAGACTACTTTGTCAAAGATAGCAAACTCCAACAGCTCTTGAATTACAATACCTCTCCTGACCTTTCCCCAATCCACTTTCCTCTGACAGTCTCTCCTACAGCTCTATCCCTTTCTGTATTTTCACCATCTCTTTGGATATATGCTCCAGGCCTCCATTTAGTTCCCTGCATCCTTATCTTAGAGGATTCTGAGCACACGTTACTGAACTCTTCTTTCACAGCCACACGCCTCCAGTCACAGGATTCTTCACCCTGACCTTGGACCGTTTCTCCAGTCTCCAGAATTTCCGTTTCATCTGGAAACCTTCCCCTGGCTTCTTACAGTCTTGAGATAAAAAACCCCCATCTTCTCTGTGATTTCCAACAACCCTATTTTTCCCTCTTTTGCAGTTCGTACATAAGGTCTTCAACTTGAAATGTTAACTCTGTTACTCTTCCCACCTGCTATTGTTTGTCCAGTTTTCATCTAGATTCCCATTGCACCTTAGCTGATGTCCCTCACTCTTGGCTGGGTTTCAAGTCTGAGTTTCAAATGTAACTAAATCACCCTCTGCCTCAATATAAAATTATCTCAAATAATGGACACCATCCCCCTTGAGGTCAGTTGCTACTGCATAAGGTTATTAATTAATCCTCTTCCATTCCACAATGCTTAAAATAGGCTAATAACTGGTTATTCCCTTGACATAATGATCTAGAAATCTATCCTGAATGAATTCCTTGAACTCATCTTCACACTGCAAAATATTTCCCCAGGCACTATGAAAACAAAATACTCAATATGATTAATGTATTTTCCATGTTAGATGCTCCTAGATCTTCCTGGTTTATACCTTAGCAAATGCCTCACTTACTGTTAGTAGGTCTATAAACTATTCCTAGCTGTCTTCTTTGATCCCTGTTGTCTCTTAACTACAACAAGGCTGATTCAGAAGATTACGGTGTATGGGATCTGCAGAGTCTAGGTGGCTTTGACTTAGACCTGTCTTACCCATGGGTAGTGGTGTAAGGGGATTTTACTTCGGAGTCACGTGAGTGACTACGTGAAGAGCCCGTCCAGCACGCATGCGCGACATTGCGTTCACGCAGGCAACAGCGACGCAGCGGGAGTCAGGTGCTCCCACTACAGTTTAAAAAAGACGGACCATCAGGTAAGTCTACTCTGAGGTCGGTTTTTCTTGACAAAAGGAGAGTTTTTGCTTTGTTCCAACAGCTAAGAAAAATGAACAGAACAAGGCTCTCCAAGAAGCCTGTCCCCCGTTCGACTCCAACGGAGGAGCGTTCCATCAGTGGGGGGCAGGAGGCGGTAGGACCGCTAACCCAGCACTCCGCCATCCCCGACACCGAGCCGAGCCCAGTCTCGCTAGCGCCTGAGCAGCAGACTGGATGTAAAGCCACTAAGAAGACCATCCTGCCAGTGGTTTCCGATTCGTCGGATGGGGACGTCTCACCGCCCGCTCGGGGCAGAGACAGCCGCCTGAGCCGCATGGAGCAACTCGTGGAGCGTATGCTCCAGAGAGACGTGCTTCGTGAGGAGCAGTTTCACAGAGGGAGTTCAGGCACTCCCTCCACAGTGCCTCGTGCACTGGCCATCGCTTCCCCCTCATCCGAGGACAGCTGTGGCGACCAGGGCTGGGCTGGTCAAGAAGAGGGGTTAATGGCTGAAGAAGTCGGGAGTATGCCAGGGGTACAGGAACAGGAAGAGCTGCTGGGTGTGGTGGACCGCTACGTGGCAGCCCCACATGAAGGACGGCCATTAGAGCCAAAACTAGCGGCGAGCATTAACCACCTATCCAACAGGCCCCTACAGGAGCAGGTGGTTAATGAGGTCTTAGAACAATATACGGCTCCTGAAAATTGTGAATCGCTCAAAGTGCCGGCTGTCAACAGCCAAATCTGGGGGCACGTTGGGCCAAATATTTGAAATCAGGAACTAAAACGTCAGCAGATCATCAGGCTCCTGACGTCAGCCATCACCTCATTTGCTCGTTCTGTGGATGGTACAGAAATGACCACAAACCAGCAGGACACCCTCGCACTGCTGTGCAATACTCAATTTGAGATAAATAACCTCCGCAAGGAGATTATAAGACCTGCCCTCAACCCAAAATTCGCGGGGTTGTGCAAAACTCCAACTATTGAGTCAGATACACTGCTCTTTGGCAAAGACCTCACCACAAAAGTCAAAGACATGGAGGAGGCTTCCAAAACTTTCGGCCTCATGAGGGCAGGCCCCTGGGACGAGCAAAACCAAAACCACAAAACCCAAGTGGCAGTACCCCATCGCGTCCACCTGTCGACGTCTACCCTATGGGACTGGTGAAAGCTCGGGGTCCGCATATCACCACCAGAAGCCCTTTTTAGGCCAAGGCCCAGAGCGGACCCCATGGAAAATGCGCCAACCCCAAACCTCACCAACACGTCAGACAACGCACAAGACTCGTCATCCTGCGAAGAAGCAGAAGAAACACCCATAACCATGAAGGTAGGTGGGTCTGGTTCCTACCAGCATATAGAAAGTAGGGGCGCTATACTAACAGGGGGGGATTACACCTATTTAAGGAAGCATGGGAGTCTATCACGAGTGACAAGTATATACTCAATAGCATTCGTGGATACAAAATACAGTTTGCACTAGAAAAATTGCCACCAGTTCAGCATTCATCCCAGAGGGTTTTTTCACTAACTTTAACTAAGAAAAATGAGAGGGACAAGCTGAACTGGTGAGACTAATCAGTAAGGGTATCATTGAAAAAACAAAACATGAACCCTTGGACTTTGTGTCTAATATATTTACTAAAACTAAAAAAGATGGTGGATGTCACATCATCATTGACTTAACTTCACTAAATATGTTTGTTAAGTATGTACATTTCAAAATGGAAACGTTTGTTACTGCCAAACAACTGATTTCCAAAGGATACTTCATGGCAAGCATTGACCTCAAAGATGCTTATTATTCAGTACCCATTCATAAGGATCATCGCAGATACCTGAAATTTACCTGGATGGGGCAACAATGGCAGTTTAAAGCATCACCCAACGGTTTAACATCAGCCCCAAGATTATTCACCAAGATACTAAAACCAGCCCTGGCAATATTAAGGAGACAAAAACATATTGTCATGGCATATCTTGATGATATCTTAATAGTAGGCAAAACCATGGAATTGGCTATATCAGCTGTGTCAGCTACCAAACAATTGTTTGAAACCTTAAGATTTGTCTTACATCCAGATAAATCTAAGTTGAAGCCATCCACAACCATGGACTACTTGGGCTTCACTATTAACTCAGTTCACATGTCTGTAACTTTGCCAAAAGACAAAACAACTGAATTGGCACAATCATGTAACAATTTAATGGTCAACGAGCGACCAACTATTCAAATCTGAATCTGAATCTGACAAGTGGCAAGAGTAATTGGGAAAATGGTAGCAGCATTTCCGGCTACACAATTTGGACCTTTGCACTATCAAAACTTACAAAGAGCAAAGGTACAGGCACTAAAACGACATGCAGGTCATTATGATCGTATCATGAAATTACCCACTGAAGCAATATCAGAGCTACAGTGGTGGGCAGAAAACGTTTGGCATAGTTCCAGCCCTATCATCATCGTTAACCCTACTTTAGTTATCCAAACAGATGCCAGTGCTCAAGGCTGGGGAGCAACTAACTCCATGTCCAGCACAGGTGATAGATGGACTAACCCAGAGTCATCGTTACTACTTACTTTAACTATCTAGAGATGTTGGGTGCCTTTTACGGTTTAAAAGCATATGCATCAAATATGCATCACTTGCATGTTCGGTTACAAATAGACAATACTATGGTGGTGGCCTATATTAACCACATGGGCGGCATAAAATCGATATCATGCGACAAATTGGTCAACACAATCTGGCAATGGTGTGTCGAAAGACATATTTGGCTATCAGCAACTTACCTGCCAGGTAAGCTAAATACAGTGGCAGACACCAGGTCACGCAAATTTAATGACAACACCGAATGGACGTTAAACCCCAAAGTGTTTGCTAAAATTATCAAGCAATATGGCATGCCAGATATCGACCTGTTTGCGTCAAGGCTAAATCACCAGGTACCTATGTATGTCGCTTGGGAACCAGACCCTGAGGCAGCAGCGGTAGATGCGTTCGCGCTGGATTGGGGAAATTTCTTCTTCTATGCATTTTCTCCCTTCTGCCTCATCAGCCGGGTACTATGGAAAATACAAATGGACTGCTTCAGGTATTTTGATAGTACCAGACTGGCCTACACAGACATGGTTCCCATTACTCCACGGCATGGTTGTTGAAACCCCGATGATATTTCCCAGTAACCCAGAATTATTAACCCACACAGTATCTGGCATAAGCCACCCATGCCATGATAAAATCAAACTCCTGGGTTGCAGATTTTGAAAAGACCATTACTGGGACTGGGATTGTCAGAAAAAAACATCAACACCATGTCAGCATCCCACCGAACATCCACAAGAAAACAGTACTTGTCCAGCATCAAAAACTGGGAGAAGTACTGCTTGGATACAGGGACCACCTACTCAACCGCAACAGTTACCAACGTACTGGAGTTCCTGGCAGCCCTTCACCACGATGAAGGACTCAGCTACAGTGCCATCAACACAGCTAGAAGTGCTCTGCCTGCCTATTTAACTCAGGCACCAGGACATCAGGCCATGGGGTCCCACCCGCTGGTGGTTAAACTAATGAAGGGAATTTACAACTCTAACCACCCCAGACCAAGGTACACCCATATATGGGATGTCAGTGTGGTCCTGACATACCTCAGGGGATAGCCACCAGCCAGGTCCCTCACCCTGGAATAATCTACGCTGAAGACTATCATGCTGATGGCACTTGTATCTGCAGAGAGGGTCCAGTCACTACACCTTTTGCGACTGGACAACATGATCATAGCTCCAGACCAGGTCTCTTTCGTTATCCAGGGACTGATCAAACAGAGTAGACCAGGAACACCCAACCCAGTCATGGAATTCGGAGCTTACCCGCCAGAACCACGGTTATGTGCCATGACCCACCTACTGTCCTACATAGACACAACCAAAATAATTCGAGGGAGTGAATAAGCCTTATGGGTCAGTCACAAAAAACCTTATGGTCGGGTGACGAGCCAAACCATTTCGAGATGGCTCAAGCAGGTGCTAAAAGCTGCTGGTATAAACACTAACATGTACAAATCTCACTCCACCAGGGCAACATCCACGTCGACGGCCAAAAGAATGGACGTGCCTATAGACCACATCCTGGCTACAGCAGGGTGGTCGGGGGAAAGAACGTTCCGAACTTTCTATAATAAGCCGTCGGCAAAACCTGCTTTATTTGCAGAGAAAATTTTACAGTCTACAAATATTTAATTTAAGCCCAGGGGAGCAATTTAATTTCTTTGTTGTTATTGTTAATAAATACCGTTGTTGTTTTTACAAACAGATTAATTGGTTGATTACGATAACACACTTCCTCCCTCAAGGACTTCGGCAGTGAATGAAGTAAGAACTGTTACACGGTTTGAAATCACAGAGCTTTAAAATCTTCACGTAGTCACTTACGTGACTCCGAAATAAAATAGTAAGATTAAACGAGAACTTACCAGTTTGAAGTTTGATCTGTATTTTATGAGGAGTTATGATGAGGGATTATGTGCCCTCCGCTCCCACCCTCAATAATATGGGTCAAACTGATAACTGAGGTCTCCTTTTATTTACTATGTTTATTTCAATAACTGTGTCTATCTGTGATTCCACACCGCTGCTTTGAAGTATGTCGCGCATGCATGCTGAGCGGGCTCTTCACATAGTCCCTCATCGTAACTCCTCATAAAATACAGATCAAACTTCAAACTGGTAAGTTCTCGTTTAATCTTACTATTATTCTGGCTGGAGGTCTGTGACTAATGATGTCCTGCAGGGACCAGTACAGAGACCTGTTATTAGTGATAGATATCAATGATTTGGACAAAAATATAGATGGGTTGGTTAGTAAGTTTGCAGATGACACAAAAATTGGTGGAGTTGCAGATAGTGAAGAAGGCTGTCAAAGGACACAGCAGGATATACAGATGCTCCTCGACTTACGATGCTTCGACTTATGATATTTCAACTTTACGATGGTGCAAAAGCGATACACCTTCAGTAGAAACCGTACTTCAAATTTTGAATTTTTATCATTTCCCGGGCTAGCGATATGCAATACGATACTCTCTCGTGATGCTGGGCAATGGCAGTGAGCCGCAGCTCACAATCAGCCACGCGATCACAAGTGTAAACAACCCCAGTGCCTACTCCCACTATTCTCGAGCCTTATCAGAAGAGAGAGAAGGTTTAGTAGGTTAGGTATAATAAATGCATTTTCTATTAACGATATTTTCGATTTACGATGGGTTTTTCTGAACATAACCCAGAGAAATGGCAGATGGTAGTAATCCAGGCAAGTATGAGGTATTGCACTTCAGGAGGTCAAATATAAGGGAAAATATACAGTTTATGGCAGCGCCCTTAACTGCATTGATGTACAGCGGGATCTTGGGGACCATGTCCACAGCTCTCTTAAAGTAGCAACATACTGTAGGTAGATAGAGCGGGAAAGAAGGTGTTTTGTATGCTTGCCTTCTTCCGTAGGGGCATTGTGTGCACCTGTACACTGGTGCAATCATAAAAAAAGCATATTAGCGCCTCTACTTCATGAGAAGATTACGGAGAGTTGGTATATCAAGGAGGACTCTCTCTAACTTCTACAGGTGCACAGTAGAGAGCATGCTGACCAGTTGCATCGTGGCTTGGCATGCCAACCTGAGCGTCCAGGAGCAGAAAAGGGTTGCAAAAAGTTGTAATCACCACCCAGTCCATCATCGGCTGTGTCCTCCCTACCATTGAGGGGATCTATCGCAGTCGCTACCTGCAAAAGGCTGCCAGCATCATCAAGGACCCACACCACCCTGGCCACACACACATCTCTCCGCTGCCATCAGATAAAAGGTACAAGAGCCTGAAATCTGCAACAGGTTCAGGAACAGCTTCTTTCCCACAGCCATCAAACTATTAAACACAACTTCAAACAAACTCTGAACAATAACAGCCTATTGCACTTTATCTGTTTATTGATGTGTGTGTGTGTATATATATGTATATATTTTATGGTATGTGGACACACTGATCTGTATTTATGACTACAATATCCTGTTGTGCTGCAGCAATGCAAGAATTTCATTGTCCTATCTGGGACACATGACAATAAACTCTCTTGACGACTTGACTTGACTCTGTAGAAGTTCGAAAGAGTCCTCTTTGACATACCGACTCTCCGTAATCTTTTCAGGAAGTAGAGGCGCTGTGGTGCTTTCATTATAATTGCATCAGTGTGTAGGGACCAAGAAAGATCTTCAGAAATATTCATGCCCAGGAATTTGAAGTTCTTGATCCTTTCCACCATCATCCAGTTGATATAAATGGGATTGTGGGTCCCTATCCTACCCCTTCCAAAGTCCACAATCAGTTCCTTCGTTTTGCTCGTGTTGAGAGCCAGGTTATTGTGCTGGCACCATTTGGTCAATCGGTCGATCTCACTTCTATACTCTGACTTGTCACCATCAGTGATTCGTCCCACAGCAGTGGTGTCGTCGGCGAACTGATGATGGTGTTCGCACTATGCCCAGCTACACAGTCATGAGTATAGAGTGAGTACAGCAGAGGACTGAGCACGCAGCCTTGAGGTACTCCCGTGCTGATTGTTATCAAGGATGACACATTTCCACCAATACGGACAGACTGTGGTCTGTGGATGAGGAAGTTGGGGATCCAATTGCAGAGGGATGCGCAGAGACCCAGATCTGAGAGCTTGGTAACCAGCTTGGAGGGGATGATGGTGTTAAACGCCGAGCTGTAGTCAATGAATAACAGCCTGACATATGAGTTTTTGTTGTCCAAGTGGTCCAGAGCTTAGTGGAGAGCCAATGAGATCACATCCACCATTGATCTGTTGTGGTGGTAAGCGAACTGCAGTGGGTCGAGGTTCTTGTCGAGGTAGGAGTTGATATGCGCCATAATCAACCTCTCAAAGCACTTCATCACCACAGACGTTAGTGCCACTGGTCAATAGTCATTGAGGCACATCACCTTGCTCTTCTTGGGCACCGGTATTATTGATGCCCTTTTAAAGCAGGTGGGAACCTCAGACCTCAGAAGTGAGAGGTTGAAAATGTCCGTAAAAATTCCAGCCAGTTGGTCCGCACAGGTTTTTAGAACACGACCGGGTATGCCATCAGGTCCAGGCGCTTTCCGAGGGTTCACCCCCCTGAAGTATCTTCTGACATCGGCCTCTGTGACTGTGACTGAAATACCATCACGGCACATCAGGAAGGCACATCAGTGTTCTCCCTATCAAAGTGTGTGTAAAACGCATTGAGTTCGCCAGGGAGTGATGCTTCGCTGACAATTGAGCTGCCTCATGATTTTGCCTTGTAGGAGGTGATGGCGTTCAAGCCCCGCCACAGCTGCCGAACATCTGTCTCATCCTCCAGTTTGGAGCTGAAGTCCCTTTTGGCCTTTTGGATCAAAGGTCGTATCTGGACGTTGACCTCTGCATTTTGAGACCTGAATGCTAATGCTCGGGAACTGGACTTCAGAAGAGTGCGGATCTCATGGTTCATCCAAGGCTTCTGGTTAGGAATCACTCAGAAGGTTTTTGTTGGGGTGCAGTCCTCCACACATTTCTTTATGAAGTCTGTAACGACTGTGGTGTATTCATTCAGGTCTGTTGCCGAGTCCCTGAACATTGCCCAGTCTACAGACTCCAAACAGTCCTGGAGTTGTTCCTCTGCACCGCCCCCCCCTCCTCCCCCACCAGTCCTCACCTCTGGGGTGCCCTCTTCAATTGCTGCACGTATGCAGGAAGAAGCAGCACCACTGAATGGTCGGATTTTCCGAAGTGAGGGCGAGGGATAGAGCGATAGGCGTCTTTGATGGTCGTGTAGCAGTGGTCGAGGGTGTTTGATCCTCTGGTGCTGCAGGAGAAATGTTGGTGGAAGTTAGGGAACAATTTCTTCAGGTTGGCTTTGTTGAAGTCCCCGGCTATGGTGGTAAACTCCTCGGGTTAGGCTGCCCGGTGCTTGTTGACCACGGCGTGCAGCTCCTCCAGTGCCAGACGGACATCAGCCTGGGGTGGGATGTAGACTGCGGTCAGGATGATGGAGGTGAATTCCTTCGGTAGGTAGAAGGGACGGCACTTCACAGCCTGGTGTTTAAGGTGTGGAGAGCAGGAGTTGGGTAGGACTGCCACCACGCAGAGTTGACCATGAGGCAGATGCCTCTCCTCTCCCTTTCCAAGATGCCAGTGTATGGTCCATGCGATGGATGGAGAAACCTTCAGGTTGGACTGCTAAGTCTGGGGAGCTGGGGGTGAGCCATGTCTCCGTGAAACAGAACACAGAGCATTCCCTCAGCTCCGTTTGGTAAAGCAGCCCTGCCCTTAAGTCCTCCACTTTGTTTTCAAGAGACTGTACATTGGCCAGAAGGATGGTAGGGAGAGGGGGTCGAAGTCCCATGCGCTTCAGTCTGACCTGAAGTCCTGCCCGTCGGCCACGTTTCCAGACACAATGGAGGCCTCTCCGTTGTTTCCAGGTACTGTGCTTATTGTACCTGCTATTTCTGCAAACCTGCACTGGAACGGGGATTCCCTCATAGTCAGCAGCTCCAGCTCCGTTGCTCCTGGAAGATCCTTCCCGTCAGCTATGGAGGTCTTTCCAATGTTTCCAGGTACAGTACCTGTGATCCTCAGTCGGGTCGGGTGTTCTCCAGCGATCGGACGATCTGTGGCGACATTTTGTTATGTTATGTTCCGTCATATTACGTTCCGTCTCTAAAAATTCAGGAAATTGAATCTTTATGATAATACAAAACGCAGGAGAGCAGCAGTATTTACAAGTCAGATGAGTGGATGCAGCAATAGAGATAAATGGTTTTAATCCAATAGCCATCACAGAGATGTGCTCATACGATGAACACAGATGAGAACTCAATTATTTGAGGATACGATAAATATGCATTTGGATAGAAGAGGCAGATTAGGGATAGTCAGCATGGTCTCCTAGATAGTACATGGGAGATTGTGTCTTACGAATTTGATTGATATGTAACCAAAAAGGCCAACGAGGGAAGACCGTAGACCAATGTTTCCACTCTGAAGGAAATTACCCAAAATTCGGGAAATTCTAGTTGTCTTCGGGTAATTTTTGGGATATGGATTAATTTCGGGAAATTTCAGGAAATTTCTGCATCCGGCCCATGAAGGCGTGTAATGGTAATACACACAGCACTGCCGGTTTGGTGCTCAAAGGTTTCAACAGGGCGCTGTCAATTTAACACGTGGGAATTTAAACAAAGAGCTGTCGGCTGCAGCGCTATGAGTTCTAAATATAGCGCTACCGACTGCAGCGCTATGGGCTTTAAATATACCACTATGGCCACAGCGCTCTGGGTCACAGACTGTTCAGGAAAATTCTCATATAACAATGAGTCTTTAGAATTCTCTTTCTCAGTGGAAGTTGAGCCTTTGATTATTTTTCAGGCAGTGGTAGAACTCTGCATAAACCTAGTGGTGAAAAGTTACCAGTGGGCGGTGGGATTGCAGTTACATTGGGATTGGCATGAGAGAGGGAGAGGGAGGGAGGGACAAAGAGAGGGAGGGAGGGAGGGAGGGAGGAGAAAGGGAGAGGTAGGGAGGGAGAGGGAGGGAGAGCAGAGACTGAGACACATGAGAGCAGATTGAAAAAACAGACAACGAGAACTTTTGGAGGCAACGAAAGCTGCCTTGCATAACATTGTACAAGTGAGTAACAGAAGCAGGCATATACGGTGTAGTTATACAGATCTGTTTTGCTTTGTTTGTCTTTCTATTGTTAACGTGTGCCCGCGAGAAAAAAAACAACAAATAGCACGCAGGAAGCATTTTTGAAAATTTCAGGAAATACCATCAAATTCCAGGAAATTTGGGATTCTATTTAAGGAATTTTTTTTTGAGGTGTGGAAGCACTGCCGTAGATATTGTCTCCAAGGACTTCAGCAAGGTTTTGCATGGTAGGCTGTTCTGGAAGGTTAAATCGCAGAGGATCCAGGGATTCAGAATTGGCTTCATGGAAGGGAGCAGAGGTGGTAAAAGATTGTTTTTTTGGACTGGAGGCCGTTGACGAGTGGTGTGCCTCAGGGATCGGTGCTTGGCCCCTTGCTGTTTTCTTGATGAGATCGCATGTTAGGAGTTATGGGGAGATGGCAGGAAAATGGGATTAGGAGATCAGCCATGATTGAATGGCGGAGTGGACTTGATGGGCCAAATGACCCAATTCTACTATAACTTGTAAAATTGTGAACTTGTATTTCTGGTTTATAGCACATTTTTGGATGAGAATGTGCAAGGTCATGATTATTAAGTTTGCAGATGACGCTGAAGTAGGTAGTATCGTAGTTGGTGAAGATGGTTTCCAAAAGTACAGCAGGATCTTAATCAGCTGGGCAAGTGGAATTTAATGTAGATAAGTGCAAGGTTGCATTGTGAGAAATCAAACCAAAGCAGGACCTTCACAACAAACCATGCTGTGGTGCATCCTGATAAAATGCATTCCACAGCGCATCTGCGGAAGTTGATGAGGGTTACTGGGGACATGCCAAACTTCCTAAGCCTTCGTATTACTGGTGTGCTTTCTTGGCCAGAGATGCTGCTTGACCCGCTGTGTTTCTCCATCATTTTGTGTCTCCCGACAGCATTCACTTTGCCCAATATAGTAGGGGTGATGTGTGTTGATTATGAGATAATTTGCTGTATTGTGGATGGGGTCTGATCTGCGTCCATCCCCACCCCATCTCTCACATCTTTAGTCAATCCCATTACACTCAAGGCTTGACCATGATGGATCAAGCCTGCTGAGAACTGTTGGTTCCCAATGAGCTAAACACATTGAATAAATTCAAGGTTTGTTGGTCATTGATAGTAAGGACAAGATTATGGTCTCCAGATCATTACCAAATCACAAATTTGTTGATAGAATTCACTTCAAAATATAAATAAAATGTGCCTCTGAATCATAGAGCCATAGTGATACAGTGTGGAAACAGGCCCTTCGGCCCAACTTGCCCACACAGACCAACATGTCCCAGCTACACTACACTAGTCCCACCTGCCAGCAATTGGTCCATATCCCTCCAAACCTGTCCTATTTCTGTTTCTTAAATGTTGGGATAGGTCCTGCCTCAAACACCTCCTCTGGCAGCTTGTTCCATGCATCCACCACCCTTTATTAAATATTTTCCCCTTCACCGTAAACCTATGTCCGCTGGTCTTTGATTCACCTACTCTGGCCAAGAGAATCTGCATCTGGCTGATCTATTCCTCTGCTGTATAAAATATTAACATTGGCTCCACAATACTGCCCAGACTGAAGATGTTGATGTGAGTATTCTGTATTTGATAAGCATGCAACAGTGACATCTACTGTGAAAACTGAGCATTGAAGATTCAATCAGATGGAAATAAGGAAATGCACTTTAAAGGTCAAACAAATGTGCCTGGAAAGCCTAAAGTTGCTAAAGGCAATCATTTTATGAAATAATTTAATATCCAGTTGATATATAGAGAAATTAGTAATGTCTTAATGAAAAGTGTAATCAGACACATGCTCACCATATTGATGAAAACAGGATAAGAGGGGTCCAGAGCCTTGCCTGAAAGTGCAATGAGCCCAGCTGCACAGGGTTAAACAAATTATATTTACAAAATTGGGCTGCACTAAATGAAATTCTGTGTCAGGCTGGATCGAGTCATGGAGTCAGCACAGAAACAGATCCCTCAGCCCAACTTATCCATGTTGCCTAATGAAGCTGGTCCCACTTGCCTGACCCTAGTTCACATCCCTCCAATCATTTCCCTGTACTTTTCCACATGTATTTTACATGTAATTGTTCCCTCCCCTATCATTTCGTCTGGCAGCACGTTCCATATATGTCATAAGGTCATAAGTGATAGGAGCAGAATTAGGCCATTTGACCCATCAGGTCTACTCAGCCATTCAATCATGGCTGATCAATCTCTCCCTTGTAACCCCATTCTCCTGCCTTCTCCCATAACCTCTGACACCCATACTAATCAAGAATCTGTGCCAGATTCTATGTGAAAGGTTTATCCCTCATGTATTTTTTGTATCTTTTTCCCATTTGACCATAATACCATGCCCTCTAGTTTCTGCCTCCCCTACCCTGGAGAAAACTGTGGCATTCAACTTATCTATGTCCCTCATGATTGTATATGTCTCCACAATATCATCCTCGCCTTTCTACATTCCTATCCCAATCCAACCTCTACTTATAACTCAAACTCTCCAGTTCCAGTAAGATTCTCATAGTTTTTCTGCAATCTTTCCAGTTTAATTACATTCTTCCTATAGCAGGGCAATCAGATCTATATACAATGCTTCAAATGTGACCTTACCAATATCTTGTATAGCTGTAACATGACATCCCAACTCCTATTTTCAATATCCTGACTATTGAAGATAAGCATGCCAAATGCCATCTTTACCACGTTCATGGAATAATGTACCTACACTACCAGGTTTCTCTCTTCCACAGTACAACACTCCCCAGGGCCCTGTATTAACTGTGTAAGTCATGCCTTGATTTATCCTACAAAAATGCAACACCTCACAGTTACTGTATCTGAATTAAACCCCATCTGCAACTCCTTGGCCCGTTGGCCCAGTTAATCAAGATCCCATTGTAATTGTAGATACCCATCGTCATTGTCCACAATACCACCAATGTTGGTGGCGTACACAGACATACTAATCATGTCAACTACATTTTTATCCAAGGTATACATACTCCCCTCAGCCCCATGCAGTTGGAGAAACCATTACTGATGCCCACAATTGAAATCCTCTTCAATTTTTCACTAATCTCTAGCTTCATGTAAAGAATACCTGAGACCTAATATCAAGTGTACTTTGAGTCTACCTGTTCTACTGCAATGATGCTTCGCACACACGTTATCCTGGGAAATTATTTCAGTAGGCTTGTTGATATTTCTGAGTTGCTTCGAGAACACAGGGTAACGTCCAGCTCATTGCAGAAGTCTGGAACTCCAGTCGACACTGCATTTTCACCTCCTGTATCATCCGCACTCACTCCCTGTTAATTCCATCCTTCACAACAGTGGTCAGGTGCAGAAAATGACATCAGGAGACGGATTCAGGAATGGAGGGAAGATATAGAACCAGGAGTGAAGTGGGGTTTTATCTGAGCCCTGTGGCCACGAGGATTATAAATAGTCAGAGACAGGCAGGGGGCAATTTGCAGACAAATGTATAGGGTTGGCGGCGCGACTGACGTTGCAGCGGCCTCTGCAGTCTGTCTGTCTTTTTTTTATTTTATTGTCCTGTTGAGTGTATAGTTTGTGGTGGGTTTTTGACTGTGTATGTGTGGGGGGGCGGGGGAAACTTTTAGATCTCTTCCCTGTACGGGGACCCGACCTTTCCCTGTCGGATCTCCGTTGCCGTTGGGGCCTAGCACCGTGGAGCGGACTCCAACTGGAACGACAGCTCAAGTCACGGAGCCTGCGGAGCTGCTGACCTACCATCGTAGAGCTGGCCAGCTTCGGAGCGTGGAGAGCTGTGGTGGTGCGCTGCTGCGACCCGACTACGGTGGATGGTAACACCGGGAGCTCGCGGGTCCCCGGTGGGAGACCGCTTTGCAGGGCACCGGCAACGGCGACTTTTCCCGCTCGAATTGCGGGGTTGAAAGTGACCTGGAACGGGGCTTTACATCGCCCGGTGCGGCTTTAAGTCGCCGTGGGACTTGCTAGCGCCCGCCGGGGGCTTTGACTTTGGAAGAGCAGGGGAGAGACAAGACTTTGCCTTCCATCACAGTGAGGAAGAGATTCACTGTGATGGATGTTTGTGTAAATTGTGTTGGTGTGTGTCTTGTTGCTTTTCTTGTATGACTGCAGAAACCAAATTTCGTTTGAACTTCATGTGAGGTTCAAATGACAAATAAACGTTATTGTATTGTATTGTATTGTATAGGTTTCAATGATAGTATGATAAGCAGAGTTTGGAACTATATCTGATAGGTTTGATTTAAAAATTAGTGTGCAAAAAAAATAACCGCAAGCAAATCTGAAATGTAGACAATAGCACCACCTTCTGCAGAAACAATGTAATGCAACAGTCCCATCCACCAGAATCTGCTGGGGTGACTGGCTGATTGTTGAGTCAACCACTTTACAACCACCCACTCACCAGAGTGGCTGTTCCCTTGCATACAAATGGAAGGTGGAATCTCTTGGTCTTTTGGTTGGTAGGTTAATCATTCCGTTATGTATGGAGGGAAAAGGCAGGCAATGTTTCTGGTCTGGAGAAGGGCCCTGACCAGAAATATCCATTCCCAGAGGCTGCTTGACCCGCTGAATTCCCACAGCGTTTTTTGTTTTGCTCAAGATCCTAGCATCTTGCAATTCCTTGTGCCTCAAGGTCAAGGGAACGACTGGTAATAGTGAGCTGAGATCAACTAAGCATTGCTAAAATTTAAATGGCTAAATGTGTAAAGGCAGCCAAATAGTAGCTTTGAATGCCCAAAAAGGTAAAGTGATAAAGAATAGAATTGGTACACAAATATGATGGAATAAACATATCATATACAAAAGCTTCATTTTTGTAGAAGGCCTACAGTACAAGCAATGATTAAATTGTACTTTAAAAATAATGGCAGTAAATGTAAAAGAATCGGCTGACTGCAGGCAGCTAGCAAAATGTTTTCATTGATTTTTGGGGAATTGGTAACGAATCAGATCATTCATAATCATCCCCGCGGTATAGTTAGATAGCGAGATCCAGAATTTGATGTGTGATAGAAATTCAAGTAAGAATGGTGAGAGGGACAAAGGTAATTGTGTTATAATGTTTAAGAAGGACTGCAGATGCTGGAAAAATTACAAGTAGACGAAAAATGCTGGAGAAACTCAGCCGGTGAGGCAGCATCTATGGATATAATGTCATTATTTTCCTTATGGTTGGTGGGGATAGGTTTTGGAATAACTTTGAAGTGGCTGTACTGAGTTCAATAGTGCTTTTTATAATTGCACAGCTTCGGTAATCTTAGGTCTTTATTGCAATATTACTCATGTAGTTACTGGATTTACGTATTAATTTTCAACTATAAATTTATTTTCACATATGAATTTAAACTCAAACGTGATGCAGTATTAATCTACAATAAAAAATATTAATATTATACAACACAACTTTTCTCTACTTCAGGAGGATATTTGTGAAGAATCCTCTAAAGCAACCTGGCTTTCCCTGTCAAAGAATATCTTTCGCACTCATCCGACAAATGATTGCATCCAATAAATCGCCAACGTTTTCTTCAGCAGGAGTTACTTTGTAAACCTGTGGGAGGGAAATGGTTACAATTTGAGCACAGGCAAAGTTCTTAACATTTTCCAGTTATTTTTCTGTGTCTTAGACAATTCCAAGTTGAGAGAAAAACATTGCTTCAAAGCTACATATGATCTGAAGTGATTTACCCATCCCCATCAAACAAACTGGCCTCTGCAGTTTTCACAGCAATACAGCTGAGATTATACATTTTCTGTCTATGAAGGATTGTGAGTGCAGGTTAATACAGCAAAGCAGGCAAACTAAGACTAAGAGCATCCTCATATGTTGTCACAGCCTGGCATCAATAATTAAACTTTCAATATATTTTGATACTGCACGCATATCATAATAACATTTGCATAACCCATGGCTTGCACCTTCTGCAATGAGTTCCCTGTTGTAGCCATGTAAAATCCAATCTGATTGCTGTGGCTGTTCTGAAAGCCAGAGTGGTTGTGATGGGGCCCGCGGTAGCAGAAATGAAGTTCTCAGCTTATAGACTACACGATATCAGATAACATTTTCCACTGTTTCTGCATTTCAATCAAATTTTTTTTTTAAATTAAATGTATTTAAAAGCACACACTAGGTAAATTAGTATGTTAGAAACTTGTACACATTTCCTTTTGCTGGCATTTCTGCTGGATAGCCAAACTTTAATCTGAAAAAAGTCAGGAGAAAAGCAAAATTATGCTGATGCTGGAAATCCAAAATAAAAACAGAAATTCCTGGCATGTGCCACTAACTAATTGTGGAATTAGAGCAGTTACAATTTGTATTCTTACGTCTTCCGAATGCTCTAATATCACACAGCAAGATTCATATGCATTAGTGGTAACGCATACCTCGCTGGTATTTGTGGGGGAAAAAAGCTTAAGATCCACCTCAAACTGCTATAAAACCTTGTCCTTAATATGTTTTAAAACACTTAGGAAGGATAGAGGAAGAGAGAGCAATAAATATCTGGATAGGGTGGAGTAAAGCAGGGATTAAATGACACAAGCGATGAGAGTGCAGAGAGAATGAGTGGTAACAGGACAAGAAGTATTTATCTAGGAGAGGTGTAAAGGAGACCAGCAGCTTAGTTATCATCAAATGTTATGTCCAAAATCTGCAAAGTTTGGAAAGATCAATTCATGTCATCAATTTGTTTTGGTCAGCTAGTTTTATTCTTGAGACATTGATTTCCATTCATTTTCAATATGTGCAGCAGGAAATAAATTCAACTGAAATATGTAAATTATTCCTTTTTAATAAGACTGTCCAGGTGATTTGCAACTCAATGGAATGTAAATCATGCTATCCTTGCAGCATTTCTTTTTTAAGTTAATAACTTCTACAAACACTATCACAATAGCCCAATATTTTAGTCAAACTTCCTGCAATTCTTATTTTTTTTAACAAACCTTTTTAATTTTGGCCACATCTGCTTTTGTTGAGATATCTTGAACAGAGATCTGTTGTCCTTTTACTTGACTGATGATATCTTCCAACTTTGATTTTTTCTCTCCATCATCCACTAGAACAATGAGGACAGAGGAGTCGCCATCTGAAATACCAAATTTTCTGAAGGCATCTGAAATCTTAAGAAAAATAAGAGTGTAACAAATTGGCATTTCTTTACAGTTTAAGATTTATGCTTTAAAACAAAGCAAATGTAAAAGGAACAACAAAATAGAAGATTTGATGGTCGAATGAACAAATCAACTTCATTCTTAATACAATTATCGAACAACTTAATGTTATGCTGGAGATAATTTTGTCTGTGTGGCTCCAGCCTCAGTTGTTGACAGGGTGGAAACATTTAGAGATGTAAAAACAAAGAACTGCAGAAACTGGTTAATACACAAAAGGACACAAAGTTCTGGAGCAACTCGGCTTTCTTCTCTCCTCCCCCCCTCCACAATCTGTGTGAAGAAGGGAATCAACCAGAAACATCACCTACAGTGCATTCAGAAAGTATTCAGACCCCTTCACTTTTTCCACATTTTGTTAAGTTACAGCCTTATTCTAAAATGGATTAAATTCATTTGCTTTATCATCAATCTACACACAATACCTCATAATATAAAAGCAAAAACAGGTGTTTAGAAATATTTACAAAGTAATTAAAAATAAACAACTGAAATATCACATTTAGATAAGTATTCAGACCCTTTGCTGTGACACTCAGAATTGAGCTTCAGTGCATCCTGTTTCCATTGTTTAACCTTGAGATGTTTCTACAAGTGGATTGGAGTCCACAAGTGGTAAATTAAATTGATTGTACATGATTTGGAAAGGCACGCACCTGTCTATATAAGGTCCCGCAGTTGACTGTGCATGTTAGAATAAAAACCAAGCGATGAAGACGAAGGAATTGTCTGGAAACGTCCGAGACAGGATTGTGTCGAGACACAGATCTGGGGAAGGGTATAAAACAATTTTGGCAGAATTGCAGGTCCCGAAGAGCACAGTGGCCTCCTTCATTCTTAAATGGAAGAACATTGAAACCACCACGCCTCTTCTTAGAGCTGGCCACCCGGCCAAACTGATCAATCGAGAGAAAAGGGCCGTGGTCAGGGAGGTGACCAAGAACCCGATGGTCACTCTGACAAAGCTCCAGAGTTCCTCTGTGGAGGTGGGAGAAAATTCCAGAAGGACAACTATATCTGCAACACTCCACCAATCAGGCCTTTATGGTAGAGTGGCCAGATGGAAGCCACTCCTCAGTAAAAGGCACATGACAGCTCGCTTGGAGTTTGCCAAAAGGCTCCTAAACAAGATTCTCTGGTCAGATGAAACTAAGATATAACACTTTGGCCTGAATGCCAAGTGTCACGTCTGGAGGAAACCAGGCACCGCTCATCACCTGGCCAAAACTGTACCTACGGTGAAGCATGGTGGTGGCAGCATCATGCTGTGGGGATGTTTTTCAGCGGCAGGGACTGGGAGACTAGTTACGATCGATGGAAAGATGAACGGAGCAAAGTACAGAGAGATCCTTGATAAAAGCCTGCTCCTGAGCATTCAGGACCTCAGACTGGGGGAGAGGTTCTCCTTCCAACAGAACAATGCCCCTAAGTACACAGCCAATACAACTCAGGAGTGGCTTCATGACAAGTCTGTGAATGTCCTCGAGTGGCCCAGCCAGAACCCGGACTTGAACCCGATAGAACATCTCTGGTGGGACCTGAAAATAGCTGTGCATCGACGCTCCCCATCCAACCTGACAGAGCTTGAGAAGATCTGCAGAGAAGAATGGGAGAAATTACACAAATAATGATGTGCCACGCTTGTAGCATTATACCCAAGAAGACTTGAGGCTGTAATCGCTGCCAAAGGTGCCTCAACAAAGTACTGAGTGAAGGGTCTGAATACTTATGTAAATGTAATATTTCAGTTATTTATTTTTAACTACTTTAGTTAAATCTCTGGAACTCTCTGCCACAGAGGGTAGTTGAGGCCAGTTCATTGGCTATATTTAAGAGGGAGTTAGATGTGGCCCTTGTGGCTAAGGGGATCAGGGGGTATGGAGAGAAGGCAGGTGCGGGATACTGAGTTGGATGATCAGCCATGATCATATTGAATGGCGGTGCAGGCTCGAAGGGCCGAATGGCCTACTCCTGCACTTAATTTCTATGTTTCTATGTTTACAAAAATTTCTAAACACCTGTTTTTTTTGCTTTTTCATTATGGGGCATTGTGTGTACATGGATGATAAACAAAAATGAATTTAATCAATTTTAAAATAAGGCTGTGACATAACAAAATGTGGAAAAAGGGGTCCAAATACTTACTGAATGCACTGTATCTACTGTATGTTCTCCAGAGATGACGCCTGACCTGCTGAGTTACCCCAGCACTTTGTGTCGTTTTGAACATTTAAAGATGGTAGGTTTGATTAACAGAACCACAAGCAAGAACATGGAGAAGGAAAGTAGTCAGAAATTCCCAACATTTTATCCTTTATTCTGGAGCAAAGAAATAAATATTATTAAATTCAAACTACACTGACATACAGTTACTGGCAAGTGAAATTTTCATCCCGAAGATAAATGGTGATGTTTATTGTTGTAAAGGGCGTGCCCCACTTTCACGACCTAATTCACGACCTTTTTTACTCGTGGCCATTTTTCATCATGTAGAAAAAACGCCCCGACCTACTTGATGCCACGAGTGCCTACGACTAGCATCACAACCTACCAACGACCTCGTGACGACCATGCTGCGAGTACGCGTCAAGGGCAAACTCGGCAGAGGTCGTGAATTTGGTCGTGAAAGTGGGACAGGCCCTTAAGTCATGGAAACACAATATTCAGGTGCATGTAAGCATTAATCTGCAAAGCAGCATAAATATATTTGACAGTTAAGAACACCAAAGTCAAATCTTACATTATTCGTTGGAGAGAGATTAAATATTATCTCAGAATAAAGACTCCGAGTCTTCATTTTGGCCAATTTGTATAAATGAACCGCTTTGTTAGCTGCCACGAGCATCTGAAATGGGTCAACTATCTGTAAAATAAAGATTATGATTATGTGCACGTTTGACCCAAGATCATATCACCACAAAATCACAGTGAAAACTAGTCAATGATTCTCACCATTGATGCATTTATTAAGGCCCCATCTATGGCTCCTTCCACAGCTTTTTTTCGAAGCTCGGCAGCATTTTTAACATCTTTAAACAGCAGAAGTGTCACAGTGCATCCCGGAAATAGTTCCAGCTCCTGTGCCAACATCATCTTCTTCCAAAGCAGCAGAGACTGATGATGATCCACAAAACAAAATCATGCCTAAATCAACAAAATTAGTTCAAATGGTCGGTACAGAAAATCTCAATATTGTTACTGGTCAAGGTTCTTTAATTGTAGAATAAATTAATTATTTCCCATGAAATTGCTTGGTTTATGTTGGGACCTTACAGTACCAAGAAGTAATGGAAAGTATTCAATTTTTACCTAAGAGTGAAAGTAACATAGCTAGATGGGTTTTTTTGGTAGAAAGACCTTTGGGGCTAAACTGTGATGGAGTATAAGTATTCTGCACACATGCTACAGCTGGGGGAAAGGACAAAGATATTTAAATACTTCTGTGAATGCAAAGAAAATATCCCTTTCATTAATTAATTCCACAAAAATTATACACCTTTTTTGTAGATATCTATTTTTCCTGTAGATTAGATCCAATCCTAGCCTAAGTACGGTGTGTAATTCCGGTCATAACGTTGCAGGAAAGATACGATTGGACAACAAGTCAAGGGGATATTTGCAATGATGTCTCCAGGACTGGAAATTTGTAGCTGCGAGAAAAGACTGGATACGCTAAAGGTTTTTTCTTTGTACCAGTTCAGGCTGAAGGGAGACAATGGAGATTTATACAATTGGCCAAGACAGACTGAATAGGATGGACCCAATTTTGGCAGAGGAACCAAAAACTAGGAGTGAAGGAGAAATGTAAATTTAAAGTAAGTGGTAGAAGGAAGATGAGAAAATTGTTTTCCCAAGCACAAGATGTCACAGGTCTGGAACTCACTTCCTGAAAAGATGCTGGAACCAGAAACATATTTAGCATTTAAAATAAAGTATTGGGTTGTGAAATGGAAAACTGTAAGATAAGCCTTTTTCATCCTGACCAGAAAATGATGTTGTAACTATTCAACATTTATTTCATGAAGGGAATGACTGACATCTATGTTTTCCAGATTTATTTTAATTTCATTACCCTAACGTCAATCCTGTCCAAACAAAAGGAACTGATAATAACGCTGTAAACAACAGATTTTCTACAGGGGAAAAGGAATAGGTGACGTTTCGAGTCGAGACCCTTCTTTGGACTGATGGTGTTATTCACCGGGACAATTATCACAGAACAAAGCAAAGAACTACTGATGGGAAGCAAATTCCAGGTATAAAACAGGTACATGGACCGTAAAGTTTAAAGGGAATGTGTAAGGAGGAATTGCAGATGCTGGTTAAACCAAACACAGACACAAAAAGCTGGAGTAACTGAGCAGGTCAGCCAGCATCTCCAGATAAAAGGAATAGGTAACGTTTCAAGTATATGAAGGTGCTTTTCCTCCAATTTGCATTTGGCCTCACTCTGACAGTGGAGGAGGCTGAGGACAGAAAGGTCAGTGTGGGAATGGGAGGGTGAGTTAGTGTTTAGCAACTGGGAGATCATGTCGGCTGAGACTCGATCCCCGAGCTTGGTCAGCGCTTGGACTTGCCGATATATAGTCTACACCCAGAACAACGGATACAGTAGATGAGGTTTGAGGAGGTGCAAGTGAACCTCTGCCTCACCTGAAAGGACTGTCGGGGTCCCTGGAAAGAGTCGAGGGGGGCGTAGTAAACTTTACTGAAAAGGGACAGGTGTTGCATCTCCTGTGGTTGCAAGGGAAAGTACCTGGGAGGGGGTGGTTTGGGTGGAAAGGGAAGGGTGAACAAGGAAGTAGCGGAGGATATGGGTCAAACACGGGCAGGTGGTTGTGTAGCTGGGGCATCTTGGTCGTCGTGAACGACTGGGGCCGAATGGCCTGTGCAGCCCGACCGTCCCCCCACTACAGACGCTGCCCGGCGCGTTGTGCATCTTCCTGCATCTGCGTCTTCAACCAGTGTAGTCGCGATCGCGATAGAAAATCTAACTTTCAAGAGAGAGTTAGATTTAGCTCTTAGGGCTAACGGAATCAAAGGATATGGGGAAAACCAGGAACTAGGATGATCAGCCATGATCATATTGAATGGCGGTGCTGGGGAGCGCAAACGGCGCCGCTGCCCGCAGCGGCCTCCCTCCCTCCCTCAGACACCGTTCCCCTCCCTCACACACCATTCCCCTCCGCCACCCGAGAACTTTCACCACATCTCACCAAAGATCCTAGTATCTTTGCATCTGACTCCACCGGTCACCGCCGGCTCCCAGTCCAGGGGGAAACCAGCCGTCCCGACAGCACCGCCCTGCGCCGATGGTTCCGCCCCCCCAGACCCATGGGGGACGAGTTTTAAAAACGAACCCGCTGCCCAAAGATCCTATAGCAGACAGAGCCAGGACAGAGCTGTAGGATCTTTGCTGCTGCCCAGGCGCGGTACCGCGGCGGTTAGTCCGTCCGTCCGTCTCCCGCCCAACTCCCCTGGCCGTCCGCCTAACCCGGGCCCTCCGCCAGCACCGGGCCCTCCCCCGCCGCCTGCCGCAGCAACCATGGAGCGGTTCGTGTTCTCGGCCGTGGTGAGCAGCAACTTCCTGGCGGCCTCGGTGCTCTTCGCCGTCATCAGCCGGGCCCAGCGCGGCCCCTACATGGACGAGGAGTTCCACGTCCCGCAGGCTCAGCGCTTCTGTAGCGGCAGCTTCTCCGAGGTAGGGACGGGAGGAGGCGCCGAGCTAAACCCGGGCAGAGCTCAGACCCCGGCCAATGACTTACGAGGTCATTGTCGTGATTAACAGTGCTAGAAGTAACTTTTCAATGAACCTAAATTGGTGATATGGTGGACAGTGAGCGAGGACGGATATCGTAAGTTCGCACCAGGGGCTTGTGATCGGAGTAGAATTAGGCCATTCATAGAGTGATACAGTGTGGAAACAGGCCCTTCGGCCCAACTCCCCACACCAGCCAACATGTCCCAGCTACACTCGTCCCACTTGCCAGCGCTTGGTCCATATCCCTCAAAACATGTCCTATCCATGTATCTGTCTAACTGTTTCTTAAATGATGGGATAGTCCCAGCCTCAACTACCTCCTCTGTCAGCTTGTTCCATACAACCACTGGGCTCTGTGTGGAAAAAGTTGCCCCTCGGATTCTTATTAAATCTTTTCCCCTTCACCATGAGCCTATGTCCTCTGACCCTCGATTTCCCCAACTCTGGCCAAAAGACTCTGTGCATCTACCTGATCTATTCCTCTCATGATTTTGTATACCTCTATAAGATCTCCAGGGCTCTCGCTTAACTTTTTTTCCCTGTTGCCAGCCGGGCAACCTTGGCAGCTTTTTAGGTTGCCAAATGACAGTTTAGGTGGCTTGCATGACGCGTGTGATAATGTGCTCGGACAAAGTGCATAGTTGCCAGTCGGAATTATGCTCAATGAAGCATTCACATATTATTTCTGCTTCAAATAAAGTCACAAACTAAACATATTCACCAATCAAGACATGATATATACCACAATGACATGCAGCAAAATTATAATACAGTATCTCAACCCTTTTTACGCATTGCAATTAATGCAATATCTATTATTTCTTTCCACTTCCAAACAAAAATGTGGTTAGATTATTCAGCGTATGATCAACTTGTGTCAATAAATCCTGGACCATGATGTTTGACCATGACCATGAAACCCACATACTTGCAGGGAGAATGTGCAAATTCAACACAGACAATGCCCGATCAATACAGAGGTAGCAAGTCCACTAGCTGTGCCACACTATTTTATTTTCCAACACACAAAAAATTATACGTTGATAACTTTGGTTACTAAAAAAAAAGAAATATTCATTTTCAGTCTTAAATCTCTAAGTGGCACTATGTCCCCCTTTACAGCTACTGTATGTTTTAATTCAGTTCAAGACTATGGGGCAGTACATTGGCCATGAAGTTGCTGCCAAAAATTGCCAGAGACCCGGATCCTGAATATGGGTGCTGTCTGTATGGAGTTTTGTTTCCTCGTTTATAACATTGTTTACAGAGTACTATGTTTACATATTTTGTTGTGCTGCTGCAAGTAAGGATTTAATTGTTCTAACTGGGACGTGAGAGAATAAAACACTCTTGACTTGCATCGCTAATGTGTGGGATAGAACTAGTGTACGGGTGATCGGTGGTCAGCGTGGACTCAGTGGGCCGAAATCCAGGGTAGGGGATTCGGAAGCAAGAGGATATATCATGTATCTCAGACTTTCTAACTGAGTGCAGTTGGATTTTGGTAGTTACGATGTGGGCATCATGGGAACGTGGCTGAAAGAGGATCGGAGCTGAATATCCAAGGTTACACATCCTATCAAAGACTGGCAGGTGGGCAGAGGGATGGGTGGCTCTGCTGCTAGAACCCTTGCGTGTAGAGATAAGAAATTGCATGGGATAAAAATACCCTGATGGGAATTATATACAGGCCCATGAACAGTAGCCAGGATGTAGGGAACAAATTACATCAGGAGATACAATTGGCATGTAAGAAAGGCAAAGTGGTCTTGGGGGATTTCAATATGCAGGTAGACTGGGAAAATCAGATTGGTACTTGATCCCACAAGACGGAATTGGTACAGTGCCTAAGAGATGGCTACTTAGAGCAACTTGTAGTCGAGCCTACTAGAGAAAAGGCAATTCTGGATTTGGTGTTGTGTAACGAATCGGATTTGATTTGAAAACTTAAGGTAAAGAAACTGCTAGGAGGTAGTGATAATAATATAAAATTCAACCTGCAGTTTGAGAGGGACAAGATGAAATCACATGTTTGGTATTATTATTGAGTAAAGGAAACTGCACAGGCATGAGGGAGGAGCTGGCTAAAGTTGTTTGGAAAGGAACCCTAGCAGGAATGACGGTGGAACAGCAATGGCAGGCGTTTCTGGGTCATTTGGAGGACTCGGGATCTTTTCATGTCAAAGAGGAAGAAAGATATTGAGGGGTGACTGAGATTAGCGTGGCTGACAAGGTAGTCAAATGAGCATAAAACTAAAAGAGATGTATATAATATTGCACAGCTTAGTGGGAAGCTAGTGGATTGGGAAGCTTTTAAAAACCAACAGACGGTAACGAAAAAGGCAATAAGGGGAGAAAAAATTAAATATGAACGTAAACTAGCCAATAACATAAAAGAAGATAGCAAGTTTATTCAGATATATAAAAAGTAAAAGATAGGCACAAGTGGACATTGACCCACTGGAAAATGACGCTGGAGAAGTAGTAATGGGGAATAATGAAAGGGCAGATGAATTGTATATGTTTTTTGCGTCAATCTTCACAGCGGAAGACACCAGCAATGTACTTGAAATTCAAGAGAATCAGGGGGAAGAAGTTAGTGGAGTTGCTGTTACTATGGAGAATGTGCTTGGGAAGCTGAAAAGACTGAAGGTGGATAAGTCATCTGGACCAGACAGACTACACCCCAGGGTTCTGAAAGAAGTAGCTTTAGAGATTGTGGAGGCATTAGTAGTGATCCTGACCCAATCACTAGAGTCAGGAGTAGCCCCAGAGGACAGGAACATTGCAAATGTTACTCCACTGTTCAAGAAGGGAACGAAGCAAAAGAGGGGAACCTGGTTAGCCTTATTTCAGTGGTTGGTAAGAGTCCATTAGGAAGGGGAGGTCTTGCTTGACAAATTTGCTGGAATTCTTTGAAGAAGTAAATAGCAGGACAAAGGAGATTACTTAGATTTTCAGAAGGCCTTTGATAAGGTGCCACACATTTGGCTGCTTATGAAGATGAGAGCCCACGGTATCAAAGGGCAGATGCTAGCATGGATAGCAGGCTGGTTGGATGGCAGAAGACAAAGAGTGGCAATGAAGGGGGCTTTTTCTGGTTGGCTGCCAGTGACAAGTTGAGGGATTGAAGGCATTGTGGCAAAGTTTGCAGATAATACAAAAATAGATGGAGGGGCAGGTAGTGTAGAGAAAGCAGGGACTCTGCAGAAGGACTTGGTACAGGTTGGGAAAGTGGGCAGAGAAGTGGCAGATGGTATATAGTGTAGGAAAGTGTGGAGTTATGCATTTTGGTAGTAGGAATAAAGGCTTAGACTATTTTCTAAATGGGAAGAGAATCCAGAAATCGGAGGTGCAAAGGGACTTGGGAGTGCTGGTGCAGGATTCCCAAAAAGTTGATCTACAAGTCGAATTGGTAGTAAAGCAAGCAAACTCAATGCTAACATTTATTTCAAGGGGGCTTGATACAAAAACAGGGATGTAATGTTGAAGTTTTATAAGGTGCTGATGAGGCTGCATTTGGAATATAGTGAGCAATTATGGACACCATATCTGAGGAAGGATGTGCTGGCTCTGGAGCGGGTCCAGAGGAGGTTTACAAGAATGATCCCTGGATTGAGTAGGTTAACCTATGATGAGCATTTGTCGGCATTGGGCCTGTTCGTGCTGGAGTTTAGATAAATGAGGGAGGAGCTCATTGAAACATTAAGAATAGTGAAAGGCTTGGATAGAGTGGATGTGGAGAGGATGTTTTGATTAGTGGGAGAGTAGAACTAGAGGTCATAGCCTAAGATGAGGAGAAATGTATTTAGTCACAGCGTGGTAAATTTGTAGAATTCATTGCCACAGAAGGCTGTAGAGGCCAAATCAGTGGATATTTTTAAGGCAAAGACAGATAGATTCTTGATTAGTACAGGTGTCAGAGATTATGGGGAGAAGGCAGGAGAATGCGGTTGGGAGGAAGAGATCGATCAACCATGATTGAATGGCGAAATAGACTTGATGGGCCGATGGCCTAATTCTACTTCTGTTCCTATGATGAGGTTTCTGAGTACTTAGAAACACATGATAAAATAATCAGCATGATTTTATGAAGGGGAGATCTTGCCTGACAAATCTGTTGGAATACTTGTGGAAGTAGCAAGATAGACAAATGAGAGTCAGTTGATGTTGTTTACCTAGATTTTCTGAAGTCCTTTGATAAGGTGCTGCACGTGAGACAGCTAAAGAAGATGAGAGCACACGGTATTAGAGGGAAGATACCAGCATGGATAGAAGATTGGCTGAATGGCAGAGGGGAAAAGGGGGCTTTTTCTGGTTGGCTGCCAGTAATTAATGGTGTTCCGCAGAGGTTGGTGTTTGGGCCGCTGCTCTTCAGGGTGTATGTCAATGATTTGGATTAGGGGATTGGTAGCTTTGTGGACATGATGGCTATGCAGATTATATGAGGATAGGTGAAGGGGCAGGTAGTGTATAGGAGACAGGTTGGGAGAGTGGGCAAAGAAGTGACAGATGGAATTCAACATAGCAAAGTGTGTGGTTAATCACGTTGGTAGAAGAATAAAGGTGTAGACTATTTTCCAAATGGGGAGAGGATTCAGAAATCGGAGGTGGAAAGGATCTTGGGAATGCTGGTACAGCATTACCAAACGATTAATTTGCAAGTGCAATAGGTCGTAAGGAAGGCAAATGGACTGTTAGCATTTATTTTGAGAGGACTAGAATATAAAAAAATAGGGATGCTGAGGCTTTATAAGACACTGGTCAGACCACATTTGGAATATTGTGAGCAGTTTAGGGCTCCATATCTGAAGAATGGATACGCTGGCATTGGAGAGGGTCTGTCCAGAGGAGGTTTACGAGAATGATCCCAGGGATAATTGGGTTAACATACGATGAGCATTTGACGACACTCGGCATGTACTCGCTGGAGTTTAGAAGGATGAGGGGGTACCTAATTGAAACTTACCGATTAGTGAAAGCCCTGGATAGAATGGATGTGGAGAGGATGTTTCCACTTGTGAGAGAATCTTGGACCAGAGGGTACAGTCTCAGAGGAAAAGAACGTGTCTTTTACAAAAGAGATGAGGAGACATTTATTTTCAGTGGATGGCAAATCTTTAGAATTAATTCTACAGATGGCTGTGGAGGCTGTCAATTGGTATTTTAAAAGTGGAGAGTGACACTCTTGATTAGTAAGGGTGTCTAAGTTTATGGGGAGAAGGCAGGAGAATGGTATTGAGAAGGAACGATGGATTTACCATGATTGAATGGTGCCTGTTCTTCTGAGTCACTCCAGCACCTTGTGTCTTTTTTGTAAATCAACATCTGAGTTCTTTGTGTCTACATGCAATATTTCTCTCAAATGCTGCAAGTACATTGAGTGCAATGTGTGATTTGGTTCAAATTACAACTTCCTTTACTGTTTGAAACGGGTGGGCTTAAACCAAATACAGATTGATGTAAATTACTTTTTTTATTCATTGTCTTTATATAAACATGATTGGGTGTTATAAATATAAAATTATTACCAATTTCAGTATACTCATTGTTATTAAATGTCTGTCTGCCTCAATTTTACGCAGTGGGATCCAATGATCACTACGTTACCCGGTCTTTACCTGGTGTCTACTGGAATAATCAAGCCTGTATCGTGGCTGCTGGGCTGGACCGAAGCCGTGGTGTGCTCCACAGCAATGCTGCGATTCATTAATCTGCTCTTCAATACAGGGAACCTGTACTTACTCTATGTGCTTTTGTGCAGGATACACCAGAAGGACAAGGTACACAATTTGTTCTGTTTAATTCCAAAATAGTAAACATAGAAACATAGAAATTAGGTGCAGGAGTAGGCCATTCGGCCCTTCGAGCCTGCACCGCCATTCAATATGATCATGGCTGATCATCCAACTCAGTATCCCGTACCTGCCTTCTCTCCATACCCCCTGATCCCCTTAGCCACAAGGGCCACATCTAACTCCCTCTTAAATATAGCCAATGAACTGGCCTCAACTACCCTCTGTGGCAGAGAGTTCCAGAGATTCACCACTCTCTGTGTGAAAAAAGTTCTTCTCATCTCGGTTTTAAAGGATTTCCCCCTTATCCTTAAGCTGTGACCCCTTGTCCTGGACTTCTCTAACATCGGGAACAATCTTCCTGCATCTAGCCTGTCCAACCCCTTAAGAATTTTGTAAGTTTCTATAAGAGCATGTTCTTATATAAAAGCATGTTCAAAGTACAAAACCCTTTTCTTAAAGCTGAATGGTAGTTGTTGACTTAAGTATTTTCATTCATTAGTGCTTCAAACATATTTATATGGTTGACTGTCAAAATTGATTGTATAAAATAATTTATGATTGCAGGATATCTTCTTTCCTGTCTAATAGTGTTATTATGAGACGTGCAGGTAAATCTTGGCATAACCCTGTTCATAGGCCTCATTGACTTGCCGCATATGTAGTCAATCGCGTGTGCACACATGATTCTCTGTGTCCTCTCTCCATTCCTCCCCTCCATTCTGAGTGCTTTCCAGCCATATAATGTGAAATTAATTATCAGTTCAGTGAATAAAATATTTTATACAGTCTTATAAAAATAAGTGTGGATGCTGTCATTTTTAATGGAAATACCTTGTCAGTGAGTATTGCATTGTAATTACCTCTTTTTGTTGTCACAGGCTACCACTGCATTCCAGAGAATCGTGTCTGCATTAACACTTGCATCGTTTCCACTTCTTTATTTTTTCTCATTCTTGTACTACACCGATGCAGGCTCAACTTTCTTCATCTTATTTACTTACTTAATGTGCCTGTATGAAAGCCACAAAATTGCTGCCTGCCTTGGATTCTGTGCTTTTATGTTCCGTCAGACTAATATCATATGGATCATATTCTGTGCAGGGCATGTTGTTGCACAGAAATTGACTGAAGCATGGAAAACTGACTTGGTTAAGAAAAAGGATGAAAGGACAGCTTGTATTCCAGATCTAACTGAAGAAACCAAGAAACTTGGTCGATTTCTTTTGGATTATGTTCTTTCACTGAAGAATCTGAAGGTATTGATCCTTTTGACCTGGCCGTACATTATCTTGGTTGTTGGCTTTCTGCTATTTTTATGTCTGAATGGAGGGATAGTTGTTGGTGACAGGACCAACCATGAGATCTCTCTGAATTTTCCACAGTTATATTACTTCTTTTCGTTCACGCTTGCTTTCTCTGCTTCTCATCTGATTTCTTCTCAAAAGATCAATTCTTTCTTGCATTCAGTAAAGAAGCATGCATTACTTTACATCGGTTTTGGAATTGTCTCCCTGTTGTTAATTTGGAAATTCACTTATGTCCATAAGTTCCTGGTGGCAGACAACAGACACTACACATTTTATATTTGGAAAAATATCTTTCAGAGGCATGAAATGATCAAGTATGTGTTGGTCCCAGCGTACATCTTTGCTGCCTGGACATTTGTGGAAGCTTTGAAGTACAAATCAATATTCTGGATCTTAGCATATTTTTTCTGTTTGGCTGCTGCGACAATTCCACAACAATTACTAGAATTTCGTTATTTCATTGTGCCCTATTTGATCTACAGGCTCAACATCCCAATGCCCTCAAGCGTCAAAATTATTGCAGAGCTAGCTCTGTATTGTTTAGTAAATGTGCTAACCCTATATTGTTTTTTTAATAAAACCTTTCTGTGGCCAGATAGGAAGGATATCCAAAGATTTATGTGGTAATATTTTGCATCTTATTTGTAGAGAGAGGCGTGACCCTTACACATGCTTTATACCTTTGCAACCTCTTTAATACATTTAAATTTTTTTTTTTTTATTTAATGATTTCTTTATTCTGTGCATCGTGAAGATAAGTTTGTTAAATTTACTGGTGAGCGATATTTAGCATGTTGCATATATGCCAAGAATGCAGGGGAATGGGCTATTTCAAAATTCCTAATGCCAAGACATCCATCCCCAAACCTTGTTCATCTAATTCTTGGTGAAATGCATTCTCTCTGTTGGCGTAAGAGACCAATTCCTCTTTTTATCTCTGTATCTGTGTTTGCAACAGTCACCCCAAGCTCCTTATTTTCAGCCAAAGCTTTTGAAAATTCTTTATCTATTCCAACATCAAGTTCATTTAGAAGCTGTTCTGTTGTCTGTTGTCTGTAGATGAACTTTTAGATTTTCTGGAGCCAATTGGTACGAGCATGTTGCATGTAATGTTTAGTTTTGTGGTTACTTTAATGTTTGACTTGGTTACATGTACATTTGCTGTGATACAATTGTTACTATTTTTTGTCGGGTAATTCATTTACTCAATTCACACTTCATGTGAATTGGTTTTAGTCATCTGTACACTAATGATTTTTTTTAAATTTAATTTGAAAAGTAAGCTAAGTTACTGACATTTTTGTATTGTGGAGATTTTTTAATGCTACAATATTTTTTTACTTAAAAGGGGGTTTGAAATAGCATTTAAAATCTTTATTAATGTAAAAATATTACTCAAATTCAAATATGCTTTTTTTAAAGGTCAATTTGATTTGATTTCACGTTTCAGGTGTGTCAGAGATAGTAATGCAGGATTCTTTCAGTTCTTAGTGGATATTTGCTTAATTACATTTCTGCAGGACAATAAACATGATGAAAGTATTTGCATTTTTATAGTACCTCTGCATCCTAGTGTTTTTTTCCTTGATAAGAAATCATGTACAAAATCATGAGGGAATAGATAGGCTGAATGCAGTGTCTTTTTACCCAGGGTAGGGGAATTAAGAACCAGTGGACATAGGTTTAAGGTGAGAGGGGTGATATTAAATAGGAACCTGAGGGTGGTGGGTATATGGAAAGAGCTGCAAGAGGGGGTAGTTGAGCCAGTTACTATAACAACATTTAAAAGGCACGTGGATAGGTTTGGAAAGATAGGGCCAAATGCAGGCAACAAGGATTAGCTTAGATGGCCAGCATTGATGAGTTAAAGTGAATGGCCTGTTTCCATGCTGTAAGCCTCTGACTCTTTGACAGAGATTTGATTATCTTTTATGCAGGCATGCAAGCACTTTGCCTAAATATAATATGTTAAACAATAAAGTAAATGTCTCTTGCTGGACAGATTAGCAAAATAAATCGGTGATCTAATGTTTCTGAAATATTTTGTTAATTTCTGTGGATAAAATTGCAAAAAGCAATTTTAAACATCGCTGCAATAGTGTTAATTTAACAAGTAGATATTAGCAAAGATGGTAAATTAGCAATCCAGGCTAACTTTTTAGGAAACAGCTGTTTTTGGAAGATACTGCATTGGTTTTTTTATGGATAGTAATGAGTGAACACTAAACACTAGCAATTTCAATGGGTAAGAAACCAGTTTCTCATAATAATCAGTGTAATATCAATAAAAGGAGGCTGCAAACACCAAGTTCAACAAAAATGTTGAAATGGGTCAATTTCATTTCTCCCTTTCATATGAATTTTTCCTCCAATTTTAAGAGGGCTCTTTCCCTTGATAATATTTAAAAACATTTACAATACACAATGTTTGTAATAGGATGCAATGGTTGAATTAAATGTTATGGAGAATTGTACTTCACAGGAAGTCAAGGGAAATGATAGTTTAATATATAATAGAGCTAGTAATAACCAAATAGTCTTACTAGATTTCAAGGGCCAGAGCCATCAAAAGTTATAGTGATTGAGCAGGATTCAACTACCTCCTCTGGTAGTTTGTTCCATATATATATATCCCTCAGGTTTGTATTACCGTATTTCCCGGCAATGAAGACGCACCACCATTTTGAGTTGATAAATTTTGAAAAAAAAGGCTGGCGGGACAGGATCAAGGGTTTGGTTTAGTCAGTAGAAAGGAAGATGTGAAACGCCTCCATCTTCCCCTGTCCCACAATGCGCTGTGCGGTTCAGGTCTGACGGACGGGGACATCCTGGCTCAGGGGGATCACATAACGGAGAGAGAGAGAGCCCAGGTCGCGAAAACTAATTGGGGAAAAAAAAGACGCCTGTAGGCCGGAGGAGTTCGGGCTGGATCTGGGCCGTAGGTTGCCGACCCGTGTTAGGCCTCACTGTGCGTCCCCATGTTTTTAAAGTGATTTGGTCTATCTTTCTTGGCTAACAATCTAGCCTTCGGCCTCCAAGACGCAGGTAAATTTTCGGGGCTTATTTTAGGGTAAAAAATGGCGTCTTCATTGCCAGGAAATACAGTAAATCTTTTCCCACTCACCTTAAACCAATGATCTCAACACCACAAATATAATTGTTTCATCTTGATTTCTGTGTGGCATTCGGGTATAATGTCTTAAAGGTTAAGCTTCTCTTAATCTTAACGCACATATTTTACTATTACTGACTTTCTTAAAGTATTTAGCAATCATTCTGTTATTTAAAATACATATCAGAAATAAAATGAAACTATTCATTCCTCATACTGTTGATGGTGTAGTTATTTTCTTTTGTTACGCTGTGAAAAAAATGTATATAATTACTGGGTGTTAGCATCCCTTAAGTTAATTGTTGAGTAACATTGTTAGTGTCAGTGGTTTGTCTACTTCTAATAATGTCAGAAAGTAACAGTATCCAATTTGCAGTTTTACTCAAAATGAAAATAATCACACAAAGTAATAGTTCATGAATACAATCTGTAATGATAGCATGTAAAAAAAGTGTATAGCAATATATTTGGTGTTAACATTCAGAGCACAATTCTGAAAAATCGTATCTCAATAAGACTTTTTACAAACTCTACTTCACTATAAGCTTGAATTGTTACATGCCTCTAACATAAACACTTTAGTAATTTACTATTAACTGTTACAACTGTTCAAAAAATTACTTTTTCAAAAATATAAAGAACATCATAAAATATTTTGATAATTTCAAAGGTACTGAAATCCCAATTGATTACAAAAGTTTGATTATGTAAGATAAACCCAAACATGTAAAAGTAAAAGCTGTAGCAACACAAATAAACAGACCAACTAAATTAGTAGGCTTGCTTTCAAATTGGTGTCCAAAGTGGGATAAGAAGTGAAAATGCAGGAACTAATATCTCAAGCTAGAATTATACCTCTACATAACGGGCAGTGAGGATTATCTCTCAGCAAATCCCAGAATCACATGTACTCTATATTCTATTTTGTTTCCTTTTGGATGGGGGAAAACACAAAATATAATGCTCTTTAGGTTCTTTATACATCAAGTTTGAAACTGATTGTGTGCTTTAATTTTTCTTCTTGGCAAAAATGTACCAACTGATGAAGTAGTTCCACCAATGTGCTAGCCTGTAAAGTGCACAATTTGTTATAGAGCAATTTTTTTGTGGATGCTCAAATGAAAAGTACACTTCGTCCCACCTTTGCTAGTAGGCGAGAATAAATAGGTTGTATTGTCATTAATTCCAGTTTAAAAAAAAAATGATTTGTCTTAATGTTATATATAAGGAATTTGGCCCACCCCACATTGCACAAATATAATTTAGTGACAGGATACTGTATTTAAAAAATCCAAAAAAATGCTTCCTTGTTTTGAGAGCACTTTTTTGTTTTTTTCCTATTCCTAATAATTATTTTTCAAATGTATTTACTTTTGGTATTAAACATTTAAATATTATATTCTTAAATTTTCACAACATATTAAGAAAGGTAGGTGTTTCCTGTTAATAATCCAGAAATTTACAATTGCAGAATAATATTTACCCTTTATTCAAGCATCCCTCAGAAAACCACAATGGAAATTTCATTTGTTATTTAAAATATGTGCAAAATGTTGATATCAATACAAAATAGTAAATAAACAGCATTAACTTTTGACACCAATGGAAAAATTAAAAAGCTACTACAGTGCTAGCAAAAAAAGTTTTGAAACCATGTTTCAATCATCAAAAGACATGTTGGTTATGAGAATTTAAGGCAATTTTTTACCAAGCACACAACCTTTTTAAAAAAAAGTGTATTTCTCTTCAAAAACTAACGGTGAATGTTAGAGCATATGTTGAAAGAACTAAACAAATACTTAAAAAATTATTTCACATTTTAAAACACAAAAATCAGAAGTACAAGACCACATGTAGAAACAAAATTGCGCAGTTTTCTGGCACATTCAGGTACAGATTTGCACGCAGTTCGTATAAATGTAGTGCAGCATGCCTCAGCTAATCAAACTATTAGTAGTTTCCGGCTCCACAAGAGGCTACGGGTCAGACTGCAAAGCTTACATTGTCAATATTTTTGCTATTTTCCAACCACATCTTTGCAGCTCTTCGATCTCCATTTTTTTGTATTTTCCACTCAGTTTTCTCCTTTGCCTTGTTCCTTCCGCAAAGTTTTGAAGTAATTGCACAATTAGAAATGGATAGTAAGTGTGAATGGTGAGCAGGTGGAAAAGATCACCCAGTGATTATGCATTACAATTGGAAGCGCTAGGTTGTTTTTCGTAGAAAGCAGTCATTGTTGAAGAGTTATACTTGCTACTGGACAGATTGTGTGCCCTGGTGTTTGAAAATCACAGATGTGCTAGAGCAGGCATCTCCATATGAATTAGTCAGCAACAAATGGAAGTGTTGACTAACAGAACACAACAATTTCAATATTTAAAACTGTGTTTACATGAAGGATATGGTTATAAAAAGGATTTAATTATAAAAAAGAATCTACATGTAAACGTTAAAAAAAGAACTGCATATTCTCAGTTATTTACAACAGTTAAATACTTAAATTCCGATTAGGTTGTAAATTTTGGCATTCCCCGTGATCATATCTTTATTAAAAAAAAGGTTTCAATTCCAAAGGGGCTAATTCAGGTGAGAGGATAAGGATTGGGCTGTACCACAACTCCCAACCACAAAGCTCAGTTCTTTTGTTTTCATGCAGCCTCTCTGTGTGATTTACCACATGTTCTTGGCACCATGCAAATGAAAACCCAGTAAAAAATGTTGTAGAATGCTGACAACATCCATAAGTCTTTGTAGTGCATCCCGATAAAATCCCGATAAAAATTCAGCTGGCACATTAAGTGGAATCCGTTCAGGTCAGCAATATTAAGTGGGATGGAATTACTCTGTTAAAGCTGTGTCTGCAAAGGATAACCTGGGGGAGTATATGGAGGAGGAGCAGGGGAAGGCTTAATTCCTCTTGCTTTCATGTATGAAAGAAACTGTTCTGGAATTTCAGCTAAAACATCCTTTGCAAGTCGAGCCATACTCAGTACGTGGTTTCCAGTCCTGTCAACATAGTCCCGAAAAGGCACAAACTAAAAACAAATTTTAAATTGTGATCAATTATCATGCAAAGGCACAGAGAAAGAAACATACAAATATAATTTAAAATAGTAAAGGCTAAGCAAGTTGGTTAATGTTAGGCTTATAACCATATATTTTTATGATTATTTTTTCCAAAGCCAATAATTCACATCAATAGAACATATTCTAGTCAGAAAAATAAACCAATGATTTCATTATCTCAATTATTGAAATATCACATTGTTTATAAAGGCAAACATGCTGTCAGATCTATTATTTGAATATTTAGATCAAGAAGCATGATGTCCGGCAGTCAACTCTTGGCAGTTATTTATAATTCCATATTCTTTGAGTAAACTGCCAATGCAGATAAAATCTATATCTATTGAAATGATATCACCATGACAAACTCTTCTCAAAGAAGCTTCAAGTGACTTCGTACGACTTCAATTTTTTTTTAAATGCCATAGAATTAGGGAATATGGAAACTGATTTGCAGGACAGCATTCTAAGGTGTAAAAGTACAACTGGAGGTGGGGGTAGAAAGACGTAGAGATAGAACTGGAAAGGGTCGAAAACACATTCCCAGAGTGGAAAACAACCTCTTAAACCTTTACAGGTGTACAGTAGAGAGCGTATTGAATGGTTGCATCGCGTCTAGTTTGGCAACTTGAATGCCCAGGAATGAAGGTTATTCTATTCCATGACCTAGCATTTTATGTTACTTGAACATCTCCCATCTGTCCACCTATTGAGATTCAAGAGAGTATACGTCAACATGGCAAATCTGCAGTCTTTTAAAGAGGTAGACACATTGATGGACTTTCTTTAAGATTACATCAATGTGCTGGGCCCAGGACAGATCATCAGAGATATGCACACCTAGGATCTTGACGTTGTTGACTCCACCGCCAACCTGTCGATGAAGACAAGCTTGTGGATCCTCGGTTTCCCTCTTCTAAAGTCAATAATCAGCTCTTTGGCTTGCTGATGTTTTTAAGGCACCATTAAAAGGTTTGTAGGGGATGCTGGTGTTGAACCCGGAGTTGTAGTTATTGATCAAGTGGTCCAGTGCAAAAGGGAGTGCCATCCCCTCCATTCATTGCAAATCCATGTGTCTATCTAAAAGTCTCTTAAACACGGCTATCATGGCTGCTTTCAACACCACCTCTGACAGCACATTCCATCACCCACCAATAACTGTAAAGAACCTGACCTGCACATCCCCTCTGCATTTTGACCATTAAGCTATGCCCTCTTGTCTTTGACGTTTCCACTCTGAGAAAAAGCTTGTAACAATCTACCCTGAATATGCCTCTCATGATTTTATATACTTGTATCAGGTCTACCCTCAACCTCCGACACACCAGCGAAAACAATCCACGTTTGTCCATCTCTTCTTAAAGTTAGTACCCTCTAATCCAGACAGCATTCTGGTAAACCCCTTCTCCATCCTTTCCAAAGCTTTCAAATTCTTGTACTGTGGCAACCAGGAATGCACATAGTACTCCAAAAATGGCCTAACCAAAATGTTATAAAGCAGCAACATGACTCTTATACTCAATTCATTGGACATGTGAAAGCAAGCATATCATGCATCATCTTTACACTTTATCTACTTGTGTTGACACTTTCAGGACTTGGAACCCAAGATTCCTCTAGACATTAATGCTATTGAGAATCTTGCAATGAACTGTACACATTTCACCTCCCAAAGTGACCCGAGACTTGCTTGGATTAAATTCCATCTGTCATTTCTCTGCCTCTATCTGTCACTGATCTATTTCCCTGCTGTATCCATAGACAGCCTTCCTCGCTGTCACATCAACCATATATTTTGTTGTTGGCTCCTTACTTACTGACAAACCCATCTACATTTATATCCAAGTCATTTATACTATATATATATATATATATATATATATATATATATATCATCAACTACAGAGGTCCCAGCAGTTTTTTGCTGTCACAGACCTGAGGCAAGAATAACACCTTTCCACCACTAGTCATTGACTTTATGAGAAAGGCAATTCTGAGTCCAACCGAGTTGTGGTTTCTATGGGTTATAAATAATAACACTTTACTTCCAACATAAAGCTGTTCGGTGGAAATACAGGATATTACCACTTATATTGTACTTGATGCTATGCTTACAGAATTTTAATGTGTAACCTTTGCAGTAGTCCTTCTCTAATCTTTTACAAACAAGACCTGTTTGCTCTGATGCTCTACTTTCGCTGCTTAAGAAAATTCAAAAGATAGTTTGAATGAATATTCAAAATTTGGTGATATTTCTGAGGCAAACTTTAATATCTGCATAGATCAAAAGCTACTGAAACAACATTTTACCAACACCATGACTGTAACCAGATATATCAGTAAGAATATTTCCAATAAAAATGCTGAGTCTAGCCTACAATGTAAAAGCGGTAATACTTTTCAACACATGAACTATATTTTACTGGCTGCTTTCAAATATTTGCAAAAAGTGGTGAGCACTGCCACCACTTCCCCACCATCGAAGGGATCTACGGCAGCCAGCATCAGAGACCCACACCACCCTGGTCACGCTCCCATTTCAATCCAGCCATAGGGAAGATGGTACAGTAGCAAGAAAACTAACGTGCAGGTTCAGGAGCAACTTCTTCCCTATGACCATCTACAATCTACAAATAAGCTTAAAACTATTTGGACTTGGGGATGTTATTCTTGACTGCATTACTATTATCTATTTATTTGTCTTTTCTTAATATATATTGAACTTTTTGTTGTTTATTATGCGTTTTACAGAGTAGTACGTTTACATATCTGTTGTGCTGCTGCAAGTAAGAATTTCATTGTGCCATTTCAGGACATATGACAACAAAACACTCGACTTCCAATCTTTAGTACATCTGTCCTTATCTCGTGTATCTTATTTAGTCAGGATTTCTGTGCTACGGCTGAAACGCCAATCGTCAAATTAGCATACTTTGGCAGAGAAATTTGTCCACTGAATAGCTTCACCTCTCTCCTGAAGGAAGAAAATGCACAGCACACCTGCAGATTTTGTAAATTAGCAAAAGGAAATCAACTTTATTTTCTACCATTTGAAAATTATAATTTCCTTCATCTATGGTTTTACATCTTTGTGAAATTTTAATTAAGGCATATCTATATTTAGACTAAAGTAACACAATATTCTGCTGCCTGTAGAACAGTTTCACTTCAAAATGAGAAGACACATATTTTAGAAATAGTGAAATGAACCCAATGGAAAAATATATATATAAATGTCTTGTGCACTCTTAAACTGGTTCATGGGTTTTTTTAAAATAAATTGGCTAATTATCTGTTTGAAAGATGATAGAAATCTACATGGTTGACTAAATTAAACATGGTTGGTCAATTAAAAAAAAAAAATCAACAGTTCCAACTAAATGCCCTAGAGAACTGTAAAGCTTGTCAAGACAGAGTTTCTGCTCAGGGAAACTGAGTAGCTAGGGACTAAATTGAAAAGCAGAACCAAAAAGGTAATAATCTCTGAATTGCTAGCTGAGCCACGAGCAAATTGGCATAGGGTTGAGAAGATTAAAGAGTTGAAAGTCTGGCTCAAACACTGGTGGGGGAGAAGTGGGTTTGAATTTGTGGGGCATTGGCATCAATATTGGGGAAGAAGGGAGCTGTTCCTATAGATGGACTCCAGTTGAACCTGGTTGGGACCAGGGTCCTGGCAAATCACATACCCAGCGCTTTAAATGAAATAATGGGAGGGAGGGGTCAATTAATTGGAAATGGCTGGATAAAGGTAAAGGGATTGGGAGTGCAGGAGTAGTTTCCAGATGTAATAGGACAGAAAATTTAAGAAGGTATAGAGATTAAGGTCAAGCTAAATTGGGACCAATGTGGTGAATACTGAACAAAATGTGTTTTATTTAAATGCACGCAATATACGGAACAAAGTGGTTGAACTTATAGATCAGTTAGAAATTAGTAGGTGCAATGTGGGCTTCACGGAGACATGGCTAAAAGAGGATCGGAGCAGGGTGCTGAATATCCAAGGTCTCTCAAAAAGACAGACAGGTGGGCAGAGGGGGTGGGGTAGCTCTGCTGTTAAGGAAATAAATTCAATCATGAACAAGGGGTGACATAGGATTTAAATAAAAATGTAGAATCCTTGTGGGTAGTGCTAAGAAACTGCAAGAGTAAAAAGACCCGGATGGAAGTTATATACAGGCCTCCAAACAGTAGCCAAGATGTAAGGAACAAATATGTAAGAAAGGCAATGTTACAGTGATCATTGGGGATTCAATATGCAGGCAGACTGGGAAAATCAGGTCGGCACTGGATCCCAGGAAAATGAATTTGTAGAGTGCCTAGGAGATAGCTTCTTAGGGCAGCTTGTAGTCGAGCTTACAAGGGAAAAGGCAATTCTGGATTTGGTATTGTGTAATAAAGTGGATTTCATTAGGCATCTTAATGTAAAGGAACCCCTCAGAGGTAGTGACTATAATATAAAACTCAACCTGCAGTTTGAGAGGGAAAAGATGAAATTGGATGTGTTGGTAATACCGTTGAGGAAATGTGACTACAGAGGCATGAGGGAGGAGATGGCTGGTGGATTGGGAAGGGACTTCAGCAGGAATGATGGTGGAGCAGCAATGGCAGGATTTTCCAGAAATAATTCACAGGATCTTTTCATCCCAAATAGAGGAAGAAATATACTAAGAGGAGAATGAGGTGGCCGTGGCTGTCAAGGGAAGTCGAAGACAGCACAACACTAAAGGAGAGGGCCTATAATATTGCAAGGAGTATTGGGAAGCTTTTAAAAACCACCAGAAGGTAACCAAAAAGGCAAAAAAGTTAAATATGAAGGTAAGTTATCAAATAATATAAAAGAGGATAGCAAGAGTTTCTTCAGATATATAAAAAGTAAGGGAGAGGCAAGAGTGGACATTGGACCGCTGGAAAATGATACTGGAGAAGTGATAATGGGGAATATGGAAATAGCAGAGGAATTTAATACGTTTTTTTATGTCAGTCTTCACTCTGGAGGACACCAGCAACGTGCATGAAATTTAAGAGTGAGCAGAAGTTAGTGGAGTAGCTATTATTAAGGAGAAGGTGCTTGGAAAGCTGAAAGATCTGAAAGTGGATAAGTCACCTGGACCAAATGGACTTTACGCCAGGGTTCTGAAAGAGATGACTTTAGAGACTGGAGGCATTAGTGGTGATCTTTCAAGAATCACGAGTCAGGAATGGTTCCAGAGGATGGGAAAATTGCAAATGGCACTCTGTTGTTCAAGACAGGAGTGAAGCAAAAGAGGGGAAATTATAGACCGGTTAGCCCGACTTCAGTGTTTGGTAAGATTTAGAGTCCATTATTAAGAATGAGGTTTCCGAGTACTTAGAAGCACATGATAAAAAAGGCTGATGACAGCATGGTTATGTGAAGGGAAAATCTTGCCTGACAAATCTATTGGATTTCTTTGAGGAAGTTAATAACAGAATAGGCAAAGGAAATTCATTAGATATTGTTTATCTGTATTTTCAGAAGGCCTTCGATTAGGTGTCACCTATGAGACTGCTAAAGAGGATGAGAGCACATGGTAGGAGGGGGAAGATACTAGCATGGATAGAAGGCTGGATGATTGGCAAAGGCAAAGAGTGTGAATAAAGGGGGCTTTTTCTGGTTGGCTGCCAGTGACTAGTGGTGTTCCAAAAGGGTCGATGCTGGGGCCACAATTCTTCACGTTACATATCAATGATTTGGATGATGGAATTGATGGCTTTGTGGCCAAGTTTGATGCTGATATGAAGATAGGTGAAGGGGCAGGTAGTGTGGTGGAAGCAGGGACTCTGCAGGAGGACTCAGACAGGTTGGGAGGATGGACAAAGAAGAGGCAGATGGAATACAATGCAGCATGCAGTCATGGATTTTGGTAGTAGGAATAAAGGCATAGACTATTTTCTAAATAGGGAGAGGAATCAGAAATTGGAGGTGCAAAGAGACTTGGGAGTGCTGGTGCAGGATTTCCAAAAGATTAATTTGTAAGTTGAATTGCTAGCAAGAAAGGCAAATGCAATGTCAGTATTTATTTTGAGAGAATAGAATATAAAAACAGGGATATAATGCTGAGGCTTTATAAGGCACTAGTCAGACTGCATTTGTGAGCAGTTTTGGGCCACATATCTGAGGAAGGCACTGGACAGGGTCCAGAGGAGGTTTACGAGGATAATTGGGGTAACACACGGTGAACGTTTCATGGCATTAGGCTTGTACTAGCTGGAATTTAGAAAATTATGGAGGGGGTGGAGATCTTTAGAAAGGAGATGAGGAGGAATTTCTTTAGTCAGAGGGTAATGAATCTGTGAAAATTCATTGCCACTGCTGGCTGTGAAGGCCAGGGCATTGGGTATTTTTAAGGCAGAAATTGACAGATACTTGATTAGCACGGGCATCAAGGGTTATGGGAGAAAGCAGAAGAATGGGGTTGAGAGATATAGACAGATCAGCCATAATTGAATGGCGGAGTAGACTCGATGGGCTGAATGGCCTATTTCTGCTCTAATGACATGAATATATAAAAGTGTTCACAACATTTTAATAAAGTTTTAATTAAGATGGCATATTTTTTCTTTACATTGGAAAATTCTATTCATTTCAACAAGTAATAAAATCTCCTGTAATATTTTTCAAATGAATTTAGATGCAGTTTTTACATCCTTTTGTATCAGTTTGTGATTCAAGACTACATCCTTCCACATCTTACCTGAACAATATCTCTCTCGGCATATCTTCCTCTTGATGATATCCGGATCTCATCTCCATCTAATTCTTCCATTGCTGCAAACAAAGAAGAATCAATGAATATGTAAAAACATATTGTTGCATCATTCTGATAGAGCAAAGAACAGCAAATATGGAACTGGTTAAACATAATGGCTGTATCTGTTTTCCATGGTGATACATAACAGATTCATTTTCTGGCTTTTCCATTATTGGGGAGGGACAGTTGCTTGAAATGGTGGCTTTAGGTAATAATAGAGAATATGTCGATTATTAGAAGTAAACACAAAATGTTCCTTTTGGTCTAGACTTTAACATCGAAAATCCTGGGCCAGATGTGTAAGGCCTGGATATGGGCAAGTTAAAATTTATTATACAAAACGTTTAATAAAAAGAATAGTTTGATTTCCACCCGAGTGAATAAACATGAAGAAAGAAGTTACAAATCAATCAAGTTAGTTCTTTGAAAATTAATTTACGTAAATTAACCATAAAAGTTGTACATACATATTTGGTTATATCGGACAAGGCAATTTCATCACAGGAAGAAAGCCTAATTTTTTTTTAAATATCTGTTCAAACAAAATCCTAATCCTATTTTCTCCTTAGTTCGGTAACTTCTGGAGAGTAATTTCTATGCTTGTCAGCAACTAACATAATTAAATGACATAAAAGTTATTGGATGTGTTATTTTACAGCAATTTTAATAACTATATTTATATTTCTGAACTAGAACAGTACTTCTCTGCACAATTCTACTGAAAATGTTGCCTTCTACTTCATTCAATTTAAATCCCTCTCATATCGAATAACATTAATGCCATTCTCATCTTTGACATACAAACTTGATATTTCTTACCATTAAATTCTGCAGGCCCAACGCCAACAATAATTATCGACATCGGCAAACAAGCTGCCTAGAATGATGAAGTAAATCAATAATTTGAAACAAAAGAAAGAGTTGATATATATATATTTATTACGGGTGATGCCTGTAGTTGTATCTTAGAAATATGTCAACAACACGACCTTGCATTTAAATAGATCCTTTTACAGGACGATCATTCACAGCACCTTTGCCGTTGGTTGAATGATAATGTTAATCATAATTCAATATTTATTACACTTTCAAGCACTGTTTCAAATATGATAGTTTAATTGCAGAATTGAAATAATTAAAATAAACCGATTCCATTCGGACCAGTGACCACCCTGTGCTCTAGCACTCTCCTACACACTAGGGCCAATTTACTATTTTTACTGAAGCCAATTAACCTACAAAGCTTTATGTGAAAGTTTGTTTCTTTAAAAGCAGATAGCAACAAACGTTGAAGGTAGACCATGGCAATCTTTAATTGATTCGTCAGACGGAAGTGGCAAGATTACAATGAGCAAATACAGTGCTCAGTGCTTCTCGTGCTCCCACTCAAAAAACAAAGGCGAGTTAGCACAATTATACATTTTTTTTATCAGTAAAACACTCCGACCAAGTCTGAATATGGCATGACTGAAAGATTCTGTAGCCTTTCACAATATAGTAAAGCTGGGTCCAAATCAGCTCATCCAATAACAAGTTATTACTTATCTCTAGGGCGTCAGCTATTTTTTTTCAATCTTGGCTTCTTTATGGCCTTGAAGAAGCACATGTTATTACTGCAGGATTCCATCTTAATTTCTTTATTAAAAAGACAACTTGTCCTCCATATTGTGTTCCACATAATTTACAATGTCATTCAGACTTGGCACCGAGCAATTCTTTTGTTTTGCTAGACCATGCGTTTGTAGAAGAACGACTCCATTTTAGATTTGACTATTAGCTCTTTCATTCCCTCATTTTTATCAAAAGTGATAACATTCACAGTCCTCGGTAGGTACACACACTGGTCGCAAGTATTAGAGAAATGATTAGCTGAATGATAGAGCCATAATGTATCACAGTACCCCAAAGTCCATCAAACCAATGGTATGGCAACCAGTTCTCATTCTCTTCATTGACAACCATCCCGATGAAGCTTGTTTAGGGTCAATGGATCAGGTGCCACCTGTAGGCGGTGTAATCCTTTCAGCCGAAAGGGGTTGTGCCATAAAGTTTGCACCTGTGCGAGGGTGTTGCTAGTCTCTCCATAGATCGTTGCACAGGTGAGGTGCTCTCCACTCCATCGTCCCCTTTGAAACATCCTCAGATCAGTCTCACTGATGGCGCTGTTCTCGGGGCACACGTCATAGATATCTGGGATGTTGTTGTCAAAGTCGTCCTTGCAGTTGTCTCCTCTGCTGTTACCATCGGCATCGATCTGGTCAGGGTTGGGAACAAAACGGCAATTGTCCTTCTCATCAGAAACACCATCATTGCCATCCTCATCAATGTGCTGATTGTCATCACACTGATTCCCCACCAGCTTTGAGATTATCTTCCTGGAATCTCTTTCAAGAGGTCCATCTGTTTCAAAATGTTCAGCTTCTCTCTTTCTAGACCCTTGATCATACGATAGAGCTCAAAATGCTTCAAGATTGTTGATCAAAAGACCCGCTGGGGGGCGACATGTTGGAGCAGTCGCACTTTTCCACACTCCCGACCTGTTCACCTCCAACTTTTATTATAGCTCAGCCTAAGTTTTATAACTACCCATAGATATTTAAACACCATTGACAGCACCTCTCCACGCCATAAAGATGCCAGGCAGAGGAAAGAAAGAGGAGCAAAAAACGGAAGACCCGACGACCAGCTAGCAGCCATGTTAACAGAGCACAAGGTATCGCTACTGGCAGAATTCAACGCAGCGTTCAATCGCTATTGGCAGAATTCAACGCAACGAAGCTGGACAATATCCAGACCACAATTTTAGATAACCAACACCGTCTTTCGTCATTAGAGTATTTTGCTGATACCACCAGCCAAGACATACGAGCTATAGCGACAATGCTAACTACGGTGACCGAAGAGAACGCCAAGCTAAAGACTAAGCTTATCGGCCTGGAAGGCAGTAGTCGCCGAAATAACATAAGGATAGTCGGTCTCCCCGAGAACATCGAAGGCCCCCAAACAACAGCTTTTTTCTCTCAACTCCTGCTCGAGACTCTTGGCGAACACACACTGGAATCAGCCCCGGAGCTAGACCGAGCCCACCATACGCTAACAGCCAAGCCAAGCCCTGGCGAGAAGCCCAGAGCAGTTGTGATCTGCTTCCATAGATACCAGACCCGCGAGTTGGTGGTGCGTGAGGCTCGGAGGCAGAGGGGTAAGCTGAAGTACAAGGATATCCCGATCCACATTTTCGAAGACTACTGTCCCGAGATAGTTGAACAACGCTCCGCGTACCGAGACGTTATGAAGGAGCTGTACAACCTGGGTCTCAAACCCTCCCTCCATTATCCAGCCAAGCTGTTCATCATGGCCGGGGAAGGAAAGAGGCGACGACTAACATCTCCCGAGGACGCTCAGGATTTCATCTCATCTTACCGTCGACGCAGACCGGGACCCACAGACGACTGACTTCACTCGGTACGTCTATATCCGAGTGGCACAGGGGTCCGGTTAATCTACGGTTACACTATGAACTAACTTTAGCTTGACTGCTCTTAGCAACTAGCCATTGCTAGCGCTCGGCCTTGCTGATTATACTAGACCCCTGTCTTGAAATGTACGAGGCTGGTAAGAATTCACCACGATTCGTGACTATCTTAAACCAACTTTTCCGTATAATGTTTATGTGTAATCATACTTGAAAGGTTCTTCACCTGCACATGCTATAAAATTGGGCTTAAGGGACCCACTTTGTGGTTCGTGATCTGGTCTCTGCCTTCTTGTTTTTAGCAGCTGTCTGCTAATGCTGCCAGCATTCGGCTAATTTGTTTACACCAGTCTTCCTAACGGACTGTCTGGGGCTGATAGCTCATTACAGCCAAGGCTGTGTTATACCAATCTGCTCCTACAGCGTTTTTGTTTAACAATACTTAATTGATGTTCTTTTGCCCTGCGCTTTAATCCAAGAGCCCAGTTTGCAACTCGCTAACTTCTCTAACGCTAACTCTTTCTTTATACCTTGTCGACTTTAAGATATACTATGTAATACCAAAGGAAGCTATTCTTGCTCCACTTATATGTTGGCTTGCTTATTCAGTATCACCATTTTGTTAATTTGCTTTGTCTTATTATTACTATCATCATTACTATCATTGCCATTAGTGTTAGCAACGACATTGGCAGTGCAACTACTATGGCTATTATTTCAACTTTGTATTTATTTATTTATGTTTATTTTACTTTATTTCTACTTTCTATTTTTCAAATTATTATTATCATTGTTATTATTATTATTACTATACTTATTTCATTTTATGTTACTTTACTGACTTTGTGCGATTTTGTTGCTTTGGGAGGTGGAAATATTGGGAGTTAAGATCGGATATCTCCATGCGGATGCGAGGACAACGCACCTTGGTGCAATGGGCACTCAAGGTTCAGTTGGGACATGGGTCCAGGGACTCAGGTTTGAAAGATGGTTAAGTGATATGTGTCCCACTTGTTTGTTGTGTGTGTACGTGTGTATGTATCTTTTTTTTTTTTTCAATCACTCCTTCCCCCCCCCCTCCCCCACACACACACACATCCCCACTCTCAGCAGCTGGCTTCGATGCGCTCTTCCATCTCGACTTGCAGTACTACAGCGCTCTGCCCACTCGCTTGGATATAGCTAAGTATGGCCAACACAAACGACACTTAGATTTGTCTCGTGGAACGTGAGGGGGGTGGGAAGTCCTACCAAGACTGACAGGATCTTGGCCCACTTGCAACAGCTCAAAGGCGATATATTTTTTATTCAAGAGACCCACCTTCGCAACAGAGAGGTAACACGGCTTAAGAGAGGCTGGATTAGCCACTTATTTCACTCGAAATTTAATGATAGGGCTAGGGGTACTGCTATCCTGATTCGTAAGAACCTTTTGTTCGAACCACAGAAAACTGTGGAGGACCCTGCTGGCCGCTTGGCAAACTGCAAGACACCCCTGTCATATTGGCCAGCATTTACCGTCCCAACTGGGATGACAGCTCATTTGTAACCAAATTTTTTACATCTCTCCCAAATATTGAAAATCACCACGTCATTGTGGGTGAAGATTTTAATCTGGTCCAAGACCCTATACTGGACAGATCTTCGAACAAAGCCTCTACTTTAACTAAATCAGGTATGACTTTGCATGCTTTTGCCAAACAACTTGGGCTCACAGACCCATGGAGATTTACATTCCCCACAAATTATTTTCATTTTTTTCCCACGTTCACTGTACATATACCCGTATAGACTTCTTGCTCTTACATAACAGACTGCTCTCTAAAATCAAATCCAACGAGTGTCATAGCATCGTAATATCAGGTCACGCTGCAACCTCCCTCGATCTCCACTTTCGTAAACGAACTAACCCCTTTAAACAGTGGAGGTTCAACTCCTCATTATTAGCAGAGGCTCACTACATGCAATTCTTGCACTCCCAAATCACCTTATATTTTGAGCTGAATGACTCGCCAGACATAGAAAGAGGTATACTCTGGGAAGCTTCAAAAGCCTATAGTAGGGGCCAACTTAATATACAACAAATTTTTTACATCGTCGCCTACCGCCCACCTTGTCGTGGGCTACTATCTCCCTAATTCTTAAAAAGGAGAAAGATCCCCTGCTTTGTAGTAGCTATAGACCAATTTCACTCCTGAATGTGGACCTCAAAATCCTCTCTAAAGCCCTTGCGCTCCGTCTTCAACGAGTGATGCCCTCTATTATCTCGTTAGATCAAACAGGGTTCATACCAGGCCGACAGTCTTCCCACAATACTAGGCGTCTCCTTAACATCATCCATTCACCGAGTAGTGAGACCCCGGAGATAGTGGTCTCCCTCGACGCCGAAAAAGCTTTCAACAGGGTCGAGTGGAGGTACCTATATGAGGCGATGGACAGGTTTGGCCTCGGTAACAGTTTTATTCTTTGGGTCAGTCTATTATACTCGTCCCCGGTGGCCTCAGTACAAACAAACGGCACACTGTCGCCCCACTTCCCCCTTCAGAGAGGTACCAGACAGGGTTGCCCGTTATCACCACTCCTGTTTGCTGTCGCGATAGAACCCTTGGCGGTCTGGTTACGCTCAGAGAAGGGCTTTAAAGGTATTACACGGTTCGACACAACTCATAAAGTCTCATTGTATGCGGATGACCTGCTCCTGTACATCTCGAACCCAGTCAGCTCTCTCCCTGTGATTACGAATATTTTAGAACGGTTTGGTGCGTATTCTGGTTATAAACTTAACTACCAAAAGAGTGAGCTATTACCGATTAACTCATTGGCTAAGCAGCTCCCTCGCTCTTTAACCTCATTCAAATGGGCAGAGGACGGGTTTTGCTACCTCGGCGTTTTTATCACAACACCCTTATCTGATATGTTCCGCACAAACTTTCTGCCTCTGGTTGAGAAAGCCCAAAGAGATTTTGACCGCTGGTCAGTTTTACCGCTATTCCTCGTGGGCCGGATAAATCTGGTCAAGATGGTCGTCCTACCCAAATTCCTGTATCTTTTCCAGCACGTCCCTATACTTATCACTAAATCTTTTTTTTGATAAATTAGAAAGGACAATATCTAAATTTTTATGGGGTAGCAAACCGGCTAGAATCCGAAAGGCGATACTGCAGTCTCCTAAGAGTGACGGCGGTTTGGCACTTCCTGACTTTAGGCGATACTATTGGGCAGCTAACTTGCAAAAACTCCTGTATTGGATGAATGATGATTGTGACCACCTACCGACCTGGGTACACATGGAAAAGGCGAGTTCACATCTCCCGTTGCGGTCTGTCCTATGCTCCCAACTCCCCCTTCCTATAACATCTGCGGGTGCAGGCCCAATTGCGTCCCTCTCGCTCAAGATATGGAGTCAACTCAGGAAAAACTTTGGTTTACAAGGCCCTTCCATCTTGACCCCAATGCTTAAAAATCACATCTTTAAACCTTCAAGTACAGACCACGCATTCAAAACCTGGCATAGCAACGGTATCAGTAGTATCAAAAACCTATACAAGGATGACATCTTTTCGTTCTTTGCGGAGCTCTCGTCCAACTACAACCTCCCAAACTCCCACCTTTTTCGTTTTTTCCAGATTAGGGATTTTGTGAAGAAGACATTCCCCCATTTCCCAAATTGCCCACCTGAAACCCTGACCGATACCATCTTAGCTCTTGATCTCAACCGGAAGAAATGCATCTCTGTTTTGTATAACTTGTTAGGGTCGGTTATATTGAAACCTCATACCTCATTAAAAGCTGTGTGGGAGGGCGAGCTGAATACAAAACTAACAGACCAGCAATGGGACTCTGCCTTGGATTTGATCCATTCTTCCTCCATATGTGCCCGTCATGGCCTAATCCAATGCAAAGTCCTTCACAAAGTCCACAACACAAATGCAAGATTATCTAGAATTTACCCCGCTGTTAGGGACACCTGCAACAGATGCTAGCAGCCTTTTGGAGGAGTGCTTTCGACTTGATAAGCAGAGCCTATGGCCAGGCTATTCCTCCAAACCCACTGTCAGCCATTTCCGGTACCCCTCCCAACACCAACCTCTCTGTTGCGGTGAAACGGGTCCTAGCTTTTACAACCTTGTTAACCCGGAGACTGATCTTGCTTAACTGGAGGCACATCTGTCCCCTGACACACGCCCGCTGGATGAAGGAGGTGCTTTACAATTTAAAGCTTGAAAAACTTAGGTTCTCTCTCAAAGGCTCTACCAAGACATTCCTAGATACATGGAACCCTTTCTTGGAACTTGTTAACTCTCTCAACTTGTCCCCAGACTCGGAAGAGGACTGAGTGCTCTCCACCATTGTTCTGCTCTACTGCAACAGCTGCTCTCCTCTTAACCCCCCCCCCCCCCCCCACACACTTATTTATTTAATTACTTACTTACTTACTGTTATTAGTGACCCCCTTTTTTATTCTTTTTTTTTTTTCTTTAGTACTTTTTGTTTCGTTTATCTTAACCATATTTGTGTGGATGTGTACGTATGTGAGTGTTGTTTGTCCCCGTTTGGTTCCGACCTGATTCGTGTGGGTTGAAGGTGGGCAAGGGTAAGGGCTTACATACTGTTGCACAATTATGCCTTGACTGTCACTGTCTGTTATCATTGTATGTATGCAAATTGCTGTGAAATTCAAATAATAAGATTTAAATAAAGATTGTTGATCAAATGTGGTTTGTCTTTCCAAAGTTGTGACCAAAGACTTTGCACTTCCTCCTGATCTGCAAAGATGTTCCTTCTTCTGTAGGGATCAGCTTTACATGGCGCAGCAGGTAGCGATCAATCAGAAACACCTTGTTACATCCTGGGTGGGGCAAGGTCTTTCACGCACCTCTTCCTGCTGCTCTTTTATGCGTTTCATAAGCCCGTCAACTCCTCTGTAAACAGCACAGCAACCCTTATACTGACATCGATACACGGTGGGGAAATCTTCCCTTTCCAAGTTTGACTTTGGTTCCCAGCCACGTTTTTGTCCAGATTGTATCTTCACATCCTTAATATTGCACTTCTTAACTGGCAACTTAATCTTCTTCTTCCAATATGGTTGAAAAGACTCATCTGATGAGCCATTCTTAACTTTTATTTCTCTGTCATCTTCACTTGATAAATACCTTTCAGAAAGATCACTGGACTCCAATCTGTCTACAACATTGTTTCTTATAGAAAAGTTGCTTCATTGCAGTTAACTGTTTTTTTCACATTTAATGGTTGAATTGCATCTTGTACCTGAACTTTTTCCTCAAGAGCACTCTGTATATTCAGGATCTGAGCACAAGAACATATCCTTTTTCAATGGGGATTCCCAGTTGTCCACATCCACTGACTGCGAAGTGGCTCCACTCTATGTACAAGACTGAAAGTCTGCTAACACTGGGACAGGTTGATGCTTCGCAACATTATCACCCTCACCATTTTCACTCACTGTTCCATTCCAAGGTGAAAGGGTTATTGAACCATCCATTGAGTCCTTAATTCTATTGGATGGGCACTGTCCCTCATTCAAAACAATGCTGCGACTTGAATGCATGTCCAGGATGTAACTAGCCCTCTGTTATCAGAGTTCTGAACAGTCCTTCCAATTGCGAGGATTCTGCCTGATTCACCTCTATCCTATTGCAGACATTGGACTTTGTCTCTCTAACTGGTGTGTTATAATACTCAGAACTATATTCTCCACACTAACCTTTCCATTGCTCTACCTATTTGAGGTGAGCCGGGCTTGATTGCATTTATTCATGCTAATCCTTTGTGTCTTGCTGACATTGAAAAAGGGTGCAAGATTCTTTACTCATCATTTAGCCGTTGAATAACTATTAACTGGGTTCCTGCTTAATTAATGTTTCTGTACTTAGCTGACGATTCAATTTCAATAGGTTTGTTTTTATCTGTATTCTGGGTCAAGGGATGAACCATGGACATATGAACATTCAAATTGTGAGCTTTCTCGAACCGCTACTCACATTGGTCACAAGCAAATTCAAGTTCGGCTTCTGCCTTGTGCTTGGTCATATGGTATTTCAAGGATGCTCTCTGCCTGCACTGGGAACCACAAACTTCACACTGCAAAGGTTTTGCTCCAGTATGGCTCATTTGTTGAACTGACAGGTGTTTCTGCTGTTTGAAAGTCTGTCCACATTCATCACTAATGTAGTTGCTTTTCACAAATCAAGTTGTTCTTCCTCCCAAGTTGTCCATCAGCGTGTGAAACCAACATTTTTCTTACTTCTCCATCAATGCCAACAGGTTGTCTGATCCATCCCAACTCAGCTCCTCACTTTGATCCCGGCTGGGAATTACCTCCATCCAGTTCTGTGACTGAGTTGCACTCCAAAATCAAGGCTTTTCAACTCAACAACCTGATTGCTCTCCTTCAGCTGCTGTGTGATGGAAACGAGATGGTCATTTTCAGACTGGGCATTGGTGAGCACATTTCTCATCTGTTTCAGCTTGGTCTGTAGCTCCGGGATAAGCTGCCATCTTTTCATGGTTGTTTCAAGAACCTGTGGTAATGGATCCATCTTTGTCATTGTTATAAACGTAAGGACAGTTGTCAACCTTATTCAGGACGTTTTGGTGCAGGGGTGGTTCCCCAAGTCCAGCCCATCATGGGCCAACCACATGATAAAAAGTAGGGTCAATAGCCCCATTGTCCTTTCTTGGTTCTCCTCCATTTACAGTATCAGATGTCTCCAACAGGAGTAATCTTCACGGCAGTTGGTGTCATAGTAGCACCTGGTGCAGTCTCCTCCAACATCCGATCCCAGTAGTATGGACTGTGTCTGTGTTCAACTGGCAGTGGCTTCTGCATTTTCAACTCCTGTGAATGCAAGACTGACAAGGTTGTGCTTAATTGTTGTGCGTATGTAATTAATTAATTGTTGTGTTGACCACCCGCCACCCCCCACCCCCCGAGCCATTGTTTTGTTCTGCTAGACCATGCTTTTGTAGAAGAAAGACCATTTTAGATTTGACTATTAGATTTGACTATTAGCTCTTTCATTTGGAGCATAGGAGGAAACAGTCGCCCCAGGGGAAAACTTATGCGGTCACGGGGCGAACTTACAAACTCTGCACAGACAGCACCCATAGTCAGGATTGAACCGGGGTCTCTGGCACTGTAAAGCAGCAACTCTACCACTGCCCCCTGGCCTTCGCCTTGTGGTGAAGTGGAGATTACAAAGGAGTATTTACATTTGAGTAGGACCTCTAAACACCAGCCACAGATGACAGGGTCAACCATAATGACTCTAAGATATCTCTGCAGCTCCATATGATTGCAATGGCAATAGGATCTTGAAACAGTTCACACCAAAAAGTACAAAATGTCACAAAATGCACAAAAGGTCCCACCAAACAAATCTGAAATCGGAACTTTCTTTGTTTAAAGATAATTGCAGCAACAAGTGTGGCTTACAAAGAGAATCTAAAATGAAAATGAAACTATTAATTTCTACATTGCTAATGTAGGAATAAAAATGTAACCAAGCACTAGTTTTTACATTGTTAATATTTTTATTTGAGTAAATTTACTATTGCTGCAAACTGTTCCTTTCAAAGTCAATCATACCTAAAATATTACAAAAGGAGACTGTTGTCATATTTTCAATAGGATTTCAATTAACCTGAAAACAGGATGATGATGGAATGCCTAATCATTTAGGAAGCTGTCCTTTAGCTGATAATTGCTTTCTTTTGGTACATCTCTGAAGTGCCATTTGTTTCAATGTTAAAGAGGCTGACTTAAGGCAAGTTGTAAATATTTCAGAGCAATCAGCTGCCCTTGGGAAAGCAAGAAATGTAAAACTCAAGATAGACACAAAGTGTTGTAGAAACTCAGCGTGTCCGGCAGCATCTCTGAAGAAAAAGGATGGGTGACGTTTCGGGTCGGAACACGTCTTCAGTGTGTTTTAAAACTCAGGATTGTTCGCATTTCTGCAGGGAACTTCAACAGGCAAGATGAATCCAACTATCCCGCAATATGGCTCTTTCATACAGTGGAGTTGAACTCCTTTAGTTGCTTGATAGCAATGGATACCTATCCAAAATAACTAACTCAACCCAAATCACAGAATTTCCGATGGGACTCAGGGACCCTCCCCAAGGGTGTTCTTATCCACCTGCATAGATAACCACCCACATAGACATCAGGCATAACATACAGTGCACTCCATAATGTTTGGGACAAAGACCCATCATTTATTTATTTGCCTCTGTACTCCACAATTTGAGATTTGTAATAGAAAAAAATCACATGTGGTTAAAGTGCACATTGTCAGATTTAAATAAAGGCAATTTTTATACATTTTGGTTTCACCATGTAGAAATTACAGCAGTGTTTATACGTACTCCCCATTTCAGGGTACCATAATGTTTGGGACACAGCAATGTCATGTCAATGAAAGTAGTCATGTTTAGTATTTTGTTGCATATCCTTTGCACGCAATGACTGCTTGAAGTCTGCGATTCATGGGCATCACCAGTTGCTGGGTGTCTTCTTAGGTGATGCTTTGCCAGACCTGTATTGCAGCCATCTTTAGCTTATGCTTGTTCTGGGGGCTAGTCCCCTTCAGTTTTCTCTTCAACGTATAAAAGGCATGCCCAATTGGGTTCAGATCAGGTGATTGACTTGGCCACTCAAAAATTTACCATTTTTTAGCTTTGAAAAACTCCTTTGTTGCTTTAGCAGTATGTTTGGGATCATTGTCTTGTCTGTAGAATGACCTGCCGGCCAACGAGTTTGAGGCATTTGTTTGAACTTGAGCAGATAGGATGTGTCGAAACACTTAAGAATTCATTATGCTACTACCGTCAGCAGTTGTATCATCAATGAAGATAAGTGAGCGAATTCCTTCAATCGCCATACATGGCCAGGCCATAACACTCCCACCACCGTGTTTTACAGATGAGGTGGTAATCTTTGGATCTTGGGCAGTTCTTTCTCTCCTCCATACTTCGCTCGTGCCATCACTTTGATATGTTAATCTTCGTCCCATCTGTCTGGGGTGGAAGATTGCAACCTTCACGTGGTCCGCCCTATTTCGACGAATGCAATCAACCCGGCGTGCAAAATCAAATAAGATCATATAGAACAAGTTGTTCTACAACTTTAGGCTGTGCACGCCATACGCAAGAAGAAGAAGAAGAAGAAGTCTCATCTGTCCACAAGACCTTTTTCCAGAACTGTAGTTGCTCTTTTAAGTACTTCTTGGCAAACTGTAACCTGGCCATCCTATTTTTGCGGCTAACCAGTGGTTTGCATCTTGCAGTGTAGCCTCTATATTTCTGTTTCTGCAGACAGTGGTCATTGACAAATCTACACCTGACTCCTTAAGAGTGTTTCTGATCTGTCGGACAGGTTTTTGGGGATTTTTCATTATTATAGAGAGAATTCTTCTGTCATCAGCGGTGGAGGTCTTCCTTGACCTGCCAGTCCCTTTGCGATTAGTAAGCTCACCATCTCTTTCTTCGTAATGATGCCCCAAACAGTTGAGTTTGGTAAGCCTTATGCCCCTGTCCCATTTAGGAAACCTGAACGGGAACCTCTGGAGACTTTGCGCCCCATCCAAGGTTTCCGCGCGGTTCCCGGAGGTTTTTGTCAGTCTCCCTACCTGCTTCCACTACCTGCAACCTCCGGCAACCACCTGCAACCGCACGGAAACCTTGGGTGAGGCGCAAAGTCTCCAGAGGTTTCCGTTCAGGTTTCCTAATTGGGACAGGGGCATAAGGTTTGACTGATGTCTCTAACAGTTTTATTCTTGTTTCTCAGTCTCATAATGGCTTCTTTGACTTTCATTGGCACAACTTTTGTCCTCGTGTTGATAAACAGCAATAAAAGTTTCCAAAGGTGAGGGAAAGACTGGAGGAAAGACTAGGTGCTGAGAGCTCTCTTGTACCTACATTTAGGAGGTATTTGAACATACCTGAGCAATTACAAACACCTGTGAAGCCATGCGTCCCAAACATTATGGTGTCCTGAAATGGGGGACTATGTGTAAACACAGCTGTAATTTCTACATGGTGACGCCAAAATGTATAAAAATGGCCTTTAATAAAATCTGACAATGTGCACTTTAACCACATGTGATTTTTTTTTTCTATTTCAAATCTCAAATTATGGAGTACAGAGGCAAATAAATAAATGATCGTTTTTTGTCCCAAACATTATGGAGGGCACTGTACATTAAAGGAATGTCAGGACTAAGAAGTCTTGAAAATTCCCATCTTTACCACCAATCCCTAGGCACAGCCGTAAACACAATGGAATAGATATATTATGAAATGTAAAACCACAGAATGGTTACAGCACAGGAGGCCACTCAACATGAAACCTTATTTCCCTTGCCTCATCCATAGTTCTGTTAATTCTTTCAGATATTTATCCACCTACATGTTCAATGCCACAACCAAATCTGTATCCGCTGTAACGCAGGCAATGTATTCCATATTCTTCTCCTTGCGTATGACGTGCACAGTCTAAAGTTGCAGGACAACTTGTTCTATTTGATCTTATTTGATTGTACACGCCAGGTTGACTGCAATAAAATTCCTTGTATGTGAATACTTGGCCAATAAACTTACTTACTTACTTATTCCTTATTCGTCGAAACAGGGCAGACCACGTGAAGGTTGTAATCTCCCACCCCTTCCATATCCCAATCAATCACCTTGTAAAAGTTTGTCCTCACTAACATTAATCAACTTTATCCTATCATTCTAAACTGCTCTGCTGATGGAATCTGGGTTTTTTTATCAGTCAATCCACTCAATACTTTTGATAGATTTAAATCCTTCTGGCAAATCTTGCCACCTTGCTGTTCCAAGCAGATAGAAAATTAAAGCAGAGTGGCAGGGCCTTTGACCTACAATGCTTTTGCCATCCACAATGCCAAATTAAACTAACTCCATCTGTTTAATAATAATAACAGACATTATTAAATTATATCTGTTTAATGATACCTCATATGATCATTAATATAAGGTATCTAATATGATCCTTATATGGTCACAAGTTTCAAAGGTCTTTTATTGTACCAATTAAGGTACAGTGATATTTGTATTACCATATAGCCATACTAATAAAAAGCAACAAGACACACAACTACATAAAAGTTAACAAAAGCATCCATCACAGAGAATTCCCCACATTCCTCACTGTAATGGAAGGAAATAAAGTCTAATCTTCTTCCCTCATTTTTCTCCCATGGTCGTGGCAGTCAAACCATCTGCAGTCGAGGTGATCAAAGCTACTGCAGTCGGCGATTGAAACCTCCGCATCGGGGTGGTCGAAGCTCCCACGTCGGGGCGGTCGATGCTCCCGTAGTTTGGAGCTCCTGAAGTCAGTCTCTAACCAGGGACCGTGATGTTATAATGTTAAGTCCCGCAGGCTCCACGGTTGGAGCTCCCGTAGTCGGTCTCCAGCAAAGGCCGCCAACTCCACGATGTTAGGCCGCAGGGCGGACGGCGATACGATATGGGGAAAAAATTGCATCTCCATCGAGGCAAGAGATTTTTTTAAAGTTTCCCCCAACCCTCCTCACCCACATAAAACCAGCTAAAGAACACTAGGACATACATTTAAGACACACTATAAAACACCAGAGAAGGGACAGACTGTTGGCGAGGCAGCCATATATGATCATATGATCCATATCCCTCTTGATCCATGAGGAACACATGAGCGATCCTCATATGATTCATATGATATCACAGGGATGTTATATGATCCATATCATTGATATCTGATCCATATCCCTTCATTCACTGCATGTTCATGTACCTGTCTAAATGCTGCTTAAATGCAACTTATTGCTTCCCCCATCACCCTTGGCAGTGCATTCCAGGCACTCAGCATTCTGTGTAAAATCAAACATGTAGGGGTAAAATTTTCCCCTCTCAATTTAAAGCTATGTATTCTGGTATTTGACATTTTCACCGTGAGAAAAAAATCCTATAATTTACCCAATCTATGCTTCTCCTAATTTTATATGCTCCTGTCACATCTCCCCTCAGGTCCAGAGAAAAAATGTCACACCTCTCCTTATGGCCAATACTGTCTGATCCAGGGTACACAAAAATGCTGGAGAAACTCAGCGGGTGCAGCAGCATCTATGGAGCGAAGGAAATAGGTAACGTTTTGGGCCGAAACCCTTCTTCAGACTGACCCTCAGACAATCCAGCCTCATCGTTCCCCAGCCCCGCACGGCCCGTTTTTACCTTCTCCCCAAAATCCACGAACCTGACTGTCCCGGTAGACACATTGTCTCTGCCTGTTCATGCCCCACCGAACTCATCTCCACATACCTTGACTCCATCCTATCCCCCTTGGTCAAATCCCTTCCTACCTATGTTCAAGACACCTCAGACACTCTCCGCCGCCTCCGCGCATTCCATTCTCTAGGCCCTCATCCCCTCATAAAAAAAAATTAATGTGAACACACTGTCTGATCCAGGCTGCATTCTAGTGAATCTCGATTGCACCTTTTCTAAAGCCTCCACATTATTTCTGTAATGGGGCAATCAGAACAGCAGACACTACTACAAATGTGGCCACACAAACGTTTCATACAGTTGCACGAGTTCCTGACTTTAGACGTTAGAGATACAGAGCGGAAACAGGTGCTGCAGCCAACCGAGTCACACCAACCAGCAATCACCCCATACACTAACACTACCCTCCAATGATGCAGCTGGTGGCTGCTGCCTCACAGCACCAGAGACACAGGTTCGATCCGGACCTCGGGTCCAATCTGTGTGCTATTTGCACGTTCTCTCCATGACGATGTGGGTTTCCTCCGGGTGCTCCAGTTTCCTCGTACATCCCAAAGATTTGCAGGTTTGTAGGTCAATTGGCCTCTGTAAAATTGCCCCTAATGTGTAGGGAGTGGCTGAGAAAGTGGGATAACACAGAACTAGTGTGAACGGGTGATCAATGGTCAACGCGGATTCGATGGGCCGAAGGGCCTGTTTCCATGCTCTATCTCAAACAAAAATGTCACCTCCTTCTCATGTGGATCAATAGGGTTGTTCTTCATATGTTAATTATCAGAGCTTCTTTTCTGATCTTGTAGTGTCCATTTGAGGAATTTATAGGCTTTACCTTCCCTTGCCCAGTCCTTTCTCTGCACTGAGTCATTTATACTTCTTGGTTTGCATTATAAAACCTTCTTAGCTCCTATTACTTTTAGCTCATCAGTGAAGCTTACAAGCATTACCTTGTCTATTCTCATGTGGAAGCAAAAACATCAGATTTTTCCACATCTAACATAATCATTATCATGTGTTTTCCAGAACTCTTCGCGTTTGTCCCAAAACTATTGTTCTCACACGTGTTTCAAAGATCCCCAAACAGATCTGTCACACTCTAAAACCTTATATCCTCTCTCAACTACTGTTTCCCTCTCCCTGAATACAGATAGAACTGTTCGGCATTTTCAGCATTTTATCAGATTTTCTAGTGCTTTTGATTTGTTACTCTAATTTCACCTCACAGATCCGCGAACTCTCATTCTTCACATAATGGGCACAGTTGATCTACCCAAGCATCACCCTTGCCACTTTCTTACTTTGGAAAAAAAAACTGCAATATCTTTTTTGAAAGCAAGATAAACCATACTGTAAAAATTGTAAAAATGTGGTGTCAGAAATGATATGTGCAATCACATTCTAATGATTTAAATAATTAATTAAATGAATAGTCTTAATGACATAAGATTTTGATGAGGTGCGTTTATAATGAATGTTCATGCTAACATTATCTTTACACCAAATTAACATTATCTTACACTCTAATCTGCATTCTGGGACAGCTGCAAAATGTGGGGGTTTCCCTTAAGTCACATAACATGTTTAAAATATCCTGCCATGCATATTCTGCAGTGAAAAGACTGCTAAATAACAAAATAGACATAATAAATTTGCATACTGTATTTCTCCAAAAGATTTAACAAATAATCGAATATGTCAGAAAACTTACATTGACGATGGATTCTTTTGTCTGTGCCATATCTGAGATGACTCCATCGGTGATAATAAGGAGGATAAAATATTGTGAACCATCCTTAACAGAGGCAGCATACCTGCGAACGAACAGGAATAATACATTGGAATCTCAAAGACATTTCAGCTTACAATTGTTGTTTTAGATTGCTGAGAAATCTTAGACTTATTTGTCATTACTGTAAATTGCTCATAACATGCATGTAAAAGCTGAAACACCCAGTGATCCCAGGTTACATCACTGATGATGTGTTCAGGAGCATCTATCGATGTATTTGTAGCAATCACTGTGCTGGTGAAACCAGTGGCGACCAGGAATAGACTGGTTGACAACCAAGAATAGGGTGGTGACGACTGGGGAGACAGTGGACAGCTCGGAAAGACGGCATCCGGGGCGGGGCGGGTTGGCAGCCCAAACCGCATCCCCTGAGAGGAGAAGACCCAAATCATGCTACAGAAAAACACATGGTAAAATACCCCCAGGGGTGCCCAAGAGGGGGGGGGGAGGATGAGCACCTCAATTGGACGGATCAAAGTTAACGACTAATGGCAATGGACAACTGACTATGAGTATCAAATGCAGATGTGGTAAGGTTTGCAAGAACAGCCGAGGCCTGAAGATTCACCAGACCCGGATGAAGTGTTTGGAGGGACAGGGAGTGTCACACCGCACAGGTATTTTACCTGGTGAGACGCAGGAGGAGCTGGGCCCGGAATCACCCCATAGAGCCCGAAGCCTCCAAGTGGCACAACTAGTCCCTCGGAACAGTTCTCCGGAGAAGGTTCGAGTCAAATGGCCTCAGGCCTGCAAGACGGCAGTCTGGCATCAGTTCGACGAGGATGTCGACAAGGTGCTAGAAGCAACTGTGAAGGAAGACGTGGACCGAAGGTTGCGGACGATGACGACAATCATCATCAGCCTAGCTGTGCAAAGGTTTGGAGAAGTGGAGAGGAAGCCGGCCAGAACACCTTTAACCACAGCAGCCACAAATCCATCGGGAATCCTGGCAACTGCGCAGGACTGGCAGCTTTCCGTAGACCTGGTGAAACAGCTGAAGTTCCCACCGCACATTGCCACGACCACCCTGAGGCCAGATATCCCCCTGGTCTCAGAGGCGACCAAAAACATAGTCTTGTTGGAACTGACAGTGCCGTGGGAGGACCGTCTGGAGGAGGCCCACGAGAGGAAGATGGCCAAATATGAAGAACTGGTCATAGACTGCCGCAAGCAGGGCTGGAAGGCAAGGTGTATGCCCATCGAGGTTGGCTGCAGAGGTTTTGCAGGGCAATCGCTCTACAAAGCCTTGAGTGCACTGGGCATCAACAGAGTGGCAAGGAGAAGGGCCATCAAGAACACCACAGAGGCAGCGGAGAAGGCCTCGAGATGGCTCTGGATCAGGAGAGGAGGTCCATGGGGAGGAGCGAATGCCACCTGAACACGTCGTGGTCTGATCAACCACGGCTGGGTTTCCTGGGTGAGGGTGTCTGATGTTGAAAGACCCAAAACACCCAATGACCCCAGGTTACATCACTGATGATGTGTTCAGGAGCATCTATCGATGTATTTGTATCAATCTGGAATAAAATAGGTTCCAAATTATGCAACTAAGTACAACAGGCCCACTGCAAATATGACAAAGAAAAACCTCCAAATTATTCTGGAGACAAGAGAATGCAGATGTTGGAATCTGGATCAAATTCAAAGCTGCTAACATAACTCAGTAGGCTGAGCGGGATCAGCAGAGGAAAATGCACAGTGAACAGATTATAGGGACCACTACTGGGCCTCCTTTATTTCCAGCACTTCTGCTTTCACCCTGTCTCCCCCAGGCAGAAAAGGGACAGAGCTCCCCACGTCCTTAGCTTTCATCCCACCAGGCTCCAGAGCCATCACATCAATCTTCGTCGTTTCCACCAGCTACAATGTAATCCCACCAACAGTCATGTTGTCCCCTCAGATCTTTGCACCGATTACTCTCTTCGTGATTCCCAGGTTTGCTCATCCCTCCTTCCCCAGGCACATTCTCCTTGCAATGTAGAAGGTGTAACACCAAGTGGCACAGTGGTAGAGTTGTTGCCTTACAGCACCAGAGACCTGGGTTCGATTCTGACTACGACTGGTTGTCTGTATGAAGTTTGTACATTCTCCCTGTGACCTGCGTGGATCTCCAGTTTCCTCCCACACTCCAAAGACGTACAGGCTTGTCGGGTATTGGCTTGGTATAATTGTAAATTGTCCGTAGTGTGTATAGGAACGTATTAGTGTGTGGGGTTCGCTGGTCAGCATGATGAGGTGGACCGAATGGTCTGTTTCTACGCTGTATGTAAACTATACCTCCTTCCTCACCACCATCCAGCAATCTACAAAGCCCTTCCAGGTAAGGCAGGGAAACGCATGTACCTCCTCCAATTACTATCCAAGGAACCAGACTTCCCAACATAAGATCCATCCTCGAGATCAACTGTAATTTCTAAATGGCATGGCAAGAGCGCTAATGGCTACAGGGAACATGGTGTAGGCTTTGCTGTTTCCAACAGACCATTGCAGTCACTGGAGACCCATGCATCAAATTCTGAACACCTGGTGGGATTCATCAACATCTACATATGCACCAACTCTTCGTGCCATAGCCAAAGACAAGGACCAATTCTACAATTCCTCACCTGGATCCACCTATCACTTGCCAGCTCTTGTCCCAGCCCTTCCCCTCACATCTTTATACCAGCCAGCTCCTCTCCATTCTCTCAGTCCAAAAGAGAGGATTGAAATCCAAGACAATGATTGCCCATTAACCTCTACAGATGTTGCTTGACCCACTGAGTTTCTCCAACAGCTCTTTTTTTTTTTTGCTTTTAATATATCCCTGCAGCTTTGGATAGACAACCAAACCCCAGAATTGTGATAAATGCAAGATTTCCACCAGGGGCGCCGGGGCGATGGCTGCCCTGCCGGCAGTCTGTTAGTTTTTACATTCTTTTGTTATATTTTAGTGTGTTAAAAGTTTGTTTTAATGTTCTCCGGTTTGTTTTATGTGGGGTAGTGGGGAGAGGATCGGGGGGGACTTTTTTTTTCAGGTTCATACCTTGCCGGAGATGTGATTAATTTTTGGATCACATTCTCCGGGCGCTCTGCGGCCTTCCATCGATGGAGCTGGAAGCGTCCTCGGCCTGTCGTGAGCCCCACCGTGGGGCGCGGACTTAACATCAAAGCTGATCCCTGGCCTGGGATCGCTCCCACCGCGGCCTGAGGACTTACCATCAAGCTCGCAGTTAGGAGAGGCTGAGTCGGGAGCTCCAACGTCGCAGAAGGTTCGACCAGCCCCGACGCGAGATTGGATCGTCCAGCGCGGGGGAGCTGACATCCTCTCGATGCGGGAGCTGAACGCCTCGACGCAAAGGGCCCGAACGCCGCTGGCTACGGGAGTCAAGAACGTCCCATCAAAGGGGGCTCGAGGCCCACGACCGAGGAAGAACTAAGGGAAGGGACTTGAACTTTATTTCGCCTTCCATCACAGTGAGGAATGTGTAGCAGTCACAGTGGTGGATGGTCATGTTAATATGTTTTTTTGCGTGATCTGATGCTTTTAATTGTACGACTGACCTGGCCAATGAAATTCCTCGTATGTTGCAAAACATACTTGGTGAATAAAGTGCGATTCTGATTCTGATTAGATGGAGAACCAGAAAAAAATAACTATCAATAAAGATTTTATTTGGTGCAAAGAAAATGCCATTTAAAATTAAATGCATGCAATCGTGGACTATGTTTCTAATGATATTCTATATGTCATATTAACAATTTGAAACCAAGACATTATATTATAAGATAACAATAGATATATTACTTGCACTTTCAAATACTGAGATTGTGAGATTTTAGTTGGTAGCATTACCACATTTGTGATATTCTTTCTTTGCCTTTCACTTCAGAAGGCGTTCAATTCAAACTGCAGTAGTTATTGTTGCCTGTTTTTTTCTTGTGTGTGTATACGAGACTGCAAAAATATGGAAACTGCAGACATGTTTTGCACAGCTTTAAGAGATATGAAATGATAATATTTCCCTCCCATTAAATCCCGAAAATCTAAATTGAGTTAAAAGCTAAATCCATCTAAATCTATGCCGCATCAATGTCAGTAAATAATTAAAGAATGCTGTTGAAATTCATAGATGAGTCCAGAAATTAAACTAGCCCTTTAGCACCCCACCTCCCATGTAAACTCTGAATATGATGTCAATCTAAACTAATCCCATCCTCCTGCATATGGTTCTTATCCCACTATTCCCAACTATACAAATGCCTTTGAAATGTTGCAAATGGATCTGCTTCTACCACCTCTCCACCATCCTTGTGAAATGTTAAGGGGCTGTCCCACTTGGGCGACCTAATCCACGAGTTCTGGTGAGTTTCCCCTTAACTCATACCCACAGCATGGTCGACATGGGGTCGTAGGAGGTCTTTATAAGTCTCCTTCATGCTCGAGAGTGGTCCCCGCGTACTCGAGGCCTCAGCTAGGTCGCGGCGTAGTTTACAACAAGTTGAAAAATGCCCGCGAGTAAAAAAAGGTAGTCATGGAAAAAAATCGATACTTTTTTTACTCATAGGTATAGTCGGAGTAGGTCGGCATGTTAGTCGTAGGTAATCGAGAGTAGTCAAAGGTAGTCTTAGATAGTCTTCATCATAGTCAAAGGGAGGTTGAAGGAGATCAAAGGAGGTCATAGGTCGTTTTCACTTTCCACTATTTGGTGTACAATTTTCCCGAAATTAGTCGAAGCTAGTCTTCAACATAGTCGAAGGAGGACAAAGGAGGTCTTCTACAAAGTCAAAGGAGATCTTGAACATGTCATTTTTTTGCTCTCCTAAACTCTTTTAAACTCTCCAATTAGGTCGCCCAAGTGGGACACCCCCTTTAGATGTTGCACTTTGGGAGATCAAATGTAACAAGATAGTATATAGTCAATGGCAAGATGCTTAACAACAGGATGTACAGAGGGATCTTGGGGTCCAAGTCCATAGCTCCTTCTAAGTAGCAACACAACTTCAGTCCAACTCGTCCATGCCGACCAAGATGCTCCATTTAAGCCAGTCCCATTTGCCCAAGTTTGGCCCATATCTTTCTAAACCTTTAATATCCATGTACTTGTCCAAGGGTCTTTTATATACTGTTATAGTATTTGCCTCTAAATCCTCCTCTGGCAGCTTGTTCCAAATACCCACCCTGCTTGGAGTAAAAAGGTTGCCCCTCAAAATTGTATTAAATCGTGTCCCTCTCATTTGGTCTATTGTTCATTTCCCTACACTGGGTATACTCTGCACTCACACCATTTTTTCCACCTCATGAATTTATGCACTTATCATACATAATTAATAACATGAAATAGGTCATTTTTAGGAAATGAATCATAGCTTGAAAGTAAACATCCATAATATAACTGAGGACAAAAGGTAGACACAACATGCTGGAGTAGCTCAGTGGTTCAGGCAGCATCTCTGGAGAACATGGATAGATGACGTTTTGGGTCGAGACCCTTCCTCAGAATGATTACCGGGGGGTTAGGAAAGAAGCGGGAAGAGGGGAGAGGCAGGACAGAGCATGGCTGATAATAGATGAACACAGGTGAAGGTTTATTTGCATGGCAGATTATTGGACCAAGGACAGAGATGAAAGACAAGTGCAAGTCTAAAAGGATAAAAAAGAGTTGGGAATTGTGAAACTCTAGCAAAGAAAAATAATGTAGATGGTGGAAGAGATGCAGGTGGAGAGGGAGGTGAGAAACCGGTGCAAGGTCTGCCAGGGTTCAGGGGAAGGGAGTGGGGAAGGGGGGAATGTGGGGAAAGAAAGGGAGTTCTTGGGGAGAAAGGGGAGGCAGGGGGGGGGGGGGGGGGGGGGGGGGGGGGGGGGAGGCGTTTGTGGATTAATTACTTAAAATTGGAGAGTTCAATGTTCATACCATTGGGTTGTAAGCTTCCAAAGCAGAATATGAGGTGCTGCTCCACCAGTTTGCATGTGGCCTCACTGGCAATGGAGGCGGCTCAGGACAGAAAGGTCAGGATGGGAATGGGAAGAGGATTTAATATGGTTTGCAACTGGGAGATCCAGCAGGCCTTGGCAAACCAAGCACAAGTTTTCAGCAAAACAGTGGCTGAGTCTACGCTTGGTCTCGCTGATGTACAGGTGGCTACATTGGGAACGCCAGATGCAGTAGACGAGGTTATAGGAAATGTACGTAAACCTCTGTATCACCCGGAAGGGCAACTGCGATCCCTGGATGAAATATCAGCAAAACCAGCAAGTAGACTCTGCAATCGCTTTGCTGAATATCAGTGAGATCAAGCCTAGAATAGGCCTTTGTAAAACAATTTACATATCAAAGTAATCCCCCCCCACCCGTGTTCACCTATTACTGGCCATACTCTGTCCTGCCCCTCTTCTCTTCCAGCTTCTTACCCTCCCTCTGCATCAGTCTGAGGAAGAGTCGCCACCCAAAACATCACCTAGCCATCTTCTCCAGAGATGCTGCCTGAACCACTGAAATACTCCAGCATTTGTGCCTTTCTGTGGTAAACCTGCATCTGCAATTCTTTGTTATTACATGAGAACAAAAGAAGATGGAAAGAGAGGAACCCAATTACTTATTAATCAAACAACTTTTATGATCTGGTAGTAAATTGCATCACAAACATATCTGAGTACTTATACATTTTTAGTTTCACAGTTAAAAATCATCCTTTTTAGTTTAGTTTAGAGATACATGGGAACAGGAGTGCGGAGGCTGATGGGGTGAAAGGTGAGGAATCGGGGAACTCTATTCTTGTCCCTTCTGGGGAGGAAGGAGAGTGAGAGAATTATGGGACACAGAAGACGTGGGTGAGGGATACATCTATGACAGCTGAGGGGTGGCCACTGTAGATCTGCTCGAGCAAATACTAACACACAGCCTCAAAAAGGCTAGTAGCATCATCAAGGACCCACACCATCCTGGTCACACACTCATCTCTCCGCTGCCTTCAGGTAAAAGGTACAGGAGCGTGAAATCTGCAACAACCAGGTTCAGGAATAGCCACTTCCCCACAGCCATCAGACTATTAAACTCAACTCAAACAAAATCTGAACTTTAATTAGCCTACTGCACTTTATATGCTTATTTATGTGTGTATATATATATATATATATATATATATATTCAATGGACACACTGATATGGACTTTGGTATAAATATGGTATATGGACACACTGATCTGTTCTGTATTATTTATGCCTGCAATATTCTGTTGTGCTGAAGCAAAGCAAGAATTTCATTGTCCTATCTGGGGCACATGACAATGAATTCTCGTGAATCTTGAATACTATCCATTTGGATAGATAACCCAGTCCGGGTTTTACCATACAGTCACCATATATTAACTAACGATTCCAGACACTAGCGGTTAGTTGGGATGTAGTCACAGTGGTGACAACTTGTAGTGTAACTTTATTATATGCTAATAAACTTGTTGGATCGCTACTTGGAGTATTTGTTAATAGCTCTAGAGCCACAATTACAAAAGGAAGAAGATATCTCAGAGCGATCTGAAACTATCATCATCAAAATTACAATACCTGTGGCATTCCTACATATTAAAGATGAATTTCATCATTCCGCAAACACCCCATGAAAGAACAAGGGAGTAGGAAGATTAACAATACATATTGTGAAATTTAGTCAACCATGATTAAATACACTTGTGAACACACCTTGCAATTTACTCCCAGTAATGTTGACATGTTATCCTTTATGTATAAATGCCTGAAGTACCTTGCTACGTGATTAATTACTGGAGCAAAGTTGGTTGGTCCGTATAGTTGCACAGACTTTAGGCTCTGGTAGTAAGCTTCCATGACACCTTCAATTCCTTGGCAATATGGGTTATGAGGGTTTCCATTCTGTTAAAAAAAAATAAGTGAGGAAATTAAAAAACATTACAGGTAATAAATTACTGATCAGTTACAATTTTATGTTGCAATACATTTAGAAAAACATGTATTTTGAGGGGGGACGGGGAGGAGAGGGGGAGAGGGAGGGGAGAGGGGGGGGAGAGGGGGGAGAGAGAGACCATGCAAGAGAGAGAAAGGCCCTAAATTGGAACGCAATTAGGAAGGCAAAGAGTGGACATGGAGTGGAGATAGACAAAAGTACTGGAGAAACTCTTGTTGCAGCAGCATCTATGCATCAATTGAGCGAATGAAATAGGCAACGTTTCAGGCCGATACCCTTGGAGCTGGCAAACAAGATGAATAAAACTCCAAAGAGACACATATTGTTGGAATAAATTAATGGGTCAGGCAGCATGCAGAATTTTCTCCAGAGATACTGCCTGACCCGTTGAGTTACTGCAGCAGTTTGTGGCTCTTCTTTTGTAAACCAGTATCTGCAGTTCCTTGTGTCGACAAAACTCCCAGTATACTACAGGTATATTAAGAGTTAAAGGGTCACTGGGGAAATAATATATCCCCTTAATGATCTACACAGCCATTGTTGTGAAGAACCACAAGAAATGGGGAGATAGTAAATAAATACTTATCTACTTTTTAGAAAATAGAGAAGATCAAGGAAGCTAAAGAATTGAGGCACAGGTGTGATGTCTTTGATCACCAACAAATTACCAGCGAGTAGGTGATGGTAGTTTTAAAGAGAAGTATGGTGGATAAATCCCCAAAGTACATCCTCAGACCTCGTGGGAAGCCAAGGAGGAAATTACGGAGGCCTTTGCAGAGATATTTAGCCACAGGTGAAGTTCTGGGAAACTGGAGGGTGGCTAATGTTGCATCATTATTGAAGAAGGGCAGTAAGGCCAAGCAAGAGAACTGCAGCAGGCTGGTGAGCCTGTCTTTAGTGGTGGGTAAGTTGTTGGAGGGAATTCTTAGGAACAGAATCTACTGACATTTGGATAGGCATGGACTGATTAGGGCAGTCAGCATGGCCTTGTGAGAAGAAAATCATCTCTCACAAGTTAAACGACTCCAAGACTATAACATAAGCACATCGTAGCCATCAGGACATAGACCAACAAGACTGAGGCAAAGAATTACAATGCATAGAAAATTATTGACATAATTATCTGTCCCAATACTTGTGTTGAAAATTAAACTGCTAATAGTACCTTAGTAGGTACTAAAGTATGGGATCTTCATAAAAATTTCCAGCACCTCAAGACTGGCCTTTTCTTTCAGTCCTCCCACATTGGCAATTGGGTGAGAAAATTTCCAAGATGCTTGAACTTGTTTGTTTGATGAGCATATCCCAAGTCAAACATGAATTAGGATCTAATATCTAGGATGATGATCTAAAGTCGATGACTATTTTAAGCAAATACAACAGTATTCACTTCCCAAAATAAAAATCTCCAAAGAGGTACTTTTTTAACAAGGTTAAAAAAAGGCAAAACATTTTGATTCGATAATTATCTGAAAAGGTAGAAGGCAGTGAAGAGAAATATAGGGAATATTTTCTGTTTATACATTCCTCGCTTTATGCCTCTTTAAGTTTGAACATGGTGCCAAAGACACAGAAAGGTGTGGGAAAGGAATAGAAATCTACGACATTTGGGGCGGCACAGTGGCGCAGCGGTGGAGTTGCTGCCATACAGCATCAGAGACCTGGGTTCGATCCTGACTAAGGGTGCTGTCTGTACAGAGTTTGTGCATTCTGCCTGTGATCATGTGGGTTTTCTCCGGATGCTCCAGTTTCCTTCCACACTCCAAAGACTTACAGATTTGTAGGTTAATTGGCTTTGGGGAAATTGTAAGGGCAAATGCATGGCAGGCAGATGTAGTATAATGTGGATAAATGTGAGGTTATCCACTTGGGTGGCAAAAACAGGAAAGTAGATTATTATCTGAATGGTGGCCGATTAGGAAAGGGGGAGATGCAACGAGACCTGGGTGTCATGGTACACCAGTCATTAAAAATAGGCATGCAGGTGCAGCAGGCAGTGAAGAAGGCGAATGGTATTTTAGCATTCATAGCAAAAGGATTTGAGTATAGGAGCAGGGAGGTTCTACTGCAGTTGTACAGGGTCTTGGTGAGACCACACCTGGAGTATTGTGTACAGTTTTGGTCTCCTAATCTGAGGAAAGACATTCTTGCCATAGAGGGAGTACAGAGAAGGTTCACCAGACTGATTCCGGGGATGTCAGGACTTTCATATGAAGAAAGACTGGATAGACTCGGTTTGTACTCGCTAGAATTTCGAAGATTGAGGGATGATCTATAGAAACGTACAAAATTCTTAAGGGGTTGGACAGGCTAGATGCAGGAAGATTGTTCCCGATGTTGGGGAAGTCTAGAACAAGGGGTCACAGTTTAAGGATAAGGGGGAAATCTTTTAGGACCGAGATGAGGAAAACGTTTTTCACACAGAGAGTGGTGAATCTCTGGAATTCTCTGCCACAGAAGGTAGTTGAGGCCAGTTCATTGGCTATATTTAAGAGGGAGTTAGATGTGGCCCTTGTGGCTAAAGGGATCAGGGGGTATGGAGAGAAGGCAGGTACAGGATACTGAGTTGGATGATTTAGCCATGATCATATTGAATGGCAGTGCAGGCTCGAAGAGCCGAATGGCCTACTCCTGCACCTATTTTCTATGTTTCTAATATGTTTGGATAGTGTTAGTGTGCGAGGATTGCTAGTCGGCATAGAATCGGTGGGCCGAAGGGCCTGTTTCCATGCTGTATCTCTAAACTAAACTAAATTACTAAGAATGACAGTGTGGATGGACAGACACAGTCAATAATGTTGAACTTGTGAAGTGGTGAGATCATGTGTTTTCATTTAGAGAAAGTCAAATCAGAATAAAGTCTTCACTGTGCCAAGTTTGAAGCAGTAGATGGGATGAGGAATAAAGATGTTTTGCTTAAACCTGAGGGCGATGCACAGGAAGTGATGTTTCAATTCTACAGAACCTCAATGAACTCGATCGTGTTCAGTTATGGGAAGTGAACCACAGGCCTTTGCGAGTTTAAATCACCTGCTCTGCTTGCTATTGAATTTCAGCAAAGAATCTTCATTAACACATGGGAGAATATAATATTTTTCCCATGCAGATCCTGAACTGTGAAGTTTACTCAGTGTCATAAAACACAGAACAAGGTCCTTCAGCCCATCGAATCCATGCTATCCACCAAGGTGATTGTTTTTAGCAGATACTGCAGCAAATATTCATAGTTCAAATGAAAATCTCCAATACAAAAATCACATGAATGTTACAATCTTGCAATTACATCGATGACGATTTTGAAATGTAATTCAATCCTGGGAGAAGTGCTCCATTGGTCACAGACCTCCAGCCTGAATATGGTCGTCTCACCACAACCCTCTGTCTTCATTTACCATGGGGGACTTTATCAAATGCCAACATCCACTGCCGTACCTTCATCAATCACCTCTATCACCTCCTCAAAAACCTTGATCAAGTTAGTGACACAACCTGCTGTATACAAAGGCACAACTGCCTCTAATTAACCCTTTTGTTCCCCAACACTCACCAGGGATCACCAGGCTATAATTTCTGATTTCTCTCTACATCCCTTCGAAAACAAAGGAATAACATAACCCAAACCACCACCTATTCCTTTTTTCCAGAGATGCTGCCTGGCCTGCTGAGTTATTCCAGCTTTTTGTGTTCAGTTTAAACCAGCATCTGCAGTTCCTTCCTACACAAAAACATTAGCTACTATTCAGTCCTCTGGGACATCGCCTGTTACTAGAGAAGATGCAAAGATCGTTGTCAAGTCTTCTGGAATCTCCTCCTTTGCCTCTCTCAATGACCTGGGATAGATCCCATCAGGTCCTGGGGATTTAGCTACCTTAATACTCTTCAAGGAGCCAACACCTCCTTCTTAATCTCAAAGTGCCCTTGCATATTAGTATTCTCCTCACTGACCTCACCGTCCTCCGTGTCCTACACCTTGGTGAAAACTGATGTAAAGTACTCATTTAGTACCTTGCCTACATCCCCAGACTCCAAGCACAAACTCCCTCCTTTATCCTTGAACAGTCCTACCTTCTCCCTAGGTATCTTCTTATTTTTATACGTATGAAAAGCTTTGGGATTTTTTTAAACTTTGTTTAAATTTGCACTGTAGGCAATCCAATGGATTATCATATTCATTTTTAGACTAATGACATTGAATCAACATTAAGTTTTGTTAGTCTAATCAAAACTTTACAGATAACTGTGAACAAGTTTAAAAAAAACCCACATAACATTCATAAAAACAATTTAGGCCAATTATTGTGTTAATAGTCCTCCACACGCATTTTCTGTACCTGAAGAAAATATGCAATTATATATCTCACCAAAGCAAATTCGTGTGAAATTCTTCCATCTGGAGGCAATTTGGCACCAAATCCTAATGCTGGGAACATCTTGTCACTGTCATAGTCCTGAATAATTTCGCCTACAGCTTTCAAAGCCATGGCATAAGTATTAAGTTGATAAGGATTCATGTAATGTAGAGAGGTTGGTTGAGCAGGATGGCCTGAAACAAAAATAGTTAAAAATGTAACACAATCTCACATCAAAAGTGATACCAAAGTAATCAAAGCAAAATTGAATTTCAACAATCTCAACTGCACCAAATTGGTGCTGCTCAATGCCGAGAATCATCTAAAAATGTGTTAAATTAAGATTTCCCTATATTTGAGTTGGAAGCCACATTTACAATCCAGTTATTGCCTGGAATCGTACCTTATGGACCACCCTCATGCAGTCCACTGAAAGACAAGTCCATGAGGTTAAGGTACCCTCTCTGTGGCAAACCATACAGTCTTCCATGGAGGCAAGGGAAAGAGAGAGGTGGAAATAGAATGTACAATTCTCGTCATGAGGAAATTCAGATGGGTGACGGGGAAATATTTATACAAGGGAAATGTTAAACGATGCAGTGCGGCGTATGAAGCAGCTTGATTGACCCAGAGATTGAAGGTGGAAACATCTGATACAGAAATGCTGCGATTGTTATCTCTAGTCTTTGTATAAATGGACAACATAGAGAGATCAATTCCGGTGAGGATGAGAAAATAAAAAAGACGTTGCGGGAGGAGTTAGAGGCAAGAAGTATTCCAAGTTTCCTGCAATAATAACCTGAGGCAGAATGAATTTGTGAATATAAACCAATAAAAACTTTCCAGTTAAAAGATATTTTGGTTTATATATTTTTAATCTTCATTAGTACAATGTCGTCTTTACTGGCAAGAATTGAATTTGTTAGAGTCATTGAGACATACAGCATGGAAACAGGCCCTTCAACACTACTTGCCCAAAACGACCAACTTGTCCAATCTACACTGGTCCCACCTGCCTGCATTTGGCCAATATCCCTCTAAACCTATCCTATCCATGTACCTGTCCAAATGTTTTTTTAAACATTGTGATAGTACCTGCCTCAACTACTCCTCCGGCAGTTTGTTCCTGGTACCAGGGAGCCAACACACCATCCTGGAGTCTCTAATACTGTCACCGAATCTCCTATTTTCACCCTTAACTAAAGAATCACCCATCACAGGAATTTCCAATTTCCAGAATACAAGAATTTCCATCCACTCCCAGAAGGGAAACGTGCTCTGAGGACTCAAGCAGGCCAATGACAGACAAAACGGAGCATGTTGCTGTTCCCAGTGTTTTTTCCAGTGCATGAATCAATGGTTATATGAAGAGAGGTGATTTTTTCCCTATAATTTGTTATTTTAAGTTTGAAGAAATGTTTCAACCAATTGGACTTATTGAGGGGATAAGGAAATTGTTTGTGCTTCATCGCATAAATAAAAATGTGTGACTGACACTCCAACAAACTGTTGATGCTGGAAACACTAAGGTGGTATTCAGGCAGAGAATAGCAATGGGTCAAATGAAACCAGAATGGTCCTCAACCTTGTATGTTAATGTTATTTTATTTTCCACAAATGCTGACTGGCACACTGAATGTTTTCAGTATTTCCTATTTTTATGCAAGATGGATAGTATAGTTTTTAATTGCAATTAAAATTCCAATTAAAAAAAAGACTCATGCACTCTTTCATTCATAAACAACAATGGACCTAGTTTTACAGAGTAAATCCTTCCACTGCCTTGCATAGATTCCTTCCACTGCCTTGCATAGATGAGATCACGCAGCTTCAATATTTTCAATCTCGTCTACAGATGTCAGTGGCAGAAATGGAACAATTAAGATTTCAAATATTGCTGGTGAGAAGCCTGGGTTTGCAAATTATTGCCAGGTGCTGAATACATAAAGAGAATTTTACCTTGTCATGATTTAATTGTTATGCCATCTAAACTAAATGTTACACCTCTTTACTACATATCTAAAAGCCTCTTGAACAGTATTATTTACCACCACCTTCAGCACCTCTGGCAGCGCATACCAAGCAGCCATTGCTATATGTGTAAAATATTTGCCCAGCGCATCTCCCTTAAACTTTCTCTCACTTTAAAGCCATGCCCTCTGGTCTTTGATTTCCACCCTGGAATAAAGGTTCTTACTGTTTACCCTATCTTTGCCTCTCATCATTTAATAAACTTCCATCAGGTCTTCCCTCAGCCTTCGACGTTCTAGAGAAAACAATCCAAGATTGTCCAACCTCTCCTTGTAGTTAATACCCTCGAATCCAGACAGCATCCTGATCAACTGCACACTCTCTAAAGCCTTTACTCCCTTCCTGGAATCGGGTGACCAGAACTGAACATAGAAGTCAAAAATAAGCCTAAACAAAATTCAATAAAGCTGCGACGTGACTTCCCTACTCTTATACTCAATGTTCCGACTGAAGAATCTTACGCCTTCTTTACCACGTTACCTACTTGCGTTGTTACTTTCAGGGAGTTACGGATCCCTCTGTACATCAGTATTATTAAAGATCCTGCCAACTATATACCTGCGTCTTACATTTGACCTCCTACACCACCCTGCACACCCATCTCTCCTCTGAGCCCCCATCCTCAACTTACGGTAGCAATGTTACAAAATTTTGAGATTAAAAAAATCAAGTCTGTAATTTATTCCACCAGATAAAGCATAAAAAGAAGTTTAATTTGACACCTAATTCACTTTCATATCTCAAGTATTTAAAAAGTTATGGCCATTTTCATACTCAGAAATTAGCATCTTGTTCCCTAATGATTTTCTATGGACATAACTAAAAAAGCTGTGATCGTGGACAGTCAAAAGCCCATAACCTTCTTAAAAATTAAGAGAACTGAATGAAATGTTCAGTTATCGTAGATTGAACCATTCTACGTTTTCTAGTGGGTTCCTGTGAACGCGCTGGTTTAGAACGTTCACATTGCGCTAGATTAGTGCCCTCAAATGCCCAGAAAAATACTGCGGGATATAAAGAGCCCAAAATTAGCTACTCGCAATAGTAACTTTGTATAAAGGGTTCTAAAGAAGCCCTTTTTAATGTAAAAATAAGGTACATACCTTTAATTGTTTGCTTTATAAAACCCTGGGGCTGCGAGAGGTCGCGGGTTTAGAGAGTGATTTTTAAACTACTATAACTATTATACAAGGCCATAAAAACTAATATTACCTTTTGCGACGGGGTCTTTCAGCGATTTTTCGTTAATGATTTACTAGGCTGAACATTTTCGATTGCAACAGCCTAGTAAAAATCGCGTTTTAAACCCGCCCCCTCTAAACAGCGCCAAAATCACACACACGGGCTGGGGCAGATTCTCAACGACGATTCAGGTAGGTTTTGCAACATACCTACTTACGGTACCTCCCCAGAGACCCAACCCCACTCTGCCTTCCTCAAACCGTGTCAGAACCCAGCCCCAATCCAGGCTTATTTCTCTGGTAAGGTATCAGGTAGGACTGGTTTAGGGGGATACGAGCCAAACGCAGGCAGGTGGGACAAGTGTAGATGGGGTATGTCAGTCGGCATGGGCAAGTTGGGTCAGAGGGCCTGTTTCCATGCTGTATGACTCCATGAGTCCACAACCCCCATGGCGCACCCGTCTCCATTCCCCAACATTCCTCCTACTCCTCCTACCCTTGCCAGTCTTCTATCCTCTCTGAACCTTTTCATTTCTAACTCCTGGCCGACATCAACCATTTTGATATCTTCTTTCCCCTTATCTATTCCAATCTCACCCTCACCGTATGCTCAGCTATCCACTCACCCAGTAACAATCCTAATATTGTCATCATACCCGCTGACCAGGAATGTACCCTTGTAGCCTGGCAGGCTGACCTCTACTGTGCTGAAGCCAGCCCTTGGGTACCTCCTCAAAACTATCCCTTGAACATGAGCCCATAGATCAAAGCCAAACCATCAGCTCTCAAACTGTGACCAATCTCATGGCATCCATCGATCTACCCTCCAAAGCCTCCAACCCTGTAGTTCTCCAAAGTTGTACAGCCTGTTTCTATCTCCTTCACAAAATCCTCAAGCAAAACACCCTTACAGACCCTTTATCTCTGCCTGTTCCTGCCCCACCTAATGCCTCCAAATACCCTGATTCTATCTTATCCCCCCTTAACCAGTGCCTTGCAGCTGATATCTGAAATACCTAGGTGGGTGGCATGGTGGCACAGCAGTAGAGTTACTATCTCCCAGCACATGAAACCTCGGGTGCTGTCTATACGGAGTTTGTTCGTTATCCCTGTGACCGTGTGGGGTTTTTCCGGGTGCTCTGGTTGCCTCCCACATTCCAAAGATGTGTAGGTTAATTGGCTTCTGTAAATTGTTCCCAGTGTATAGGATAGAACTAGGGCACTGGTGGTTGCTGGCCGATGTGGACTCAGTGGTCCAGAGGGCCCATTTCCACAAACTAAAGACAAAGCCAAACTAAAGTAAACAACCTCACACGCCACAACACTTTAATTACTTTTAATTCGTAGGCCTCATCACCTCATTTTTACCATGGATCTCCAGACCTTTTACACATCCATTTCACATCCAGAAGGCTTCTTCTCCTTGAAGAGAGATCCAATCAGTTCCCCTCTATTAGCACACTGCTCCACCCTGTCCTCACTCTTAATAACTTCTCTTTTGACTCCTTTCACTTTCTTCAATTCAAAGGAGTAGCCATGGGCACTCACATGGACCTCAGCATTGTGTTGTAGGTTTGTACCCCTGCGCACCCCTGCACTAATCCCCAACTCCATCTCCGCAACATCTATGTGTTGGTGGTTCATCGACGCACAGACACATGAGTGATATTTAGTTTGCCAGGATCTTCATTCATGTGAAGTACTGCAGGGGCAGATGACTGGTCAACATGCAACAAATGCTTTTCACTGTAACTCGGCACGTGTAAATAAACTAACCTAACTATGGGTTCTTCATGCTCATTAACAACTACCTTAGCACCTGGATTTCACAAATTTCTCACCACCTCCGTACTCCAACAAAGTATTCCTTTCCAACTACAATCTATTAGGCGATAATCAGAGTGGTTGTCTCCGGTCTATTTTTACCTCTTAGGGATATTTTAAGAAATAATTGTCTTTCAACAGAAAAATCACATTACTGCAAATGAATGCCACAATAAAATGATTCCTTCTCTGGTACCAAATGCTTAGATCATTTTTGAAATAAAAATAATTTCTATCATACTACATTAATCATGCATTGTCGGTGTATTGCAACATTGCCGGTGAGGTTAAAGAATAAACCTTTCTAATATGTAATTGACCGATTTATTTTTAAATAGAAAAACTATTCAGTGAATATCAGGATCATCTGACTTACCATTGGATGCAGTAAAATCTATGGCCACTGTAAAGTTGATTTGTGTCCTAAAAAAAAAGCAAACATTTCTTAAATTATATTAAAATTCTTACGCTAAAATTGCCCAGTAAACTATATTTTCATTAAGCGACCTTTATAATACAAATTGTGAAGGAATAAAATGAATAATATTCACATTTAAAAAAAAACTAATGGACTGATAACCCTTGACTTATCAAGAACACTTTGATAAATTCTTTAAACACACCTCTAAAGTTTAAGCTAAACAAAGTAATCAGCATTTGATATTATTCAGTGTTTAAGATATTTTTCATGTTATTATTAGACTTTTACCAGATGGTGTAACTGTTACCTTGTATAATGTGAGAAATATGTAGAAAATCTCATATTTCACTGAATAATGATAAAAAAAAAACAAATCACAATAGCGTGATAAAATGAGGGATTTGTTGTTTCTGCCAGCATCTTTGTTGTTTAAAATAAAAGCAACATAATAATATAAGAGCACAAATTTATCTCTTGTGTGTAAAACCTGTCTGCGGGCCTTTTGTTTCTATCCATGTACAATTGCTCATCGATATAATTTGAACTTATTTGGGTGGCAAATCCTTAGAAGCCTCTCCAACAGTTGCCCACATTCTCCTGCTGTTTACAGGCTTTTCTGTCAGAATTTTAAATGGAATACAAATGACAAAATTGCAGAAACTAATCTATTTTGTATGAGGTGGGAAATAGCAACACTCAGCGTGATGGCGTTAAACCAAAGATAAAAGCCTTGAAAGCCTTCTGTTATTGAATAGCTGCATGCATTAAGACATCTTTAAAACATTTTTCATGTATTCACAGAGGACGCCAGGCAGAGTACATGGCATGTGAGCTCCAGGGCATGTCACAGCCATTCCCTGCTTCATTTCCTGGCAAGTGCGGCAGAGTTGCTGCCTTACAGAGTTTTCACCGCCGGACACCTGGGTTCGATCCCGACTACGGGGGGCTGTCTGCAGCTTGTACGCTCTCTCCGACGTTTTTTCCGAGATCGTCGGTTTCCTCCTACACTCTAAAGACGTACAAGTTTGTAGGTTAATTGGATTGGTATAAGTGTCAAATTGTCCCTAGTGTATGTAGGATAGTGTTAATGTGCTGGTCGGTGCAGACTCGGTGGGCCGAAGGGCCTGTTTCCGCGCTGTATCTCTAAACTAAACAAAAAGTGCACTAACAAAACATGGAAAGGAGACAAATTTGAGCCTGTGAGTTTGAAAAAAAGGGCACGATAAATATGAAAACAATTGTAGGGGGAAAAAAAAAAGACATGGCTGAACTTCCCACAGACGTCAGGAGAAAATCCTGAAATGAGATCAGAAAATATTCTGGCACGACAGATAATCACATTGAGAAAATCTATATGCATACAATAATTTAACGATGAATGACCATCTTGATTCAAATTATGGCCAATTTTGTTTGAGGATTTAACAGTAAGAAAAATCACGAGAGTTCTGTTGTATGCTAATTGGCCATCAGCCCACGTGCAATGCAGTCAGTGGCATATTCCATGTGCTGTTCCTCCATATTCATGAAAGAATAATTATATATGCAGTGCTAAGCCCAGATTGATTGTTGGGAAAAAAAATTCCCCTTAATGTTCAGCAACTCATATTTGCTTCTTGTGCCGCTGTTCCTTATGTGTAGTTGTTGCAGTGCTGGTTTCTGGCCAGCTTGCACTGAAACCATATGAGATTTAAGCCTTAAAGCATTGAATCCGAGTAAATTACCTGGAGGGCAAGCATGAAAATGTCACATTCACGGTCTAAATCCCTCATGTTATTAGTGTTGGCTCATAGGTCAGAGAAGAACAACAACAAAAGACCAAGTAATATCAGAAATCAAATAGGTTTTGAAATCATGCCAGATGAATTAGGTTACTTTCTCCTTAAATCACGAAGTTTTAATGGTAATTTTAATCCGATACTTTTCCTATAAAGTATAATTATGGCAAAAATATTGGTAAAAATGTAATTCTTGGTTGGAGGTGACATTATTCCACAATAACCATTCAATTTAATAACTATTTCAACTCCCAGTGGTCATGTCCATATACCGGGCAATTGTGCAACCAAGTCCAATGGGAAGTCATGATGAAAAGACAAATAAAAGACATAGCAAAAGGAATACAACACAAAACTTGCGAAGCACAATAAATCTAAAAAACATAAAAGGCAAATAAAGTAAAATATACTTTATAATCAGAAAATATTCAAAACATGCACTAGGCAACCATTTACACAAAGAAAAACTGGATTAACATAGTACAGGTACACCACCGATTTAGTCTGGACAAAATTACGATCAGATGTCCTGGTAATAATATGGTGCCTAGGCCGTGTGAAGCCGCCGATCTTGATGTGGGCTCGCATCAGTGGTCATGTCCTCGTGTACCGGCGTTGTGAGCTGTCCAATGTTGTCATGATGAAAAGACAAATTTGACATAGCAAAAGGAATACAACACAAAACTTGCGAAGCACAATAAATCTAAAAAACATAAAAGGCAAATAAAGTAAAATATACTTTATAATCAGAAAATATTCAACACATGCACTAGGCAACCATTTACACAAAGAAAAACTGGATTAACATAGTACAGGTACACCACCGATTTAGTCTGGACAAAATTACGATCAGATGTCTCGCTGGTATCTCGGTCCCCCAGCGACCATTCCAGTACCGTTCGATTCCTCTCGGAGGCCCACGTTAAACGGCGAGGGAACAGGCATTGCTGAACCCGGGATTTATTGCACCCTGCGGCAGCGCACACATTCACGAGTCGCAGCCCCCTGCGGGCTCAGCCAACCCTTTATCCGACTCCGAAAAATGTGTTACCTAAAAGGAATAAGTACTTTGGTTCTGTCTTCTAAGGAAGACACAAACAATCTCCCAGAAATACTTGGGAAGATCTAGCAGGAGGGAGGAACTGAAGGGAATCCTGGTTAGCCAGGAAATGGTGTTAGGTAAACTGTTGGGACTGAAGGCAGATAAATCACCTGGGCCTGATGGTCTGCATCCCAGAGTACTCTTGTTATTGATCCAGTTGTTATTGGGTAAGTTCACATCTGATTTATTTAAGCACCAGTTGATCAAAGTTCAGAATCGACATGCGCCAGTCAGGAGGGAGAGGGGCAGATGATGAAGCTTGGCATGTAAATTTGGTCAATTGGATGGTTAACTTATAATGGTTGGATCATTCATGATTGATACTCGCAGTAATCTGATATTCATGGATTATCCTAATTTAAACAAAAACTGTGATCTTGTTTTATATTTAAGACGTGCACTTAATGCCAGATCTAAACAGAAAAACAGAAGCACTCACCCTCCTCTGATGTAGTCAAGGAAAGTGCTCTCTGTTTCAACTACAAAGGAGAGCAATGTAACCTAGGAAAAAAAAAGAGATGTATTTGTTCTATTTCAACAAAAAAGTCAAAAAAAAAATCAATGAAGCAAGGCAACAATTTAAACAAGCAATTTTATATGTATTCCAAATACAATACAGAAAGATTGTAAAGCGATGACCTAAGATATGTTTAAGAAAGAACTGCAGATGCTGGAAAAATCGAAGGTAGACAAAAATGCTGGAGAAACTAAGCGGGTGAGGCAGCATCTATGGGGCAAAGGAATAGGTGACGTTTCGGGTCGAGACGCTTCTTCAGATTGATGTGGGGGGAGGGGCGGGCAGGAAGAAGAAAGGAAGCCCTAGCTATGCCTGCCTCTTTATAGGGTACGTCGAACAATCCTTGTTCGAGGTGTACAGTGGCCCTATCCCCGAACTCTACCTCCGCTCTATTGACGACTGCGTTGATGCTACCTCCTGCACCCATGCAGAACTTACTGACTTCATCCATTTCACCACTAACTTCCATCCAGCACTCAAAATCACCTGGACCATTTACGACATCTCCCTACCGTTTCTAGACCTCACTATCTCCATCACAGGTGACAGACTACTGACCGACATCTGACCGACTACTGAGACTGACCACTGACTCCCATGGCTATTTGGATCACACTTCTTCCCACCCTGCTCCTGTAAGGACTCTATCCCCTGCTCCCAATTCCTCCGTCTATGCCGCATCTGCACCAGGGCATCGGAGATGTTCTCATTCTTTAGGGAACGGGGTTCCCCTCTTCGACTACAGATGAGGCTCTCACCAGGGTCTCTTCTATACCCTGTAGCTCCACTCTCACTCCCCATCCCCCCCACTCATAACAAGGACAGAGTCCCCCTTGTCCTCACCTTCCACCCTACCAGCCATCACATACAACAGATAATCCTCCAACATTTTCATCACCTCCAACGTGACCCCACCACTGGCCACATCTTCCCATCTCCTCCCCTTTTGGCTTTCCGCAGAGACCACTCTCTCCGTAACTCCTTTGTCAATTCGTCCCCTCCCACCCAAAGCACCCCCTCCCTTGGTACTTTCCCTTGCAACCGCAGGAAATGCCACACATGTCGCTTTACCTCCCCCCTTGACTCCAAGGACCCAAGCAGTCTTTCCAGGTGAGGCAGAGGTTCACCTGCACCTCCTCCAACCTCATCTATTGCATCCGCTGTTCTAGGTGTCAGCTGCTTTACATCGGCAGGTTTGGCGATCGCTTCGCCCAACACCTTCGCTCAGTTCGCATTAACCAACCTGATCTCCTGGTAGCTCAGCACTTCAACTCCCCCTCCCATTCCAAAATCCAACCTTTCTGTCCTGGGCCTCCTCCATGGCCAGAGTGAGGCCCACCATAAATTGGAGGAACAGCACCTCATATTTCGCTTGGGTAGTTTAAACCCAAACGGTATGAACATTGACCTCCAATTTCAGGTAGTCCTTGCTTTCTCCTCCCTTCCCCTCACCTTTCCAGCTCTCCCACAGCCTGCTGTCACAGCCTCTTCCTTTCTGCTCCCCCCCCACCCCCACATCAGCCTGAAGAAGGGTCTCGACCAGAAACGTCACCTATTCCTTCGCTCCATAGATGCTGCCTCACCCACTGAGTTTCTCCAGCATTTTTGTCTACCTAAGATATGTTCTTATTTTACTCTATTTTTCCAAGAAGAGTTTGAATACTAATTTACCCTGAGTTCTCATAAGCTGTTCCTAACGCAGTATTACAAATACCTGGAATTCATTTGGAATTATACACCATTAAAGTCACTATCCATTTGCCCAGGTTCAACCTGATTTCCACCTTGATTCGACTGAGAACTTCTGCCTTTCTCTGTGGAAAACTTTGGGCTAAGGATGTTGTATTCTTTCTTTGTGCCAGATTGAAATGGACCTTAATCAGGAGATGATGAAGAGGGAACCACTCTGATATTTTTTCAATTGAAGTAAATGGAAAAGAAAAGGAAACCAGTGAGAAGTAGAAAATTTACTCTCACATACTGCCTTTCATGGGGTGGGAGATTGCAACCTTCACGTGGTCCACCCTGTTTCGACTATTGCAATCAACCCGAAGTGCGCAAACAAAAGATCAAATAGAACAAGTTGTCCTACAACTTTAGGCTGTGCACGCCACACACAAGAAGTGCCTTCCATGATCTCAGGATAACTCAAAATGTTTTGCAGTCAGTTAAGCACTTACAAGGTTTGTCATCATAGACAAAATCAATAATATGGCAGGCAACTATCCAGGTGTCTTTATTTAATATACATCCAAAAGACAGAATCTCTGACAGTGCAACACTCCCTCAGTTGTGCACTGAAGTGTCCGCCTGAATGAACTATTAAATCTCTATAATATTATTGACAGGGTGTTAACAATGAAGCAAAGCAAAAAAAACAACAGACGAGGAATGAAATTGACTGTTGATCACTCTGGCCACACTCTCATTTCACTGTTACCATCAGGAGCCGGAAAATAGTGATAATCAGGTTCTAGGGCAGTAACCATCAGGCTTTTACACTAATCACTACCTCAGAAGCTCTGATCTTCTGCGGACTTTGCTTTTGATTGCACTATGGACTTCAGTTTTACACCATTATGGTTGGCTTGTGTTATTAATTATGCACATATTGTGTTATTGCATATTTTATATTTATTCATATGCTATTGAGTTAATGGGCTTGTTAGGATACAGCGAGTAAGAATTTCATTGTTCCTTTGTCAGTACATAAGACAATGAAGCACTCCTGACTTGCTTTGTTCATTCTTTTGATTTATAAGGCGACAAATATTCACACACTCCTTTCCTGCCCTGCTGCATTAGTAGTCCTTGTTAAGTATCTACCTGGACAGAACATCATCCAAAATGTCTCCTCGCCATTATAAATATTAATTAGGTGAATATTTACCATTAGTCAGTCTGGTTACCTGAATGTTCAGCAAGAAAACAGTTCATAAACATATCCTTTCAGCCAAGCACACCATGTCCAACTCAGTAACACAAAAATAATCTTCATCACAAGAAAATACATTAACCTTTGGACGACAAATATGCTGGAGAAACTCAGCGAGTGAGGCAGCATCTATGGAGAGAAGGAAATAGACAACGTTTCGGGCCGAAACCCTTCTTCAGACGGTGAAATCTCCTCAAGGTATTACCATAGATGCTGCCTCACCCGCTGAGTTTCTCCAACATTTTTGTCCATTTTCGATTTTCCAGCATCTCAGTTCCTTCTTAAACACTAACCTTTATTCTGTTTTAAATGCCTTGGACTTGAAATATGCGTATTTGTTTTCCCTTTATCCCTGTTACTTTGCATGCAAGGGCTGTTATAATGTGTTGCAGGTAAACATGTTTCATGCAAGCAGGGTGAATACAACAGTTTCAATTATGCATTTCACATTCACATGTGTAAAGTTTATCCACAGGAGCTACAGTGCCCTCCATAATGGTTGGGACAAAGACCCATCATTTATTTATTTGCCTCTATACTCCACAAATTGAGATTTCTACTAGAAAAAATCACATGTGGTTCAAGTGCACATTGTCAGATTTTATTGTTGTATAAAGCATTTTTATACATTTTGGTTTCACCATGTAGAAATTACAGCTGTGTTTATACATAGTCCCCCCATTTCAGGGCACCATAATGTAAGGGACACATGGTTTCACAGGTGTTTGCAATTGCTCAGGGTGTGTTAAATGCCTCCTTAATGCAGGTATAAGAGAGTTCCCAGCACATAGTCTTTCCTCCAGCCTTTCCATTACCTTTGGAAACTTTTATTGCTGTTTATCAACATGAGGACCAAAGTTGTGCCAATGAAAGTCAAATAAGCCATTATGAGACTGAGAAACAAGAATAAAACTGTTAGGGTCATCAGCCAAATCTTAGGCTTACCAAAATCAACTGTTTGCAACATCATTAAGAAGAAAGAGAGCACTGGTGAGCATACTAATCACAAAGGGACTGGCAGGCAAGGAAGACCTCCATAGCTGATAAATGACAGAAGAATTCTCGTTATAATAAAGAAAAATCCCCAAACACCTGTCCGACAGATCAAAAACACCTTTCAGGAGACAAGTGTGGATTTGTCAATGACCACTATCCGGAGAAGACTTCTTCAGCAAAAGTACAGAGGCTACACTGCAAGATGCAAACCACTGGCTAGAGCAAAAATAGGATGGCCAGGTTACATTTTGCCAAAAGTACTTAAAAGAGAAACCATAGTTCTGGGAAAAAAAAGATCTTGTGAACCGTGTCTTGATGACGATTAACTTATATCAGAGTGATGGCAAGAGCAAAGTATGGAGGAGAGAAAAGAACTGCCCAAGATCCAAAACATACCACCAAATCTGTGAAACACAGTGGTGTGGGTGTTATGGCCTGGGAATGTATGGCTGCTGATGGTACTGGCTCACTTATCATTGATGATACAACTGCTGATGTTAGTAGCATAATGAATTTTGAAGTGTTTCAACACACCCTATCTGCTCAAGTTCAAACAAATGCTTCAAAACGCATTGGCCGCTGGTTCATTCTACAGCAAGACAATAATCCCAAAGCAAAAGCAACAAAGGAGTTTTTCAAAGCTAAAAAATGGTCAATTTGTGAGTGGCCAAGTCAATCACCCGATCTGAACACAATTGGGCATGCCTTTTATATGATTAAGAGAAAACTGAAGGGGACTAGCCCCCAATACAATCAAGCTAAATATGGCTGCAATACAGGCCTGGCAGAGCATCACCAGAGAAGAAAACCAGAAACTGGTGATGTCCATGAATCGCAAACTTCAAGCAGCAATAAAATCTGACAAGGGGCACTTTAACCTTATGTGATTTTTTTTCTATTACAAATCTTAAATTGTGGAGTACAGAGGCAAATAAATAAATGAGTGGTCTTTGTCCCAAACATTATGTAGGGCACTGTACCCGCTGACAGCAGTCAAAGCTAAATCACAAACTGACAGCATGACAGCAACAAAAGCAAGTCACTGCAGAGAGCTAAGCCTCCGACGAAGTGACATTTTGAAAGCAATTCTAATTTTAAATGATGTGTTTTGTAAGGCTGTGATCTCAGTCTTGACACTTTATCAAAGCCATTTAGTTTGCTATTTGATCCAATCACAATAGTGTACCACTCGATTCTGAGAGTTGGATTTGGGGGGAATGTTTCCACGAGTGGGAGAGTCTAGGACCAGAGGCCATAGTCTCAGAATAAAAGGACGTACCTTTAGAAAGGAGGCGAGGAGGAATTTATTTAGTAAGAGGGTGGTGAATCTGCGGAATTCATGACCACCGACAGCTGTGGAGGCCAAGTCAAAGGATAGTTTTGGCGCGGATTGACAGATTCTTGAGCAATAAGAGTGTCATGGGGAAAAGGTAGGAGAATGCAGATGAGAGGCAAAGAGATCAGCCATGATTGAATGGTGGAGTAGACTTGATGGGCCGAATGGTCTAATTCTGCTCCTGGTACTTATGACCATATGATCAGTGTCACTGTTCAGATAATCTATACAGATAGATTTAATGTATCAGGATAATACATAACAAGTTAATGCACCCTTAACAGTGACAATAGATGTGATACCACCCATTCATATTAGTCTCATGGCCAAGGCAACCTCCACTCAAAGAAGTGGCAGATACTAGACAGGCATCTCCCCATACTACCAAAGATGCTGTAACTGCTGACCGAGGTCACAGTCTAGTTCCTCAGTCTGGAAGGTGGCCAACAGGTTTCTTGTTTACAAGGTGATAATGCAGAGATCTGTGATTAGTGGGAACCAAGATGCTCAAAGGAATCCTACGAGATGCTTTAAGGGCCTGTCCCACCAGCATGCGATAGCATGCGTCTAGCGCAAGCAAACAGGGTCGCTTGAGGAGTACGACCTCGTGGGGCCGGTCCCACTTCGATCGGCGGAGGCATATGGAGTTGTGCGGGGCTGGTCCCGACATCATACTCCCCAATCAGCTAGGCAGGAGGCGGGCCGACTGAATTTGGACGTCGCACGGCGTCGGGCGGTGACGTCATCACGCAACGGCACGCCGGGCGGTGACATCACCGCGCAATACAACGTGCCAGGCGTATGCCGTCAAGACGCTGCGTACGACGTCATTAAAATAGTCAGGCCTACAATTATGGTTAATGTACCAGAATTTAAGAGCACTTGATTGAACAAAGAATGTCTTCTGAAAGCCATGAATGTCATCATATTCAACAAGTCAAATTAGGCATTAAGAATGTTTCACTGCAGAAACCAAGCAAAAACAAACATAAATAAATAAATAAATAACATATACTGCTACATTTGAGAAAACATTCAATCCAACTCCAGAATTAACTTGTGAAATGCACACGCACAAACTGCACCAATATACTGTGCCAGCAGCAAAAATACTTTGAACAAAAAAAGGCAAATATAAAATCATATTATTCATAATAGGTAAAAATATCATTAAATTGTTATTCTGAAGTAGCATCAAATAACTCCAACAGGGATAGTCATATCTTTGAATCGAGCAAAAACATCAATACTTACTGTACCAGAATTAATGTATTTTTTCTTTTTAGCTTTCTTCTTTGGATTTAACACCTGGAAGATTAAATAAAAGTGCTAATCCCATTCATAAATTTGTTAATTACATTGTATACAATGCAAAGAATGTCATAAATTTATAATTCAAAACTGACAAAATTCCATCAATATCAAATTAAACTGTGTTAAACTAATTCAAGAGAAATAAATATTTCTTATTTATAGGTTATTCTATAACTCCATTAAACTAACTACCACATTGGTAACCTGGCAAGATATATCAGTGGTTACAAAGTATGTGGGTGTTTAGCCAACCAACTATAGGGGTATAGTCCAGCTTACAGCAACTAGATCAGTGATGGATCTTGGAATTGGTTAAAAAAAATGATCAGAAATTTAAAAGATATATGTTGTGCACTCAGATGAATGATTTTTTATTTAGGTTTTACACTCTCGTTGATTTTGAAGAACATAATCATAAATTGGGAATGATTGCCAATTTATGACTGAAATGAACTAGTTAATGAATGAGATCATGTCTATTTGTTATATCAGTTCTTGCAGGCTGTTAAAACAGATGTAACATTCAAGTACATCAGCAAATTGTTCAAGGATTTACATGTACAAGCTGCTGAATAAATAGATAACTCGTTAAGTCAAAATGTAATTCTTCACTCACTTGATGGGGTCATGCATATGCATTGGTTAATAAATGCATCCATAACGTTTTATAGCAGTACTTGTGCCTCGGTGCTTGCAGTGCAGTAGGGCCGGCATAGCTGTGCAGCGGGAGAGTTGCTTCCTTACAGTGCCACAGACCTGGGTTTAATCCTGACTATAGGTGTTGTCTGTATGGAGTGTGTACATTCTCCCCGTGACTTTTCTGAGTGCTACTTGCTGAATTTCCTCCCATACTTCCAAAGATGTACATACCTACAAACGTAGGTTAATTGTGCTTCGGTAAAGATTGTAAATTATCCCTAGTGTGTAGGATTGTGTTAGTGTATGGGGATCGCAGGTCAGTGCAGACTTGGTGGGCCAAAGGGTTTTCTTCCACAATGTGAATCTAAACTAAACTAGAAACTGTATAATAATGTATGATGTTTAAATGAAGCTACATGATTGGAAGATAAAGTATCAAGTTATTAGAAAAGACTTACACAAATGCAATGAAAGAAAGTCCAACAGATATGGAGAGCTTTAAAAAGAACAATAAAGGTATAAATAAATTACCAAAAGATGCAAGAACAGAATATGAAAAAATATTAATGGTAATATAATGTTTTTTGAACTAAATAAAGAATAAATCATTGGTATGGGAAATACAGATCTACTGGTGATGGATGAGGATAAATTCATAATGTTGGGAAGGAAAATGCAGACAGTAAGCACTATGTCAACATTGACCACAGAGGAAAGGGGACAAGATCGCCAAATACAAGTAGACTGAGGAATAAATCAAGGGAGAAGCTTAGAGATTTTTTTTAAAGATTTAAATGGTAATAATATAAATAATGCATAGGGTAAACAAATCTTCAAGTGCTTTCCAAACTGTATTAATACATTAAATGAAGGAATTATTCATGCCATAGAAATTATTTTCTAAACATCTCTACAGTGGATTAGGAAATTGCAAATGCCACTTCTTTATTTCAGAGTGGAGGGTGAAATCTGGTGACCACAGCCTGTCAAATTATTACTGATGCAAAATTATACGTAGGGGTGACTATCTCCCCAAAAAAGGTCACGTTTCATTCAGCCAAACAATTAGAATGCTAAAAAATTGAAAACATGCTTTGAAACTACCTTGCAGTTTAACTTTGGGATTTTGGAATGCAATGCAAAATATGTGTCAAAGTTGAATAGGAATAGAATGATATAGAAATATATATATATCTGAATGAGGTGCTGGAAACTGTCAGTGAGATTGATAAAAACTCTGGCTTAAAGCCCACCATCGGGTGCTATTTCATTCTTCCGGTTTCCCTGATGCTGTTCCTGCACAGCCCATTTGCTACACATCAAGTCTACAATCAACATGTGTTTGATGATACACAACAGTGATACTACTTTGTCCTGGCACTCTTAAGGGCCTGTCCCACTTAGGCGACTTCTTTGGCGAGTGCAGGAGACTCTGTGCTCGCCACAAGATCGCCACATGGTCGCAGGTGGTCTTCTTCATGGTCGGGAGGAGTTCCCGCATTCGGGAACTAGTCACGGCCTCAGTATGGTCACCGTAAAATTTTCAACATGTGGAAACATTTTCTGCAACCAAAAATTGGTCTCCATGGAGAAAATCGATACTTTTGTAGTCGTAGGTCTAGTCGTAGTGGGGTCGCCATGTTATCGTAGGTAATTGTAGGTAGTCGTGATAGTCGTAGTTAGGCTTAGCTAATCGCCTTTGCTGACCGGTCATTTTCATTGGCTCATTGCGAAAAAAAAGGTATGGAAACAGCAGCACGTGATGCGCTGTCATTGCGCACTTTTTCTTTCAGTGGATCAGACAGTGTGAGACATGGCTCTGAGGGGAAAGCTTCAGCGCAGGGGCAGGGCACAACCCTCAACACCACCCACCAGGCTGTTATCAACATTGTTTGTTTATAAGACTTTTGTATGTTTCATTACCAATAAAGGAAATCCCTGACTTTTTAACCTCAAATTGATGTATGAATATCATTCTTTTTCATAGCAGTCCCTTAATATCATCACTTAAATTTCATATTTCATTTCTCATATATTTAGATAATTGAAACACACACAAACACAAGTAAGGAATGCACTGTATTTAAAGTTTCACATTTATTTTGATGAAGAAAACAGACACAAGCACTTCAAATGCACTGCATTTAAAAGGATTTTATTTTTATACATCTCAATAAATCTAACACTAAAACAAGCAATACACTGAATTTAAAAGAACATGTTTGAAAAAACTAACGTCATTTTTTTAGTTGATCTTTTTAGGTATAGAGTCTTAGCTTGTCGTAGCTTGCTTTCTGTGATCGTGGGTGTAGTCGTCTGTAAGTCGAAGGTGGTCGTCTTCAGTCCCCACTATTGGGTCGCCAATTGTCATTAGTGCATCCGTGATTAAGTTGCAGATAGTCGTAGCTTGTCCTACATAGTCATAGGATGTCTTCTACATAGTCGTAGGATGCGTTTGATACATTCACTTTTTCGGCGATTCAACAAGACCTTGATAGTCGCCTGCGCTCGCAAATGAAGTCGTCCTTTAGGACTTTGGTGTTGCCAAACTGACAGACAATTGTGTTATATTTCCTATTGCTACCACACATAAACTGTTAATGCACTTCTTTTCAAGGTTACAAAATATTATAATAAATGTTTCAGTGAGATTCAGTAAAAGCCCTGTCTCACGGTACGAGTTCATTCCAAGAGCTCTCCCTAGTTTAAAAAAAATCAAACTCGTGGTAAGCACGGAGAATGAACGTAGCGGGTACGTCGGAGCTCAGGGACGTCTCTTAGCGGCTCGTAACGTTAACAAGGCAGGTACTCGGGAAGACTCGCTAATTGCAGGTAAGCACAGGAAGACTCGTGAAGATTATTCAACATGAGGTATGTTGATTTTTCAACATGAGGTATGTTTTTCAACATGAGGTATTTTCAACATGTTGAAAAATCTCCACGAGAGCCCCGAGTACCGACGAGTGGCCATTACCGTAAATCTCCGAATTCGAATCAGGGCAAACTCGGGAGAGCTCTTGGAATGAACTCGTACCGTGGGACACGGCTTAAAGATAAAAGAAAGCCCAGGATCCCAAGCTGCAGTGAGCAGGGAGATAGCTTGGGAGCCAATGCCCCAGTGAGATTTAAGAGAGTGTTAGAACCCATGCCCTGAAGAGCTGAAGGAGTGGTGCAGGAACCCGGGATGTGGCGAGCTGAAACCTTGGCTCCAGTGAGTTGAAAGGTACAAAGTGCAGAACATGACACAGCTGGGGAAACCAAGATAATGGAATAAAGTCCTTATAGGAACTAATGTGCTCATGATATCTGTGGGAGTCCAAGGGCTTGTAATGGATGAGAGTTGCTAATCTGTTACCTGAAATGGAGATAGAGGGGTCCAGAAAGACAAGAATCAAAGATAGTCTAACTGCGTGAAAGCAGGATGAAAATAATCAGCGGAGGCGATGAAATACTCAAGTTATGTACGGGAACCAGAAAGTAGCACCAACACAGATAAAATGTGTTGAAAAAGAAATGAGAAGAGAAGCTTGGAAAAGTAAAAATAGAACTGTTCCACGAAGAGGCAGGTGTAGCTTGGACCCATGCTGAGTTACCAATGATTTGGTGGAATTAAATGGTTAAGGAAGATGAGAGCACAATGCAAGAACACATGGATAGGATAGGTTTAAAAGGATATAGGCCAAACGCAGGCAGGTGGGAGTTCTGTAGATTGTACTTTTTATTTGGCATGGGCAAGTGGGGCTGACAGCATGGTTTCAATGCTGTATAACTCCATGCCTGCCCAATGAGCCAATTTTGATAAATCAACCGATTACTGGCTGCCTTTTGAAACTGCAAAGATTGAATTAGCCAGATGACCAATCACGTTGTGTTGCATGGAACAAACTCACCAGACAACCTGATTGATTCACTGTGCCATGAAATAAAGATGATCATCTTACCGACTCTAATATTATCCCACAGTGATGTGAGAAATCTTCACTATACATTACATTACTGAAAGCTGTTGAACAGTCATTTTTCAGCAGATGTATGTAACCATCTTTGTCAGAAGTGGAGATTATTCAATTTTCTGTTATCTGTTGTAACTATTACAATCAGAACAATGAGATGGGATTATCAGGGGCTCCTTTTGATGAAAGTAATACCATTTTTTAATTTCTTTAATTTGGAGGAGAATCAGAATGGAATAAAGCTCAGCCACCAGCATCACTGGAACAAGCATAATCATAATTTTCAAATATAATTTATTATTTTAAATCTGAAAATACTACACAACACAATCATCAGCACAAGGATATCAGGCTATGAAGCAATGAAACTATCCTGAGTTGTTTTAATGTTTACATCGAGTGTGGTCAGGAGATCTTCTGACCTAGGGATAGGATGTGTTTCAAAGGATCCTAAAGCCAGTCATACCCATCAACCCGATTGTATTAATGAGAAGGTAGAGATCTCACAGACTAGACAATAGCCTTCAGTCCTGCTAATAGCCACACACAACACAAAGAAGCACAATCTGACTAAAGGTGCCAAAATCAATTCATTTAGTCTCATCCTCCTAGAAATATCCATTTTGTTTTATCCCACACATTCACTGCTTTGAGAAATCCAACTTATTTCCACCCTTTCTCAGCTCTAATAACAGCCTTTTGACCTGAAACATCAACTTCGCTCTCTTACCACATATGCTGCCTGACCTATTGAAGTTTCCAGCTTTATTTTCACCCATTTTGCAACATTGGTCCACTGAGCCATTTGCTTTGTTTTGCTTGATTTTCCTGGTCCATTGGGCAGCTTATTGTCTATTTTTGTGACAGTGTTCATTATTAGACCATTTAAATTTATCTAAGTTCCCCTATCATCAGGGAATGATCGTCTTTTCAATGGAAATCCAGATAAGTCTTCTAGAGAGACGAGGCTTTGCAGGATTCATCAATGTAGCATTGCTGGGAATCACATACTAATCAGAGCAAATTTAAAAAATAGAAACAGAGAGTTGCCAGAGCATTGTTTATTTTGACACAGTGTATTTTCAGTTTAATTTATATTTTCTCCTCACAAAGATTTCCCCTTCAGCGTACTGGTTTCTCACCAAATAGCCACTTTGCCCACTGGAGATACGCTTTCCTAGCCAGAATACTGATCCTCCCCCATTTCCTGAAAATGTCCCAATTTTCCAATAGGCCACCGAATGACATTATTTCCAATGCAATGGTTCGTTTGGATTATTGCTGGGGAGATGGGGCATATTGTCCAAGAAGAGACCCTCCCAGCACAGTGTGTGTAGGAAGGAACTGCAGATGCTGATTTACACCAAAGACAGACACAAAATGCTGGAGTAACTCCGTGGGTCAGGCAACATCTCTGGAGAAAAGGAATAGGTGATGTTTTGGGTTGAGACACTTTTTCAGACCCTTCAGTCTGATGCTGCCTGGCCCACTGAGTTACTCCGGCATTTTGTGACTATCTCCGTGCACTCTGTCAGACTGGGATGTCTATTAGATGAGCCAGTTACAGTTCATGCATCATTACAGCCTAACGCCACACTGTACCACCCTTTCCATTGTCAACTGATCTCCAAACTCACCAATCCCAGCTCGCAACCTCATGCTCAACCACTCACTGAACCCATTCATCCGTGCCAGGCCACTCCTGTTGTGCCCCCCTTTTTCCACGATACCCATTGCCCTCAGGTACATTCACAATTTGTGATCATATTTCGAGAATTAAAGAAAACTAGAGTATATCAATGTTCTATACCAACATTTCTGCAATCATCAATTGTTAAGAAGAACTGAGACTCCATGGGAACTCTGCACTTTACTTCAATTAACATCAGGGAGTCTCGAACATCCATCCAAGTGGCAGATCCGATTACATTATGAAGCCCTGCAATGGGATTTGATAATGTTGCAGATGCTGCAATTTGCAAAGGTAACGGTAAGCTTTCAAGTAGAGTGCAGCAACATAGCAGCTGCAAACTTGATTGAAACTCTACAGGAACTATCAATTATGGCTGTTATTGAGTTTTACAGATGATGTGATTCTATTCTGAATGCAAAGGGTATCCACTATTACTGTGACAGTGGCAGTGACATTTCATGCTGAGCAGGAGTATCTATTACAGTGCTCAATCCCAAATGGTGATCTGATTCCATGCAGACTACTAAAAAGTAAAAAAAAATACGATACTTAACACTTGGCACAGAATACATTTGTGCAAAATTTATAAATAAATAAAATTTCAGTAATAGGAAGATCAAAAAATATATTAAACAAGGGGGAGTTTAAAGTAGTCTACAATTTGTCCAGTCATTCGGCAAAAAAACTGCAGTTGCTACTAAACTGGAAATAAAAACAGAAAATAATCAGAGCATTCAACAGGACACATAACATCCTTAGAGACAGAATCAGCGTGGAGATTTCATAAGATCAGAAAACTGAGGGGAAAAAAGAAGATTGGGGTGGCACATTGGTGCAGCGGTAGAACTGCTGCCTTCAGCGCCAGAGACCCGGGTTCCATCCTGACTATAGGTGCTGTCTGTACGGAGTTTGTACGTTATCCCTGTGACTATGTGGGTTCTCTATGGGTGCTCATGCTTTCTCCCACACTCCAAAGACTTTCAGGTTTGTAGGTTTGTAGGCTTCGGTAAAATAAAAGTTGTAAATTGTCCCCAGTGTATAGGATAGTGCTATTATACAGAGTGATCACTGGTTTGGTGCAGACTCGGTGGGCCGAAGGGCCTGTTTCCGCGCTGTATCTCTAAAGTCGAAATCATGCTTTGAGTTTTAGAAAGAGAGAGGAGAGGAGAGAACAAGGGGATAGGATAGAAGCTAAAGTTGCCTCTTTAATTCTCCATCCAAGACATACTCTGGTCTCCATCCAAGACCCACTCTCCCATGTTGCTCCTACAATGTCTGACTAAAGTTTGAGGAAATGCGTCACATTTTCCACCTGGGCAGGTTGCTGCTGTTCAGGACTCGATACTGAATGTAATCTCAGATAAATCTTATTCCCCCATCCCGCAAATGTGGTTGTACCCTCAGTTTCAATTATTTTTTTTCTTCTCTGCCTCTCACTGCTACTTTGTTGTTGACAATTACGAAGTGAATAAAAACAAGAACTAGGACTGATAACCTCGCTGGCGAGATATTATAAGGGCTACGACTAATACTTTGCCCCTCTATTTATTTGTTTCTTGTGAAACAAAGCTTATCAGTCTCAGCAGTTTACTTGCGGGCGATCACTCAGCAATACAGTACAACAGAGACTTTTCTCCAACACCTTCCTTTTACTTCTGATTCTGTAACAAAAAGAGTTTACGGACAGATAGAAAACAAGGGCACAAGAGGAGAAAATGACAAGGTAGCACGTTGTGAATTATTTTATGGGCAAATTAGTGATGTTTTGCTCACAATTATTCAACTATTCGTTCCAAGATCACTGAAAAAGGGGCCACAGTAACTATCTTTATGTAAAGAGGCTTCAGTGAAAAAAGAATTATAGATTGACAAAAAGGCAGATATCAAGATCTAACCTGGCCAGTAAATGAAAGAATCCGGTAGGCGGCGCGGCTCTGGCCAGCAGCGGCCTCTGCAGCCTGTCCGCGTTTTTATTATTTTTGTCTGTGTTTTTATGTAGTTTTTTGTTATTTTATGTCGGGGGGTGTGTGTGGGGGGGGGTGGGGGTGGGAGGGGGGGGGGGGGGAACTTTGTGAATCTCTCCCTGCACTGGAGACCCGACCTTTTCTCGTCGGGTTTCCATTGTCGTTGAGGCCGCAACGAGGAGCGGCCTCCAACAGGAAGAGACCGGGGACTCAGGTGCCGACTCACCGTTGCCGTCGCGGAGCTGGCCGGGTCCGGAGCGGTGGAGGAGCGCTGCTGCTGCTGATGCTGTTGCTGCTGCTGCTGCTGCTACCGGAGAGTCGGAGGCTCTCTACAGGTCTGTGGACGGCGGCGCCGGGAGCCCACGGCTCCTTGGAAGGAGACCGCTTCTCAGGGCTCCTGCAACGGCGACTTCTCCCGCCCGAGTTGCGGGGTTGAAGAGCTCCTGGAGCGGGGCCTGACACCACTGCTCCGCGCGGCTGGAATGGCCGCGGACTCTGCGAGCGCACACCGGGGGCTCCAACATCAAGACCCGGTGTGCGACCTCGCACCACCCGGCGTGGCTTTAATGGCCGCGGGACAATCGCCATCGCCAGCCGGGGGCTATGTCTTTGACTCTTACATCGGGGGGGGGAGAGTGCAGTGGAGAGATAAGTTTATTTGGCCTTCCATCACAGCTATGTGATGGATGTTTATGTTAAATGTAATTATTGTTGTGTCTGGGGTCTATTTGTATGTAATGTATGGCTGCAGAAACGGCATTTCGTTTGGACCTCCAGGGGTCCAAATGACAATTAAATTGACTCTGACTCTGACTCTGAAAGAAGCTGGTATGTGAAAATTGTTACATTATACATTTTCAATTTCTCTATTACTGAAAAAGTAAACAAGTATCTTTTAACTCAGATAGTCAATCAATGTTATTCTTTTTAAGGAATTGTAGAGAGGCCACTAGGTCCAGAGTGAAAAACACAGCAAGTGGAAAAACAAAAAGTTGCAGGGTAGAGCAGTAAGGTTGGAGAGGGTGTGGTAGTGAGGGTGTGTAGAAATGAAATAATGTGATTAGGGGCCCCGAGGATTCCTTGAGAAATTGGAAAATGAACCATTAACCATGTCTATAACTTAAAATGAACAAACTAGCCATGAACAAGTCCCTGTGATACTGTAATCTCATGTTTGAAGTGAGAAGGTCAGTTACTTGTTGGATGGTAAATACAACATTTCTATGTTCGCCTGTGTAAGAATGACTATCCACCACAGACCTGGAAATGTGGCAAACAACTGGGTTTGAAAATCTTCCTTCAAGAAAAATCACTCATTTTTGCATCTCACCTGTGAAATATGCATACAATTGTCCCCATAATTTTCTCCATCATTAAGAGCAAAATTAGATATAACTTTTAACGAATGAAAGCGCACACCACCAGAATAAGGAAGAGCTTCTGCCCCTCTGTAACCAGGCTCAGTTCTTTCATGCGCTGGAGTAATGTTCAATTAATCTCTATCCTATTGTGGATATTGGACTTTGGCTGTGGAAGTGATGCACCGCAATGCTGAGAACTATATTCTGTAATCTGTACCTTTGCATTTGCTCCATCTATTGTACTTGAGCTTTACTTGATTGCATTTATGTAAAGTCTATCTGTTGGGATAGATTGCAAAACTATTATTTTCACTGTACCTCGGTACACGTGTCAATAATAAGTCCAACCTAAACATAGCATCTATTTACTTAAAGAGACAATGACGGCTTTTCCAAAATCTACTGGATGCAGGGTTACGTACCTTTGACAAACACTACATTTTTGAAAAGAACTGCATCGCAAGTGAAGTCATCTCAGAGAACTTCTGCTTGAATTGATACTTAATGACGTTGGTAGAAAGCCAAGGAAATAACCGTACTTTTATCTCATGAAATATGCAAAGCCTATCTAACTGGTGATTTCTGTAACATAATTCACCCACCCTCAGGCCTTCACACGTGTCACACCATGGATTACTGCATGTTCCAGGTCACCCTTTTAATGTCTCCATTGCTCACAACATAAGATTTCCAAACCACTGAGCAACCACCTCAAGGTAACTCCAATGTCACATATTTTAATATACATAAAATGTTTTCAAGTTCAGCGCATTGAGTAAAAAAAGAGGCTTTAATCTACATTCTACCCAAGCTGAACAAAGTTTACTACATATCATTACAATGATGTAAACATTATCAGCCCAGCCAGGGAAAAACAATACTAGTTGGTACAGGAGGCAAGTAATGATGCCAGGATTGCTGGGCTAACGGAGCAAAGGTGGAGATCGAATATAATAAATTCCATTACTTTTGGTCTCTGCTTGGTATGTGGGGAATGCCATTTGTTCAGATCCAGAGCAAAGGAAAAACATCCCCAATGCACTTGGTGCCTCTGAATGCAGGAATGTTTCATCATCAAAACAAATGGCACACAGTCGCCAACATGATATTTTGAGCATCTGTGACATGCATCTCTGTCACTCCCTGCCAGACGAACTTAGCTTTATAATTACTACATGGTAAATAAAGATTTAACCGAGATCAAAAGTCAAGTCAAGTCCATTATCACAGGTACAAGCATGGTAAGGCACAGGTACAATGGAAAATCTTGCTTGCTGCAGCCCACAGGTTCATAAAATCAGACGAACATGTAAAAGCAAATCATACATAAATTATGCAGAAGTCACACATAAAATGTCTCAAAGAAAGAAAGGCAAAAACACAAGATGCAAGTATAAAAATATAATTAGAAGAAAACAACTTCAGTGGAAGAGATGATCCATACTGTTACATTGCTGAGGTAGATAAGTGTGTTCCCAGGTAAAAACCTGATTGCTGTAGGAAAGTTGGTGTTCCTGAACCTGTTGGTGTGGGACTTCAGGATTCCGTACCTCCTGCCCGATACTAGCAGTGAGAAGAGAGCATAGCACAAATGGAGGGGGGGGGGGGGGGGGGGGGGGGGGGAGGAATCCTTGATGATATATACTGGCTTCTTAAGGCAGCGCCTCATGTAAATGTTTGTTTCTGGAGGTGAAAGCCATGCCTGCGATGGACCAGACTGAGTCCGCTACCTCTGCAACCTCCACAAAACATCAAAGGATTTTTCTACTACGGTGGTTTAGATATTGCTTAATGGAATCTGACAATGACAGTTATTTATGGCAAGAATGTCTTAATTGTTTTATTTTCTGATGAAATACAGAATGTGAAGAGAAGATAGCAAGGTTTACAAGATATTTGAAAGGGTCATTTGTGAAATATTATTTCTATTTGATGGCGAAGGACAAAGACTAAAGATAATTTCAAAACCAATAAAAGTTATAAACACAGAGGTGACCCATGAAGGATTTCAAGTATGAAAGTTTGTTTATTTTGAATGGGGGTGGGGGGGGGGGGGGGGGGGGGGGGGGGGGGATATGGGTGTACAAAATGTCATGGACTGTAACAGAAAGTTCAAAGTTATGAATTATGGTAATGATGAGTGAATATGTTTATTGGCCAAGTATGCTCACATACAAGGAATATGCCTTGGTGCTCCACTCGCCAGTGACATGACATACCGTGACAATTAAGAATGACACATAAAACATTAAACATTAATAATAAAACATTATCGATTAAACATGTGAAATAAATTAACTACCTGTAGCCCCCTTTTATAAATAAATAAAAAGGGGGCTACAGATTTTTGGTTATTGAGTAGAGCTACTTCCCATGGAAAAAACCCTGTTTTTATGTCTGGCTGCGGCAGCTTTGACAGTCCGGAGTCACCTTCCAGAGGGAAGTGATTCAAAGAGTTTGTGGCCAGGGTGAGAGGGGTAGGAGATGCTCTTACCCGCTCGCTTCTTGGCCCTTGCAGCATCTTGATAAATGCAGAAAGAGATGAATTCATCATCAAAAAAAAGAAATCTTTAGGAAGCTGATAGATGAGGAAAGTAGCAGATTTTTGATCCACAACATATGTGAAATAAGGAAAGAGCGTTATGATGTACACAACATAAATGATTTAATATACAGTTTTAAGTATTCCCTTCTGAAGAAATGTGGAATGAAGATTATGCTACATTTTTTTTTTATTTGTTTAGATATTTGTTTAACTCAAATATTTTAATCAGTAATAAAATAAAATCAAGGACTTACCTCGTACACATTGAATTGTGACTGTCCCCTGGAAAGCTCTCTGTAATTTGTGGTGAATTCCCCTATAAAGTCATGGCTGGATATCAAAGAAACAGTGTGATGTTAAACGTATGTCATGTCCTCAGAACCAAAAGCAAGTTGAATTTGTGGTGACACTACAAACTGCAGTTGGTGGAATCTGATTCAGTCCTGACCCAAAATATACCCTGATCATTCCCTCTCCAGATGCTGTCTGATCAGCTGAGTTCCTCAGGCGCTTTGTTTTGTTTAGCATTCCTTTTATCCCTTTATCCTTTATCTGTACACTGTGGGTAGCTCAATTGTAATCACTTACAGTCTTTCCGCTGACTGTTTAGCACGCAACAAAACATGTTCACTGTACCTCGGTACACATACTAATAAACTAAACTCAACATGTTAGCCATGAATTAAAGAATTGGTTGAGTCCAGCAAAAGAGAAAACAATGGATCATCAAGGCAAGGGAACTTGGGACAGTTAATGGAGATATCTTGAGTACAATCCATATTACGGTCAAGAGGTGCCAGACGTCCCAAGATAAAACTGCTAAGAGGGTGGCTCAGTGTTGCAGTGGTAGAACTCCCGCCTCACAGCACCAGAGACCTAGTTCAATCCGAACCTCTGTGCAGAGTTTGACCACGTGACCACATGGGGTTTTTCTGGGTGCTCCAGTTTCTTCCATATCCCAAACATGTGCGGGTTTGTAGGTTAATTGTTTACTGTAAATTGCCCCAAGTGTATAGGATTCAAAAATGGTATAACATAGAACTGGTCTACAGTTCATGGGCGAGGACTCACTGAGCCAAAGGGCCTGTTTCCATGTGATATCTCTAAACTAAACAAAGATAAGAAATTGCAGAATTCAGAATAAAGTTCCATCAACCAGTCCTCAGCCCACCAGCCCAAACAATCAAGACCCTGCTGCAATTTTTGATGACCATCTTCACTATCCACAATACCACCCATTTTAACTGTCAAGAAGAAATTGCAGGAGACTGTTTTGATGTTCATTTGCCAGCTATCTTGTAGATAAAATAGGCGTAAAGTCCTGATAATACTTCCGATAACACGGCAATGTGCAAAACTAGCTAAAATATTTTGCTCAAAATATTTTATTATACAAAAATGCTTGTTGTTATCCTACCTTCCATCTCGTTCCCAGTCGTACACTTCCACTTTGATAGTTCTGTCAACAGCATTAAAAAATGTACATTTATATCACCTTGAATGAACAGTGAACCTATATTTCCAAGAATTATGCATAGCTGTTATTTAGCAAAAGTGAAATTTATTCACATAGTATTTAAATTAACCATGAACTCCAGGCACATTGTTTTTCACTGTATCTTGGCACACTTGACAATTATAAACCAATACCAATAGTCAAAAAAATGTAAGATCAATGTAATGATGTATAATTGTATGACATAATTATCCATACAGGATTGCAATCTGTGAATGGGCATGCATGCTACGAGTATAATGATGGTAGCTATAGATTTTATTTAACTGTTAACATCCAAAAAAGATAATGGGATGAAGGTAGATTGGAGGGAAATTAACTGCAGAAAGATACAATCTCCCACAATGTTTTTAGCTCTGTGATAGTGGAGCCCACAATTCAAATAATCTTCATCAAACCGAATGTGAACTGGGCTGATCTGTCATTGTTCCACTTTCCTATTGTGACAAAAACACTTTCCCTGTGAGACAATGAAATGGATGCTGTGGATGAGCAGCTATGATTGTGTGACGTCTAAGAAGTATGAGAGTGACTTGGACCCCTAGATCTAGTTGGTAACCATTGGTATTGCTAAACTATCATCTGCATAAATGCTCCATCTATCAAATTTGACCACAAGAAAGATTCAACTTTAACACTAGGATTTCTCTGGCTAGTCCTCCGTATTGCTGTTTAATCTTGTCCATGAGATCCTGCCAATCATTATTCCCTCTCTATCCAGCAAAGATACGATGGGCTAAATGGCCTTCCACTACATTGGCCATGTTCTATGATTCCATGATTCCTGCCAGCAGCAGTTGAGAAACTGCATTGATCTTATAATGGGTTTATTTCAACAACATCCAACATTCATGAAATTAATCAGGCCTAAAGCTAGGGATTCGGAAAATGTGGTTCTACAACGTATGCACACACCCACGCCTGGGCTGTGGGCATGGAGTCTTTGTACAAAAGGCAGTGGGACAAAGTGTCATATTGGTATCCATTTCTATGGGCAAATAATTACTGGCTCAATTCTCAAGAATCATCTCACTGCAAACACGAAATGGGAACGAGTTATGGTCTTAAATGGCAGCAGTAGAGAAAATAAGGAGTAGGATATGACTGAGAGAAAGGGTAATAAAGGTCCAAATTAGAATGCTTCATGTGTATTAGAAGGAATACTGCTACTTCTCTTAACCTTCATTCAATTAAGCTTTTTTTTTTTTTTTAAACTAATCATTTTTGGTTACAGGTCACAGGAGTCATACTGGACAGAAACAGGCCCTTCGACCCAACTTGCCCATGCCAAACAAAAAGTCCCATCTAAACTAGTCCAACCTACCCATGATTGGCCCATATCCCTATCAACCTTTACTATCCATATACCTGTCCATATGTCTTTTAAATGTTCTTATAATACCTGCACATAACCTAAATCTACTGGATGTATCTGAGGTAGCACAGTAAATGATATTGCAAAGACAGGAAATAGCAGGTCATGACACATCTGTGGACTCAGAAATATTTAATGCTTCAGGTCAATGACCTGCACATTAACTCTATTTCTATTTTCAGAAATACTGCTTCACCTGTTGAGTAATTTAAGCATTTGTGTTTTTGATTATTGCAATATTTCAAAGAGGTGCTCAGACAGAGACTAGCTTACTGCTTTTCATACATCAAGGGGTTTAAAAACATTTTGCACTCCTGAATACGTCCAGTGAAATTCATCAGCCTTTTTTTAAGAACACCACCATCAAAACAAAGGTGCAGATAGTAGCTTGGGATACTGTACATTGACGCATGCTATTGGGATTCTTGGTTGCAATGTCATTGAATCCATATACAAATATGCAAGACAAAGCTGGCAAAGATTTTGTGCAGAAAGTTTATTTCCTTCAATATATTTTTTCAACATTTCCCATTATTTATTAGCTATATTTTTGAAATGCAAACTGAATGATTGACAGCATCTCAAACTGAAAAGCTCAAGTAATCTCATATTTTATTATTTTGCAGATGCCTGTCATCAGATGACAGTGCTGTGCTGGCACTTAATATTTATGCAAATACAGTTTCATATCTGTCACCTTTAAAAACTTCAAATTATTTTCAAGTATCCATGGTAACTGGCAAAATGGAGGCATTAATATGCGACGGATTCTTCTCACCTGTCAAAGTCACCATTGCAAAGAGCACGTACAGGGATAGTGAAGGCTTGCCACACTGGATTCAAAGTGTTCTTTACAAATTCTGTCTTGTGACAAATGGTAAACCTAAAAATAAATATATTCAAACATGGTCTGAAATAATGGCAATGAAATAGCAGTAATAATTTCATCAACTTAATTTCCTTATTTTAATGTCCACTAGACCAAATTGTAAATTTTAAAGTCAGACACAATATGTAGGAAGGAACTGCAGATGCTGGTTTATACCACAGATAGACACAAAATGCTGGAGTAATTCAGTGGGGGTCAAGCAACATCTCTGGAGAGAAGGAACGGGTGACGTTTACATTGGTACTTTTGCTAGAGTGCTCCACATGGCAGTTAAGATATAGATTCCATTTGTTCATCATAATCATATCATACAACATTAAAGTAATCAAAATGTCAAAATGAATAAGTAACAAGTTCCATCGCACATCCCAAATATGTAGCTTTGTAAGGTAATTGACCCTCAGTGTGTAGGGACTGGCCAACATTTCTTTCAATCAATCAAATATCTACGTAAAACCAGTTGTTTGTTAGGTACTAGTGAAGTTTTTCCATGCTCGAGGTGTTGCATTTTTGGGAAGTCTAAACAGGGCAGGACTTATACAGTGAATTTACTACGATGGTGCCAGGACTCGAAGGCCTGAGCTATAGGGAGAGGTTGGGCAGGCTAGGACTTTAATCCTTAGAGGATGTGGGGTGATCCCATAAAGGTATATAAGATCATGAGAGGAATAGACGGAATAAATTAGTCTTTTGCCCAGAGATGGGGAATCAAGAACCAGAGGACATATGTTTAAAGTGAGGGGAGAAAGATATAATAGGAACAACTTTTTTTTTAACACTCAAAGGGTGGTAAGTATATGGAAAGAGTTCCACCCTCTTCATGCCTTTTACCTCCCATTCATGTCAGGCAGACGGTACTTGAAAGCTTGAGAACATGCAACACCAGACTCAGAAACAGCTTCTTGCCCTCCATCATCAGGCTTTTGAATGGTCCTTCCATAAGCTAAGGTACTGTCTGTACGATTCATCTCTGCTCCACTGCAGTCATCAGTCTCTAGAACTGTTGTGCTACAATGCTGAGAACTATAATCCGCATTCTATATATTTTATTTTATTCTACCTATTTTACGAGTTCAGCCTGATTGTATTTATATGCAATATTATCTGATTTGATTGGATAGCATGCAAATCAAATCTTTTTGCTGTATCTCGGTACATGCAATAATAATATGATGAGAAGCAACATTTGATGAGACTTATGATGAGAAGCAACATTTAGTGAAACGATGCCCGTGGCTAAATATTGAATGAATTTGGTGTTTATGTTGCCTGGAGATTAACAGGTCAGTGAAAGGATCAATGAACATCCATATTGTAACCTCAGATAGACACAAAAAGTTGGAGTAACTCTATGCGAGACATGCAGCATCTCTCGAGAAAAGCATTAGGTCAAGTTTTAGGTCAAGACCCTTCATCAAATCTTTTATTCAGAGATGCTGTCTGTCCCGCTTAGTTACTTCAGCATTTTGTGCCTATCCTCAGTAAACCAGCATCTGCAGTTCCTTCCTACACATATTGAAAACCTCAGTTGCATCAGAGATTAAACCATTAGATTAAGATACAGAGAGACAAAAATAAAAATTGGAATAATGCCCAGAACTATTAAGCATCGGTTTGAGAAACGACGTCTTGCTAAGAAGTGACACTGAATGAAAAGGTTGAATTTATCTGGATAAATACTCGAGCATAAAATTGCTCTATGTGCCCTCAATCAACGAAAATTCCTTCAAATCTGTAAAATATATTAATGAGTTCACTTTTCAGATTTATTAAGCAATAATTTGAAGAAACAATTTACATGAATAATATGAAGTCTTCAGTTTGGCAAAAGTTTGCAACTATGGTTGCCAATATAATTAGGTTATTTTCTAATTATTAGTAAGGTTTAAAGACTGGCCCATTATTATGTATGCATAAAATTCCAAAATTAAAATTACAATAAAAATCGCCAGAATTTTCATGAGGCTGCACTTGGAGTATTGGGTTCAGTTTTGGTCACCCTGCTATAGGAATAGTGTTATTGTTAGAAAGAATGCAGAAAAGATTTACTTGAGGGCCTGAGCTTTAGAGTGAAGTTTGGAAGGATAGGACCTTTTCGGAGGGGGGGGAAGATGATAGAGGTGTACTAGTCAAAAGGAGGATAAATATGGTGCACACATTATTATTCCGTTTTTTACTCGGAATAGGGGAAATCAAGTATCTGGGGACATAAGGTAAGGTGAGAGGAGAAAGATTTGATAGGAGCCTGAGGGGCAACCTTTTCACAAAGAGTGTGATGGATATATGGAACAAGCTGTCAGAGGAGGTAGTTGAGACAGGTACAATAACAACATTTAAAATACATTTGGACAGATACATGAATAGGGAAGGTTAAGAGTGATCTGGGGTAAATAGGATTTGCTTAAATGGGGCATTTTGGTCAACATGGATGAGTTGAGCTGTAGGACCCATTTCCCTGTTGAATGTCATTGTTGAAACTTAGTTTTTGCAGGCACCAATAACATTCATAAAAAGCTGTTAAGTAAAGATTGCCAAGCTAATTGCTTTTCTGACACTGGGCAGAATAAGCCTATGAAAAGGAGTAAACACCACATTTTATATCAATATCTGGGAATCAATCTACTGTAAAACAACATCATCAATAAATCACTTACGTTCCATCCTCATTGCTTCTAAAAAATACAAGGAATGGGTCTGATTTTCCAAAGAAATCTTTTTTATCTAATTTGTTGGCACAGAACTGCATCATCACAATTTCCTGCGGAAGAGGCAATAGATCAGGTGTGAGAGAAAGCAATCAAAAAGGCACCAAACAGGCTGATAAAACAATCAGGTATGGTTTGTTACTGTGATATTGCCAAGAATTAAGTAATGGGTCAGTAGATTAAGTCAGGTGAAGGGCATGGGGAAAACACGCAACAAATATCACCATGAGCGGACATAAAAATACATAGATGTCAGAAGTGAACAAATAGGACATAAATGTTGAACACTTTGGCTTTGAACAAAATACATAATTCTCTTCGTCAATTAACATAGTTAAAGCATCATATATTTTGCAAAGTTTTGCAGAGCCTCAAAACTTTTTTGGACAAAATCATTAAAAAAAAAGTGTAGAAAAACAAATAACAAATAAATGTATACAATCTAATTCAAAAGAAAACAGTAAATGGGCTAAAATGGATCACACTGGGAAACAGGCCCCAGAAATCCTAGCTGGGTATTTAACCTGGTGAAGAACAAATAAGAATTCTTGGTACAATATTTTTTAAATTATATCTGGGAATTGCCAGTGGTGATTGTACTGCCTTCATGTACAATCACCAGGCTCCTGTTTCACAAGTGGCTATTAGCACTGAAGCTAATGATTGCTACTGATTAAAGACATGCCTGTATTTCTTAATGAGGAAGTGCACACTGACTGGAATCATCATTCCACAAGCCACCATAGGTTGCTGGTAGACATGGGGTTGATAAAGCAGCCGGACAATATGGCAAATTCATGGATGGATGGTGGAAAAAAGTGGTGGAGAGAACACATCAACCTAAAGAGTGTCCCAAGAAACATCCTGAATACACAATGAAATAGCACTGGCGAGTTAAAGATGTAATCTGTTGTAAAGATACACTTATCTAACTCCTACATCTAACCAGCAGGGCTGGAATCCTACTTTGCAATGCCCCACAGAATCCCAATTAACTGCACGTCTGAAGAAGGTTCTCGGCCCAAAGTCACCTATTCCTTTTCTTCAGAGATGTTGCTTGATCTGCCGAGTTACTCTAGCTTTTTTGTGTCCACCTTTGGTTTAAACCAGCACCTGCTGTTCCTTCCTACATATCAAGTCTTACACCCACTTTTCATATCTTGCACAAATAGCCAGATATTTTTTCTTCATACATTCTACTTCCTCCTCACCACAAAATCTCTTCTAATTTGCAGCGTAAACTTTCAGCTTTTGATTGCAAACATTTACCATGTCCCTCACCCCAATATTTGCATTGTGCTTTTCTTTCAGACACTTTAAGAAATTGCACAATGTAAGCACTGTAGTTTTAGCTGACATTTGTAGCCATCAGCTCAGAAACTAAGAACATACAAGCTAAGTGAGGGGTTTGCAAATGCTGAGTCACCCTGCTGGCAGCAAGATGTGGATGGGCAAAGAAATGGATGCCACAAGTGTCAGTTCCCTGTAGGATGAGAGTGCATGTTGCTCCACTGCAGATGGGGACAGTTTTCCTGGTGCTAAATACTATATTCTTTAGGCGAGTTAAATACTAGCTGAATCACTGACATTGAATTTGGTGATTGCTGATATCAAATCACGTTTGCACACTTATCCACTTACTTCAGCAAGCACAATGCTTCTGAAATTGGCAAAGCGTACCAACACTTAATAAGTTTACAAGAGTTCGGCCAAAGCTGCACTCTGTGACAGTCCAATTTTGTGACCAAAAATTTTTAATCTCTGTAGTAAATAAAGTCTGAAAAATATCACATACAAATTGATTATTTTGTCATGGTATAGTTCTTGTTTGTCAACAAAAGGAATTGTATTTGCTGGGTTACATTAAAAAAAAAAGACACAAAGTGCTGGAGTAGCTCAGCCAGTCAGGCAGCATCTCTGGGTAACATGAAGAGGCGACATTTCGGGTCAGGACCTCTCTTCATACCGATTGTAGCAGTGGGATGAAACTTGGAAGATAAGTGGGGGCAGGGCAAACCTGGCAAGTGATAGGTGAATACAGGTGTGGGTTTGTTTTTGATTGGCAGATGATTGGACAAACGCCAGAGATGAAAAGGCAAAAAGTGTGAGATAAGGAGATGAGGTTTGGGGATGTGTGATATTTGCAGTCAGAGGAAGGGGGTGGAATGCGGCTGGTGGGGGAGAGGAAGGGGAAGGGGAAGGGGAGACGCATCCAGGTGGGTCACAGGGAAGGGAGAATGAAAAAAGGGTGAGGTAGCTAACCTACAAATATTCCCCTTGTTCCTCCCACATTTTCCCCTTCTCTTCCCCGTGCCTCACCTAGATGAGCATCCATTTTTCCCTTTCCCCTTCCACTTCTACTCATTTTCACTTTCCCCCGCCACCTCTACTTGTTTGGCTGATGTCTCTAACTGTTTTATTCTTGTTTCTCAGTCTCACAATGGCTTGACTTGCACTGGCACAACTTTGGTCCTCATGTTGATAAACAGCAATAAACGTTTCCAAAGGTGATGAAAAGACTGGAGGAAAGACTAGGTGCTGAGAGCTCTCCGATACCTGCATTAAGGAGGCATTTAAACACACCAGAGCAATTACAAACACCTGCGAAGCCTCAATGTCTCAAACATCATGGTGCCCTGAAATGGGGGGACTATGTAATTTCCACATGGTGAAGCCAAAATGTTTTAAAAATGGCCTTTAAATAGGTGGCGGATCTACGATGAAACTAATAAAGCTTAAGCTTCAAGGTCCCTAATCCTGGAGGGACCCCAGAAGCAACTTTAGCCCAGATATTCTTCAGAGTTAAATCAGAATTCCAATTTTTTTTGTTTTCCCAGAAATTAATCTGATTTTTCACCTCGACTAAACCCCCTGCCTCAACTAAACGTCACCTCACACTTAAACCTTTACTCATCAAACCTCGCCTCGAACGGGAGAGAGACAGCGATTAGATAAGGTGCGGATAAGGTCTAAGGTGGAGTTTAGTCGTGAGGCGGAGGTTTAGTTAAGGTGGAGTTTAGTCGTGAGGTGTGAGGTTTATTTGAGGGGCAAGGTTTAGTGAGGTACGGTTTAGTCGAGGCGAGTTTTAGGTGTGAGGAGAAGTTTGGTAGTGAGGTATCGTCGAGGCGAGTGGTTTAGTGAGGAGAGGAGGTGTAGGTGTGGGGAAGTGAGTGTAGGTGAGGTGAGGAAAAGTGGGTGGCTGAGCTCATGAAGGGAGATTGAGGTGCTGCTGAAGGAGACGAGACCACTGCCTTCTGTTGCAGAGAATTTCACACATTTATAACTCGGGGTGAAAAAGTTTTTTCTCATCTCAGTGCCAGGCAAGGAGACATTTCTGGTAACATTTTTTTTGTAAAGATTTTTTTTAGCTTATGAGGCCATTTATTGAAACATACGATTATTAAGGGTTTGGACATGCTAGAGGCAGGAAACATGTTTTCAATGCAGCAAGAGTCCAGAGCCAGGGCTACAGTTCAAGAATACGTGGTAGGCCATTTAGAACAGAGATGAGGAATTAATTTTTCACGCAGAGAGTTGTGAATCTGCGGAATTCTCTGCCTCAAAAGGCAGTGGAGATCAATTCTCTGGAGGATGTCGAGAGATATAGATAGAGTTCTTAGATATGGGGAGAAGGCAGGATATGGGTACTGATTATGGATGATCAGCCATTATCACAGTGAGTGGCGGTGCTGGCTCGATGGGATGAATGGCATACTCCTGCACCTATTGTCTGTTTCATGAAATGTATATCTTTTGGGGGTTATTTTATTTTACTGCCGATGTTAGCAATGTTACAAAATTTTGAGATTTTAAAAATCAAGTCTGCAATTTATCCCATCAGATAAAGCATAACAATAAGTTTAATTTGACACCAAATTCACTTTCATATCTCAAGTATTAAAAAAGTTATGGCCATTTTCATACTCGGAAATTAGCATCTTGTTCCCTATTGATTTTCAATGGACATTACAAAAAAGCTGTGATCTTGGATAGTCAAAAGCCCATTTCTTAAGGAAAGATTAACATTTTTAAATAGCCTAAGTGTCCAAAGATTATTCACAAATAATTCACAATATAACATGATTTGTATATCTAATTTACATTAATTTATAGGCCAAATGGAAGGAATTTAGTGTTCAATTGCTGTAAATAAATGCCCATTTAAATCGGCTTTCTAGTGGGTTCCTGTGGAACGCGCTGGTTTAGAATGTTGACATCGCGCTGGATTAGTGCTCTCAAATGCCGAGAAAAATACTGCGGGATACCAAAAGCCCAAAATGAACTACTCGCTATAGATAACTTGATATATAGGGTTATATATATGCCCCATTTAATGTAAAAATAAGGTACATACCTTTAATTGTTTGCTTTATAAAACCCTGGGGCTGCGAGAGGTTGCGGAATCAGACAGTAATTTTAAAATTATTATAACTATATTATCGAGGCCTATAAAACTAATAATACCTTTTGCGACCGGGTCTTGCAGCGATTTTTCGTTAATGATTTACTAGGCTGAACATCTGCGATTAGTACAGCCTAGTAAAAATTGCGTTTTAAACCCGCCCCCTCCAAACAGCGCCAAAATCGCGGATATGGCTTTGGGCAGATTCCCAATGACGATTCAGGTAGGTTTTGTAACATACCTACCGATGTGTTAGAAAAATTCTAAGCTTCTGTTATGTAAATTACCAGTAGAAAGCTTGAGAATCACTTTCAATTTATTGAAAATGCGTTGCCCCCTGAACCCCCCTCCCCGGGGCCTAGCCAGCCTCCTGGACCTCAGGCCAATATTTCCTACTTTTTTTTCTGGAGGTCAATATCATGCTTAGTCCACATTGCTTAAATGTTTTGGGTCTACTGTACAAGAAGGGGGTTTAAAAAAATAAGGATATTAATAATGTAGTGTAATTCAATACAAAATAATAGTTAAAATTAAAAGGTTATTATAGTATCATGTAGGATAGGTAGACGTAAAATAAAAAACATTCAAATTAATGATGTTTCATTCTAAATATATTTATATTTTTCATTCTAAATATATTATAAATAATTTAAAACACACTTAACATTTATGACAGAAATTAAAATTTGTGGTGATCTGTCGCAACCCCATTGAAGAAGATAACAGTGGTTAACCAGGCACCGTTGCTGGTTGCAAAGGGCCCCCCCATAATAGTTCAAGCTTCAGAGCCCCATAAATGTTGGTCCGCCACTGGCCTTTAATACAATCTGACAATGTGCACTTTAACCACATGTGATTTTTTTCTGTTACAAATCTCAAATTGTGGAGTACAAAGCAAATAAATAAGTGATGGGTCCTTGTCCTAAACATTATGGCGGGCACTGGAATATATTAATTAATATCAGCAAAAATCTTACCTAGTGTATCAATACATTAAATAACACAGGTCGTTTTTCAAATGTTCCAGTGGTTTCCGACGTAATAATTTTAAAGATAGATATTATGTTCGACATTTCAATAGTGATGTGTTAACATAAATCAGTATAGCCTGTAATCGGATATATTTCTAGAGCACACTGCTTAGTTGTTATTTAGACAACACTGCTTATTTGTGATACATTTGGTTTCACTGTATAGCTGATTTTGTCACTTTTAAATAAAATAATCTGAAAAGGGTTTATGAATGTACATTGATAATTACATTTAAAATTTAGAGAGTCCAATAAAATCCAATAATAAATTTATAGCAGCATCATAAAAAAGACTTGCTTTATTTCCTTATTTGTATTTTGAAGATTAACATTATTCCCACACAGTAATTCCATCATGCGTACAAAAATATGAATGATATCTTGTATACATAAACTTCATTTTCTTGCTTAAGGTCTGTAAAGTCATTATCTGTACAGAACTATATAAAGTAGATAATATCTTCCTTCCATTACCTGGTACAGGACGTGAACTAATGGACAATTTAATAATCTTAATCTGGAAACTGCCGATTATTACTGCTATCTCGTAGCATCATTTTAACACATCCACCGCGTTACCTCCCATTGATCGCCTTGGTCGCCTCATAAAACATGATCAAGCTAGTACGACTTGACCTGCCCTGTACAAAGCCATGCTGACTGTCCAGTATTGCCCCATTCTCTTTCAAATGGGAGTAAATCCTATCCTGAAGGATCCTCTCCAATAGTTTCCCTACCACTGAGGTGCAACTCACTGGTCAATAATTCCCTGGATTCTCTCCACTTGCCTTAGTAAATAAAGAAACAAAGTTAGCTACTCTCCCACTCTCTGGGACCTCGCCTGTGACTAAAGAAAATGCAAAGATCTTTGTCAAGGCTCCTGCAATCTCTTCTCTTGCCCCTCTCAATAACCTGGGATAGATCCCATCATGCCCTGGGGATTTATCCACCTTCATGCTCTTCATTTATAGAAGGAACAAACCAATATTTGACAGTCATAGTAAAGTATAGTTAATATAAGTACACGGTTCAAATATTTCAACACTTTCAAGGCATGTCAAGTATATCATTTTATCTTTTTGCAGAGTGTGAATTTGCTCTTACATGGCAATTGTTCAATTCCTCGGCTGTTAGAATAATTGCCCCACATTTCTTGCCAGGAATTCCTCTGTTAGGTTAAAAAAAAGACAAAAATAAATACTTATGCTTTCATATAATTTTTATAAATTATACATATAGTATACATTTGAATAAATCTTTATTTTACTTGATCCAAGAGTATTTATGATACATGTGCTGCAGTTGGGATGTGCAATATTTAAAACAATAGCCCGAACAAAATAAATCTTACATTCAAAATATATTTTTTTGTAATCCAAAATTCCCTTTGTCAGGGATTATTCAGTTATGTAATTATGTGAAACTAACAGCCATTAATTGGAAACAAGAACCAGTTTTCATAAAAGCTGCTCTAAAGCACATTTCAAATAGTAATAATTTGAAATTAACAGGACAGTTTTCCAAACAAACATGTGCCTACTCATACATCCACAACTGCTTCTTCTATGCCTCAGTTGAATGCAAAGCAATGTGGTATGTTAATCAGCCTATAGAACTTCTGTCCTCCGAAGTGTTCTGTAACAACTTTATTACTCCTGCAATCTCCTGGCATATTTGTACTTCTAATTCTCATTGACTATTTTGGGGCCTATAACACACTACCAAAAAGGTGATCAGCCCCTTTTTACTTCTCAGCTCCACCCATATAGCCTCAATGAATGAACCATCAAAAATGTAATCTCAGACTACTGCCATGATATTCTCCTTAATCAATAAACCATCACCTAATTGTTTTTAACACCGTCCAACCCCCCCACCCCATTCTATCTCTCCTGTTACAACCTGTACCCTGGAACATTCAACTGCCAGTCCCGCCAGTCCCAAAATGGTTGCATCATTAATATTGGGGCTGGATGCAGCTGCCAATGACAAACTGAAATAGAACACCACCAATCCTCAGAGCAAAGGCTGGTCAATGGAAACATGGAAGCCCGTGGCAGAAGGATGTGGTGCAATTGAAAGAAAATTAAGGCCTCTTTTTATTTGAAGCATGCTAGAAGTGATTCATACCCAATATCTGGTTTTTCCCCATGACAAATTTTTCAAGTTTATCTAGTTCCCCCCCAAAATCACGTGATTGATATGGCTTTTAAGCCTCTTCTACAATATTCCATATTCTGCCAAGAATTGCTTGTTATCTCCTCCTTGTATATATACTCTGTTTTCACAGGTCAACTATTTCAACCGCATCGTGCCAATATTAAATGATGTACACATATTCTTGAAGCAGCATTCTAATTGCTATGCTGTAATTTAAATAATTAATACTATAGGAGCAAAACTTCAAACCAAAAATAACCAAGCACAAATAGCTAATTAGACTCCATTTGACACTTAGAATACATAGGCCCAATATAGCATGAAATCCTCTTGTACGTCACTTTAGAGAATTATTAATCTCAGCCTTCCCCAACACTTTCTACATGGCATTGCCATGTATTTTTCACTGTACTGACGGCACATTTTAGCCATAGGGAACAATGATCCTAAAAACACTGACAACAAACAGACTAAAACTATAATTTTAGCCCAATGCCAAAAAATCAATTCCTCTTTAGGAGGTAAGACCATTGCCAATACTAAGTGCAAATCTAGCGTGTGTATCAGCAAATGGCGTTTTATAATTGCCCCCTTGTTTTGTCGGTTAATTTATCAATAAACTAAAATCAACAAAACCAAGAAAACCAAGCTGCGCGGAAAAAACTCCAAGCCCTCCTGCACGGGGGTAGCCTGCTGAGCTGGCCCTGCTCGTCCCATAAGACCAGAGACCGGGAGCCGGCAATGACAACAATAACAGATGCCACGGGTGAGGAGCAAGGCCAGTTGGAGAGGAGAGAGAACGAGGGTCTGGCCTACCACGCCTTCAAGATCAGCTGTGGGTGGCGCCCCCAGGGCACAAAGGTGGACCTGCGAAGATAGGGATGTCGGTTCACAGGTCGACCCGCACGTCCTAGGAAGGCGATGTCTGGAAGCCTGCAGCAGACTGGACTTGCCTGGATCAGAGTACTGACTGAACTTTGAAAATTACATCAAAAACAAGGCGCCTTTTGCATGTAGGCTCAGTAGACTACTGCTGTACACTTCGTTAATCGGGGATGTGCTTAAGCAATACCTCACTGGACTGTGTATAAGAAAATAATTTCACTATGAGTTTGCACATGTGTAATAAAAGCGCATTGAACCAATAAAAGGACAATTTATCACTTTTATTTATCAAATATTATCACCCTTTGCAACAAATAATTTATTATACACTACACAACACTAAGATACGAAACAGATATTAACTAAACTATGAACCATGGCTGTCTTTGGTTGTACTATGGACATTAGTCTTTTTTAGCACTAGTATTCGGATTTTTATTTAATTTAATTTTTGTTTCTTTAATCGCATTTGTATCTCTAAACAAAACTAAACACAGAGAAAGATAATAATCTTTCTCTGTGTTAAGTTTAGAGATACAGCGCAGAAACAGGCTGTTAGGCCCACTGAGACCACGCTGACCAGCGATCTCCGCATATTAACACTATCCTACACACACTAGGGACAATTTGTATTTATACAAAGCCAATCAACCTACAAACCTGCACGTTTTTGGAGTGTAGGAGGAAACTGAGGATCTCAGAGAAAATCCACTCGATCACGGGGAGAACGTACAAACTCTGCACAGACAGCACCCATAGTCAAGTTCGAACCTGGGTCTCTGATGCTGAAAACGCTGCAAGGCATCAACTCTACTGCTGCGCCACCATGCCACCCTCCAGACCTGTTATGCAGCTGCAAGTAAGAATTTAATTTCTATTATTGGTACATGCGGTGTATGTAATAGAAATGGTATTACCTGCCTCCAAGTTAAAGGGGAAGGAGTGGTAGGTATGTAATATAAATGGTGTTACCTGCCTCCAAGTTAAAGGGGGAGGAGTGTTAGGTATGTGATATAATTAGCATATGTGATGTCTTGTGCAAGTACGCATGCGCGGGGGAGACTTATGGTGGCGTCCTGGAATAGTGTACTCCCGTATCCGAGCCTTATTTAAGTCTGTTCCAAGCATCCAAATACACAACAGTACATATGACAATTAAACACAGTCATAGAGTGATACAGTGTGGAAACAGGCACTTCGGCCCAACTCGCCCATACCGACCAACAATGTCCCAGCTACCCTAATCTCACTTGCTGCGCTTGGTCCAGAACCCTCCAAACCTGTCCTATCCATGTACCTGTCCAACTGTTTCTTAAATGATGGAATAGTCCCAGCCTCAACTACCTCCTCTGGCAGCTTGTTCCATACACCCACCCAACAACCTCTGTGTGGAAAAAGATACCCCTCGAAATCCTATTAAATCTTTTCCCCTTCACCTTGAAACTACGTCCGCTCATCCTCGTGTCCCCTACTCTGGGTAAAAGACTGTGCATCTACCCGATCTATCCCTCTCATGATTTTGTATACCTCTATAAGATCTCCCCTCATCCTCCTATGCTCCATGGAATAGAGACCCAGCCTGCTCAACATTTCCCTGTAGTTCACACCCTCTAGTCCTGGCACCATCCTCGTAAAACTCTTGACTCAAATAACAACTGTTAATTTATTTCAATAAAATGTACCAGATATTATCATATCTCTGTATGAAATATTATGGAAGCACAAGCCCTGGGCCAAATGTGCTGCCTTTTCCTTTATCTTATTTGTATCAGTTCCTAGTTGGCTGGCCCACTGTGTGGACACTTGCATTGTAACACAAGGGAAAAGTGGAACAATTTTTCATCCTGCCCTTTTCCAACAACATATATTCTGCCAAGAGAGCACACTTCATGTAAGAATTTACAGCAGTTGTATTGAGAATCCTTCTATCACTTGCCTGAAGACGAAGAGGGACATATGAGTTCCATTGTACTGCCAATCAACATCAAAAACAGGTCCTAGTAATTTATTCACCTTATTGCTCTGCAAGAGTCCCAACACCTTCTTCTTAGTCCCAAACAGTCCTTGCCTATTAGTATTCTCCACACTGATCTCACTGTCTTCAATATCTTTCTCCTTACTCATTTAGTACCTTGCCTAAATCCCTGGACTCTAAGCACAAATTCCCTCCTTTATCCTTGAGCAATCCTACCTTCTGTACTTTTCCTCTTGTTTTTAATATACGGACAAACAGCTTTGGGATTTTTGTTAATCTAACTTGCCAAATTCATTTCTTAGCCCTTTTTGACTCTTCTAATCGCTACTTGAGTTCTTTCTTCATATTCTTCAAAAGCCCTGTCTGCTTTCAATCTCGTAAATCTTGCATGCACTTCCTTTTTCTTACTGCGCAAATTTACAAACTCTTTGGTCAAGGTTCCAGTCAATATAGGAAAAGTTAAAGTCACCCACTAAGGAAACCCGAAGAAGTCTGAAGAAGGGTCTCAACCCAAAACGTTGACTATTTCCTTTGCTCCATAGATGCAGCCTCACCCGCTGAGTTTCTCCATCATTTTTGTCTACCTTCGATTTGCAAGCATCTGCAGTTCCTTCTCAAACACTAAGAAAACCATGTTTCTTTGGCATCTTTCGGTAACCTGTCTACATATCTGTTAGAGGAACAGATTTACAATGGGGAAGGATAAGCTCCACCCATACTGCCTCAATGGACAAGCCCTGTGTCCTCTCTGCGCTGGTGATATTCTCCCTGAACAAAAACGCAACGCCTCCACCTCTTACCTCTCCCTCGATCATGTCTGAAACATTGAAACCCTGGAATGGCCTGTTCCATGCTGTATCTCTAAACTCTAAACCACCAGCTCTTATCTTAATAAAATATCTAAACTACTGTTGTCTCCAGACTATGGCAAGTATTTTAAATAAACTAAATAAGTGATAAGCATGTAGGAAAATAACAACATTTTATTGTACACGACATTGGTGAGGCCACATTTGGAGTATTGTGTTCAGTTTTATCCAGCATGCTATAGGAAAGATGTTAAACTGGCAAGAGCGCAGAGAAGATTTACGAGAATGTTGCCAGGACTTGAGGGCCTGAGTTATAGGGAGAGATTGGGCAGGCTAGGACTTTATTCCTTGAAGCACAGGAGGATGAGAGATGTATAAGATCATAAGGGGGAGAGATTGGGGAGATAAGATGTTGTGCAACATGAGATCCTTAAAATTCCGAAAGGCTTTGATGGAATGGATACAAAACAAATTCAGAAATGATATACAATGTCTGATACAGATATAGGCTAATTTGGCCCAACCAGTCTACGCCAGTGTTTATGTTCCACTGGGTAAATATATATAGAGAATGGATTCAAGCGTTACTCTGATACTTTTAAATGAGGAATAATGGGAGCATGCTCAGGTGGGGCATAAATGCTCTTGTCGGCCAAATTGGTGAGATAAATAACATGAAATTTTATCTTTTGTGGCCGATTTGTATGTAACATATTAAATATAATAGTGTAGCGAGTCCAAACTTCGTGATCAAATGGTTACTTTATTCGGTGAGATAAGTTTAACATACATGTGCGTTTGGGACTCTAACATATTGAGTCATTGCTGCTGGGCGAGGGTGTTGACTTGTGCTCAGCTACCCGTTGACTCATGATCTCAAGGTAAGATCTGCTGATGCAGCAGGACACTCCCCTTAACCCATGACATCATGTGACAGTCCTCGTAACCACTGACAAAGGTTCGACAGTAAGTGGTCTGACCATTAGGTGACTCCACAGGACCCCCCCCCCAAGAACCGGATGCAGGCCAACGAAACGCGGCAGCCAAAATTCGTAAACTCACAGGCGAAAAGGGATGCAGCGCGTAAGGTGCGCAAGCATGGTCGAGAGCGACTCCTGCAATGGGTCGTGGGCCACCCGACCGTGGGTCAGGCTGGTGGGGCCCGCGGGCACAGTCGATGCTCCGGCTGTGCGCCATCCCGGCCGAATGCCGAGGGGTGCAAGGAGACCAATGCAAAAGCCGCAGGATGGATGTGACACAGTTGTATCTCATCGACCAACAGGGGATCGTTTCCCAAGAAATATGGCACCCAGCAACGGCTGGGAGACGTCGGCAACAATGCAAACCAAATAAAACACAACAAGGAAATAACAATAAAGTAATAGCTAAACCCAGCGAGGTCATTACAGTGTAAAAAGTGAAAAGAATAAAAAAAACTACTGTGAACAAAAAAAGTCCAAAGTGGTAGGAAACTAAAAGTTCCCATTGTCCAATGTTTATGGTGCGAATGGTGCAGGATGGTTCAGGAATCCAATGTCCGATGGGGAACTGTGCTGGAAGCTGGAAAACTGGAGGTGGCAGTGACTCCATCCGGCCGGAAGGTGGCACTGTTGATGGCAGTCAGAGCACGTCGAGCGTCGCCTATGGCCGGCCGCGGCAGCCATTTTGGCAGTCGACTGCGGCAGCTTGCACTGGCGGCCACCGAGGCAATTCCCGTGCGTGCGGGGCGGCTGGCATCAATGGGCCTCGCCCCACCGCTGCAGATAGGAACTCCACCCACCATCGTCTGTCTCGTCGGAGACCGGCTGCGCTGCCTTGCCCCCGACGGAGACTGGAAGCTGCTGGGGAATCCGTCGTGCGACCGCCGATGCACGACTGGCCGAGGCTCCACCCCGTTGCTTGAGACTAGGCCTTGAGCAGCAGCCGGCGGGGTGTCGGGTAACTGACGGCCAGTGGGTGGCTCCGGACGCACCATGCGGGAGAGAATGCGAGGGCCGAGGCTGCTGTGCCATTGTCTGCTGTGGTGGGCCGGGGATGCGGGCGGGCGACCCAGGCGGCCTGCGATCAGCTAGACCAGGCATAGGCGGGAGGCGTGCGGCCTGACCGCGTCTGCGGGGCCAAGGTGGCAGCCGGTTGTCGCACAGTGTTGACGGCTGCATCCATAGCGTTAATTACCGTGGAGCTGGGCTCTCGGCTGCAGACATCAGGACATCACTGTAGAGGTGGGTGGTCGGCTGCGTATGTCGGGGAAAATCCAAAATTCCAATTTGGATTGCCGCGGGTCACCAATGTAGTGAGTCCAAACTTCGTGATCATACGGTTACTTTATTCGGTGAGATAAGTTTAACATACATGTGCATTTGGGACTCTCTAACATAAGAGTCATTGATGCAGCTGCTGCTGAGCGAGGGTGTTGACTCATGCTCAGCTACCTGGCTACCTGTTGACTCATGATCTCAAGGTAAGATCTGCTGATGTAGTAGGACACTCCCCTTAACCAATGACATCACGCGACAGTCCTCGTAACCACTGACAAGGGTTTGACAGTAAGTGGTCTGACCATTAGGTGGCGCCACAATAGCACAATAATTGCTTATGTTCGCCAAATATGAATACAATAGAAACAAATTATTGTATTGTATATCTTTATTGTCATTTCCTGAGTATTCGCATACCCAGAGGAAACAAAAAAACGTTGCTCAACCAGTGTCCATTCAGTGTGCATGAAAAATAAATAGAAATAGAAAAAAATACATGTAAAAAATACAAAGACCTTGGTTTAACTTTTAAGCTCATCAAATTCTCAATGAACTATGCCAATAATGAACTTAGGAGGGAGGTTTCCATAAAATTCTTAAATTATTAAGAAGGTTTTAGTTACAATAATAGAATTATATATGGGGAAGTAAACAAATCAATTTGGGTCACATATAACATATTCTCATTTTTCTGCACAAAGGCTCAGTGAACAAAAGTGTTAAAATCATGAGGGAGCCACAGTCATGGCCAATTGCTTTTGGAAAACAGCTGAAAGTAATGAAATATTCATCTGATTTTTGCTCTCAACATTTTATATCTTCTTGAAGATAATATGGAAAGAACTGTAGCATAAAATATAAAATATTTAAATTATAACATGATTGATTTTTTTTTTTTTACTGAGTTGTTAAACAATATCAACATTCTTCTCCAGGTTTTCAACACCCGATCTTAGAGTCTGAAATCAGTGCAACTTTTTTCTGTCTCTCAAACATGGTGTTCTGAACAGGTTGATCTCAATTGCATTACATTATTACTTCTGGAAATAGCATTTTAACTGTTTGTAGTTTCCTAAAATCATTAGGCAATATCCTCTCGTTCCACTTGGGAATTATCAGCTGAGTACCATAGCTAAACTGAAATTATACATGAAGGTATTACAATGGCAAATAAGCTTTGTCGGTTTTTTTATTACTCTCAGATGTAAATTCATGCCTCAATGTGTAAAGGGGAAAATAAAGATACGTCTTCAAATTCTGAAGCCATAAATGCTGCAGAAAGATTCTCTCTAGATAAAATACATAGTTTCTCCCTTTACCATTAGTTTTCTTACATTGATAGCTTTAGATAGATTTTCTGCTGCCTAACTTATACTTTGTTTATTGAACACGAGCCAAACACTTGTCTACAATATAGCTTGAATCAACTGTGATGTGCACTCAGAATCATGTGTAATGAGCAATAACCTTACATAATGAATTGCTTTTTCATGAATTAATAATATCAATCTCCTGAAATCTGTTTTTTCAAATAGTATCTGCCAAATGCCTGCATGTGACGCAGCATGCAACACAGCCTGATGCAGACCACGCACCTAACTTGTCTCATTGCAATCATACTTTCTACAAAATATACTGCTCCTGTTATCATTATAATTACTCCCTTGTCATTCACTTTTCTTTCTAACTCCACACAAATTAATGGCTTGAACCATATACAGCTCCCAATTTTCAAAAGTGGTCTGCGGTATACATGTTATATCATTTTGTTCCAGAAAATACACATATACTTTTTATATCTTGAGTCAACATCATATTTATATTGGCTATGAAATGAAAAGACGCAAAAAGAAAATACTTACAGACCACCCTATCAAGTTTCTCGGAACATACAATAAATGTCACATTACTCAATTCTCCAGCAACTTCTTTGGGGAAATCCAAAAAACAGCATGATAATGTGAACAGAAATGGAGAATGATAAACAGACCTGTATCAATGGCACATGTCCCATTACCTACCTTCTGTCCTTCAGGCCAATATCCCAATGTACCAATGGTCCAATCGGACTAGTTGTGCAGTCAAACCCAGTACTTAGAATCGATGTACGATAGGCTTGGGTGAGTGGGAAGGATGACAAACAGAGGGAAGTGGGATAGAGGCACATTGATTGACTTTTGAGGATGATGTGGTATGCTATATGATTCAAGGCAGCATAACGGTTGAGTGTTGGATGGTTTGGTGGAGCAACTCCGATCACGGGTAGGAATGGGGATTGGTAGGAGGGGTTGGAAAGATTAAAACATTTACATGGCTGGCTGGACTCCTTAGCTGACACTAAACTTGGAAACCAGATCCTCCTGAGATTTCCCAGTACTGACCATTACTCAATCAATGTAGTCCAAATGCCCCCACAATATTCCAAAGCAAGAGGCGCACAAGGAACATTATCCTATGAACAGCCAAAGCAGAAATCACATTCGGAGCACAGTGTGACAATGTCTCGTCAATTAACAGGGGCTGCACAAAATGAAATGAAAAAAGATATGAATGTACTTCATGTGGGGATAGAATTAACTAAGATAGAATAACAATGCGCCAATCTAAAAACTTCTTCAATACCACTACCATAAGAAAATATTTCAATAAAATTATAAGTCTAATCTAAAAGGAAGAAAAGTGGTTGGTGTAATGTTTGAAAATGGTCTCCCCGGCATTTATACAGCAAATTTGATTCCCCAAATTATTACAAAACATTTTGGAAATGTTTTGTTCTCGGGAGAGTAAGACCCTGAAAATTGAGGTGTGCTCCAGAAAAATGAACACCTGACATGGGAAAATAAATCTATTGTTATTATTTTATTAACCCATGTGAATTATCATAATTGTTACTTTGTGTAGTGAAATAAAAGCATGACCAGTATATTGATCCAAGTGATTTACCAAAAACTAGCAGTCCCAGAAAATTTGACAAATATGGTAATTATTGGTCCAGCTTCTTCCCATTTGTGATAGTTGAATCTCTTAATCCATTTTAATGCAAGATTTCATTTATTTAATCTGCTGTTCTTCTTTCCTCAACTGCTGAGATTTTTCAGTGCTGTGCTGTATCATTTGCAGTGGTCAACCAAGTCATTCTTCCCCCAGGCTTCTTGGCAATCTCCCAGTGTTACTTTATAGCCAAACTGAAGCAAGCAAATTGGATTTTACAGTTGTAGCTCACTCTGCACTCACTCACTCCTACCAGTGGAAGCTATTCTTGGTCAGTGCTCTGCTCTCCAGTGACAGTAGTTACAATATGGAAGGTAAACTATACATTTAATTCTCCGGTATCTTTGTTTTAACCAACAGTATGTAGTCTGAGTAACTAGTCAGCAGAGCAACCAGCAGCATAGAACAAAAACTCTTTAATTGTCTTTTAATGCAATTAGTAATGTTACACCTGGAAGTACAAAACCAATAAAGAATTGTGTTGCACTCATCAATGTTGTTTGATAGATGGTACATGCAGTGATCTACTATAGGTTCTGGGTGTGCTTTACTTTGCTTTAGACATATAGCATGGAACTTCGGCCCACCGAGTCCACACCGACCAGTGATTACCCCGTACACCATTGGACATCCAAGGAAAATCCTGCGCTGTCACAATGTCTAGTCTTTGCAACGTGGGAGAAAAGATAGAACCACTGCGGTAGTTTTATCCTACACTCTGTGAATTGTCCCTAGTGTGTAGGATAGAACTAATGGATGGGTGATCACTGGTCGGCACGGACTTGGTGTTTTCACACTATCTCCACACTAAACTAAGCTAAAATAGTTCATAAATACAATCCAAAGTACTCAAAAAGCTTTTATTAGTACAGTACTGTGGAAGAAACATAGCAAGGTTAATGCACTGTACCTGAATCTCTAATACTAAACTCAACCAAGAATCGCAACATCGACCCAGTGGTCATTCCATGATACAACAAACTCAGATACAGCAGATTTTGTCTGCTATAACCAAAATCCATTAGAGAGATGTGTGTTATTGCGAGGTTTATTCGCAATAACACAGTCCCATTGTCACTACTCCAAAGATCAATGGATCCCCTTGTGTTCATGTCATCATTGTGTGCACCCATCTCCAGCTATGTATCAATGACTGTTTATCTAACACGGAAACTTTCATCTATGCCTTCACTACCTCTACTCTTGCTCTACTACAGAGCACTCCAGGCCAACCACCTCATGCCATTCTCCACAAACTGGAAATTATTAAAAACGGTGCCACATTTGTTCTAAGTTCACTCTTAGTCCATTTCATTCATCATCCACGTTGTTGCTGAGCTACGCTGGTTCACCGATAAGCATTATATAATTTTACATTTCTCTTCCTTCTTCACAAATTATTTTCATTGGTTGGTGAGGCCGCATTTGGAGTAATGTGTTCAAGTTTTGTCACCCTGCTATCAGAAGGTAGTTGTTAAACTGGAAAGAGTGCAGCAAAGATTTACATGGAGATTGCCAGGCCTTTAGGGCCCAAGCCACAGGGAGCTGTTGGACAGGCAAGGACTTTAGTGCAAGACGCTGGGGGATGATCGTACAGAGGTGTATTAGATCATGAGTGGAATAGATAGGGTGAATGAACAAACTATTACCCAGGGTAGAGGAATCAAGAACAAAATAGAACAACATAGAACAATACAACATAGGAACAGGCCCTTTGGCTCGTAATGTTTGTGCTGAACATAATAATAATAATAATAAATTTTATTTGCGGGCGCCTTTCAAAGTCTCAAGGACACCTTACAGAGATTAACAAGAGAGAGAAAACATATAATCGGAGTAAAATAAATAATAAGGACATCACCAGTACACAAATTAAAGACAGAAATCGCTCCAAAGACAAAAAATCAAAAACACAATGTGAAGAGAGAGCAGCGGCAGCTAAAGCGTGCCAGCGTCCACTCTCCCTTCCGACAGCCATCTTGGACACAGACTAACATATTAATTTACTCACAAAAAATATCATCCCCCCACAATGATTGCCACTGTGGGGGAAGGCACAATGACATGACAAGTCAAACTGATTTTATCTGCCTGTGTATGATGCACATCCCTGTATTCACTGCACTTCTACTTGTCTATTCATAAGCCATTTAAATGCCACTATCATATTTGCCTCCACCACAATCCTTGGCAGTGCATTCCATGAGCCTACCACTCTGTGTAAAAAAAAATTGCCCACTCCATTAAACTTTCCCCCTCTCATCTTAATAGCTACACCCTATAAGTGTTGAACGTTTCCACCCTGACAAACAGGTTCTGACGGTCTACCCTATCTATCCCTCTCATAATTTTATATACTTCTATCAAGTGTCCCATCAACGTTCCAGAGAAAACAATCCAAGTCTATCCAACCTCTCCCTATGGCCGAAACCCTCTAATCCAAGCAGCATGCTGGTAAATCTCCACTCCACAGCCTCCACAGCGTTCATGTAATTGGGGCGACCTGAACTGTACTAAGTTAATGAAACACAACCTGCCATGTACAAAACCATGCTGACTATCATTAATTTGTCTATTCTCTTCCAAATGGGAGTAAATCATAACTCGAAGAATTCTCTAGAATAATTTCCCTACCACTGATGTGAGGATGGCTGGCCTATAGTTCCCTGGCTTCTCTCTACCTCCCTTCTTAAACATAGGAACAACGTTGGCCACTCTCCACTCATCCGGGACTTTGCCTGTGGCAAGACAAGAAAGAAATATCCTTGTCAAGGCCCCTACAACTTGCCTCCCTCAATAACCTGGAATAGATCCCATCAGTCCCTGGGAACCTATCCACCTCAATGTTCTTTAACAGCCTCAGTACCTCCTCCTCCTCCTCCATCTCAAACTAGCCGAGTATATTTGTAATCTCCACACTGATCTCGCTGTCCTTCTCAACGAATACAGATGCAAAGTACTCATTTAGTACCTCATCTACATCCTCCGACTCAAAGCATAGATGCCCTTTATCTTTGAGCGGTCCTATCTTTTCCCTGGTCATCCTCTTATTTTTAACACGTGTACAAAAAGCCTATGGATTTTCTTTAATCCCATGCTATTGACATATCATGGGCCCTTTTGGCTCATCCAATTGCATGAGTTATTTCCTCTTTTCCTAAGAACCATAGGACATAGGCTTAAGGGGAGAGGGGAAAGATTTCATAGGAATCTGAGGGGCAACTGTTTCACACGGAGTATGGTGAATATTTGGAACAAGCTGCCAGAGAAGGTAGTTGAGGCAGGTACAATGAAAACATTTAAAAAGCATTTGGACAGGTACAGATACATGGATAGGAAAGGTTTAGATGGATATGAACCAAACACAGGCAGGTAGGTTTTAGTGGAGATGTGGCATCTTGGTTAGCATGGGCAAGTTGCGCCAAAGAGTCTGTTTCTGTTTTGTATGACTATAATTCTATCTCTCTCTAGTTTCTTCCGTTCTATAACATCCTGATGATGTTGCTATAAAGAGTACCACTATGATGTATTTTGATCAGACAGCCCAGCTGGAGTATTTGTGATTGTTTAGATGATGGAAGAGTTGTAAAGTCAGGAGTCATTGATGTCATTTTAAGACTGACAGGACAGAATATGACAAAATAAATTACCGCATGTTTATAAATTAAGTTTAAGATAAATTAGACGTGCACTAACAAAGGTATAGATGGAGATGTGATGTCACAGACCTTGGCTAATCTAACTGGATGCACAGAGAAGCAAATGTTTTACTTGATGAACAAGCAAATCTGATGATGAAAGACCAACTCAATTACAATGCAAGCATACAAGCCTGCAGGTTCAGATTTACCAATGAAAAGCGGATGTAACTCAATCTTTGCACCCACCCTCTACACCAACCCCCAGGCAAACATCACTGAACTGGAAATAGGCCAGATATAAACCACCAACAGAACAGAATATGCAACCCACGCAGGTTTGTAGGTTAATTAGCTTCTGTAAATTGTCCCTAGTGTGTTGGATAGATGCCCTGACCAACGAAGGCAAACATACCATATGTCTCCTTTATCACTATCTAGTGTTGCTACTTTCAGGGAGCTTTGGACTTTATCACTCTTTATACATTAATGCTGTTAAGTGGCTTGTCATTAATTGCACATTTCCCCCCTACATTCAACCTCTCAAAGTGCAACACATCTGACTTGCTGAGATTAAACTCCATCTGCTATTTCTCGGCCCATTTCTGTAGCTGATCTATGTCCTACTGTACACTTTGACAACCTTCCTCATAGCCCACATCCCGACCAGTCTTGGTGTCATCAGCAAACTTATTAATCAACCCAGCTACGTTCATGGCCATTACAAATATCACATCCAACAAAGGTTCCAGCACAGATCCCTACAGAACTCCACTGGTCACAGACCTCCATACTCAATATTGTTCTTCCACCACAACCCTCTGTCTTCTATCAGTAAACCAGTTGTGACTCCATAAAACCATGTCACTGTTACTCCCATGTATCTTAATCTTCTGGGTCAACCGACCTACCTTGAGGGACTTTATCACATGCCTTACTTTCAGTGTAGTCCATGTCGGCAATATCCCCAGCCCTACCCTCATCGATCAGTTTTGCCTGAAAAAGGGTCTCGAACCGAAACGTCACCCATTCCTTCTCTCCAGAGATGCGGCCTGTCCCGCTGAGTTACTCCAGCTTTTTGTATCTATCTAAAGTTTAAACCAGCATCTGCAGTTCCTTCCTACACATCTTTGTCACCTTGCTGACACTGTACACACAGATACAATGGCGTCAAATACATAAACTATCATTGCCATTCATCTCGATAGCAAAGCAGTTCTGTTCCTGGCTTGCTCTCAGGTTGCAGCAGCCAGTGGCAGGGTAAAGTAAAGATATCTCAATGAAATGCAGACTTCTTCCATTGCTCCTCATTGAACCTCAGACAGGAGAACTACACTCATCAGGCCTAGGTGTTTAGATGACTTACTGCTGAGTGTCCTTTCCTCATTTACTGTTCTCCCTGCTCCAGTATACTGATCGAGTCTGTGTACCCGTCAGTCATTTTAACATTTATCCTTTAATGTTAAATGAATGCCTACTAATGTGCTCTATCTCATGAAAGCAAACCTGAATAACACCAGCAAGAAGAAAATTCAAATCAATAAATTAAGAAATAATCTAGTTGATGATCTACATCACCTAGTGAAATATAACATAGTTGGTGAATTGAGCTACAATCGTCCACATGTCATGTTTACCACTCTGGATGAACAGCTACCATAGAATTTGGCAAACAGAAACAACCACGTTTTATCATCTAGGTGTTGGATCAGCTTCTAATTTGATTTTTTAAAACTCAAGTGTTTTATTCATATCAGATTTCGAACATGCTCCATGTGTCACTTTGCAATTTGGGTATTGGACGACTAGAGGTGGCTTTAATATTTTAATGCGTACAAGGGGACAGAAACAGTACAACAGGACTTCAAAACAATCACAGCGAAATTAGCTGAGGTCGGAAAGAATGGTCAGATGGGAAACTTGCACAATGAAAAGGAGAACAGCATAAGAGATGTTCCTTCCCTCCAGAGATACTGCCTATCCCGCTGAGTTACTCGAGCATTTTGTGTCTATCTTCAGAGTAAATGAAGGGGTGGGCTGGGTAGCACTGCAGCAGGTTTAATGAGGTGGGGCTTGGCAACAAAAATGTTCAAGCAATTTGCTTGAAGGAACATGACTGCTTTGTTCTCTCCAGGAGTGGCTCAGTTGAGAGCACCCTTGTCAATAATAGTCTTTGATACCACAGTGTCCCCCCATACCATGGTACTCCAACAAGATTAACAAGCTCTCCAGGAAGACTTGCTCCATCCTTGGGGCAGAGTTGGATTCATCTGAGGTGGTCTTGAAGGGGAGGATGCTCCTCAAACTGCAGAGCATCTTGGACAACACAGCTCACCCCCTCCATGACACACTGGTCAACCCGAAGAGTACCTTCAGCGACAGATGCAGTACAGAATGCCACAGGAGATCCCTTTTCACTGTGGCTATCAAACTGTACAACTCAATTGGCAGATCAATTTCCCTCCTGGGATAAATAAAGTTCAAACGTATTGTATCATATTGCATCTTATCGTATGAAGGCCAGATCCTGTTCTAATGAGACATGACTAAAATCCCCAGTCTCTATTCCTGCCAAAACCAACTAGCAATGGTAAATTACTGGGCAACAACTGGCACATATTTTTATCCCTGAAATACAGAGTGGCAGACATAAGACAGTGTGTTATTCTCGATTGAGCAATAAAGGGAATGGAATATAACAGACCGAATGTCAGCTCTAAACTGCATCCCCCGCTCGGCAGGCCGCAGAGTAGCCGAGGTCAGAGCCCACAGCTGGTGGAGTCGGCGGACTAGGTTGCAACCCACGGCTGACGGAGCCTGGGACTGGGTCAGAGCCACGGAGGCGCCCGGCAGCGACAGTAGAGAGGTCAGCGCAGCGGTCGATAGGGGAAGCAAACGACAGACGAGGACTGGCCACGTGGAAGTGAGGACACTGCTGCTGAGGGAAGGAACAAAGGAGGACCTGGCATGGGGGGACCCCCGTGAGGGAGGCGGGTAGAACAATGGGCACCCTGCATGTGGGGATTGCTGTGAAGTGGGGGGGGGGGGGGGGGGGGAAGAAGATAAATTTGTAACTTTGTAAGATAACTTTATGGGCGTCTATTTGCATAGCTTGTTAAGGTATGCAAGCAAAGAATTTCACTGTGACTTATCACATGTGCCAATAAAGTATTCAATTCAATTAAATTCAGTCCTGAAACTGACGCTGTCCTGATGATCCCTTGCACTCCATTAAATCCAGGTCTGGTGCATTCATTACAACATCAGTTCCACCTAGCAAATTATTAATTCTAGTATCTTTCATGCTTAATTCTGCAGTATTTCACTCCAATGCTCATTAGACTGTAGCATTTCCAAAGCCTTATTGCCATGGAAACAATTCTGCCCTAAACTAAAGCGAGCCACAGAAGACGTTGCAATACTATACTATGTACCGGGTATACCGGTTCACCAGGAACAAAAAGTCACACTCAGTATCAGTGCAATTCAAATCAAACTGCACAAAGCAATTCACGTAAAATTGCCTTATTCAATTACAGGGGCTCACAATTCATCAATGCCAAGTGTGACGTTTACTACAGTGGGAAATATAGCAGTTTCATACCTAAAGATAGATTACACTAAGTGGAACTGGAGTGTGTTTAAATTACTTAACACCTGCTGAGGTTCAGATAGCATTAATAGAGCACACTTGATTCCAATATTGTCACCAGAATTCATAAAATAAATGATTGCCTTGCAACCAACTACAGTTTCCAATGTCAGATAATATAGGCTTAATGCAAGAAAAGGTTCCCCTCAAAAATCTTTAATTTAAATGACAAAAAGCACATAGAAACAGGAAAAAGATAACTGATTTTATAAAAGAAGTGGGTGACAAAGTCATTAGGAAGCTGAGCTGAAATCAGCACCAATCTTTTTTAAATCAGTCCCATAATGTTCCTCCCCATTTTGTAAAATGGGTACAAAGAATTTGGCTGCCAGGAAAGCAAAAGCAGGTTCCTTAAATATGATCTTCAGGTGCGAAAAATGTGCCATACATATTTAAATTCAGTTTTGCTCATTTGCCTTTGCAACATTCTAGCCACAACAAAAATTTGTGTTTCTCTAGTCGTGATGCTGGAGAGGGAAACATTTTTATGTGGCAGAACTTATTTCCCATTTGTTTTCCAATGGTAATGTCCAATAACAATTTAACTTGCAGAAAGTAGCTTGCTCAAATTGAGAATAAATATTGGAATTTTCAAATATCTCCACAATTTAGTTGAGTTTATACTCCAATGAAACCAGAAATTGCAATATCTGAACATTGGCTCTGCAACCATCATTCACAGAAGACGTACATTTATTGTCTCTCTAAGTCTGTTTCAATACACAAAGATTTTGCCATTTTCTAATTTCAAACACAGGCTTTTTGAGGGTGGCACAGCAGTAGAGTTGCTGCCTCACAGCTCCAGAGACTCGGGTTTGATTCTGACTACGGGTGTTATCTGTCCGGAGTTTGGACGTTCTCCCTATGACCACGTGGGTTTTCTCAGTGTAACCCCCATTTCCTCTGACATTTCAAAGGCATACAGGTTTGTCGATTAATTGTTTTCTGTCTAGTATAATGGAACTAGTGTACAGATTATCATTGGTCAGCAGGACTCGGTGCGCCGAAAGGCCCGTTTCCATGCTGCATCACAAGGTCATGTGATAGGAGTAGAATTAGGCCATTCGGCCCATCAAGTCTACACTGCCATCAATCATGGATGATCTATCTCTCCCTCCTCACCCCATTCTCCTGCCTTCTCCCCATAGCCTCTGACACCTGTACAAATCAAAAAAGGGTCTCGACCCGAAACATCACCCGTTCCTTCTCTTCAGAGCTGCTGCCTGCAGCGCTGAGTTACTCCAGCATTTTGTGTCTACGTTCAATTTAAACCAGCATCTGCAGTTCTTTCCTACACTAATCAAAAATCTATCTATTTCTGCCTGAAAAATATCGACCGACTTGGCCTCTACAGCCTTCTGTGGCAAAGAATCCCACAGGTTCACCACCCTCTGACTAAAGAAATTTCTCATCTCCTTCCTAAAAGAACGTCCTTTAATTCTGAGGCTATGACCTCTTGTCCTAAACTCTCCCACTAGTGGAAATATTCTCTCCACATCCACTCTATCCAGGCCTTTCACTATTCTGTACGTTTCAATGAGATTGAAACATCATTACTAAATTAATCTAAATTAAAACATGAACAAAGAACATGAACATTATTCCATCCTATCCATGCAGATATACAGCCAACTCTTCTCATAATTGTTAATGACACCGTCAACTCAAAGATCTATGCTGTTGAATCCTTTGTAACCAGTGCATTTGTTAAAAATGTTTTCCATACAATAAGGAGGACTGAGAGATCAGATATACTAGATGCATTTGGAAATAGGAAATGCTTTATTTCTGGAAAAGGTATGATAGAGGTCTTTAAAATGATGAGAGGATAGACAGAGCAAGGTTTCCCTTTGAGAATAGGGAAGATTCAAGCTGGGCTTCAATCTTTTAGGGGTCTCATTGAGTTCCAGTGGACGGAGGCAGTTTTCATTTTAAATTGGATAGGCATATTGAACCTAGGAGGGTTATGGTATACAGGCAGGTGGGCCATAGCGGCACGGACTTGTGGGCCGAGATGGCCTGTTTCCGTGCTGTAATTGTTATATGGTTATATATATGAATAGATGAGGGATAAACAGCAAGGTTTGTGCCTGGGCAATCTTGTCTCATTGAGTTGACGGAGTTTTGTTTTGAAGAAATAACCTAGATAGTTAATACAGGGCTTGGCCATAGCCATAGACTATGCAGGTTTAAACCCAAGATAGACAGAAAAAGCTGGAGTAACAGCGGGACAGGAAGCATCTCTGAAGAGGAGGAATGGGTGACGTTTCAGGTCAAGACCCTTCTTCAGGCTGATACAGGATAAGGGAAAGGAGAGATATAGGCAATGATGCAGAGAGATAAAGAACAATGAATTAAAGATAAGCAAAAAAGTAACAAAGATGAAATAAACAGGCCATTTTAGCTGTGTTGGGTGAAAACAAGAAGCTGGTGTGACTTGGGTGGGGGAGGAATAGAGCAAGAGAGGGAATGCCAGGACTACCTGTAGTTAGAGAAATCACATTCATACTACTTGGCTGTAAGCATTGGACTGCTGGAAATTAAAGCTGGAGAAGTAGTAATGGGGAAGAAAGAAAAGGCAGATGAACTGAATATGTTTTTTTGCATCAGTCTTCACAGTGAAAGACATCAACAACACGGCAGAAATTCGAGGGAGTTAAGGGGCAGAACCGAGTGGAGTCACTATTACTAAAGAAAAGATGCTTGGGAAGCTGAAAGGTCTGAAGGTTGATAAGTCACCTGGGCCAGATGGACGACACCTCAGGGATCTGAAAGAGGTAGCTGTAGAGATTGTAGAGGCATTAATAGTGGCTTTTCGAGAATCACTAGTCAGGAATGGTTCGGGAGGACTGGAAAATTGCAAATGCAACTCCACTGTTTAAGAGGAGAGCGAGGCAAAATAAAGGAAATTATAGACTAATTAGCCTGACTGACAGTGGTTGGTAAATAACAGATTGGAAAAGACAGGCTTTGCAACTAATGTTTAGTAAAGCTAAACCGTGTTGGCATTTCAGCCAACCATTATTTTATAGTAAGGAGTGAACATTTCCCAACTGCATATTCGAGGAATACTTTCCAAAGGAATGAGAATGATAGTATATTTAAGAATTACATCCTGCATCATATATCATGGATACAATATTGCCATCTGAAGATGCCAAATCAATAAAAAGAAAATGCTGGTGTGGATATGTGATCCTTCCACAATAAAAAATGACAAGTTAATATTTTGCATTGAGATTTTCACATTGCCTTGAACAAAGGAATTACCACCAGTGTGTAGAAAGGAACTGCAGAGGTTGGTTTGATAGACACAAAATGCTGAAGTAACACAGCAGGACTTGCAGTATCTCTGGAGAGAAGGAATGGGTGACATTTCAGGTCGAGACACTTCTTCAGACTGAAGCATTTTGTGTCCATCTTCGGAATTGCTGACAGACCTGGTGGCAGCAGTTTTCGGGACCAAACTTCCCTGCTCTTTTTAAGAATCAGAATAAAATACCGAGGACTAGAGAAAATTAATGCCTTTTCAAATCTGGGACCTTGCTCCAAAAAAGCACCAAGAGGATGAATTCCCTCATTTGAGATTGTTAAAGAAGCAACTTGATCCCACTAGGGATGGATTAAGCTAGGGGAAAAACTGGCTATAATTCCTTTCTAATTAGAAATACATCTGTAAAATACCATAAAGATGTCAGTTTGGAAAACTGAATGTCGTTGCAAGAAGTACAGTCACCAAGGGAGTTAATTGGAGGCCATGAAATGCCAGCCGTTGGCGTATATCATATTGACACTGATAAATTATACGGTACATAAAATAAGAGTAAAAATATGTAATTATTATTTAAAACAAGACCATTATCTAGCATACAGGTTGAGCCCATTTGATGTTCTACAACCAATGTATACATAAATCTGCAGATCCAAATATCAGTCAAGAGTGCTTTATGTCATATGTCCTGAAACGGAGCAATGAAATTCTTACTTGCAGCAGCATGACAGATACGTCAAAAATTTAACATCCACCACAGTACTCTGTGGTGGAAAAAATCTTAGTCTCTGAGCTACCTCTGCGCCGAGCTCAAACTCCGATGCCGCCACAGCTCCGCCGATTCTCCAGGCTACCTCGGCCACAGCTCCAGATGGAGCTGCCACGGGCTGCCGCTGCTACGGGGGCCGAGTCGGGTCTCCACTACCGCTGCTGCTGCCGCTGCCTCCGCCACAGCTCCAAACTACCGCTGCTGCATCCCCCCCAAGGGCCGAAGAGCTGCCAAACCACGCTTCGGTGCCGAGTGGGTCTCCGCCGCTGCTCCCACCCCGATCCCCACTCCCGCCATTAGGCCAGACGGAGACGGGGACAATACTTAATAAAGCAAAATTAACTAAAACATGACAAGGAACAAAACGAAAGAAAAAAAACAGACGGACTCCAGGTGGGCCGCAGCTGTTAAGCTGTAGTTTGTATGTAGTAAGTCTATGTACTCATGACTTTCCCCCGCTCCAAAAATAAATCTACGAAGGCACATCGGGAGAGTGATAGAATAGTTTCCCTTTGCCTGAATTACTGCAATGCCAACATCTCTCAAGAAGCTCAAAATCATGCAGAGCAAAACAGCCTGCTTGATTGGCACTCCATCAACTTTGAATCCCCCTACCACTGTGGCTACAAAATGCATCTCCAAAATGCTTTGCAATTATTCAAGCTTTTCTCACAACACCATCCAAACTCAGGACCCCCACAAAGGATGGTGGCCAAGGGAAGCAGATACATGGTAATACTATTGTCTGTGTGTAGTTCCCCTCTGAGTCACATTTAAGTGTGATTTATTATCATATTCTATCTCCAATATTGCTGTTCCAAATCCTGGATGCCCAACCCAACAGCACAATAGGAGCATCTTCACCGGAAGGGCTGCGAAGGTAGAGACAGGTGGCTTACCAACAGTTTCTTACGAGCAAGAAATTCTGGTGTTGCCAATGATGCACAGATCTTGAAATGAATTAAAAAGTCTACGGATGATCTATCATTAGGTTTGTGTAACAGCCATTCAATGCAGGAATTTTGAATTCCACCTCATTCGTCATTTCTGCATTTGTAAAACTGTAAAATCATTGAAGGAATCATTTACTTTGGAGTCTGAGCCAAAAGCTTCATTTAGCCGTCAAAAAAGGCATGATATAAGGGTTATTCCCAGAACTGCCAATTTTACTTATGCATTATTAAATTAACCCTGGAAACCTCTGCACAAATAATTCAGGACTTTGTGCAGTAATGAAAATGTTCTCAGTAAACAGTTCCAAGAAAGATTTTACCCAAACAAAGAAGGGAGTAAAGTCAGAGGCTGAAGATTATATTAATTAACTACTGCTAAACTGGGATAAATTTGGTTTGAGTTTCTATTGAAATAGAAACAAATAAAAAATGAGCAAAGATATACAATGCAACAATACAATACAATCAGTTTTATTTGTCACATAAAACACACATAAAGTGCAAGTGAAATGAATTTATCAGCAGCGGTACAATGATAAAGAACACACAATACACAATAAAAATTTAACACAAACATCCACCACAGCATTCATCACTGTGGTGGAAGGCACAAAATTTGGCCAGTCCTCCTCCATTTCCCCCCGTGGTCGGGACCAGAGTCCAGAGTCGGACCGGCGGTGGAAGCTCCTTCTTCTCCCGGGTCACCCACGGGGGATCCCGGGCTGTAGACGCCGCGCCAGCTGAAACTCTGCAGACTGCGGTTTCAGGCTGCCGGCTGCCACAGGCCAGCGAAACGGAGCGCTCCCCTCTGGCGAGCCCCAGCGAGGGCTAGCCCACTCCACGCCGAGAGTCCACGCTGCGCCCGCCGCTGAAGCCCCGGGAGCGTCTCTGGGAAAGGCCGCCCGATCCTCGTTGTTAGGCCACGGGGGAGGCGACCTGGAAAAAGTTGCCTCTCCATGGAGGAGGCGACCAAAACGGTTTCCCCCTCACCCCCCCACACAAGATACACAAAGAAACACAAAAAACATACTTTAAAACATACTAAAAAAACAAAAAAAGTTGAAAAAAAACAGACACGCTGCTGACAGGGCACCGGCTTGCAGCGCCCCCACCGACCTGTATCACTGGATATACAACTGGATGTGGAAGTTTTTGTGTTATGCAAAACGATGCATATCAGACTCGCACTATTTATATGCCTTCATGACAGGGTGCATTTGTGTCAACCCAATTTTGAGAAGTATCACACCTTCATTACTATCTCAATGAAGGCCACTGCACTTCCCAAAGTATCTAATTGACCAGAATGCTGCCTGGAATAGAAGATTTCATTTACAGGGAGAGGTTAGATTGACTTGGATTGTTTTCTCTGGAATGTCAGAGGTTGAGGGGAAACTTGATAGAGGTGAGAGACATAGATAGGGAGAGAGTCAGAGCCTTTCTCACACGGTGGAAATGTCCAACATGGGGTATAGGTGTAAGATGAGAGGGGGAAAAGATTAAGGAGATGTGCAGGGCAAGGTTAAGACAGAGTAGTAGGGGTCTGAAACACACTACCAGGTGGTGGTTGTGGAGGCTCATATGATGGTGGTGGTTCAGAGTCTTTTAGATAAACGCATGTGGTAAGATGGCACCTTGGTGTGGCGACTCTTTGCGTGCTGGTCACAAAAGAGGATCTGCTTTCATACTTCTAATAGCTCTGCTCTTTATTTCAACCGCAGCATTTCGGACTTCATCTTGCACTAAATGTTGTACCATTTATCTGTACTTTGTGGCCAGGTTGGTTGTAATCACGTATTGACTATTCTTTGACTAGATAGCACGCAACAAGAGCTTTTCACTGTACCTCTGTACACATACTAACAAACTAAACGAAAGTGCAGGGTTTTGCATAATGTACAGGCAGATAAGATCAGTTTAACTCGGAATGATGTTCGGCACAAAGAGACCGAAGGGCACGTTGCTGTGCTGTATTGTTCTATGTTTTGCTCTATGGTGATTCACTGCAGCGTTCTATGCAGAACAAAGGCTTTGTTGAAGTCCATGAAGATTACATCTACAGCATTGGCCTCATCAACTTTCTTGATTAATTCTTAAAAAAAAAAATGAAGTTGTAGGTTACTTTGATGGATGTAGCCAAGTTCACCCAAGGATATAGACCTTCCCACAAGCATGAAACCCATCAAGACTGGGCCTGAACAACTATTCATTGCCCATTGACAGAATGCATGGCCGATTGACAAGTCCTGGCCCGTACACATTTACCAGCTGACCTGGAAGCTGATGTAGACACCAAGCAAGCCTCAGGCAAGGGGTAAAGGTCTGTGGTAAAGAAGTTCAAAGTCAGATATGGAGGACATTAGTGCAGCTATTGGCCACTGAATTCAAGTGCAGTCCGGAGGAGCAGTTGTTTTCCTCCAGGCTGCAAAGTAATAATTGTTTTCCGTCTGCTGTGATCGGGGAAAACCATGTACTGTGACATTCATCTGTTTAGCAAAATTGAATCAAAATTGTTTGGTAAGGTGCCACACTTGGTTGCAAAACAAAATGAGAGCACAGGGAATTAAGGATAATATACTGGCCCAGAGGGTAAATTGGTTCATGGAAAGAGTACAGAGGAATAAGTGTCTCATTTTCAGCATGGGTGTCCATAATATATGGCATAATTCATCTATTGCAAAAAAAAATGTGAAGTCATCGCTTTTGATAGAAAAAAAAGCCAGAAAAGCAGGTGGTTTTTAAAGTGGAAAAACACGTTCAGAAAAAACTGGGTGTGCCTGTATATGTACCTCATGACAGACATGCAGGTACACCCAGTCCTAAAGGTCAATGGCATGTAGACTTAATTGAAAAAGGATTTGAATAAGGAATCCACACACGGAAATTACACAGAGCCCCAGTGATTTGGTCCAGTACAGCATATAGGCCGTGTGTACCTAAAGAAAGATGCATTTAGACTTTAAATATACAGCACGGAAACAGGCCTTTTGGCACATCGAGTCTGCGTCGATCAGCGATCACCCCGTACACTAACCAACACACACTAGAGACAATTTTACAACTGTTGTGCTACTGTGCAGCCCCACAGTGCACAAAGGTCAAAGTTTTGTAGGACAAAGATCTGCCCTATTATGTCTAACAAAAAATTTTATATTTTTCAGAAGTGTCAATATACAACAGGTTACTCACATCAAAATTCAAATTCTTCATGAATCCAACAGAACATGTAGTTGATTGACATCATCTTTAATAGAGTTTAGTGTTTGGTAAAACTTAAATGGGACTAGTGTTTTATGGAAAGTAGAAAATTATTACAGGGAAGTTATAATCACACTGAAGAAAACAAGTTCATTTGGCAATTAGTATATTAATGATTTGCAAGAAGCTGTAGATACAGTGCATTCAGAAAGTATTCAGATCCCTTCACTTTTTCCACATTTTGTTACGTTATAGCCTTATTTTAAAATGGATTAAATTAATTTTTTTATCATCAATCTACACACAATACCCCAGAATGAAGAAGCAAAAACTGGTATTTAGAAATGTTTGCAAATAAATTTTTAAAAATAACCGAATTATCACATTTATGTAAGTATTCAGACCCCGTTTCCATTGATTATCCTTGAAATGTATCTACAACTTGATTGGAGTCCACCAGTGGTAAATTAAATTGATTGGACATGATTTGGAAAGGCGCACCCCTGTCTATATAAGGTCCCACAGTTGACAGTGCACGTCAAAGCAAAAACCAAGCCATGAAGACGAAGGAATTGTTCGTAGATCTCCGAGACAAGATTGTGCCGAGACACAGATCTGGGGAAGGGTATAAAACAATTTCTGCAGCATTGCAGGTCCCGAAGAGCACAGTGGCCTCCGTCATTCTTAAATGGAAGAATTTTGGAAGGGCATTGGTCAGGGAGGTGACCAAGAACCCAATGGTCAGAGCTCCAGACTTCCTCTGAGGAGATGGGAGGACCTTCCAGAAGGACAACTATCTGAGGAGATGGGATCCAGAAGGACAACTATATCTAGCACTCCACCAATCAGGCCTTTTTGGTAGAATGGCCAGACAGAAACAGCTCCTCAGTAAAAGGCACATGACAACCTGTTTAGAGTTTGCCAAAAGGCATGAGAAACAAGATTCTCTGGTTCAATGAACTCTTTGGCCTGAATGCCAAGCGTCACGTCTGGAGGAAATCAGGCTCCGCTCATCACCTGGCCAATACCATACCTACACTGATACATGGTGGTGGCAGCATCATGCTGTAGGGATGTTTTTCAGCGGAAGGAACTGGGAGACTAGTCAGGTCCGAGGGAAAGTTAAAAGTACAGAGAGATCCTTGATGAAAATCTGCTCCAGAGTGTTCTGGACCTCAGACTGGGGCGGAGGTTCACCTTCCAACATGACAACGACCCTAAGCACAAAGCCAAGACAAGGCAGGAGTGGCTTTGTGACAAGTCTGTGAATGTCCTTGAGTGGCCCAGCCAGAGACTGGACTTGAACCCATCGAACATCTCTGGAGGGACCTGAAAATAGCTGTGCATCGATGCTCCCCATCCAACCTGAAAGAGCTTGAGAGGATCTGCAGAGAAGAATGGGAGAAATTATCCAAATACAGGTGTGCAAAGCTTGTAGCATCGTACCCAAGAAAACTTGAGGCTGTAATCGCTGCCAAAGGTGCCTCAAAGTACTGTCTGAATACTTATGTAAATGTGATATTTCAGTTATTTCTTTTGAATTACTTTGCAAAAATGTCTAAACACCTGTTTTTGCTTTTTTATTAAAGGGTATTTTGTGTAGATTGATAATTAAAAAGATGAATTTAATCTATTTTAGAATAAGGCTGTAATGTAACAAAATGTGGAAAAGGTGAAGGGGTCTGAATAGTTTCTGAATGCACGGTATATTTATAACAATTATAACATTCAAAAGCATTTGGTCAGGTGCCTACATAGGAAATGTTTGGAGGACATGGGCCAAAGATAGATAAATGGGACATGCATGACTGAGTTGGGCCGAATGAACAGTTTGGCCCAACTTCCACATGTTCCTTTTAAAAAAGAGATACAGCGCGGAAACAGGACTTTCGACCCAACAGGCCCACGCCGACCAGCAATCCCTGCACATTAACACTATACTACACACCAGGGACAATTTATAATTTTACCAAAGCCAAATAATCTTCAAACCCTTACGTCTTTGGAGTGAGAGGAAACCGGAGTACCCGGAGAAAAACCCACGAGTTCACAGGGAAAACGTACAAACTCCATACAGACAGCACCCATAATTAGGATCAAACCTGGACCTCTGGCATTGTAAGGAAGCAACTCTACTGCTGCACCACCGTGACACCCATGGTGTAGCAGCTGAGTGAATTTCACTGATTTATTTCAACATGATGGGCAATCCATTGATTTTTCTACTCACAGCTATGCTGGAGTTGATTGTGGTGTTCCAGATGAGAAAGCACAGGTGCACTTGCAACAAAGGCAGGATGACCTGACCCAAAGAGCAGGTGTACAGGCAGCTTGGAAGATACATGGATATGCTTGAGGGCACTGGTCTCTACTGCTTTACCAGTTTTGGACATAACTCACTTCCCCACTTTAACTACTAAAATTTCACGAGAATTATTCTCCCTGGGTTGAAAGTCACAACCATCTTCAATTTTGACACAATTGGCTCAAGAAGTCTTTGACTTTTTCTCCGTCCTCTTCTTTTTTCTATTAGTCCCTTAAGGATGAGGATTACTTACTTCCACTCAAGTTCAGAGGCCAATGTTGGATATACACAGTCTGCCACTGGCGGGGCAGAATATGTCTTGTGGGATGGAATGTAGAACTTTTTGCTGAATAACTCGAATTGCTTATTTTTTGCTTTTACCTATTCCTTTTCCATTTGTTCAATCACAGTCCATGCTGGCAAAAATATAGGATGGTGAAGTTCTTCTGCTGACTGGCAGACCACGAAGTGTTGGATATGAGGTCATTGGCTTTAAACATCTTTTCTTCAGATCATCAAAGAATGAGGCACTGGAGGCTGTGATGAGTTTCTTAATCAGCATCTGGTTTCATCATGAGACGGATCTCGAGATATGGAAAATAGTATACACATTTCCCCAGAGTCTCATTGTGACCCTCCATTGTTAAGGGTTAATATTTATGCAGTTCTGCAAAGTTGCTTGAAGACATGTGTCCGACTGTTGCTTAATAAAAGGCTCACTCTTGCATGTTTTTGCAAACTGGTCAATGATAAATTGGAACCCAGTGGATTGTGTATGAATGCAAGTATCATCTGCACACTGCAATCTGCAGTTGACTGAAGTTGAAATGACTTTCATTATGAAGGGGAAGTGTCAGAAGAAGAATGATTTTCTATTCATCCCGTAGATTTCCCCACTGCAATAGGAAGCTTGATAGAGTTGAAGTGCAACGTAGCATTTCATAGCCACGAGTTGCGGAAGATCAAAAATAATTGAGATTTGTTCAGTTTCGAGTCGATGCCAACCATCATTCAAACTAGATGTATTTTATCCCACTTTCACTCCACTGGAGGCAATTTACAGAGGCCGATTAACCTACTGCATACCGCCCCTTTCAATACCATTATCCCAACCAAGCTCATCGCAAAACTCGTGGAACTTGAAGTCAGCACTCTCCTCTGCAACTGGATCTGTGGCCTCCTGACCAACAGACCAAAATCAGTAAAGATAGGTGACATAGAAACATAGAAACATAGAAATTAGGTGCAGGAGTAGGCCATTCGGCCCTTCGAGCCTGCACCGCCATTTAATATGATCATGGCTGATCATCCAACTCAGTATCCCGTACCTGCCTTTTCTCCATACCCTCTGATCCCCTTGGCCACAAGGGCCACATCTAACTCCCTCTTAAATATAGCCAATGAACTGGCCTCAACTACCCTCTGTGGCAGAGAGTTCCAGAGATTCACCACTCTCTGTGTGAAAAAAGTTCTCCTCATCTCGGTTTTAAAGGATTTCCCCCTTATTCTTAAGCTGTGACCCCTTGTCCTGGACTTCCCCAACATCGGAAACAATCTTCCTGCATCTAGCCTGTCCAACCCCTTAAGAATTTTGTAAGTTTCTATAAGATCCCCTCTCAATCTCCTAAACTCTAGAGAGTATAAACCAAGTCTATCCAGTCTTTCTTCATAAGACAGTCCTGACATCCCAGGAATCAGTCTGGTGAACCTTCTCTGCACTCCCTCTATGGCAATAATGTCCTTCCTCAGATTTGGAGACCAAAAGTGCACTTCGTCCTCTACAATAATGGTGCCCCACTAGGATACATTCTCAGCCCCTACTATACTTTTTTATACAATCATGACTATGCAGCCAAATACCAATCCAACTCAACGTAAGAATTCATCGACGACCCCACCGTTGTCGGCCATGTATCAAATAATATCGAGAAGAAGCACATAAAGGAAATTGAGAACCTCGTAACCTGGTGCCAAGAAAACAACCTCTCCCTCAATGTCAGCAAGACAAAGGAGATTGTGATCGACTTCAGGAAGTTAACAGTGCACACATTCCAGTTCATATTGATGCAGCAGAAGTAGAATTAGTTGAAAGCTTCATGTTCTTGGGAATATATATCACCATCAATTTGTCCTGGACCAGTCACATTAAAGCAATGGCCATTAAAACACACCAATGCCTCTACTTCCATTAGAAGGCATAGGAAATTCAGAATGACCTCACAAACACTCACCAACTTCTGCAGATACGCCGTAGAAAGTATTTTATCGGAATGTGTCGCAACATGGTTTGAGAACAGCTTCATCCAAGACCACAAGAAATTGCAGATAGTTGTGAATGTAGTCCAGACAATCATGCAAACTAACCTCCCTTCCAAGGACTCCATCTACACTTCACACTTTTGCAGAACAACATTAGCCACCCTCTAGTTTCCAGCACTTCAGCTGTATCTAATGCTAATTCACATACCTCAGTTCCGACTCCTGCAATTTCTTCTTTAGCTTTCTAGTGTCTTTGGATGTATCTGGACCAGCCCTGGAGGATTTACCTACCTTCATACTACTAACAATGCCCAATATCTCATATACTGTAACACCGACTGTCATCAAGACATCTCCACTAACTCTCCCAAGTTCCCTGGCCACCATGTCTTTCTCCGTAATAAAAACAGAAGAGAAAAATTCATTCAGGACATTTCCAGATGCTCCACACATGGTCACTTCAGTTTCTGAGGGTCTCTATCCTCTCTTGAGTTACACTTTTTCCCTTAATGTACTTATAAAATCTCTTTGAATTCTAATTAAGCAAATATCCCCGTGCTCTCTCATACTCCCTGCCTGCACTCCTGATTTCCTTCTTTAGTAAAAAAAAATGTCCCTTTCCCAGCAAATATCCTACTCCAATCAACATTCACAAGTTCCTGTCTAATACCATCAAGATGACCTTGCCCCAGTTTAGAACTTTAATTTGAGGACGAGCACTGTCCCCATCCATAAATATTTTAAAGCTGACAGAGCAAAAAACCCCAAAGTGCTGGGTGAATTCAGTGGGCCAGACAGCATTGTGGTAGGGGGTGGGGGGGGGGGGGGGGGGGGGGGGGGGGGGGGGGGGGGGGGGGGGGGGGGGGGGGACAACATTTCCAGTCGGTACATTTCTTCCATCTGAAGAAGGATCTTGAAACAGAAATAGTCTGTCAATTTCCTTCGCAGTTCCTGCCTGGCCTGCTGAGTTCCTCTAACACTGTTTTTTAGCTCAAGATTTCAGCATCTGCAGATTCTTCTGCCCTAATCTTAAACTACAAGGACACACTTATTCACGCAGAGAGTGGAATTCTCTGCCTCAGAGGGTGGTGGAGGCCGATTCTTTGGATACTTTCAAGAGAGAGCTGGATAGGGCTCTTGATGATAGCGGAATCAGGGGGTATGGGGAGAAGGCAGCAATGCGGTACTGATTGTGTATGATCAGCCATGATCACATTGAATGCCAGTGCTGGCTTGAAGGGCCGAATGGCCTACTCCTGCACCTATTGTCTAAATAGAACTGTGGTTATTGGTCTCAAATGGGGCACCCACTGACACTGCATTCATTTTCCTTGCCCAATTTATGATGAGTTGGCTGAGTTTTGCCATCCCTCCTGTAGGGTCCTCCACAGGTTCCCTGAGAAAACATTCCTGAACCATTGAAAAAGTTTACCCCACCAAAGTCCTTAGCACTATGTCATCTCGGACTACTGTCACGGTCGGCTTATTAATTAATACATCTACTCTCCCTCCTGTCTTACCCCCACCTGCAACCTGGAACATTAAGATGCCACTTCTGTCCCTTAACCAGGACTCCATATTGGCCATAACATCCTAGCCCTTCAAACCTATCAATGCTCTGATTTAGGTAGATATTGCACAATACAGCACAGAAACAGACTATTTAGCCCACTGAAACCATGCTGACCATCAACCGTTCATTTACACTAATCTAATCAAATTGTTTTCCCTTCATATGGGTATCAGACGCCAATTAAACTATTTCTCCCCACATCACAAAGATGCCAGTTGTCCGTGTTTGGCCCATACCTCTCTAAACCTTTCAGAGTCACCTACTTGTCCAAGTGTCTTTTAAATGCTGTTATTAGTATTTGCCTCAACAACCCCCTCTGGTAGCTCATTCCATATGCTCACCATCGGATGAAAAAGCTGCCCCTCAGGTTCATATTATATCGAGCTCCTTTCAACTTAAACATATGCCCTCTTGTTTTTGATATCTAATCCAGTGGTAAATAACTCTGCTTTACATGCAAGAACTTGACTTTTTTCTTTACACAGATAAATTAATCGCTACATCAAAGGAGTAGTAAAAAAAACAGCCAATAGATAGTAAAGATGTTCAAAAATGTTTAATGTTAGTCAAATGTTAGCCACCGGGAGGCGCCAGCAATGGGTGCCACACCAACAGTCTGTCTATCCTTTCTTTCCTTTGTGTTTAATAGTATGTGTTAAATGTATGTTTTTAGTGTTCTTGAGCTTGTGTTTATGTGGGGGGGGGGGGGGGGGGGGGGGGGGGGGGGGGGGGGGGGGGGGGGGGGGGTGGGGGCTGATGGAAACTTTTTCAAATTTCCTATCTCAACGGGGATGCGATTTTTTTGCCGTATCGTATCTCCGTCTGCACGGCGGCCTAACATCGAGGAGTTGCTGGCCTTTGCTGGAGGTCGACGAGAGCTCCACCTCGGTTGCCTGCGGACTTACCATCGTGGAACCCACGATCCCTTTGCCAGGAATCAACCTCTGAGCTCCAACCACGGGTGCTTGCAAACTTAACATCACGGAGCCCACGGTCTCTAGTCAGAGACCGACCGGGAACTCCAAGCCGCAGGAGTTTCAATCGTCTCGATGCGGGAGTTTGAAACGCTCCAACGCGGGAGTCTCGATCGCCCCAACGCAGGAGTTTCGATCTCCCCGATGGGGGAGTTTCAATCGTCCCAAAGGATGGATTGACTGCCCCGACTGTGTGAGAATAAAGTGGAAGAATATTGGACGTCGTTGTCTTCCATCACAGTGAGGAATGTGGGGAATCTGCTGTGTTGGATGTTTATGTTAATAATAATAATAATAATAATTTTATTTATAGAGCACTTTAAAAACAAACATAGCTGCAACAAAGTGCTGTACATCACTAATCATTGACAAAAAAGTTAATACACACCAAAAAATAACAATCAAAAGAAATAGTAGGAAAAGACATGTAAAATAAAGAAACATCAAAAACACCACAAACAGAAGCAAAGCCTCAGGCATGGTCAAAAGCCAGGGAGTACAAATGCGTTTTAACACTGGATTTGAAGATGGACAGTGAGGGGGCCTGTCTGATGTGCAGCGGCAGGGTGTTCCAGAGTGTCGGAGCAGCAACAGAGAAGGCTCTATCCCCTCTGAGCCTCCGACTAGACCTCGGTACCTCCAGGAGCAGCTGACCAGCTGACCTGAGGGACCGGGCAGGAGTGTATGGGTGGAGCAGCTCAGAGAGGTAAGGCGGGGCGAGCCCATTCAGAGATTTAAAAACAAAAACAAATAACAGTAACTTAAAATGAACCCGAAAGTGCACCGGGAGCCATGTTGACTTTTATGTAATTGTGTGCCTTGTTGCTTTTTTTTCCCCATAAGGCTGTATGGTAATTCGCATATCACTTTACCTTAATTGGTACATGTGACAATAAAAGTCCTTGAAATCCTTTGAAATTTGGTGAGTCATTTAATCCCAGTGCAATCAAGGCAATTGAAAGATCAAAATTGCAGAAACAGCTGATGCATTAGTCACATTAAATATTAGTTGAAAAATTGTATAATTTTGCAAACTCCTCGATCCATTGGCATTATTTACATTTATGGAGTCGCTAATTATGTACTAAAGTGTGGTTTGTTAAAAAAAAATCATGTTCACGTTTATCATAAGCACCCGTGAATTGGTGCAGATAATCTCTCGGGCAGCTCCTGTCACAGTAGGTAGGAGTATGCTCACAGGGACACCCACTGGAAAGAATGATGTTGTTACGCTATACGTCCGTTTCAAAAATACAAAAGACTTACGAACATCGGTCAATATCCAAATGCCTCAAAACATTTAAATTTACTTTTACCCGAGTACGTACTTCTTTGTTAAGACCAATACATGATCAATGCTTGAAAATGTAAATTTGTATGCAAAACTGCTCAGTCTGTTTCCCATTTAACAACGCTTCTGTCTGGTTTTGGATGCAAATCTTACTCTTCACTTGATGTAATCATGTAGGAGTTATCCACATTGCATTTCATGCTGCACCATGCCCCATCCACACCCTTTACGGAGAACCAATGGAGACTCATATTGGAAACAGTGTCCAATTACACTTCTCAAAATATGCAATTTGTGCAATTTAAACAGCAAACACATATAATATGCCAACATTTCCATTTCAAACAAGGATTTACAGCCAAGAATTTCTCCCCATTAACCAAAATATCAGTTTCAAGTTTATTACTCCTATTTTGTCTGAGACACAAAGTTAAGGAAACCAACACCAGTTTGGGACAAGTCCACAAGACTTTGATATTCAATCCCACGCAAGGATAAATTTCCAAAAGGCCATAAAAGCACAATCAAACACAAAGGTCGTTCCTTCAGAATCCCCCATCAATGTGGAGATTGAAAATCAAGAATAAATAATGCTGGTCAGAAATTAAACTTCCTGAGTTCGTTGAGTGCCTGTAATCAGATTCAATGATTACATTTAAGAAATAAATCCTTGATGCACCTGATAAAAATTTTGCCCCCTGAAAGCATGTTTCAAGACCCTGGGTGAATCTGAAGCTAATCATCCATTCGGTCATTATAGAGGGTCAATTGAAGGAACGCCTAGATAACGGCATCCTTTAATCACAATAAAGACTGTGTTTTACTTACACAAGTGGTTTTTCCAGCCTGCTTCCCTGAGAACCCACAATCTCTCCTAAAGTGCTAAACACTTGACCCAGAAAGTCCTGAAAGAGGAAAAATAAACAAAATAAATGTAGTTTAAAATATTTACTGTACAATTAATTTTAATTGTGGAATGAGTTTTTTCTGCACAAATGTGATCTAACATTTAATACAAAAAATAAGTGCTTGGAATTTTACTTTCCATGTCCTGATCTATTGTAACATTTATCAACAAAATAACCACAGAAGCATAAATTGCCATTTTTTGTTACTGCACAGACATAGCCAATGACTGCTGTTACAATAGATAATTAAAATATCTCTTTCAGAAATTAAGACATGGATTTCTAATGTTACAAAATGCAGAGAAGATCGATTCTATCAAGCCTCCCATCAACCTCCGATGTTCCAGAGAAAATAATCCAAGACTATCCAACCTCTCCTTGTAGATGAAACCCTCGAATCCAGACAGTAATCTAGTAAAACCTCCTCTGCACCCTCTCCAAAGCCTCCGGATTTGTCCTGAAATGGGGCAACTGGATCTGCACGCAATACTCTGAGTGCGGCCTAACCAAAGTCTTTGCTCTGCCTGGGGGGGGGGGGGGGGGGGAGCAAGAGCATAACTAAGGGCACAGAGGAGACGCAGGTCAAGGATCTATCTATGACAACAGGGAGAAATTCACATTTTCTAAAGAGAACATCTCAAATGTCCTGAAATGGAAAGCCTCATCTTGGGAGCAGATGTGGCAGAGACAGAGGGGTTGGTAGTAGGAGCTGGTGTCTTTGCAAGAGGCAGAGTGGGAGTAAGTGTTGTCCAGATAACTGTGAGTCGGTAGGTTTGTGGTAGACGTCAGTCGATGATGTGTCGATCTAGCAAGTGAAGAAAGATCAGGAAATTTCTGTATTGAGAAACTGACTGACTATACTACCTTTACAAATCCTGAAAAGTAATGTCTATTAAAAAGCTGATCGAAGGCCGAATGAATCCCAAATTGTGTGGCCATTTGTTGGTCAGAATCCGTCGACTCAGCAACTCACTTGACAAAAACACTTGACATTTTTATTGTGATTATGCAGACAATTCAAATGGTAATAATAATTTCAAATCCAACAATAGACAAAGAGCAGCATGAGTTGAAGAGAATTTCTCAAAACCTTTAATGCAAAAATTGCTAGCTAATTTCTGCAATCACCCGATGCAAATCTTTAGTTGCTGCACCATATTGTGACACACAACTAAAGCCTCAAAAATAAACCATGCAGAAAACTTACATGCTCAGATAAATTTGAACTCTTCGAATCAACGTCATATCTGAAAATAAAATAAATTAGATGTCAGTGTGATACACTTCACATCAATAAAACCAATGAAAAGATTGCAAAGAGAGTAGTTGAAACCTTTTTTCAATATTCTTGTATCACAATTATTACTGTTTTATTAAGTCAAATCCAGACATGAAAGTTTGGAAATGAGTTTCACTATTGATTATCTTATTCTGAACTGTATTAGTTTTGTTTCTTCTACAATATTCCCACAAGATAATTTTCTCTTTAATGCATTGTTTCACTATTCATGGAATCCACAGTTTTATTTTTAAATCGAGCCCATTGCTTCTGGCTTTTTCAGACAACCTTTTCAGATTGTAAACACAACACAATTTGGTTCCTGTATTCCCACCCCATGTGCTGCTTAGGTTCGCCAATCAAAAAAATGACTAAGCACGAGTCACAGGAGAAAGTGCTACCATCGTAGAAACTATCTGACATCTCACACACACCCACACTGAACATGCCAGCAATTAAATATGGGGCTTTAATTAATCTTTCCAAGGCAGAAACAGGAAGATGGCATGAACTACGATCACAATTACTGTTATTTAAAGACTTCTTAGAAGAAATATAGACCATGAACAAGTAAAGCACAGGAACAGGCCCTTCAGGTCACAATCTGTACCAAACATTATGCCAAGATAAAACTAAATCTCAATGCATGTTGTATTCTTGGGCCACTGGCATCCTTGATCCTCGTGGTAATGATGCCCCTATAGTGTAATTCTGTATTCAGTTCCAGAATTCTGGCCAAGTGATCAAGCATTCCAAGTCAAAATACTATGCAACTTGCTGCCTTTGTTCTTTTAGGTTTGATGGTAAAGGAATCTTGGGGTAATCACTTTGTAAAACTTATTGTGGATGTTTTGAACTACTTCATCTAAAAGAGCCAGGTTGCAAGTCCATTTAAATGGATTAGTGCTGTTATGACTTAGCAATGGCAATAGACTTTCCAACAGCAAGGGACTTCTGGTCAGCAGGGCTATGGCCGACCTCACAACCTGTATAAACAGAAATATAGTACCTGAAACAGCCAGGGAGGTCACCATGTGCCTGGAAACCTGGTCATTGAGGTGGGCTGCTAGTAAGAATGAGGCTTAATGGATAGCAACCCTTCTCCCTCCATGCCCTATTGGCCAAAGCTGTCCCGAGATAATAAGGTGGAGCACTTCAGAACAAGTTTGCTCTGCATGGGATGCGAGAGAATATTGTTTACTATGTTTCAGAGAGATGGTTTACCCAAAATTCTCCACCCTGTATCAATGAGGTTGAAGCAGGATTCAGCGATGACTGAACTAACATTTGCACAAGAGTGAACTTACATGATATATTTTATTTACAGTGACAAGGAAGTCCAGGACCACATTGGGGCACTGTCCCTTGTTGGCAGGGCACATGTGCAATGATGATGGTAGCTTTGGGCTTGTCCCGGAGGAAGTGTGGTGATCTCAGGCTTCTCCCTGCAGTTCACCTGTGCTGTGAGTGGATGCGCTGGCAGCCCCAGACTAATCCTGGCAGTTCAGCTTTCAGGTTTGAAAAGGCAACACTGGCAATCTCTGGTTTATCCTGGCAGCTCAATCTTTGCGTGTGTGTGTGCGTGTGTGTATAGGCACATTTGATCATACAGTGTCATTGGGTAAGATGAAAGCTGGCAGCATTTGGCTCATGGTAAACTCTTCACGGTGCTCAGACAGGGTGGTCTTGTCCAATTCCTGCTCTCCACACCTATAACATCTAGCAGTGGTGTAGCCCCTTTTAACTCCCAAGGGAATTCACCTCTGTCAGCATGACGGTGGCCTACATCCCGCCTCAGACAGATGTTCAGCTAGCACTGGAGGAGCTACATGCCATGGTGAACAAACACCAGATTGCGTGCTCCAACACCTTTTCCATCATAGCCAGAGACAACAACAAGACTAGTTTGAAGAAGTCACTTCTTAACTACCACCAGAGCATGTCCTCCAGCACCAACGGATCAAATACTCAATGCCTATCACCCCATGCCTCACCCTCACTTTTGGAAATCATAGCATCTGACTGTACTTCTTTTTTGCTGCTTACAGGCAGCAACTGAAGAGAGCAGCTCCAACAGCGAGGACTGAACTGATCAGAGGAGGCAGTGCTAAACAAAGTACCCAATGTTGTTCAACTGGTCATAGTCAACTAAAATTACCAAGCAATCAGTTTTACATTTCACGAAACATCATTGGCAAAATATCGTGCACCCACTGGACAATTTATAGCGGTTCAAAAAAATGTTCTTAAGAATAGGAATTCAATGCACCACAAGTATGCAAACTGAAAACTATATTTATCCTACTAATAATCCCAAATTGCCTTAGTTTAGAATATTCATGTCCAATGTATGATAATGACATGCCTTAAAGAAGCAGAAAACTGCAGACTCACTATGCATGAGACAAGTAGTAAATGTTCACATATCTAAGCAATAACTCAACAAATTAATTCTCTCATAGTTGTACACCATATCTTTGCAAAATGTATTAAATTTGAAGTCCTAAAATAAAACATTTAATTAAAATAGAAAACCATTTTTTTTAGTGTAGAAATATGCAAAAGTTGCATCTTTGAATGCAACTGAGTTTAAAAGTGACAAAAATTAGACAGATGCAAGGTGCAATTCAGATGAAAATAACCCTCACTTTTGAAATAGATCAATCAGTAATTTACTCCAAATCCAATTTTAGTGATCTGCTCTCCAAATGTTAAGTGCCACTGTTGCTCACTGGATTTGCTATTGCCTAATGAGTTGGATAGCAAGGATCAAGGCTAACTGCGCATCTGGTCAAGTACTAACTTACAAACAGAAAAAGCTACATAAAGGAATCTGTGACAAATCTGCGATGTAATTACGAGAGGCTAAGATATCTGCACAGTTAGTTTGTTATGCTAAATGGACATGTTAAAAATAACTATCAAAATGACAAATAGAATCCGATATCTTGGAGGTGGCAATATTACACCAGAACATGACAGCTTTCTGCGTGCTGTTCCAGAAGAGGATATATCATACTCATGATATGATTTGACTGGATAGATGCAGAACAAGATTTTCACTGTCTCGTGGTACTCATGACAATAGAAATCTGGATTGATATCTGTAGCACACTAAAAGGAGGATCAAAATTGATCTATAGCTAAACAAAGCCCTGGAACAGTTCCAGCTATCATATCTTTAGAAAGGATACATTGATCCTGGCAAGAGTGCAGTCTAAATTCTTAACAGTTGAAGTATAAGGAGAAACTACACAAACTCAGGGTTATATGGTTATATTCATTGAAATGTTATAACATCAGGTGGACTGGATGATTATGTCCATTTGTGTTGGTGGTAACAAATGTAAGAGCAATGTGGTTTGTTCCAACCACTCCTTTTCCACACAATCCTGCAAATTGTTTGTTTAATGTACAAATCTAATTCCCTTTTGAAAGCCACAATATAATGAAATTTCACTATTTGGTCCAACAATTCAATCCAGATGTTAATTAGGGAATGCATTAAAAAGTTTCCTTCATGTTGCCTTTACCGTTCATCCCTATGTTGCTACTCAACATTCCCACCAAGGATCACAAAGAAGCTGGAGAAACTCAGCGGATGCAGCAATGTAGGCAACGTTGCCTATTTCCTTCGCTCCATAGATGCTGCTGCACCCGCTGAGTTTCTCCAGCTTTTTTGTGTACCTTCGATTTTCCAGCATCTGCAGTTCCTTCTTGAACACATTCCCACCAAGGAATCAGGTTTTATTTAATTTATTTAATGCTTAGTACATCTCATGTCAAGGCTCTTCACCTCAAAAAGAATCAATCTTTGCCCTAACACAACTCACTCGCTCATTCCTGAAACTATTCTTGCACATTTCTTCTGCCCTCTCAGCATAACCCTCACATCCTTTCAAAATGACAGTGACCAGGACATTTTTCTGGGTATGGTCTGGACCAATGTTACATAACAAGGTTATTATAAGATTGCCAGTGCTTATTTACTTAAGGGATCCTTACTTGCCAGGATCCCTGAAGTGGAATCACATAGCATTAAAACTGGCATGTTGTCTCGTGTGAAGGGGATATCTGGAAATACATTGAATCTTGATACCCTTGAAATGATTGACATTGCAAGAAAATGAAACAATGATTAATATAATGAAAAAATAGGTTTGCAAATTGAACAAATAAGCTTAATTCAAATTATGTAATGGATGCATTTACATTTAATTTATACATTTGGCCTACTGATATGAGAATCTGTGCACATTTCTCAAATGCCTGTTTTAGGAACGTACGGCATCTTCGGGCAAGATTAGATGTGGCGGGGTCTGCTTGTTAATCAATAGCTCGTGTTGCTCAGACGTGGCAGTCGTGGCGAGCTCATGCTTTATGCATAAAAAGCACATTCTGTGGCCCCATTTGGCCCTTCTAATCGCTCGCTTCTTTCCTCCTCTCTCTATATCCCTCAATGGCCCTGTCTGATTCCTTCCTTTTTGATCTTGCATGCACTTCCTTTTTCTTTTTGACCAAATTTACAACCTATTCAGTCACCCGAGGTTCCCTTACTTTGCCACCCTTATCCCTCCTCCTTAATGGAACGTGCAAATTCTGAAATTGATCAACTAGTCTTTCAACAATTCCCAAGTGGCACATGTGGACTTAACCAATAACTACTGCTCCCAGTGTACCCTCCAGATTTCTTGCCGAATAAAATAGTAGTTTGCCTTACTCCAATTTATCGACATCCCACAAAGTCCAGCCTTCTTTCTATTCAAACCAATCTTAAAACTTATGGGGTGTGCTATCATTATCCCCAAAATCCTCTTTCTCAGAAGCATCAGTCACCTGGCCAAGCCTATTTCCCAACACAAGGTTCAGTATGCTCCCTTCTCGGGTTGGACTACCCACATACGGTTTCAAAAAATCTTCTTGGATACACCTCACATATTTTACCTCGTCTAAGCCTTTTGCACTGAGCAAATCCCAGTCAATATTGGGGAAGTTAAAGTCACCTACTAAGACAACCCTTTTGCTTTGGTAACAGTAATCAGTCTACATATCTGTTCCTCCCGCTTGCTATTGGGAGCTATATTGCAATCCCATTAGTGTGCTTGCATCTTTCCCATTTTGCCTCAATGGATGAACCCTGCACTATGTCCTCCCTGCGCGCTGCCATGACAGTTTCCCTGATTGGTAGGGTAACTACTCACCTCTTTTGCATCCCTCTTGATCATGTCTGGAACATCGAAATCCCAGAAAATTGACCTGCCAGTCATGACCCTTTCGCAAACACATTTCCGCAATGGCCACAACATCATAGTCCCAAGCACTGATCCAAGTTCATCTGCTTTCTCCACAATACTCTTTCCATTGAAATAAACACACTGCAGCCCACCAGCATCACCATATTGCTCCACCTCTCCCTGCCTGTTTGTCCTTTACTGGTCCTAACCTCTACCTTTGAATCACTCCTTCCAATTTCTGAACTACTACTATGGCTCCCATCTGGTTTTCATGTGTGACTGTCTACATATTGGCAATTTTATTTAAAATTATATATTGATTTTACTTGGTGGAAAAAGCAGACTTATAACAGTAAAATGCACATTTGCTTCATAACATATTTACGTACAAATCAAATCGAAGATTCTGACGCTCTTCAAAGAAGTAATCAAGAAGAAATTTTCTCACAAAGTCTGGATTCAAAGTATTGTCAATAGCTTCTGTTCTTCCGTACTGTTGAACAATATATATAAAAGAGTAATGCCATTAATTCACTACTGACATATTCAACGCGGCAAATGCATAATAAATATGAAGTGGTGCAAGACAGATTCATGCATAAGAACATTGAATAAGGAACTGGTACTGAGTTCATAAGACCAAATTTGAACCATATTTTTCTTCCAATGAAAAAAATTTACAATTTCAAGAAATGCTTGTAGTGCACTTTGGATTTTACAGCCAATAGTTAAAATTATACATTAAACATTAAATATGAATAATTTATTCTGATTACAAAAGGTGGAGGTTAATTAAAAAATAAAGATTTAACGAGATTAAGCATGATGTTAGTGAATTTTAGAGATTTTGAAGTATTATCTTAACAGTAGCATAAATGGACTAGAATGGCAGTCTGACATGTCAGCAAACCAATTTTATAATTCTAAGATTCAAACTTTATACTCTACAGAATAAATTATTTAGTATTTATTAATACCCATGAAATATGTACAAAATCTTTCAAAATATGCTAACTTTTATCCTTGCGCCTCAAAGGCCCAATTTTTACAAATTCAAACAAGCACAGTCGTTGGAAACTCACAACAATGATTAAATCTATATTGGGCTATGGCAATCTTTGAACTCGTTTCAAAATCATTTTCTTACAATCGGAATAAAAGGACGCACCGCTGGAGATGAGGAGGAATTTCTTTAGCCACACATTCTTTCTGAATATGTGGAATTAATTACCACAGATGACTGGGGCGGCCAGGTCATAGGTATTTTTAAAACAGATATTGATTTGTTCTTGATTAGTAAGGGTGTCAAAGGTTACAGGGAGAAGGCAGGAGAATGGGGTTGAGGGAGAAAAATAGATCAGCCGTGATCAAATGGCAGACAACAGTGGCGCAACAGTAGATGTGCTGCCTTACAGCGCCAGAGAATGGGTTCAATCCTGACTATAGGTGCTGTCTGTGCAGAGTTTCTACATTCTCCTTGTGATCGTGTCGGCTTTCACCGGGTGCTCCCATTCCTTCCCACACTACAAAGATATACAGGTTTGTAGGTTAATCGGCTTCGGTAAGATGTAAAATTGTCCTTAGAGTGCAGGTTAGTGTTAGTATGTGGGGTGAACGCTCGTCAGCATGGACTCAGTGGGCCAAAGGGCCTTTTCCATGCTGTATCTCTAAAGTCAAAAGCAGACTCAATGGGTGAATGGCCTAGTTCTGCTCCAATGTCTTATGACTGCCAGAGAATGGCAAATATTCCCTCTCACGAAAGGTTATTAATAGCAATGAACTTATCGTTTAAATTTATAGCATGGAAACAGGCCTTTCGGCCTACACAAACCAGTGATCACCTGTTCACACTAGTTCTATGTTATCCCACTTCCTCATCTAGGGCTAATTTATAGAGGCCAATTAACATGCAAACCCACATGTATTTGGGATGCGAGATGGTACTGGGGCATCTGTTGGAAACAAGCGGTCAAAGGGAGAATGCACTACTCAAGCAGCACTAGTGGTCAGGTTCAAACCCAGGTCTCTGGCACTGTGAGACAGTTCTGCCAGCTGTGCCACAGTACTACCCTTAATGAAAAACTAATTGCAACACCAACCAGAGCAATTGCCCCTAAAACTTAATCAGTTCACTATAATAAATCAATTTTTATCTATAATTTACATTGATATTAAAATAATTGCATCAATAACATACCTCTCTCCATTCTTTGTTCCCAACACCTTGCAGGTACAAAACACAAACTGCGGAAAAAAAAATCAGACGGATGCAAAAGTTCATTATTAAAAATTCAACCCCCACAGTAAAACTACAGTAGAAGATGCACAATGATTCCTCGAGGTATGAAACTTTGAAAAACTATGAACGTTTTTGCTATAATTGCAATGATATATCCTCAAATTACAACTCAATTTTTAATTATAACAAATGTAACATTTTCTGTGCAAAGGTATGTGCAAATAAATTGATAATTAAATTGATTAAAATTTACACATTGAATTTCCCTGGCCTTTTCAATGGACAATTTACACAAAACCACAATTTCTAAGCATACAACTCTTCTGAGGGAGGGAAAAAATCAATAAATGACAAATTTGTGAAAGGATTTTGTTCATCATTGTAAAATGATCAATTTCCCTACATTATCCAGACATCCGATGAGTATTTGACAATTAAAAATCATAAGTCGCAAAGAAACAATTTATGTCTTTAATAACTGCTGAAAATAAAAATTTTGAGAGAAAGGACAAATAAATACCTATATTTCTTTTAGGAACAAATTAATCGGTACTATTAATCAGCTGCATGATGTGATTTGCAGAATTACGCCAACTAGATTCACATAACATTAAACAGTCCTGTTTCTGCGTCCCATTATCTGTTTGCATGGTTCCCCAGTGAGCCTGTTGCCGATTCTTGCCACAAATTGTGCAAGAACAATAAAAATGAAACATTTTCTGTGCAAAGGTATAGTAAAATTTCCACATTAAATTTCCTTGGCCTTTTCAATTTCTGGTATCAAAACATTAAATATTTCTCTTTTCATTGATCCTGCCTGACCTTCAGTGCTGTCAACATTTTCTGTTTTGTACAAAAACTACAAAGGAGTCATACAGCATGGAAACATCTTTCAGCCCAACCCGCCTATGCCGGCCAACATGCCCTATTAACACTAGTCCCACCTGCCTGTGTTTGGCCCATATTCCACTAAACCTACCCTGTCCAGGTACCTGTCCAAATGGTTTTTAAACATATAACCATATAACCATATAACAATTACAGCACGGAAACAGGCCATCTCGGCCCTACAAGTCCATGCCGAACAAATTTTTTTCCCCTTAGTCCCACCTGCCTGCACTCGTACCATAACCCTCCATTCCCTTCACATCCATATGCCTATCCAATTTATTTTTAAATGATACCAATGAACCTGCCTCCACCACTTCCACTGGGAGCTCATTCCACACCGCCACCACTCTCTGCGTAAAGAAGTTCCCCCTCATATTACCCCTAAACTTCTGTCCCTTAATTCTGAAGTCATGTCCTCTTGTTTGAATCTTCCCTATTCTCAAAGGGAAAAGCTTGTCCACATCAACTCTGTCTATCCCTCTCATCATTTTAAAGACCTCTATCAGGTCCCCCCTTAACCTTCTGCGCTCCAGAGAATAAAGACCTAACTTATTCAACCTATCTCTGTAACTTAGTTGTTGAAACCCCAGGCAACATTCTAGTAAATCTCCTCTGTACTCTCTCTATTTTGTTGACATCCTTCCTATAATTTGGCGACCAAAATTGTACCCCATACTCCAGATTTGGTCTCACCAATGCCTTGTACAATTTTAACATTACATCCCAGCTTCTATACTCAATGTTCTGATTTATAAAGGCTAGCATACCAAAAGCTTTCTTTACCACCCTATCTATATGAGATTCCACCTTCAAGGAACTATGCACGGTTATACCCAGATCCCTCTGTTCAACTGTATTCTTCAATTCCCTACCATTTACCATGTACGTCCTATTTTGATTTGTCCTGCCAAGGTGTAGCACCTCACATTTATCAGCATTAAACTTCATCTGCCATCTTTCAGCCCATTTTTCCAAATGGCCTAAATCACTCTGTAGACTTTGGAAATCCTCTTCATTATCCACAACACCCCCTATCTTGGTATCATCTGCATACTTACTAATCCAATTTACCACACCTTCATCCAGATCATTGATGTACATGACAAACAACAAAGGACCCAACACAGATCCCTGAGGCACCCCACTAGTCACCTGCCTCCAACCCGATAAACAGCCATCCACCATTACCCTCTGGCTTCTCCCATTCAGCCACTGTTGAATCCATCTTGCTATTCCTGCATTTATATCCAACAGTTGAACCTTCTTAACCAACCTTCCATGAGGAACCTTGTCAAAGGCCTTACTAAAGTCCATATAGACAACATCCACTGCTTTACCCTCGTCAATTTCCCTAGTAACCTCTTCAAAAAATTCAAGAAGATTAGTCAAACATGACCTTCCAGGCACAAATCCATGTTGACTGTTCCTAATCAGACCCTGTTTATCTAGATGCTTATATATATTGTCTCTAAGTATCTTTTCCATTAATTTGCCCACCACTGAAGTCAAACTAACAGGTCTATAATTGCTAGGTTTACTCTTAGAACCCTTTTTAAACAATGGAACAACATGCGCAGTACGCCAATCCTCGGGGACTATTCCCGTTTCTAATGACATTTGAAACATAAAATGCTTCACCCTATGGCTTATGAAGCAGTATGCTGTTTTGAACGTACAAAGGCCAACCAGTTCCGATAATCTGGTCAACAGGGTCTCCTGCCTTTTACACTGATGTGACCTATTGGCTTTCCACCAAATCCATTACTCAAAGACAATGATCATTAACATTCCAATGTGCTTTTTCACAGAATGTAGCTCATGATTATGCTCAAGTGAAACTCCCTCATATAGGACTAAAGGAAGTGTAACACTTGATCCTGCACCCCTCCCTTACATCCATCCAACAACCTAAACTACCCTTCCAGTTTCCATAAAGATTCACATGCACCTCCTCCAAGATCATCTCATTCTTCCTTCCTACTGTGGCATCAGTAATAATGCCGGATCAATAATGAAAACACCGGAGGACACTTTGAAGTGAACTCACCCAATGGCTTTATTTCTAGATAAAAATAGAGGGTCGAGAAGCATCCTCACAACTTCCCCTGGACTGGGTTGCTCGGATTAGATTAATTGGTCCACGATGACCCATAATTGGACATGGCTGTGGCTCGTTTGCCTGTGGCCAGAAGTGGAGTGATCTTAAAGGGGACGTGCCATCACACTACCTTATCCCCAGCCCCCAATCACAGTTTTTTTTTTTTTTTTTTTTTTTTTTAATATTTTATTTTATTAGAAGTAAGCACAGTCATATGGCACCAAAGTGCCTAATATATATTTTCATAATACATTTTATGTACAACTTCTTTTTTTTTTGTTACATTGAAAAAAGATGAGAATAAGAAAAAGAAGTTAGATAGTAAAGGATAGAAAAATGTGAAATATATAGTGTGTGAAGAAAGAAAACGAGTAAATGAAGAAAGTTGAGAGAGAAAATAGTGAAAAGAAAAGGAGATCATTATTTATAGTCTTGACCAACCCTCGTCCAGTCCTGAAACAGTTATTTTTTACAATTGTGTTGCACCATATGATTCCAAAACCCAATCACAGTTTTGTAGCGGACACGGAGCTGTCCGTCAAAGAACGAGGAAGGATGTGAAGTTTGTCCAAACATGGTAGGGACGACAGATAGCACAATGGGCTAAGAGTTCGGCTGGCGACCGGAAGGTAGCCGGTTCAAATCCCGCTTGGAGTGCATACTGTCGTTGTGTCCTTGGGCAAGACACTTCACCCACCTTTGCCTGTAATGGAATGTTACGGCGGCAGGCGCGGGCACACCGCGACGCCCTGTGTCTCCCTTTCAAGGGAGATGCTAAAAATGCATTTCGTTGTCTCTGTACTGTACACTGACAATGACAATAAATTGAATCATTTCTCCAAGACTCCGAACTCACCACACCGTGCTTGTTTAAGAAATAACTGCAGATGCTGAGTAAAATGTAAGGTAGATAAAAATGCTGGAGAAACTCAGTGGGTGAGGCAGCATCTATGGAGCAAAGGAATAGGTGACATTTCGAGTCAAGACCCTTCTTCAGACTGATGGGGGGGGGGGGGGGGGGGGGGGGGGGGGGGGGGGGGGGGGGCGAGAGAGAAAGGAAGAGGCAGAGGCAGTGGCTTGTGGGAGAGCTGGGAAGGGGAAGGGAAAGAGGGAGAAAGCAAGGACACCGTGCTTGTGCGATTACCACCTTAAATAACCCCAGGGGCACCCGTGACCTCTCCGTGATCCCTACCTCTCGTCCACCAGGATGCGTGACCCCCCCCCCAGAACCGAGGGTTATGTACAGTTAGTAACATTAGCAAATTTGCAGATGACACAAAGCTGGGTGGCAGTGTGAACTGTGAGGAGGATGCTATGAGAATGCAGGGTGACTTGGACAGGTTGGGAGAGTGGGCGGATGCATGGCAGATGAAGTTTAATGTGGATAAATGTGAGGTTATCCACTTTGGTAGCAAAAACAGGAAGGCAGATTACTATCTAAATGGCGTCAAGTTGGGAAAAGGGGAAGTACAACGGGATCTGGGGGTTCTTGTACATCAGTCTATGAAAGTAAACATGCAGCTACAGCAGGCAGTGAAGAAGCGAAGTTGACCTTTATAACAAGAGGAATCGAATATAGGAGCAAAGAGGTCCTTCTGCAGTTGTACAGAGCCCTAGTGAGACCACACCTGGAGTATTGTGTGCAGTTTTGGTCCCCTAATTTGAGGAAGGACATTCTTGGTATTGAGGGAGTGCAGCGTAGGTTTACAAGTTTAATTCCCGGGATGGCGGGACTGTCATAGGCTGAGAGAATGGAGCAGCTGGGCTTGTACATTCTGGAGTTTAGAAGGATGAGAGGGGATCTCATTGAAACATATACCATTGTTAAGGCAGGAAGGAAGGTTTCCTGCCATTAGAGGCAGGAAACATGTTCCCGATGTTGGGAGAGTCCAGAACCAGGGGCCACTGTTTAAGAATAAGGAGTAAGTCAAAATACTTTTCCTCACAGAGAGTGGCGAGTCTGTGGAATTCTCTGCCTCAGAGGGCGGTGGAGGCAGGTTCTCTGGATGCTTTCAAGAGAGAGCTCGATAGGGCTCTTAGACATAGTGGAGTCAGGGGATGTGAGGAGAAGGCAGACACGGGGTACTGATTGAGGATGATCAGCCATGATCACATTGAATGGCGGTGCTGGCTCGAAGGGCCGAATGGCCTCCTCCTGCACCTATTGTCTATTGTCTACTGTGCATGGCCCACCACCAGGGGCCGCCACAGTTTCATTTTATCCCAACAACTGGATTCCCATCCACATCTGCTGATCACTCCACTGTTTATTGTTCCCACCAGCCATCACCCCTACTCAGTCCCATTCTTCATCTTCCTGATTCCAGAATCTGCAGTCTTATCACTAACATCCTTCAGTCCATCCTGAAAAATCCACAGTTTTAGCAAGGGGAAAAAAGGATAGGACGAGCATGCATTTGGAAAGTCGGGATGATTAGGGATAGTCAGCATGGTTTGTGCAGATTATGTCTCTCAAATTGGATTGAGTTTTTTGAAGAGGTAACTGAGAAGGTTAACGAGAGCAGGATGGTAAATGTAAAGGTCTACATGGACTTCAAGGCCTTTTAGAAGGTTCTGCATGGTTGGCTGCTCTTGAAAGGAAGATTATGTGGGATCCAGGGAGAGCTAGCTGACTGGATACAGAATTGGCTTCATGAAAGGAACCAGAGGGTCATGGTGGAAAGTTATTTTTTCCAGACTTAAGGCCTGTGACTAGCGGCCACTACTTCTCTATTCTTTCAGTCTTGATGAAAGATCTCAACCCAAAAAATTCCGTCCAGTTCCTCCAGCTGCTCTCTTTTTTTTTGCTCGCAACGTTCTAACTTTTAAAGACGTCCCTCTATGCTGGGAACCACCTAATGCACTCCTATAAATGTCCACTAATTTAAGACACCTCATCGGCCAATCCTATATGAAACGGTCCTGTAATGCACGACCTTAAAGGGTCATTAATTGCACATTTTCTGCCACTGTGTTTAGCCTGAACATATTTAGTATTTCCACTTGACCGGGGCCGCATGTGTCAAATTGGTAAATCTTTAATATTTGTGACATTGATTTTAAATAGAATTTCCCCAGGTGTTCTTACGAATTCTTACCCAAGCTTACCAATGTCTCATATCTCCAGCTGGTTCCAGAAGCAACTAAATCACTTTCGTGGCTGTGTTGTTTTAGGCTTTGTGTTCTTACATAGCACTGTGACATGTGACATTTGCCATCAGTAGCATTTACACAATACTTTATTCAGTTCTATTGGCCAGAAATGTTTCTCAAGCTCACCAACGTGTCCACCCCACATCTACCATCTGCCATCAGCACTAATCTACTGGGAAAACCCCATTCTCTAGTGAAGGATTTCAGAGTTGAAACTTTAGCTATTTGTCTTACCCCAGACGCTGTCAGATCTGATGAGTGTTTCCATTCCAAAGACATTTAATTTCAGATTTCTACCTCTGCAGTTTTTCTATGCAGGAATTGTGTTTAAAGTGGTTGTGGTAGGTTGGAGGGTAGAAGAAGATTGTGAATTTGAAGCAGTCACTAGGGATAAAGGTGGAGGGGGGAGCTAAGTAAATAAATTAAAGAGGGCCCACCCTTGTTAGGTTCTCAGTGATGGGCTGGAACTACCAGAGCGAGGACCACTTTAAATCATGATGTTGAGAGTCTGCAGATACAAACATTGCACAACTCTGATTAACTTTCTGCTTCTAATGCTCCAAACAAGCATGACCAATCTAGTATATTTTTGTTTAGAGATACAGGGTGGAAACAGACCCTTTGGCCGATCGAGTCCGAATTAGTTTATTTTAGCTTACTATTATCACGTGTACCGAGGTCCTATGGAAAGATTTTGTTTGCGTGCTATCCAGCCAAAGAAAAAGGATAATCAATACCAATGCAATTCATGACAAGAAGTCGCCAGTCAAATATCTGTGATGCACAAATGGATCTTGAAGTCAAAGTAATCCACTTTCCACTCTAAGAAACATGCGTTTTCAAACATAGAGCAATACATATAAATATCTAGGCTATTCATATTTAGTGAATTATGCGATATAAAATGTTTATATCTTAAACCGGTAAAGAATTAGCTCAGAGCTGTTGTTGAATTAATTTTCCACGACATTAAACAAATCAGCTTTCCATAAACAATCTCTGTTTCCATTGTTATCAGTGAACAAATGCCCACCATTACAAATGGATCACAAGTTCTCCCATTCATAAGGTATATGAGTTATGCCTGAAGGAAGAGCTTTGATAATACAACTTTTTAAAAGTAAGCAAACCAACATACACTGACTCACAGATTTGTTTTAAACTTGTCCTTCCACCCTTTTCCATTGGATGGAAGGAATGAAGCAAGCATGTTGAAAAGTTGAGCAAACTTCATGTGCCCAGGGTACACAGCTATGATTTAAACTGTTAAACATGTGGTGCCAATTAAACTCATCAACTGGAGGGCGGGGCTTTTGAAAAAGGCTAATTATCCAATTGGAAGAAATTCATGATGATACAGATTTAAAGAACAGTTGAATAGAAACATATGATATGAAATGTGTATTTTCTTTTGAATGTTTACGCTAAGTTTAAACTTATTATTTCAATGCTTTAACAACCAGTTAGTTGCAGGGGTAAAACAAATTAGAGATGTTTTGTCAAATCATTTGTGACTCACTGACCAGAATAAAATAATTTTAGACAAGACCAAACTGCATTAGAAATAAGGATATTAAAATCTTGCAATATGTAAATAAGAGACAAGAGTATGGTCAAATATTTATACAATTATAAAAATGATTTTAGAAAGGCAATGACTGCAGCCAAAAGTTTATTTTGAAATAAAGCAAATACAGATCTAAATAAATATTCTATAGCTACGTAATGAAATTGCACTTGTATACAATATTGAAATAGATATAAATGTTAATAGCTTATTAAATGCGAATAGACTCATTAAAGGACTAAACAACAAGCTATATTTTAGTAAGAAAGAACGGCAGATGCTGGTTTAAATTGAAGGTAGACACAAAATGCTGGAGTAACTCAGCGTGACAGGCAGCATCTCTGGAGAGAAGGAATGGGTGACATTTTGGGTCGAGACCCTTCTTCATTCTGCAATCCGCAGTCTGCAATCTCCTGCAATTATATGTCTAGCTTTGCTTCGTTAATTAAATACTTTAATTTTGCAAATGAAACAGGCTAAAAAATTAATTGTACAGAGCTGAAATGCACCTATTTAATGAATTGGTCTTTGAAAGCACCACAAAGCAAACAGTTGATATGCCTTTTAATTAAAGATGTGAACCGCTGAATAATGTTAAAAAATAATAGGTCAGTTCCAGAAAAGTAGAATTATTATTTATATCATGAAAGCTGCATTCTTTCACCTACAACGTCTCTACCTAATAATCTGTTCCAAAAGTAAAAACATTTGAAAAAAAAGAGCTTTCTGAGATTATTAAATCTTTTCCCCTTCACCTTAAATCTATGTCCTCTAGTTCTTGACTCCCCTACTCTGGCAAAAGGCTGTGCATCTACCCAATCTATTCCTCACATGATTTTATACACCTCAATAAGATCACCCCTCATCCTCCTGTGAGCCAAGGAATAGAGTCCCAGCCTACTCATCCTATCCAAAAAACTCAGACCCTCTAGTCCTGGCCACATCCTCGTAAATATCGTTGAAAATAATAACCTTTTCCTGTTATTCAAATTATAATATAATAAGAACATGTTCACCAACAATCAGAAGGGTGTGGGGAAGACTTTTGGAATTCTGCCAGTACTTATTTAAAATAGACTGCACAGTTTGAACTTATTGCAGGGGAGAAGGAAACCATTCAGCTGTGGCGAGTGGCGTTGGCTCCCAGTGGAACACATAGCTCCCATTCCTTCTCTCATTCTCCCTACATTCTATTCCCCATCATGCCCCTCAACCTCCCTTGATTCCAATTGCTACTGAGGGGTGATTTACAGTCACTAATTAATCTACAAGCATATCTCAGGGTTATGGGAAACTCAAGCATCTGGTGGAAACACACACAGGCAACACCCAAAGTGTTTCAGCTACAGGGTTGAATAAACTTGAATTGGTTTGACTGGAATGTCAGAGGTTGAGGGGAGAATTGGTGGAAGTATATACAATTATGAGTGGCATAGATAGGGTAGACTGTCAGAATCTTTTTCCCCGGAGTGCAAATGTCCAACACTCGAAGGCACTTTTATAAGGTGAGAGAGGGAAAGTTTAATGGAGATGTGCGGGGCAAGTTTTTTTACACAAAGGATGTTGGGAGCCTGGAATCCATTGCGGGGGTAGTGGTGGAGGAATATATAACAGTTGTGTTCAAAAGGCTTTTAGATGGGCACATGGAATTGCAGGGAATAGAGGATTATGGATTATGTGCAGGCAAATGAGATCAGTTCAGCTAGGCATTATTTTCCAACACAAACATTGTGGGCTGAAGGGCTCTGTTCCTGTGCTGTACTGTTCTATGTTCTGACAGCAGCTATCCAGAACATCCAGTCCATATTATTTTTGTTTTGTTGAAAGCATTTACCATTGTGGCCTACTCTGGTCATAGTGAAAGAGCCAGCGATCCAGCAATAAGGCTTCCCCTACAGCCCATGCTGGAATTGTCATTGTGTTTAGTTTAGAGATACAGTGTGGAAACAGGCCCTTCGGCCAACCGAGTCCACTCTGACCAGCGATCCTTCAGATTCAGATTCAATTTTAATTGTCATTGTCAGTGTACAGTACAGAGACAACGAACACTAGTTGCACACTAACACTACCCTACACGCACTAGGGATAATTTATAATTAGACCAAGCCAATTAATCTAAAAACCTGTACATCTTTGGTGTGTGGGAGGAAACCGGAGACACCAAAGAAAACCCTTGCAGGCCACGGGGACAACGTACAAACTCCGTATAAACAGCACCTGTGGTCAGGATCGAACCTGGGTCTCTGGAGCTGCAAGGTAGCAACTCTACCATGCTGCTGTGTGGTTTATAAAGGGCCAGAGTGATGTACATCCCACACTGGCTGTATGCTCCATGTAACACAATATCATCTATCTGAAATGGTGGCCAACTGCCTGCCACAAAATCTCAGACCACATAACTAGAAAAAACAAATATACTTTGCAGTTGCAATTCCTACATTTTTAAATAATTTCCTTCTGCTCATCAACATTCCACGTTTGCACAGAACTTTCATTCGAGGCTTGATAGCATCTACTCTACAAGGCAGTTGGTCTCAATGGGAAATAAACTATCTAGATTAATTAAATCATGAGATAAGTGACAGAATATATCGAGACATGATAGATATTCTCTTCTCCTTCACAGCAAGGCTTCCACAAAGTAACTATTGATAGTCTCTTAAAAATAGCTTTGCTTAGAAGGAGATCTGATGTGCATTCATCATATTATTCATGTTTAGATGGCTAACTCCTCAGGGTTCACACAAAAATGCTTGAACAGAACCATAATTCTGAATAAAAGAGCTAACAGGAAGATCATGTTTCATGAGAAAACTTTTGTAAATATCACAAAATATTGATTATTAATATTACAATTATGTAATATTATAATTAATATTAACATTATAATTAAAATATATAATATTAAAGTTATTTAAAGAAAATCACCAAAACAAAAAACAAAAAATTAGGAACGTGCATGTGATGAATTTATTTCATTTCAGGGAGGTATCTTTTTGGTTCTCACAATAATTGTTCCTGGTCTTGCAATGTGTTGGCCTAAATTTGAAATCCAGAAATGTCATCTCTGATGAAATTCAATTTGTAACAATGAAAATATTTTAGATATTTAAAATAATTGTGAAGATGGAAATTACAGATTATTGATATTTGCTAGGAAGAATCCAAACAGCCCGATTCAGGTCTAATCCATTCGCATCCATATTTCCAGACTACTAAAGTCCAAAGCAGGCTTCTGAATGCGTAGTCCAACTGCTCAGCAGGGCGGATTATTGATACCGTGAACTAGCCTAGGACAAGAGCAACTTGTCAGCCAAGCCACAATACATTTACCAAGCAAAGGTGACCTTCCCCTCGGGCAGGGATCCTCTCACTAAGACGAAATGTTACCTTGACCTGAATTGTCAACTGCACTTTAAACCTCAGCCCGAGTCAAAACACAAGCTTCAATATGTTTCTCTCTCCAAAGATGCCACCTGACTTGCTGTCTATTTTGGGTACTTTGGGTTTTTTTCTTGTCACTAAACTTTACCAAGGGCAAGATCAGGAAGAACAAAGTATAATGGGGAAAACAAGCAATAGATATTAAAAGGCAGTGACTTCAAAGTGGTCACTTCATAGACCACAACTAAGAAAGACAATAAAACAAATGTGGAAATAGGAACTTTAAAATAGTAAATGAGTATTTACTATTGTAATACAATTATGATAAATAATAAAATTACATCCAGTGAGATAATGCAAAGATGCGATGAGTAGGTTTCTCAATGTTAAGCAAGGAGCATATATTCCAATTTCTGAATAAAACAAAGTTAAACATTTAAATGCTTGAGAAGGACACATCTTTTAGCATAATGGAATAACTAAGATTTGCTTTCTGTTTAATATTTAAGTAGGAGAGTACCAATTGTAGTAGATTTAAGAAATTCTTTTAAGGTTTTAACAAATAATTGATGTGAAAGGTTCTCGCTGAAACAATGAAATACGCCAGGGCAAATAAATCAGAAAGTAAACATTTAAACAATACATAATGCATTTGGTCGACATAAATCAGTCAAAAAAATTCTAAGATTGGGAATAATTAAATAGCAAGATACCGATAAATGAAGTAGAATAGTGGGCCCTTGAAGTGCATGTTAAATCATCAGGCAAAACTAATTGCATCCTCTTCCCTCAAGCTGTTAAACGACGGATAGTCATAGAATAATAGCCATACAGCATTGAAACAGGCCCTTTGGCCAACTTGCCCACACTCTGGGTACCAAATATTTTGTTCCAGAATTTTTGAATTTTTATACCATCTATGTTAGCTTCTTGTACCCATTTATCCAAATGGGTGAGACCTGTGTATGTTGGCCCGAGCATTTATCCCTCTTAACTAATTCTGTCGTATCTCTTCTGTACCAATGTCCAATTGGCTTCTTAAACATTGCATTTAGGAATATTTGTTTTAAAAAAAAGTTATATTTCAAATTGTTGAAATGGTAATAATTTCCCTAATTCACAGAGCAAGAAATGATAAATAAACGCTAAAGCAGATAATCTCTTAATTTTAAGTTCATTTGTTTCCAGAACTAGTATGGGACCATTAAATTAGGGAGCGCTAGACCACCATGCCTGGGGTTTACTGAGGTGTGCAAGGGGCTATAATTAGCATTAAACATACCGTGGTAAAGCAGTGATTTCAATTCAAAATATTTAAATTTTCCTGTATAAGATGTGTTGAGTCTTTCGGTTTTGTCCTAAAATGGCAGGCACATAGATTAATTGGTTGAGAAGAACAAGGACTGCTTTTCTTTATTGACTATGGATAAAGAGATGATGCTTGAACTTTATAAAACACTGGGCAAGCTACAGCAGGAGGGTATCTATGTTCAGCCCTGATTACTGTATTGCAGCAGGGATATAATTGTTATAGTCAGAGTCATAGGTCATACAGCAGAGAAACTGGCCATTCGACCCAACTCATGCCGACCAAAATGCCCCATCTAAACTAGTCCCTTTTGCCTGTGTTTGCCCCGTATCCCTGTAAACCTCTCCGATCCATGTACTTGTGCAAGTGTCTTTTAAAAGCTGTAATCGTATCTGCCGCAACTATCTCCCTTGGCAGCACATTCTGCCCTCTGAATTAAAACATAAAACATTGAACAGTATAGCACAAGAACAGGCCCTTCCACAATGTCTGTGCCAAACATGATGCCAAAACAAGATGCACATCATTTATATCTCTCCATTCCCTGTATATCTATTTTCCTATCCAAAAATCCCTTAAATGCTACCATCATATCTGCCTCAACCACCACCCCCACCAGCACATTCCTGGCACTCACCACCCGCAGTGCAAGCATCCCCTGTAAACCTTGCACCTCTCACCTTAAAACTATGTCCTCTAGCATTTGATTTTTCCATCCTATCCATGCCTCTCATAATTTAGGTCTCCCGGCAACCTCTGACGTTCCAGAAAAAATAATCCATGTCTGCCCAACCTCTCACTGGAGCTAATACCCTCTAATCCAGGCATAATTCTGGTAAACCTCCTCTGCACCATTTCCTAAGCCTCTACATCCTTTCTGTGATGTGGCAATCAGAGATGCACACAATACTCAAAGTTCTATTGCTGATTCAAAGCTTTAAAAAGAAGAATGTCAGGGATGACAGTTTTCAATTATGAGCAAACAATGGATAGGCTGGGGTTGTTTCCTTGCATTTAAATCTTCCCTCAAGTCAGTCTACGAGATCATTTAGAGTCCAGTGACCTATTTCCCTTTGCAGAGAAGTTAATGTAGGAACAAATTTTACAGATATTCCTTGAATACAAATGTTTGATTTATGAGCTTTTGCAATCATGCCATTATTGGGATCTTGGCTGATTTACAATATCTTTTTTTGCTATAATTAATAGCACTCCGCTCTCCACCTAAACGAATACACAATCCCAAATAACCTGCAATGTATTTCACTCAGCCTTATTAAGCTCATGACATTTTATTTAAGTTTAGTTTAGTTTAGAGATACAGCGCGGAAACAGGTCTTTCACCCCACCAAGTCCGCACCGTCCAGCAATCCACATACACTTACACTATCCTACACACACTACGGACAATTTACACTTATACCAAGCCAATTAATCTACAAACCTGTACGTCCTTGGAATGTGGGAGCAAAACCGAAGATCTCGGAGAAAACTCACACTGTCATGGGGAGAACTGCGTGCTGTAAGGCAACAACTCTACCGTTGCACCTTCGTGCTACCCTAACTAAACATTTTCCTGGAATGTATCCATTTTGTAATTGTCAAATTACTTCAATGAGTTATAGAATTAAGGGTCAGTTACAAGAAAAAAAATTCTCCTAATGGATTTGGAAGACGATGTTTCTGGAGATGACTGAAGGCAGAAATACATTCCAGATTTTAAAAGTATTTGGAAAAGCATTAGACTGGAAAATGCATTAGGGTGATGAAATGCAAGATAGTTTTCCTTCTCAGCTACATGAACATCATAGAAATTACATTTTTCTATGCTGGAAGATCTTTATGTTTCTATGACATCAAACCCATCACCCAGTATCTAAAATCAAGAGAGGGATTGATAGGGTAGACAGGGTGGAAATGTCCAACACTAGAGAGTATAGCCATAAGGCGAGAGGAGAAAAATTTACTGGAGATGTGAAGGGCAGCTTTTTATTTACACCGAGAGTAGTGGGGGCCTGGAGCGCTTTGCCAGGGTGGTCGTGGAGGCAGATATGATAGTTGCATTTAAGAAGTTTTGAGATAGACATATGGAAGTACAGGGAATCACAATATGGATCACGTACATCAACTCGGCATAATGTTTGGCGCAAGCATTGTCAGCCGAAGGGCAAGTTCCTGAGCTGTACAATTCTAATTTCTATGTTCTGTGTATGTGCAGGACAGAGGGGTGGACATCTGCCTTGTCAGTTTATACAAAAAGAAAGTCTTTGACCGGATACCGCACACATCCATAATGGACATGCTAAAATGGACAAATCCCAATTTTGCCCATTCTCTTCCAAATGGGAGTGAACCTTATTTTGAATAATTCCCTACAGTAGTTTCCCTACCACTGACTTGAGGCTAGCTGGCCTACAGTTCCCTGGACTCTCTCCTTTCTTAAATAGAGAAACAATATTGGCCACTCTTCAGTCCTCTAAGACCTCGCCTGTGCTAGAGAAGATCCTCGCCTGTGCTAGAGTCATGACATCCTATGGGTGGCACAGTGGCAGAGTTGCTGCCTCCATGTATATATCTAAAATGTATATGTGAGTATATGTATATATACGCACACTAAACTTTTTTTTCTTGTTTATTATATTGTTTACAGTGTACCATAAGGACGGAGTTGCGGTTTATCGAGGAGTCACATGTGAGGCACTCATCTATGATGGAATAGTAAAAACCCCATTCCCTAAAGAATGAGAACATCTGGGATGTCCCGGTGTGGAATACCTCATCTTGGACGCACATACGGCAAAGACGGAGGAATTGGGAATAGGGGACAGAGTCTTTGCAGGAAGCAGGGCTCTGCCAACATGGATGAGGCTCTCACAGGTGTCTCCTCCGCCCTTGTTCCCCCTCCCCCGAGTCATAACATGGACAGAGTCCCCCTAGTTCTTACCTATTCATCCCATCAGCCATTGCATACAACACATAATCCTCCAACGTATTTGCCACCTCCAACGGCATCCGACCACTAGCCACATCTTCCCATCTCTACCCCTTTCCACCTTCCGCAGAGACCGTTCCCTCCACAACTCCCTGGTTAACTTATCCCTTCTCACCCAAACCACCCCCTCCCCCAGGTTCCTTCCCTTGCAACCGCCTGTCCCTAACCTCCTCCCTCGACTGCCGGGGACCCTGAGAGTCCTTTCAGGTTAGGCACATTGTTCAAGGTTTGAACTCCTTCAGCGAGACGAAATGTAGACTGGGCGATCGTTCCATTGAACACCTTCGCTTAGTCCACCTGGACCCACCTCATCTCCTGGTTTCTAAACACTTTAATTCTCCTTCCCATTCCCACCCTGACCTTTCTGTCATAGGCCTCCTTCATTGTCCGAGTGATGCCAAATGCAAATTGGAGGATCAGCATCTCATATTTTGCTTGGGCCGCTTACAACCCAGTGGTATCATTTTTTATTTCTCCAACTTCAATTAACCCCTGCATTCCCTCTCCCTCCCCCATTCATGTGTTCTACATCTCACTACATCAACGTCTATATGTCTCATTTCCCTTTCCCCTGACTATCAGTCTGAAAAAAGGTCTCGACCCGAAACGTCACCTATTCCTTTTTTCCATAGATGCTGTCTGACCCGCTGAGTTACTCCAGCTTTTTATATCTATCTTTGATTTAAACCAGTAATTACAGTTCCTTCCTACACATATCTACTGTACTTCAGACACCTCCAGACACCTCCATGCGGCCATCCCCGCGCTACCCACACGCTACCCACGTGCTACCCATACGCTAGCAGGTCGCGTAAATGCCTGGGACAGGCCCTTAAGTAGAATATTAAGAACATAGAATAGTACAGCACAGGAACAGGCACTGGCCAACAACTAATTTATTCTCCCTACTCCATATCCATATTAACATCCATCTCTCCATTCCCTGTATATCCATGTGCTTATTTAAAAGCAAATGTATTTATCTTATCTGCCTCCAAAACCACCACTGGCAGCACATTTCAAGCAACCATCACTTCATGGCAAGCATACCATATGCCTTGGTTACCACTCTATCTACTTGCATTGCCTCTTTCAGGGAAGCCAGAGGTACTAAAGATTATGTTGCCTCCTTATAAAGCAGCATTGCTGAGCTTTGCATTCAAGGTAAGGGTGCTTCCATTGGGCTGCTGAACCTCCACCATTAGTTTCCTACAGAATGGATCAAGTGCAGGGAGAGGATATTAATTGTTGGCCGAAGAGCCATGTTTACAGCACTGAAGATCTGCCTCAATGTTGTAGACCAGTGATAGCGATGCTCGCAGCACACATTTTGCTCCCACTTCTCGCTTTCCATGTTTTAGCCAATCTATTATCCATTCAGTTATTTATCCCGACTCCATTTCAACAGCGTTTATTATGCACCTTTCATGTGATTCTATTCAAATAACAGAATAACTTAAATGCATCCAACTTCTCTTTTTAATTTCAGAAGAAATTTGAAAAATATGTATTAAAGGATAAAAAAAATACATTCCTTCTTAAAGATCAATACTTTTAAGAAAGTGAATTTGTTCATCATGCTACTAATAGTGGGACATGTCTTTGTGTATCATGAATACATTAGCTTTTATGTACCTCATACAAACGGACAGAAAACTGAAATCTCCAGTTACTTACGTGGGTCTGACTTAGAAAATGTATCTCGGTCCAAAAGTTTCCTGTGGGGAAACAAAACGTCTCATTAAATACAAAGTTCTTTTTTCATATTTAAATAGTCAAAAAAAGAACATCCCGTCAATTCTCCTGAGCTTCAAGCACTTATGCATGGAATTCTGCTTTAAATTATGGTCTCAAGGTATTTGAACTTTACATCCCTAAAGGCGAGTTTTCAGACAAACCACCAGACAGACCCATTATTAGTTCACAAAGCATACTTTCTTTCGCCTACACAGGCCTTAGCAAGATCTTTTAGCTTGATGAACTAAAAATATTAATGGAAAATTGAAATGTTAGGGATCACATAAAGATGGAAATTAAACTGAAAATACAAGTCAGATCAACATGGGTAGTGTTATAGAGCAGAGGGATTGATGAGTGCAAGTACAGAGTTCCTTGAAAGTGACATCACAAGTACATAGGGTATGTACAAGAAGACTTTTGGCACATTGGCCTTTGTCAGTCAGGTTATGGGTATAGAAATTGGGAGGTCATGTTGCAGTTGTTTAAGATGGTGGTACAACCAAACACAGGCATGTGGGACTAGTGTAGATGAGACATCTTGATCAACATTGGCATATTGGGTGAAACAGTCTGTTTCCATCCTATATGATCCGATGTGTCCAATGAGAGACTAATTAGTTTAATATAGAGAGTTTAATACAAAAGAAGCGGAGATGTATTTTGGGAAGTCAGACCAGGGCAGGTCCTACACAATGAATGGTAGGGCTCTGGGGAGTATTGTGGAGCTGAAGGATATAAGAGTGCGGGTACATAGTTCCTTGAAATTGGTGTCACAGGTAGATAGGATGGTCAAGAAGACTTTCAGCACATTGGCCTTCAACCATCAGAGTATTGAGTATTGAAGTTGTGAGGTCATGTTACAGTGGTTCAAGAAATTGGTGAGGCCACATTTAGAGTATTCTGTTCAATTTTGGTCACCCTGTTTTCGCAAATCAAAAGATTTAGGACGATGTTGCCAGGACTTGAGCAAAGGTAAAAGGTTGAGCAGGCTAGGACTTTATTCCCTGGAGTGCAGGAGGATGAGGGGTGATCTTATATAAATGTTTAAGATCAAGAGAGGAATGGATAGTGGAATTGCACAGAGTCTTTTACCACGAGTAGGGTAATCAAGAACTAGATGACATACTGTAGGTTGAAGATGAAAAATTAAGAGTAAAGATTTATTATGAACCTGTGGGGCAACTTTTTTATACAAAGGTGGTAGGTATTTGGAACAAGCTGCTGGATACAAATCAAGAAGGTATTTATTTCATCAGTCTGGCATAGTTTCCAGTATTAGTTTACTGGTCAAGTAGTAACAAGATTTGGCAGCAAGTCATATACAGATTTGATTATTTTATAAATATAATTAGCAAGGTCACCGGATTCAAATCACAGCATTTAATTATTCATGGAGAATAGGAATAGGTGATGTTTCGGGTCAGAATCTTTCTTCAGACCCGATCCGAAATGTCACCTATTCCTTTTCTCCAGAGATGCTGCCTGACCCACTGAGTTATTCCAGTATGTTGTGTCTATCTTTGGTGTAAACCAACATCTCCAGTTCCTTCCTAAACAGATATTTCATATTTGTCACTGGTCTGTAATGGTGCAACACTTTCAAGATATTATGTATTGAATATACATACATTCATACAAGATGAGACTTTTAGTTATATATATACTAGACCAAGTGGGACCCATTGGGCCCCGTTCCCCCAAAGCAATATTCCACCACTCACCCGTTCCCCCAACGCAACCCGTTCCACCAATGCAATATTCCACCACTCACCCATAGCCCCCAACTGCACAGGCAAGGCTCATTTCCCCTCATCCCCCCACACTCCCTCCCCCTCCTCTTCACCCTCCCTCTTCTCTCCCCTCTCCTCCTCCCCTCCATCCCACAAGGATGAGAGGGAATTTTATTGAAACATATGATTATTAAGGATTTGGACAGGCTAGACATGGTAAACATGTTCCTGATGTTGGGGGAGTCCAGAACCAGGGGCCATAGTTTAAGAATAAGGGGTAAGCCATTTAGAACGGAGATAAGGAAAAACTTTATCTCGCTCACCTCTCCCTTCCCTCACCTCTCCCCTACCCTCAGTCTCTCTCCATCCCTCCATAACCCCTCTCCCCCTATCCCCCCCACTAAACATAATGTTAGAATAACATTTCGCCTCATCCCCTCCCTAACTCCCTCCCTCCCCTTACAACATTGTAACAAATCTCTCATTGCACAGGGTGGAACACTGTTGAAGGGCAGTTTATGTAAATGAGATCCCATTGTGACATCATACGCTGCTGACTGCTGGTGGAACACTGCTGAGGGGCAGTTTCTCAAACTGGAATTTGTAAAGCTAAAATGCGAATAAAAAGTAAAATGTAACATCATTCTGAACAAAACTTGATAAAAAAACACAGCACATGACAATTGTGAGTAAGATGGTCCAAAAATTGTAGCGTTTTGGCGTATTCCGGGAGCACTTGGGCACACACGCACGCAGACAGACAGAATCACAATCAAAATGAGAGTTTTACTAATATATACTGGACCAAGTGGGACCCGTTGGGCATCGTTCCCCCAATGCAATATTCCACCACTCATCCGTTCCACCAACACAACCCATTTCCACCACTCACCCATTCCCTCAATGCAACCCGTTCCCCCAACACAATATTCCACCACTCACCCATGGCCCCAACTGCACAGATGCGGCTGATGTTTATAAAGTTTAAAATTTTTAAATGAAACCTCACTTTGGGGGCGGCGGCGGTGCTCCACAGGGCCAATCAATCGTCCCCACGTGGGGGGGGGGCAGCATCGGCGCTGACCTCCCCTTCATCCCACAACCTCAAGGAAAGTTCTGCAAATGAAACCTCTCCCCTAGTCCAGCCTCCCCACAATGAAAACCCCCACATGGACGTCTTCCCCATCCCACCATCCCCCCCCCCCCCATAGTGGGTTTTCATTGTGGGGGGGGGGGGGGGGTGTGGCGGCGGCGGCGCTGACCTCCACCCCATCCCCCATCCCCCCCCCCCCACCCCCCACAAGGAAAGTTCTGGAAATGAAACCTCCCCGCTATTATACCCCCCCCCCCCCCCCCCCCCCCCCCCCCCCCCCCCCACAAAACCCTCACCCACCATACCACCCCTCCACAAGGAAATGAAACATTTCCCCTATTCCAACCCCTCCCCACAATGACAACCCCCATGTGGACGTCTTCCCCATCCCACCCCCACAAGGAAAATTCTGGAATTAATTTTTATAATGGAAAGCTCTCCCCAAAAATCTGATTTAAATGGATTTTTTTTTTAAATCTCACTCCCTCCTTATTCCTCTTGAGGTGGAAGTTGCTGGTCCCATTGTAATGCCATTGTGGGCTGGAAGACTGTTCATGGGCAGGTCCCATTGTGAAGTCATAGCTCAAACTGCCATAGCTGAATCTTACTCAAACTGGATTTTGGAAACTTAAAAATGTGATAACCTGTAAAATATAACCAATCTGAATGAAACTTGTTGAAAACACACGACAGGACAATTATGAGTAAGGTGGTGCAAAAAGCTTTAGCGCCATCGTGTACCGTTTCGGCGTCATTTCAGGATCTCACATGCACTCATGCAGACATCCAAACAAGATGAGAGTTTTAGTAACATATAGATAGATAGACTAGACCAAGTGGGATCCTTTGGGTCCCTGTCACACCGGAGGGCTGGTCCCCAAACGCAATATTCCACCACTCACCCATAGCCCCCAACTGCACAGGCGTGGCTGACGGATTCCCGTTGAGACGCCAGAGATTCCCGTTGTGACACGAGTCATGGCAACCCTCCCGAACTGTGTCTAACCATCCCTCTTCCTACCCCAATCCTCCTCAATTCCCCCTCATCCCCCAGCACTCTCTCCCCCTCCTCTTGACCCTCCCTCTTATTTCCCCTCTCCTCCCCTCCCTCCATCACCTCTCCCCCCCCCCCCCCCTCTCCTTTCCCCTACCCTCAGACACTCCCTACCCTCAGTCACCCTCCCTCCCTCCATAACCCCTCTCCCCTCCCTACCCCTCTGACCCATTGGGCCCGTTCCCCCAACGCAATATTCCACCACTCACTTATAGGCCCCAACTGCGCAGGCGCGGCTCATTTCCCCTCTTCCCCAATACTCACTCCCTTTCCGCTTCACTCTCCCTCTTCTCTCCCCCCCACTCCTTTTCCCTACCGTCAGTCACTCCCTACCCTCCTTCCATAACCCCTCTCCCCTCCATAACCCCCTTGACATCATTGTCAGGTGGAAGCTGCTGTTTGTTTTAATGTAAATGAGATCTCATTGTGATGTAATTGTAGGGTGGAGCACTGCTGATTGGCAGTTTAACTAAATGAGATCCCATTGTGATGTCATACCCTGCTAACTGCTACTGCTAGTTCGAGTGAATTTTCTAAACGTGGGGTTTTGTAAAGTTTAAAATGTAAATAACTTGCAAAATATAACATTAATCTGAACGAAACTTGATTAAAAAAAAACACACCACAGGACAATTGTGAGTAAGGTTGTCCAAAAATTGTAGCGCTATTGTGTACCACTTTGGCGGGAGTACATGGACACTCACCCACACAGATGCACAGAATCACAAAGAAGATGAGTGTTTTACTTATATACTAGACCAAGTGGGACCCATTGGGGGGGGGCTCATACGGGAGGGCTAATCTCCGAATGCAATATTCAACCACTCACCCATAGCTCCCAATTGCTCAGGCGCGGCTGAGGGGTTCCCGTTGTGACATAGAAGATGGAGGCATTACTGTACAAGCTAGATTCCACCACTCACCCGTTCCCCCAATGCAAGCCGTACCCCCAATGCAATATTGCACCACTCACGCATAGCTCCCAACAGCTTAGGCGCGGCTCATTTTTCCTCATCCCCCAGCACTCCCTCCTCTTCACCCCCCTCTTCAATCCCCAGGGAGGGAGGGGGTGTAGAGAGGGAGGGGGATAGAGAGGGAGGGGGATGGAGGTAGAGAGGGAGAAGGAGGGGGATAGAGAGGAAGAGGGAGGGAGTAGGGGGGAGAGGGAGGGAGAGAGGGGGGGGAGGGGGGTTGAGAGGGGAGGCACAGAGAGGGTGGGGGATAGAGAGAGGGAAGGGGGGGGGATAGAGGAAGAGAGGGAGAGGTGTAGAGGATGAGGGTAGAGAGGAGAGGGAGGGGAGATTTGGGGGAAGGGAGGGTAGAGTGGGGAGGTAGGGGATAGAGAGGGAGGGGGAAAAGGGGGAGGGTTGGCACAGAGAGGAGGGAGAGAGAGGGGGGGGTAGGGGGGGAGGGTGGGTAGAGAGAGAGGGGGGTGAGAGGAGTAGAGCAGGAGGAGAGGGGGGGTAGAGAGGGAGAGGTTGGGGGAGGGGGGTAGAAGGGAGAGGCCGGAGGGGGGGAGAGGGAGGGGGGGGGTCGGGGGGGGGGGGGGTCGGGAGGGAGGGGGGGGGAGGGACAGGGGGAGAGAGGGACGGGGTGGAGATGGAGGGGGAGGGTGAAGGAGGGAGAAGGAGGGGGTAGAGAAGGAGGGGATAGAGTGTGTGGGAGGGAGTGTAGAGAGGGAGAGGGAGGGAGTGGCCGCTCGATGGAGAGGGTGGGAGAATAGATAGAGAGGGGTCAACTGCCCCCCCCCCCCACAACCACCCCATAGAGAGGCTCATCCTCCTGCCATACCCTGCCCCTGGACCCACCCAGGTCGTAGAGCAGTGCCAGGGCCTGGAACTCAGCCTGGTTCTCGTACTCAGCCCGGCCCTGACTTGGTTCCAGTGGTGGGGGGTTTTTCGGCCCCTGGCTCGCCTCTCACTCCAGCTGGAGCACCAGGCTCGGCTCCAGCCAGGGCCCGTGGCACCACCCTCGCCACCAGGTGTCAGGTGTCGGCAGCAGTCGCCCCTCCCTCCCGGCGTGTCCCATCCTGCCTGGCGAGCGCATTGTGACGTCACTCGTGTGCGTTAGAGTGCCCCATCCTCCCCGATTGACCCGTCCTGCCTTGCGAGTCCATTGTGACATCACTCGGGGGGTTTTCGGAAATGGGTGAGTTTTCTGGGGGTTTTTTACTTTAAATTATTAAAAGTGTGGAAATATAGGTGGGAATGTGACGGGGTGATGTTTATCGGCTCGACGAGAAAACTGTGAGTAGAATGTGTGAAAATGGGAAGGCTATGGCCTAGCGTTTGGAAGAAAATAGGAAAATAGAAATTGGCGCACACACACATACAGCCACAAACAAGTCGAAGAGTTTCAGTAATAGTATAGATTGATAGATAATTTAGATTATTCAGTGAATACATTGATTCGAATTTTAAGCACTTCCAGCAAGGTTAACAACTATTGACCAACCTAGTATCTCCTGAGACACTCCTGCAGAGCCCTTTGATAGATTTTGCATCAGCAAACATGAAGTAGTATTAACATGCATCACACATGGTGAATTATTCTCTGCCATTTTGCTACTAGTATTTTTTCCAATTACATCTTCCTTTCTCATTAAAAAAATAGTTATTTTTCATTGTTAGAAGTGAACTAACTTTCATCTTGATCACATGAATCAGAATTAAATCCTTATTTATCTGATCTAGATTTAAGAAAATAAAAATACCTTTCTTCACAGAAAATGTTTAGACTACTGCCTCTCAACTCTCATCAACAATATTACCTGTCATTCATACAACATTACATCAGGGCTGCCAACATTGGGTGAGAGTTGAGAGTGAGAAATTGCGAGGGAGCGTAGCGACCGATGGGGGGGGGGGGGGGTGGGGGTGTGGGGTGGGTTGTTCCCCCTCCAATAGTAGGCTCCGGAGGCGGCACCAACGCCCCCACTCACCCGGTCCGCTCCTGGCTCCGGGCCGGGGTTAAAACTCCATGGGGTGTGGACAGAGCGCTCGACGGACATAGAGTCGCCGGAGGTGAGGGTGGGAGGTGTGTGCCGTGCCTCAGGGGGGAAGGGGGAGGGGGGTTGGTGTTGGGACCACCGCCGCCATGTCTCACCTATCACACCATCTGCATGGGAGAAATTAAACTACTTTTTTTCCCCCAAAATCATCCCACAGGCCAGTAGTTTGATAGCCCTGCTTTAAACAAATCCCCTCTAGTGCTTGAATCACATATCCTGGGAAAAAGACTATGCATGCACCTGATATTCCCCTCATGGTTTTTACTCACCTCTAAAACAATTTTTGCTTTATTTTGAACTTTCAGCACCCGCAGATATTTGAGCGTGAGAAATTTTGTGATCAGCGTGAGAGCATGAGAAATTTGTGAAATGCGTGAGAGTTGGCAGTCCTGCTAATAATGCAAACATTTTATGCAAGTTCCAATTGTTTGGACAAAAATCACTTATTACTGCTTTATAACAGTTAAGTTACTTTAAGACCATTTCAGAAATGATGGCACTCAACAAACAATCAACTAACAAATTAAAGCAAACTAAAAATAAATAACATGTTCCCTTTCCTGACTCGACCTCATAAGTACTTTAACGCTGTTAAATTAAAGGGATATTAATCTCAAGAATCAAAATGGGGAAAGTGGGGGCAATTTTGCTTAAATGGTCATTCTAAGCCCATTCAGATCTTCATAGTGAGTTATTCAACATGTACGTGCAGGCCCAATTTGTCCATAATGATCAAGTTGGCATTCTGCGTGCCCAGGGACTGGCTGCAGTTCTCAGGTCAGCTCACCCTGCCCCAACCCTGCGAAAACAAATTGAAACAAAACGTGGTTTTTCGGGTTACGGGCCGGATTCAGCCCGTGTGCCCTAGGTTGCCAAACCCTGTCCTAGATGTTTGGCCTCATTGTGGTCCTTCCCATGTTTTACAACCGATTCACCTGGTTAGTTTTATGTCCGGATGCTTCATGTTGTCGGCGGCTGCACATCCAACCAAGAAAGAAGAGAAGAGAAGAGATGCGACGTCACTCACAGCCGCCAACTGACGCACTTCCCCAGACCGCACAGATCGTTGTGATATGGCACAAAAACCAAACTGTGCAGGGACTGAAGACAGCGAGAGAATTCTGTCATCAGCATGAGAATTGGCTGAAAGCGTGAGAGTTGGCAGCCCTGTCTAAGGCCAGGATGTGACAACAGACACACAGGGGGACACATACACAAAGGAAGACCCACACACACACACACAGGTAGACAGACAGACACACACACACACACACACACACACAGGGAGACAGACACACACACACAGGGAGACAGACAGACACACACACACAGGGATACACACACACACACACACACACACACAGGGACACACACACACATACACGCACACACACAGGGAGACAGACACACACACACACAGAGACACGCACACACACACACACACACACACACACAGGGAGACAGACACACACACACAGGGAGACAGACAGACACACACACACACACGCGCACACACACACACAGGGAGACACACACAGGGAAACAGATAACACACACCTTTCCTTCCCCCCCTCCAGCCTTCCCCTCCCTCCCTCTTTCCTCCCCTTCCTCTCTCCTCCCTCTTTCCTCCCCCCCATCCCTCCCTCTTTTTCCTCACGCTTCCTCTTTCTCCCCTTTCTCCTTCCCTTCCTTCATCCCCTTTTTACATTCCCTCCCCCTGTCACTCTTTGCCTCCATCCCTCCCTCTTTTTCTTTCTCTCTCTCTCTCTCTCTCTTTCTCCCCTCCCTCTCTTTCCCGGGCCACCCAATGGGGAGTCTGGCGGGCACAGTGTAGCGTGGATTGGCGGCGCTGGCGCTGCCGTGTGAGTTGAAGGGCAGGAGGAGGGAGGGAGGGAGCGAGGTTGCCGCAGCAGCCGGAAGCGCAGCGCTTGCAGACGGCGCACAAAAGCGCTGACACCCGCTGCCCGGGACCGACGCGCTTCCCCAATCCGTGATCGCTGTCAAAGAGACAAACTGTGCAGCAAAGATCCTATAGATCCGCTATAGGATCTTTGCTGTGCAGGGACTGAAGACAGCGTGAGAATTCTGTCTTCAGCGTGAGGGCGTGAGAATTGGCTGAAATGCGCGAGTGTCATGCTCAAAGCGTGAGAGTTGGCAGCCCTGCATTACATTATAGAAGCAGCAGCATACTATTGTAGTTATCAATGTGACTCACAGCTCAGAAATAGGTCCTTCAGTCCACTCAGCCACTATTAAGCACCCATCTAGAATAATCCTATTTTATTCTCTCCACAATCCCATTAAATTCCCCCAGATTCCAACCCTCACCGAGACACTCTGAACAATTTACAGGAGCCAATGAAGTTTCACACTACACACTACCCCACTGTGTCTCAGAGCCAGACCTGGTGTTACAATCCCACTGCTGCTGCTCAACCCTGATAGGTCATTCCCCTCATCAATATCCAAAGTGGTACAGCTGTTTTGTAGGGGAATGGTCGCGTGGAATTCCTAAACTCTTTTCCTACTCTCTTTCCTGGTGCTCACCCAGCTATTCTCTGTCTGCACCTTAGATATCAAGCATGCTGGCAATCCATTACAAATACAGCAAAGTTAATTTACTCAGAAGTGTAAAATAATTTACTTTCCCTTTTGCTTCTTAATGGTCTAGATTCAATGGGGTCTCATATTGTCCAAAAGCCTTGATCGGGCCTGGGAAAACCAATATTTCTTCACATAAAGTCCACATTGAGCGCAGTGACAGATGTGGCACGTAGAACTACAGATGCCCAAAACATCAAACAGCTGAGCGCCAAAAGTTCAATTGGAACTGCTAGCAAAACTCAGTAAGATATTGCCTGGCACTAATTGATCAGCCATTGCTGACAGCAAAATCCAATGTAAATATTACTTCAGTAATATTTACTCATTATAGGTAGTATAGCAGACTACCAATGTTAAAGAATGACCAAATAAACACTTCAATTATAATGAACTTCTCCATAGCTTTGACACCTGAATACAATGTGCTTCTAGGTAATTGATAAATGCATGCATAAAGTATTAATTAGGATTAACACTTCATATGAAGCTACATGTTTACACAGTAAATATTTCATTCCAGATCCAGTAATGGTTGAAAACAGACTCCTTTGGGTATCCCTTGGGCTTTGAATCCTTCAATGATCACATTACCCTCCTTACAACTCATGCAAACATCGACTCTTTTTTGGAAGCAGCGCAATTTACAAACTGAAAAATAACAGGCACATGGTTTTCATTTGTTGACAGAATCATTTTCAGACCAGCATTTTTTAAAGGAAGCCTTAAAGAGGCGAAGGTAGGTATGAAGGTAGATAAAAATGCTGGAGAAACTCAGCGGGTGAGGCAGCATCTATGGAGCGAAGGAAAAGGTGGCGTTTTGGGTCGAGACCCTTCTTCAGACTGATGGTGGGGGCGGGAAGAAGAAGAGACGGAAACGGAGACGGTGTCTGTGCGAGAGCTGGGAATGGGAGGGGAAACAGGGAGAAAGCAAGGATTACCTGAAATTGTAGAAGTCAATGTTCATACCGATGGGGTGTAAACTACCCAAGCAAAATATGAGGTGCTGCTCCTTCCAATTTACGGTGGGAATCACTCTGGCCATGGAGGAGGCCCTGGCCAGAAAGCGCTGATTGTCTGAAGAAGGGTTTTGGCCCAAAACATTGCCTATTTCCTTCGCTCCATAGATGCTGCTGCACCCGCTGAGTTTCTCCAGCACTTTTGTCTACCAGGCCAGAAAGGTTGGATTCGGAATGGGAGGGAGAGTTGAAGAGGGGTTAGAATAAAGGGTGCAAGGTAAAGTACAAGATCAATAGGAAGACTGCCTTGAAGCAGTTTACCAATAGAAGGAGTGTGCTGTGAAGTACACAGGTGTGTTCCCCTGTGTATCCTCTCTCCCATCACGGATGGGGCACGTTGGTCGGCATGGGCATATTTGGGCTAGTTAACAGGCATTATAGGAACCGATATGTAGGGAGATTGCAGAGCTAAAAGAAAAATAGGATTGCTAAAGTATGAGATGTAAACCGCTCTAATATGGGCTCTAAAGGCTTAGATTGGCTGGAATTTATTGAGCGTGTTCAGGAAATTTTCCTCAGACAATATAGAGATGATGCTACCAGGGTGAGGGCAAAGCTTGAGCTACTCTTGGTAAATACGGCAGGGCCAGTGACTGAAGTGTCAGTGGGCGAACCCTTTGGAACCAGTGATCATAGATGTATTAGATTTTAAATAATTATTATGGAAAATGAGAGAACTGGGCCACCAAGTTGTAAATTGGGGCAAGGCAAATTTTGAAAGAATTAGATAGGAACTTACAAATAAAGATATTTGCGAGCAAAGAGACATCTGGAAATTGGGAAGGTTTTAAAACTCAGATACGAGAGTTCAAGGTCTGCATGTTCCTGTTAAAGTGAACAGTCAAAAGATTTAGCTTAGTTTTAGTTTAGAAGATTCAGCATGGAAGCGAGCTCACCAAGTCCATGCTAACCATCGATCACCTGTACACTAGTTCTATGTTCTCCCACTTTCGCTTCCAACACACACGAGGCAATTTACAGGAGCCAATTAACCTATCCTACATGTCTTTGGAGTGTGGGAGGAAAGCAGAGCACGTAGAAAAAACCTTCATGGTCATGTGGAGAGCGTACAGACTCTGCACAGACAACACAAGATCGAATCGGGGTCTGGTACTGTGAAGCAGCAACTCTACTGCTATGCCACTGTGTTGGCCTTAGTTATAGTGAGGCTCTGATAGTGAGGCTCTCGTCAGAAAAAAATGAGGCATGGGTCTTGTACAAGGTGCTGGGATCAAGTGACTCCTTATGTGTGCATGGATACAGGAGTACACTAAAGAAGGAAATTGTAGATGGTTTATGCATGCAACCTATAATGTAGCTACCTCAATACCACTAATCACGCCTTAGTTATCCCAGTATAATTGTGATATCTTCCCTTTGCTCCTCCCCTGGTTCCAGTACGCCTGAAGACTAGATGCAGTTAGTACTGGGACGTGCCTTACATGTGCCTTTATTAAATACTCAGTAAAGTTACAAGTGTGACAGACTTGACTTCTTTACATGGTGTCGGCAAGTTAAACGCGCGCCTCCTGTTCATCGGGTTTATTTGCTCCTAGTTTTACCAGTGTTTAAATCTCCTCCACGCCATGGCATTCTCGTGCCGCAAGCCCTCGCCCCTTGTCTTTGATGCTGACATTGCGGAGCGAAGGGCTACTTCTGTGCTGGACTACAACCACTTCATCAATATCGTGCACCGGAATGACCCTGATGCGGTCAAAGCCTCAATCCTGCTGAACCTTGCTGGTCCTGATGCTATGAGGCGAGCTCAGACTTATCAGCAAGCTGCGCAGACACTTTGCTACCTTCGGGTCCCCGGTCCGCTTACAGACCGACAACGGCCGTCAGTTCACCAGCGCGGAATTTCAGGCTTTCACTGTCAAGTGGAACTTCCACCACTATACCAGCAGCCCTGAGTACCCGCAGAGCAACGGACTGGCCGAGCGAGCTGTCCACAGTGCAAAGAATTTACTCGAGCAGTCTCGTCTCTCCAATTGTGATTTTTACCTGGGTCTACTCAACCTCCGCAACATCTCTCGAGACCCTACCATGCGATCCTCTGCCCAGCGCCTGATGTCCCGCGTGCTTCGCCCACCGATGCCGATCGCACAACAATCCCTGATACCCAAGGTCCTCGAGCCTGCCGCCGTCCAGCAACGGATCGATCACAAACATGAGGTACAGCGCCGCTCTCACGACAAGTCCTGCCGCCCGCTCTCACCACTGCTGCCTGGCCAGGTCGTCCGCATGCAGACAGCTACCGGATACTCCCGACTCGCGACCGTTGTTGGTGTGGACGACTCCCCCCGAGATCTTACCTGGTGGACTTTGATGGAGCTGTCTACCGTCGGAACCGTCAGCACCTGTTGGCCGTTAACGAGCCGCAGCCTCCTCCTGCGGCTCCTTACGCTCCTCCGTTGCGCTTCCAGCCTGCTATTACTAATTACCCTGCTGCTCCCTGCATGCTCCAGTCCATTCGCTTGCCGCACTCTCCTCCTTCTGCACTTCCTGGTTTCGGGCGGATGATTTCCTCCCCTGCTCGTTCTCCTTCTCCTCCTCCTGGATCCCCCGTGCCGGTTGGGTCCCCTCCCGCATTCCCGGTTGGGTCTCCTCCTGCTTTCTCCTTCCCGCCTGCTACCACTCCGCCTCCTCTTCTATCTGGTGGGGAGGGTGATGGTGCTATACGCACACGCTCGGGTCGGGTTGTCAAGCCTCATGTCCGCTACGGTGATTTTGCCTAAATTTGCATGTGTTGTATAAACACACTGCCACTGTTCTAACTTCATTTTTAGATTTCTAAGGGAAAGGATGTAGATGGTTTATGCATGCAACCTATAATGTAGCTACCTCAATACCACTAACCACGCCTTAGTTATCCCAGTATAATTGTGATATCTTCCCCTTGCTCCTCCCCTGGTTCCAGTACGCCTGAAGACTATATGCAGTCAGGACTGGGACGTGCCTTACATGTGCCTTTATTAAATACTCAGTAAAGTTACAAGTGTGACAGACTTGACTTCTTTACAGAAATCAAGAGGGCAAAAAGAGGACATGAGGTAGCATTGGCAGAGAAGATTAAGGAGAATCAGAGAAATTAGAAGGACAAGGCCTGAAGAGGGATAGTCATCATGGTTTTGTACCTGGGAGGTTGTATCTCACAAATCGGATTCAGTTTTTTGAAGATGTGACCAAAAAGGTTGATGATGACAGAGCTGCAGACATTGTATAAATGGATTTCAGTAAGGCATTCAACAAGGTTCCGCATGGATGGCTGCTCTGGAAGGTTAGATCGCATGGGATCCAAGGAGAGCTAGCTGAATGGATAGAAAATTGGGAGGCAGCAGAGGATGATGGTGGAAGGTTGCTTTTCATACTGGAGGCCTGTGAATAGTGGTGTGCCTCTGGGTTCAGTGCTGGGCCAATTGTTGTTTGTCATCTATATCAAAGGGATCAATGAAAAAGCGTTCACGTCGAGGCCCTGTTTCCACCAATCTTTCCACCACCATGCACAAGCAGCACAAGAAGTGACAAGACGGACACCATTGTATGCAGATGCCGAGAAGTGTGATCAGCTCTGGCTGAACAACTTCTAATCTTGTGTGCGGACTCGATAAGAAGATCTGTATCAATGATCTTGATGGGAATGTACATGGCAAGATTAGCTGCTTTGGGATGTCAGGTCATGTCACTTTTAGTTTAGTTTAAAGATACAACACGGAACAGGTCTTTCAGCCCATCGGGTCTGTGCCGACCAACGATTCCCGTACACTAACACTATCCGACAAACACTAGGGACAATTTACAATTTTACCAAGCCAATTAGCCTACAAACCTATGTGTCTTTGGAGTGTGGGAGGAAACCAGAGATCCTGGTGAAAACCCTCGCATGTCATGGGGAGAACATATAGATTCCGTACGGACAGCACCCGGTCAGGATCGAACCCGGGTTTATGGCGCAGTAAGGCAGCAACCACTGTGCCACCAAGCTACTTGCTGTAGTATTCCCTGCCTCTTGCACAAAAGTAATCAGAAAAAAACTGAAAAGGATGCAGTATGTACTAAAATAGATTTCAAAGCAGGTACATTAACTTCCAATACAACCTAGTAAAGATGTATCAAAATAATCAGCAAACTATTTCTCAAAGCTAGCATCGTTTCTTTTCCAATTTGAGAACTTCATATTTGACATTGTACAAAAAAATTGATCCATTTAGAAAAAATGTGTATACATGAGAAAACCTCCAATAAATTGTCCTCAGCAGAATTATTCTATTCTACAAAATTGTTAGACACTACCCAATTGGGCCCGTAAGCCTGTTACTGCATTGCATAATGTAAACCCATAATAGGCACAATAAGCTGGAGCAACTCAACGGGACAGGCAGCATCTCTGGATAGAAGGAATGGGTGACATTTCAGGTCGAGACCCTTCTTCAGACTGGAAGTCTGGAAGTAAACCCATGGAAGTATCTGAGCCCAGCATCCACAGAGGTTTCAGTTTCTATCTGTTTCAGAAAGTCAGTAATCCTCAGATCCAGTGCCTTTTGCAGTAAACACGCTCCTCTGCCTGCAAAGCACAGATTCACAAATTAACAGATGAACCTCAATAGCTTGTGAAGGCATGAAGCAGTCTGGCACAGAAATCTGGCATTACAGCATTATTGTGTCAAATGTGTTACTGAGAGTAACATATATACTGTGATTTTGCTCAGAAGTACAGTATTTGCAAACAAAATAGTAATTGCCATCAGTGACCCACCACAGGGTGTGCCTGAGGTCATGGCAGATCTCAGTTCACAAGGACATGTGAGGCTGATCTCAAACATCAGTAACTTGGACTGTGCTCAACGAGTGTGGAGTTAAGCTCGGGAATCTGAGAACAACAGGACAGTGAGTCCAACATCTGTGGTCGGTAAGTTTTAGTTTTGAGATCTGTCCTCTCCAGCCCTTTCTGAGAGGATTCTGAGGGATAGGATGTATATGCATTCAGATACACAGGAAAGATTAGGGATAATCAGCATGGGAGATCATCTCTCACGAATTTGATTTAGCTTTATGAAAAACTAATCAGAAAAAGTTGACGATGCCAAAGCCACAGACGTTTTCTAAATGGACTTCAGCGAAGCCTTTGATAAGGTTCCACACTGTAGGCTGCTCTGAAAGGTTAGATCTCTTATGAAATATAGGGAGAGACAGCTGCCAGGATAGAGAAGATAGACACAAAAGCTGGAGTAACTCAGCGGGACAGGCAGCATCTCTGGAGAGAAGGAATGGGAGACGTTTCGGGTTGAGACCCTTCTAGCCAGGATAGCGAACTGGCTTCATAGAATTGGAGCTCAGGAACAACGAACCACAATGCTTTATGTAATTCATCTTGTGCACACATTAACTGGAATTGAGAATTACATAGATTTACATCCAGCACGGCTACAGGCTATTCCGCCAGCATGTCCACACCAATTTGTGGAGCTCACGGGAGAAATTGATAATTTGGGTAGTGAAAGCATGGACTGTTATTTGGGTCGGCTAAAGGGAAGGAATGGGCTCGAGGACAGATCTAAAAACAAAGCAGATTTAGGAATTACCGGTAGGTAGATGTGTGGATAATGTCAAGGTGATTATTAACCAACTTCAGCTAACAGCCAAAATGTTTAATTAGCTCCAGGCGAAATGGAAAACAAAAAAGCTGCCTTTGGATTACTTAAATTTAGACTGGAGGAATGTACAAGTCAACATACCTTGGAGTCAGTAAGAAAGATATTAACATTTTCAGAATCCATGAGAGAGACAGAGAAGAGCTTCCCTGTGGCAGCAAACCCCATTTTTGAGAATATTGTCAAAAGGGAGGGTGTAAGTGCGAAAGGTGTTTTCTGGAAGAGACTGTGCTAAAAATAATAATGACGATATATATCATCTTTGACATAACAAAATATCTCAAGGCATTTCACTGATGCACTAACAGATAAAATGTGGCTCTGAACCAAAAGGGATAGATTTAAGGAGCCCCTGAAAAAAGAAAGAAGAGATAGATAGACACTGAGAGGAATTCTGGAGCTCAGGACCTTTGCAGCTATAGGCGCTAAAAGGTAAAGGAGAATATCAAGGTCAGATTTAAAGGATCACAGGTAACCTGAAGCATTGCACAGCTCACATAGACAGAAATTAACATTATTTCTAAACAAAAAGAGAGGAGTTGTTGCCTATCAATGCAGGTTGACAGCCACAGAATGAATTGTGTTGGGGTTGGTGTGAAAGGTGACAAGGTGAGGCGGTAAACAGTACATAATGCAAGGCAGCGTAGGCAGCAGTGTTTTGGAGGTCATAAGACACACCAGCCAGGAGTGTGTGGATTAAACAAATGTAGTGACAGATAAACCCTATGCTTGTCTGGTATGGTCACATAACCTCGCAGGATAAGATTCGGCTGGAGAGAATAGTGCGCCGAGCTTCTAAGATCATCAGTTGCAGCAGACTTCCCTCAGTGACATCACTTTACTCAACAAGACTCACCAGAAAGGCCAAAAAAATCATAGCAGATCACTTTCACCCGGCACATTACCTCTTTAATCTCCTCCCATCAGGAAGGAGATATAGAAGCATTAAAAGTAAAACATCTCGCTTCAGAGACAGCACCTACCTCCCAGCCATCAGATATTTGAATTTGCACTAATCACTTTGCACTTTCTTTTGCACTTGCACTTACGCTTAATATGACGCTGCTGGGTACTGTCCTTCCTGTATATATTGTCCTTCGTACGGTATTGTCTGTATTATCTATTGTGGTGTATGTGGTGGTTGTATTGTACTGTATTGTATCTGTCTGAGAGCGAACCAAGACACATTCCTATCAACTTGTTGACATGGCAATAAATTTCTTGAATCTTGAACTGTGGGAGAAGCAGTGTCCGGCAATGCAACAGGACGCTGAAACTGACAATCTTAACAATAATGCAGATCTTTTTAAATCATCGCAGGCTAAAATTCAGTACAATTTTCAGTTTCATATAGTGGTTAAGGAGAAGGATGAAGCCAGGTGGAAGAATATTTATGAAGTTAACTGAATCTCCCCCGTATTTACTCCACAGACAGTAGGGTCAATGGTTGTTTTAGTTTTAACGAGAAGGATGATAACAGTCACAGGAAGAGAGAGTCAATCTGATACAGCATGAAAACAGGGCTTTCGGCCCAACCTATTCATGCTAACCTAGAAACCCATCTAAGCTAGTCCCATTTACCTATGTTTCAACCACATCACTCTAAACTTTTCCTATCCAAGTATATGTCCTATATGCCTTCAATAGAGCACATGAATGAGAAGTATATACGGCAGCAGAATTACTATGACGTCAATTAACATGGAAAACAGGAAGGTATGATGGTTAGTCTGAAGTCTACTGGGAAGAATAAGTAAGGAACATAGGAATAATAAGTAGATTTCAGAGGGGGGGAGGGGGGGGGAAGTTTTAAAATGGCATATGGAGAAACAAAGAAGAAATTAGACAAAGCTGGAATTGGTAATGAAGCTTGAGAGAACATTGGAAATTTGGCCTAGTATCCTCAGGGAAGGTGGGAAGGAAGCAAGGCACTGAGCTGACTAGATGCTCTTGACCTAGATGGTGAAGTTCACAAGTTCCTCACGTGGAGAGTTGGCTGTTAGAGTGAATGAAATTTAGGGGCAGGCTTTATGTAGACGATCAGGGCAGAGAAAAAAAACTCAGAGGTTATTTTTGATCCTGCAATATTTGTACAGTGGAGACCAAGCCCTTATAATGTTTTGTAAGCTCCATCCAGATCTGGCAATGAATAGTTAAACTGTTTGTTCACAATATTCATCTAAACTTGTGTCCCTTGCACTTCAGAAAGTATAAATGCGGGCTATTTTCAGAAGAGTCGTGCTGCAATGAGAAAGAGAAATTGAATTGTAAGATATGGAACAGCCAGGAAGTATTTATGATGAAGGCATCATCAAGCCCCAGCCAGATTACATCTAGACCAGATTCCTCCACAATGGGTTAATTGCTGGTAATGGCCTTATTCAGAAGTGCATGGTCAACCTGGATAGTGATATGTCAATTTTATCCAGTGGTACGACAAAATAAGGTAGAATGTGCTTGAAGCAGCAACAAACATTTGCCCAATTATCATGTGGACACAAAGCGTAGAATTAGGATGTGGACACAAAGCCTATAGTGCAGGTAGGGCTGAGTATCATGAACGGTACCAATGGAGACATGTCCATGGCATTTAAGACACAGGCAGTGTGAGGTATCAGTTGCTGGGCACAAAATAAAAAAGCAGGTGAACACTAGAAATTACTGAAAGATCAAGAAGCAGCAGGAAAATTAATTGCGTAACTCTTTAATAACCAGCTTTAGACTTTAGAAATAGAGTGTGGAAACGGGTCATGTGTCAATAGTCAATTTTTAGTCAATAGTCAATTTTATTCATCACATACACCTGAGAAGGTGCAGTGAAATGAATTTGCCAGCAGCGGTACAATTGAAAAAGAAGACACGACACACAATAAGATTTAACACACTTCGGCCCACTGAGCCCATGGCAACCAGTGATCACCCCCAGGCACTAAGACCATCCTACACACATTAGAGATTATTTACAATTTTACCGAAGCCAATTAACTAATAAATTTGTATATCTTTGGAGTGTGGGAGGAATCCGGAGCACCCGGAGGAAACGCATGTGGTCACAGAGAGAACATACTAACTCCATAATGAACCTGGGTCTCTGGAGCTGTGAACATACAGCACAGGAACAGGCCCTTTGAACCTCAGGCCCTTTATCTCCAATAAAGATCAATTTCTATCAATTTGAACACTTATCTAACATCCAAGTGTCACCCTCATTCTCTTGGCACTGCTGCAGGAATCACACTCTTGACTCACAACTGGCACACACTGCTAGACAGCTGGTTGCATAGCTGTACCCAGTCTCATTGCTGGCCCTTTGACACACACAATCCGATTTGCTATAGGCTGAGCAGGCTTGGACTTTATTCCTTGGAATGCAGGAGGATGAGGGATGATCTTATAGAGGTTTATAAGATCATGAGAGGAATAGATAGGGTAGATGCACACTTTAGCCCAGAGTAGCGGAATCAAGAACCAGAGGGCATAGGTTTAAAGAGAGGAGGGAAAGATTTTCTAGGGACTTGAGGGATAACTTTTTCACACAAAGGGTGGTGGGTGTATGGAACAAGCTTCTACCAGAAGAGGTGGTTGAGGCAGGTACTATCATATTGTTTAAGGGACATTTGGACAGATGCATGGATAGGATGTGTTTAAAGGGCCATGGGCCAAGCATAGGCAGGTGGAACTAGTAAAGATAGCACATGTTGGTTGGTATGGGCAAGTTGAGCCAGAGGGCCTGTTTCCACTCTGTATGACGCTATCTAGATGGAATGCTGAAGGCTTACAGCATGCTTGCCTTCATCGGCCGATGCATTCAATACAAGAGTTTGGACATCTGTTATAGTTGTACAAACATTGGTGTGGCAACATTGTGAGCAGTTCTGGTTGTCACAATGCAAGAACTCTGTGACTAGAGAAGGTACAGAAAGATTCTCAAGAATGTTGTCTGGATTGGAAAGTTTGAGTCACAAAGAGGGACTGGATAAGTTTGGTTTGTTTTCCTTTGAGTAAAGGAGGCAGGGAGATGGCATGATAGAACTGTATATGATTATTAGTAGCATAGACAGGGTAGATTGCTCGATTCTGTTTCCCATGGTAGGGATTCCTAAAACTGATGTTTCAGGTGAGAAGGAGGAAGTTTAAAGGCTAGGCTGTTTCTTTCATGCACTGCTCTACAGGTGCAGGAGTTAAAGAAGTGGTAATTAAGCTAAAGTCATTGGTGATTATTGTTCAAACCTCCTAACCCTTGCATCCCTCTCATCATCTCAATATCCTCAATCATCCACTGACTACATTCAGGTCGCTTCTGGTTCCTGCTCTTTCCTCCTTCTCCAGATACAACAAAGACAGCCTTTACAAAATGTAAGGACTCATAACAATCCAGATAAGTAAGACAACTTCCTTCAAAGGTACCAAGCCGAGTGCTGCACCATAATTGAATAGAAAAAATTATTCATTCTGTGGAGGAAGGTGTCGTTAGCTTGGTCGAATTTCATTATCAGTCCTTAAGTATCCTTAGGGCCTGGACCATTGCTATAAGGGCGGCACAGTGGCGCAGTGGTAGAGTTGCTGCCTTACAGCGAATGCAGCGCTGGAGACCCGGGTTCAATCCCTACTACATGTGCTGTCTGTACGGAGTTTGTACGTTCTCGCCATGACCTGCATGGGTCTTCTCCAAGATCTTTAGTTTCCTCCCACACTCCAAAGACGTACAGGTATGTAGGTTAATTGGCTTGGTGAATGTAAAAATTGTACCCAGTGCGTTTAGGATAGTGTTAATGTGCGGGGATCGATGGGCGGCGCGGACCCAGTGGGCCAAAGGGCTTGTTTCCGCGCTGTATCTCTAAACTAAACTAAACTGTATCTGCGATGAAGGCACTCATGCAGTTAGTGTTAGATGTGGGCTTAGAGTTACAAAACTGGCCAAGTAAAATTACATTTCCTTTATTAAGGGACATTATTGAACTGAAGTCACTTTTCCTTTTAGTTTCAAAAATTAATTTAATTTCTCAAAGTGTCACTGGAGGATAAGGTTTCTGTGAATGGAGCAGTGGAGACTTGCTTTGTCCATCAAGCAGAGACATTCAGAAGCTTGGAATAAGTTATCCACAAAATGCCACACAGAAATATGCTGTGGAAACGCCAAGTAATAAGAAAAGTGCGAGTGAAGGAAAAAAAATGAAATCAGGCACCTTGTGATGGCAATTCCCTTCAAAGATGACATTTAAGATATTGCTGATGGAATGCACAAATCAGTGCGTGAAAATAAGCATAAATTAATCTTTAGCTGTCAGCCATCACAGAGACTTTCTGGTTGCATACATTGAGTCTGTAACCAATTATGGATTTTTCTGGCCATAAGAATCTATAAAGTTTTCGAAGATGGAAAAGGTTATGCAATTAAAATGGAAGTAACCTCCATCTGCTGCTCATGAGCATGGCTGGATTAAGCGTGAATAGAGTGATTCCTAGTAAAGATAACGTCTCATTAGCAAGGCAAAATTACAACTGTGGTGAAAATACCACTAAAATGGCGCATTGGCAAACTGTTTGCAACATATTTTAAAAATCACTGGCATCTTATCAGAATTACAACTGTCACAGCAACTCATATCTACTAAATAGAATTTCTAACCAAATGTGTTCACATTGCTTTCCAAAAGTGTCAATACTTATTTGGAGATTTAATAAATGCGATTGTCAATGCATTGTAACTCACTTTGTCGTGCAACTCAATATAGTTTTCCACGAACCAACTATGAACCACATCATTTCAACCTTAATCATGCAGCGACTGTTTGAGAAATTGAATCAATTTTTGAAATTCTGAAATTTTATTTTACGGAGAAATTCAGTTCAGAAAATAAAGGACAAACTCAAAAACAGGAATTACAGTAGAGATATCGTTGCAGCTGATCTGTACTCAACATCTCATCTCCAACATACTCGAGTAGGGATAACATCCAATCTCTCAACGTCCAGCTGCTATAGAATGGCATGATGGTGCAGCGGTAGAGTTGCTGCTTTACAGCGCCAGAGACCCGGGTTCGATCCTGACTACAGGTGCTTGTCTGTATGGAGTTTAGAAACATAGAAACATAGAAAATAGGTGCAGGAGTAGGTCATTCAGCACTTCGAGCCAGCACCACCATTCAATATGATCATGGCTAATCATCCTAAATCAGTACCCCATTCCTGCTTTCTCCATATATCTCTTGATTCCATTAGCCCGAAGAGCTATATCTAACTCTCTCTTGAATACATCCAGCGAATTGGCCCCCACTGCCTTCTGTGGCAGAGAATGCCACAGATTCACAACTAGGTGAAAAAGTTTTTCCTCATCTCAGTCCTAAATGGCCTATCCCTTATTCTTAAACTGTAACCCCTAGTTCTGGACTCGCCCAATATTGGGAACATTTTTCCCGCATCTAGCCTGTCCAATCCCTTAAAAAAATTATATGTTTCTTTAAAATTCCCCCTCATCCTTCTAAATTCCAGTAAATACAAGTCCAGTTGATCCATTCTTTCATCACACAGTATGTCTGTCCTGCCATCCCAGGAACTAACCTGGTGAACCTTGGCTGCACTACCTCAATAGCAAGATGTCCTTCCTCAAAGTAGGAGACCAAAACTGCACACAATACTCCAATGTGTGGCCTCACAAGGGCCCTGTACAACTGCAGTAGGACCTCATTGATCCTATACTCAAATCCTCTCGCAATGAAGGCCGACATGCCATTTGCCAAGGGACACCCAGGTCTCGTTGCACCTCCCCTTTTCCTAATCTGACACCATTCAGATAATAATCTGCCTTCTTGTTCTTGCCACTAAAGTGGATAACCTCACATGTATCCACATTATACTGCATCTGCCCACTCACCAAACCTATCCAAGTCATCCTATAGCCTCATAGCATCCTCCTCGCAGCTCACACTGTCACCCAGCTTTGTGTCATCAGCAAACTTGGCGATGTTACATGTAACGTAATTTAACATTTGTACATTCTCCCTGTGACCTGCGTGGGTTTTCTCTGGTCTCCTCCCGCACTCCAAAGAAATACAGGTTTGTAGGTTAATTGGCATGGTATCATGGTTAATTGTCCCGAGTGTGTGTAGGATAGTGTGAGTGTGTGAGGTAGGTTCGCTAGTCAGTGCAGATTATGTGGACTGAAGGGCCTGTTCCCGCGCTGTATGTCCAAACTAAACTCATCTAAATGTGAGTAAAATCGTGGAGCTGAGCCAAATGTGTCCTGGCCAGCTTCATGAAGTTCCTCTGTCATATTCGCATATGAATGGAGGAGGAGGATGCAACCAATATAAGTTCCTTTGCGTCCAGGAACAACTTATCCAACTATCCAACTACAACAGCCATAATTGCTACACCATTTCCCCTTCAGAAAATTAGATATTTCCATCTCCTTGTTGCTGAATATCAGTGTCCACTTGACTACAATGCAAAAGGCAAAAGCCAACATGAAGTAAACATTTCAAATTAAAACTGTTAATCAAAGTATACCATCTTGCAAAGAAAACCTTTACAACATTCTTGTGCACTTCATCATTGGCCATCGTTCCCTGCCCATGCATTGCCTCAGTGCAAAAGGACACAGATGATATGATCTCAATTAGCTCTGGGTCTAGATAATCTGCAGTATATCGGCAAGAGTGGCAGACTCAGCTGACCGACAACATCAAAGGAAGTGTGAAGGAGAGGCAGTAGTTGGATAATCAATGCTATATCACGAGAGAGCAGAGCAGATTTGCTTTCCCCTGTCTGTTGGCTACTCTGACCCTAATTATCCACTATTTTCTGCATCAAAAGAGAAGGAAGTGTGTCAATCATGGCAGGGAATGAGGCTGGGTATAGCTGTTCAACCAGCTGCATAGCGCTATGTGCCAGCGTCAAGAGTGCGGTGCCTCCTGCAGTGATAACAATATAAGGGTGACACATACACATGGATATTTTTATTAAGTGTTCCAATTGATTGACATTCTTTATAGGGCTGCAGTGGTACTGCAGGGCAGTGTTGCTGTAAATATTACCAATGATCTGTCGTGGACCAACCACATTGAAGCAACAGGCAAGACGGCACACCAACAACTACACTATAGATGTAGCCCAGAGTATCACACAGACCAGATTCCCCACCATTGACTGCATGTACACCATTCTGCATTGATAAAGCAGGCAACATAATCAAAGATATTTCTCATTCCTTCTTCCTGCTCTCATCAGACAAAAGATACAGGAGCTTGAAAGCGCCACACCACCAGACTCAGGAACAGCTTCTTCCTCTCTGTTCCAGGTGTCAACTTGCACCTCCTCCAACCTCATCTACTGTATACGCTGTTCCAGGTATCAACTCCTTGTATATCGGCGAGACCAAGCACAGGCTTGGCGATCATTTCACCGAACACCTCCACTCAGTCCGCATTAACCTACCCGAACTCCCGGTAGACAATGCCTCCTCCATTGTCAGAGTGAGGCCCAGCACCTCATATTTAGCTTGGGTAGCTTACACCCCAGCGGTATGAACATTGACCTCTAACTTCAAATAGCCCTTGCTTTCCCTCTCTCTCCATCCCCTCCCTCTTCCCAGTTCCCTCACCAATCTTACTATCGCCGACTACATTCTATCTCTGTCCCATGCACTCCCCTGACATCAGCCGGAAAAAATATCACGACCCGAAACGTCACCCATTCCTTCTCTCCAGAGATGCTGCCTGTCCCACTGACAGCATACTACAGCATTTTGTGTCTTCCTCCGTTGTCTGACTTCTGAATGGTCCTCCCATAAGCTAGGGTACGGACTGATTCTCCTCTACCTTATTGCTGACATTGTCATATTGTTATGTGTCCCACATAGGACAATGAAATTCTTGGTCTTTGTCGCTGGAATTGTTGCATATAACGCTGCTAACTATATTCTGCATTCTGCATCTTTCCCTTTGTACTTGAGCATGGCTTGATTGCATTTAAGCACATTATCTGATTTGATTAGATCGCATGCAAAACAAAGCTTCTCACTGTACCTCAGTACATGTGACAATAATAAACCTCGCCCTAAGCAGTGCCTAGAGAGGAGATGGCTTCTAACGATGGTCTCAATGAGCTTGACCATGTCTGTCAGGGACACTGAGCATTTTACAACATCGCTTCCAGGTTCTCATGGCTTGTCTCCTGCCATGGTCTGCAACAGTTCTATTCACTGCTTCACAGTTCGCCCGGAGAGAATAATGTGTGCCCTGTAGAAAGGTCACATCTGCCTCTACCTCCTGCACCAAGCCCTCTGCACAGGAAGTGAAGCCTTCAACTCCACTTTCTCCAGAGTTCAACTTTCAATGCCTGCCAGCACCTCAGACCATACCTCATAGAACATAGCACAGGAATAAGCCCTTTGGCCTACAATGTCTGTACCGAACATGATGTCAAGACCAACTCTTATCTGCTTGATCATAATCCACATCTCCCCGTTCCTCAGTATATCCATGTGCCTATCCAGACGTCTCTTAAATGCCACCATTGTACCTGCCTCTAGCATCATTCACAACTGTGCATTCCAGCCCTGTAAAAAAACTGCCCCGCACCTCTTTATACTTTGCCCTCTTACCTTAAATCTATGCAAGCTAGTATTTGATATTTCCATTATGGAAAAAAAAGATTTTATATACATCTATCAGGTCTCCTCTCAACCTCCAACCTTCCAAAGAAAACAATTTAAGTCTGTCCAATATCTTCATGGAGTTAATACCCCCTAATGTAGGCATCATTCTGATAAACCTCATCAGAACTCTTTCCAAAGCATTCACATCCTTCCAGTAATAGGGCAAGCACCTCTTTAAGGTGATCCCACACCAAGTTGAACCCAAGTGGAGTGTACATAATTACTAAGGAGTGTTACAGGCTAGATTTTAAAAGGACAATTCACAGGCAAGGAAATCTAAACCCAGGCTCATTGTCTCAGGGGAAGGTTTTGGTCACTTCATATGATGGAGGCCATTAGGTTCACTGACTGTAACAGCACATGGAGAAATCCCATCATCCCATTCATTTTCACTGTAACCTATTCCGCCTACATTTCCATAATTCCATCATTCACCTCCAAGTAGGTGCAGTTTATACCGGCCAATTAAACTACCATCATGCACATGCTTGGGGTGTGGGAGAAACTTGGAGCAACCAGAACAACCCAGTGGCAGCTAATGTCGAAGATAGACACAAAATGCTGGAGTATCTCAGCGGGACAGGCAAAATCTCTGGAGAGAAGGAATGGGTGACATTTCGGGTGGAGACCCTTCTTCAGCGTGCGTGCGTGCGTGCGTGCGTGTCAGGCAGATGGTGTCCAAATGCCAGAGATGAAAAGACAGAAGTTACGAGACAAAAAGATTGAACAGTTGTGAATTGTGAAGTTAGAGGAAGTAATGTAGGTAGAAGGGGAAGGGGAAGGGAGAAATAGATGGAAGTCCAGGTGGGGCAGCATTAAAGATTTTTGACTTGACTCTTGCCAAATCCACACAGTCACATGCGATCTCAACACAGGCCAAAGGGCAGGATGGAAGCCAGATCACCAACCCTGTGAGGTAGCACGTTCTACTCTGCATGCTGGCTGACATGAGGAGAAATTTCTTAAAGGATTGCAAACTTTGGGAATCCTGCATCTGAGGAGCATAAGTATTAATTCATGTATGTTGGGTGAAGACAGACCTGTGAATTTCTCAGGCTACGGAAAAAGTCAAAGAATAACATGTCACGGTGTCGAGGTAAAACATTAGCCATAATCTTAGGAATGCTGGAATAAGCTCAAAGGGCGACATGTCCCACTTCTGCTTCCATTTCTTGCGTTTCTAGGATGTTTACTCCAGTCCGTTTGAATTATTGTACAGAGCAGCTAATGCAGTGCAGTGAAGCAAATCCATTAGCAGCTGGAGAAAATTTGGCAAATACTTTACCTCTGTTTCTACTGCAAAGAAAAATACCTCTTACAGTTAGGTCTGGGGCACAAATCGCTAATGATGTAAATCGCATCTTTGATTTTGGAATATTAAAAAAAGTTTTGCTTATCCTCTAAAGCGATGTCATTTTCTAATTTGCTCATAAAGCGATGTCATAAACACTCGGTATTGAAGGCAAATTAGTAAAAGTCATACTGATTTGCTCCATGTCCACTGGACATCGAGGCCAACTTTGAAAAAAGAACACTGATAAATATAGTCAACATATTCTACTCACAAAGTAAGTATAAAATCGTGGCCCAAATAGAACATGACTTTCCCCTTGCCTTGAATAAATTCATTTATATTTGTGGCATTGGTGCATTGAGCAGTTTTTGAATGAAGAAAAAACATCAACTATTACCTTGCACAAACCATTTTCTCCAGTCCCTACCTGGGTGAGGATGCGTCCTTCCTCCGAGTCTCATCTTTGCCCACTCATCGTGGCCTACCACCTGGATTGGCGCGGACTTTCCTGCCGGAGACCGGCCAGAGCCTCGAGCTACAGCTTCAACAGCGGCGCAACACTGAGGTACCATCGCGGAGCGGGAGATGCCTCACCCAGGTCGCCGTGCTGGAGCACCAGAGTGCTGGGCCCTGCCGACTTCAACATCGTGGAGCTGTGGTCTGCGGAGCGTCCAGCTGCAGGCGACGCTGACTTTAAACATCAAAGAGCCTGGGATCTTTTGCCGAGATCGCCAGTGTTGGAGCTGCGACCAGCTCGGCCTGTGGACTTCAGGAGCCGCGGTCTCTGGTGGCAAGCAGCCATTTCGAAACTCCAAACCGCTAAGAGTGTTCTTCCGACGCCGGAGTTCCATCATTCCGGCCTGAAACATCGGGCCGCCATAGCAGTGACGGCAGAGGCCTCAAGTAAGCCCCGACCACGGGTGAACATCGAGGAAGTGGATTGAACTTTGCTGCCTTCCCTCACAGTGGGAAACGTTGATCCCGATGTGTGCATAAAATCAAAAGGGGTATAGATTGGGTGAATGCACATTGTCTTTTTCTCAAGGTAGGAGAATCAAGAACGAGAGGACATAGGTTCAAGGTAAGAGGTGAAAGATTTGATAAGAACCTGGGGGACAACTTTTTCTACACAGATGTTGGTTGGTATATGGAGCAAGCTGCCAGAGGAAGGAGTTGACGCAAGTAAAGGAACAGCATTTAAAAGACATTTGGACAATTGGGTGGATAGGAAAGGTTTAGAAGGATGTGGACTAATTGGACTCGATTAGATGGGGTATCTTGGTCCAAACTGTTGATTATGGACAAAATTTTGAAAATAATCACATGTGGTTAAAGTGCACATTGTCAGATTTTAATACAGGCTGTTTTTATACATTTTTGTTTCAATATGTAGAAATTACAGCAGTGTTTATACATAGTCCCCCCATTTTAGGGCACCATAATGCTTGGGACACATGGCTTCACAGGTGTTTGTAATTGCTCAGGTGTGTTTAATTGCCTCCTTAATGCAGGTATAAGAGAGTACTCGGCATCTAGACTTTCCTCCAATCTTTCCATCGCTTGCTGTTTATCAACATGAGGAGCAAAGTTGTGCCAATGAAAGTCAAAGAAGCTATTATGAGACTGAGAAACAAGAATAAAACTGTTAGAGACATCAGCCAAACCTCAGGCTTACCAAAATCGACAGTTTGAAACATCATTAAGAAGAAAGAGAGCACTAGTGAGCTTACTAATCGCAAAGGGACCAGCAGACCAAGGAAGACCTCCACAGCTGATGACAGAAGAATTCTCTTTATAATAAAGAAAATCCCCAAACACCTGTCCGGCAGATCAGAAACACTCTTCAGGAGTCAGGTGTGGATTTGTCAATGACCACTGTCCGCAGAAGACTTAATGAAAATGAATACAGAGGCTACACCACAAGATGCAAACCACTGGTTAGCCACAAAAATAGGATGGTCAGGTTACAGTTTACCAAGAAGTACTTAAAAGAGCAACTACAGTTCTGGAAAAAGGTCTTGTGGACAGATGAGACGAAGGTTAACATATCAGAGCGATGGCAAGAGCAAAGTATGGAGGAGAGAAGGAACTGCCCAAGATCCAAAGCACACCACCTCATCTGTAAAACACGGTGGTGTATGGGTGTTATGGCCTGGGCATAAATGGCTGCTGAAGGTACTGGCTCACTTATCTTCATTGATGATCCAACTGCTGATGGTAGTGGCATAATGAATTCTAAAGTGTATAGACACATCCTATCTGCTCAAGTTCAAACAAATGCCTCAAAACTCATTGGCTGGTGGTTCATTCTACAGCAGGACTGCTAAAGCAACAAAGAAGTTTTTCAAAGGTAAAAAATGGTAAATTCTTGTGTGGCCAAGTCAATCACCCGATCTGAACCCAATTGAGCATGCCTTTTATATGCTGAAGAGAAAACTGAAGGGGACTAGCCCCCAAAACATGCATAAGCTAAAGATGGCTGCAATACAGGCCTGGCAGAGCATCACCAGAGAAGACACCCAGCAACTGGTGATGTCCATGAATCGCAGACTTCAAACAGTCATTGCATGCAAAGGATATGTAACAAAATACTAAACATGACCACTTTCATTTACATGACATTGCTGTGTCCCAAACATTATAGTGCCCTGAAATGGGGGGACTATGTATAAACACTGCTGTAATTTCTACATGCTGAAACCAAAATGTGTAAAAATGGCCTTTATTAAAATCTGACAATGTGCACTTTAACCACATGTGATTTTTTTTCTATTACAAATCTCAAATTGTGGAGTACGGAGGCAAATAAATAAATGATGGGTCTTTGCCCCAAACATTATGGAGGGCACTGTATGTAAGAATATTTCTTTGTAGCCAGGGTAATTTTCAGTGGCAATTATTGCTTCCAATGTTACTTTAAAGTTTACTTACTCCTAAATATGCCAGCCTATTTTATCAGTGGTGTACTTACTGTATCACGAAAGATAGCTTCATTATGTTTACATGTGATACATATTTGATTTAGTACAAAGGATAGGTATAGATTTAAATATAAAATTTCCAGTTTATTGAATGTCTATTTTTATTGCCTCATCTCCTCTGGTCATCTGCCCCGGCGCCTCGTTTTGTAGATCTAGGTCAAATTATATTCAATCACAGTGACATTTTACTTTTTTAAAGGGACCATTAAAAAAACAACTGCTCACTTTGTTGCGGCTCCTTTGGGTTTTGTACGATTATTGAATCTCCCAGGCACACAAATCAAAATAATTAGCATATCTTAGTTTCTAGTTTAGTTTAGTTTAAAGATACAGCGTGGAAACAGGCCCTTCGGCCCTCCAAGTTCGCGCAGACCAGTGATCTCCCGTATACTAGTTCTATCCTGCCCACCAGGGACAAATCACAGAACCCAGTTAACCTACAAACCCGCACGTCTTTGGAATGTGGGAGGAAACCGGAGCACCCGGAGAAAACCCACACGATCACAGGGAGAAGGTGTTGACTCCATAATGACAGCACCCGTAGTCAGGATCGAACCCGGGTCTCTGGCGATGTAAGGCAGCAACTCTATCGCTGCGCCACCGTACCACCCCTGAACAAAAAAACAAACGGCTAGAGAAACTCAGAGGATCAAGAAGCATCTGAGCATTTGAGGGGAGGGGGGGAGATTTTTGAGGTGGCATCCTGCTTCATGACATAGTGGAGAGGGAGTATAGTCAGTATAATGATGAGATGGATTGGGGATGGTAGATGATAGGTGGACCATGGAGGGGTGTAGAATGACTGGTATAAAAATGCACCACAGTCAGATAGTGGCAAGTGGGTGATATGAAGAAAAAAACAAGTGATCAAAAACAAAGGAAAGGAGGAGCAGGGGGGCAGATGAAGCCAGGTGAGGAGTGGGTAAGGTGAAGGTAAGGACAGCTGCTGGAGGGTGATGAGCGGGAACACAAAGGCATGAGTTGATTTTTCGTTTATTATTGTCACGTGTATCGGGGTACATTGAAAATCTCTGATTTGCATGTTATCCAATCAAATCTGAAAATATTATACATAAAGCCAAACAAGCCAAAGTCGTATAATTTGTAGAGCATAAAAAAGATACAGAGTGCAGAGTGTAGTACTCAGCATTATAGTACAATATAGTTCCAGAGACAAATACGGCGCAATGGTAGAGCTGTTGCCTCGGGTTTGACCCTGTCCTCATGTGCTGTCTATGTTGAGATTGCACACTATCCCGTCACCGTTTGGGTTTCCTCCAAGTGTTCTGGTTTACTCCCACATCCCAAAGACATTCCAGTTTGTAGGTTAATAGGCCTCTGTAAATTTCCTCCAATGTGTAGTGGGATAACTAGTGTGAATGGATGAAGAGCCTGTTTCCTGCTGTATCTCTAAAGGGGCTGTCCCTCTGCTGCGACCTAATTGGCGAGTTTAGAAGAGTTTGCCCTCGACTCATACTCGCAGCATGTTCGACACGAGGTCCTAGGAGGTCTTTGTATCTCTCTTTCATGCTCGAGAGTAGGCCCCGTGTATTCGAGGCCTCAGCTAGGTCACAGCGTATTTTTCAACATGCTGAAAAATGCCCACGACTAAACAAAGGTCGCCTTGGAAAAATATAAATATTTTTTTTACTCGTAGGTTTAGTCGAAGTAGGTCGCATTAGGTCGGCATGTTATTCGTAGGTAGTCGAAGGTAGTCGAAGGTAGTCGAAGGTAGTCGAAGGTAGTCGAAGGTAGTCAAAGGTAGTCAAAGGTAGTCAAAGGTAGTCAAAGGTAGTCAAAGGTAGTCAAAGGTAGTCAAAGGTAGTCTTCAACATAGTCGAAGGGAGGTCGAAGGAGGTCGTCTTCACTCTCCACTATTCGGTGTCCAATTTTCCTGAAGCTAGTCTTCAACATAGTCGAAGGAGGTCTTCAACATGACACTTTTTCAAACTCTCTTAAACTCTTCTAAACTCGCCAATTAGGTCGCCGCAGTGGGACAACCCCTTAACTTAAACTAAATGATCACAGTGAGGTAGAGGGGAAATCAGACTTTAACCTCACTTATGGAAACACCCTTCATAAGATTGATAACAGCAGAGAAGAAGCAGTTACTGAGACTGGTGGTACATCCTTTCAAGTATCTATATTGTCTGCCTGATGGGAGCAGGGAGAAGAAGGAATGACCAAGATAAGTCTTTGATGTAATATTGGCTGCTCTCCTGAGGTAGCGTGAAGTATAGATTATGTCAATTGTAGGGTGCAGGGTCTGTGTGATGATCTAGGCTCCATCTACAACTCTCTGCAATTTCGTGTAGTCTTGCGCAGAGCTGTTCCCAACCAAGCTGTGATATGTGAGGTGTTGCATTTTTAAAAGTCTCACCAGGGCAGGACTTACACAGTGAATGGCAGGGCTCTGGGGAGTGTTGTGGTGCAGAGGGATCTAGGAGTGCAGGTACATAGTTCTTTGAAAGTGGCATCACAGGTATATCGGGTGGTCAAGAAGGCTTTTGGCACATTGATCTTCAACAATCAGAGTACTGCGTATAGAAGTTGGGAGGTAATGTTACAGATGTACAAGAAATTGGTGAGGCCACATTTAGGGCATTGCATTCAGTTTTGGTCACCCTGTTATCGGAAAGATGTTGTTAAGCTGGAAAGGGTGCAGGAAAGATTTACAAGGATATTGCCAGGACTCAAGGTCCTGAGCTGTAGGGGGTGGTTGAGCAAGCTAGGACTGCACAGACTCCAGGACCTTGGGAGTGCAGGAGGATGAGGGGGTGATCTTATAAAGGTGTATAAGATCATGAGAGAAATAGATAGGGTAAATGCACAGAGTATTTTATCCACAGTAGGGGAATGAAGAACCAATGGACATGGATTTAAGGTGAGGGGGGGGAAGATTTCATAAGAACCAGGGGCATAACTTTATTTTACACAAAGGCTGGTTGGTGTGTGGAATGAGCTGCCAGAGGAGGTAGTTGAGGCAGGTACTATCACAATGCTTAAAAAACATTTGGACAGGTACATGGACATTTTAGGTTTAGAAGGATATAGGCCAAACGCAGGCAGGTGGTAGTAGTGCAGATGGGGCATGTTGGTCGGTGTGTGCAAGATGAGACAAGGGATCTATTTCCATGCAAAATGATTCTATGACTCAAATACCAACGAGAGTATTTGTCTAAACGGCTTAACGAGACGATTGCTCAGAAAGTTGTTCTCCTCCTGCTGACAACCCACATAACAGCCAAAAATACTCACACTTTAATTAGACTCTGAGAAGCTGATAACTCTTCAGTGCAGCAGTGTTAATTCCATTCATTCACTCAAGTATTAACATTGACCCATAACCTTGGTGTAGTGGATTTTTTTTATAAATTAGCCACAAGGCAGAAGTAATCTATTCAGCAAAGAAAATTGGACAACAGAGGTGAGCCCCTATTACTTGCCCAAGTAAATTATACTTTGAAATCACTTCCTCATAGTGCATAGTAATCAAACAACCTTGCCACAACGCTTTCTCCTTTAGTTTCAGCTAAATGTTTGAGAGCTATTTTTTAGATAATTAGTTCCAGTTACCCACTATAAACATTAAACATAGAACATATACAATTATTGGCATGACAGTTAACAGCATTAATGTGCAGAGGGATCTTGGGAACCAAGTCCATGCATCCCTGAAAGTGGCAACACAAGTAGATAGAACAGTAAAGAGCCATCAGGCATGCTTGCTTTCGTAGGTTGGGGCATTGAATACAAGAGTTAGGAAGCCATGATGCAGCTTTATAAGACTTTGGTTAAATCACATTTGGAGTACTGTATGCTGTGCAGTTATGGTCGTCCCATTACAGGTGGGATGAGGTTTTGGAAATTGTGCAAAGAAGATTTATCAGAATGATGCCTGCGTTAGGGACTATTCGCTACAGGGTGGTTGGTCAGACTTGGATGATTTTCTCCAGAATACCAGAGGTTGCGGGGAGACCTGATATAAGTATATACATTTATGAGGCATAGATAGCAGAGACAGTCAAAATCTTATTCCCAGGATTGAAAATCAATTATTAAGGGCCTGTCCCACTTGGGCGACCTAATCTGCGAGTTCTGGCGAGTTTGCCCTCGACTCATACTCGCAGCATGGTCGACACGAGGTTGCAGGAGGTCTTTGTAACTCTCCTTCATGCTCGAGAGTGGTTTCTGTGTACTCAAGGCCTCAGCTAGGTCGCGATGTTTTTTCAATATGTTAAAAAATGCCCGTGAGAAAAATCCCTCCCTACCTATGTCCAAGATGCCTCACACGCTCTTCATCTCCTCCAAGGCTTCCAATTTCCAGGGCCCCATTCCCTCATCTTCACCATAGATGTCCAGTCACTCTATACCTCCATCCCCAACCAGGAGGGTCTTATAGCCCTCAGTTTCTTCCTCGACCACAGAACAAACCAATCCCCGTCTACTGATACTCTCCTCCACCTAACGGAGCTGGTCCTTACCCTCAACAACTTTTCCTTTGACACCTCCCATTTCCTCCAAATCGATGCAGAACTCACTGACTTCATCCATTTCACCACTAACTTCCATCCGGCACTCAAATTCACTTGGAACATTTCCGATATCTCTCTACCGTTTCTTGACCTCACTATTTCCATCACAGGTAACAGACTACTGACCGACATCTACTACAAACCCACTGACTCCCTTGGCTATCTGGCCTACACTTCTTCCCACCCTGTTTCCTGTAAGGACTCTATCCCCTACTCCCAATTCCTCCGTCTACGCTGCATCTGCACCCAGGATGAGGTGTGCCAAACCAGGGCATCGGAGATGTCCTCATTCTTTAGGGAACGGGGGTTCCCCTCTTCGACTATAGATGAGGCTCTCACCAGGGTCTCCTCTATACCCCGTAGCTCCGCTTTCACTCCCCATCCCCCCACTCATAACACGGACAGAGACCCCCTTGTCCTCACCTTCCACCCTACCAGCCGTCACATACAACAGATAATCCTCCGACATTTTCACCACCTCCAACGGGATCCCATCACTGGCCACATCTTCCAATCTCCTCCTCTTTCGGCTTTCCGCAGAGGCCACTCCCTCCGCAACTCCCTGGTCAATTCGTCCCTTCCCACCTAAACCACCCCCTCCCCTGGTACTTTCTCTTGCAACCGCAGGAAATGCTACACTTGTCACTTTATCTCCCCACTCTACTCCATCCAAGGACCCAAGCAGTCTTTCCAGGTGAGGTAGAGGTTCATCTGCACCTCCTCCAACCTCATCTATTGCATCCGCTGCTCTAGGTGTCAATTTCTCTACATTGGTGAGACCAAGCACAGGCTTGGCGATCGTTTAGCCCAACACCTCTGCACAGTTCACATAAACGAACCCGATCTCCCGGTGGCTTAGCACTTCAACTCCCCCTCCCACTCCATATCCGACCTTTCTGTCCTGGGCCTCCTCCATGGCCAGAGTGAGTCCCACCACAAATTGAAGGAGCAGCACCTCATATTTCGCTTGGGTAGGTTTTACACCCCAGAGGTATGAATGTTGACTTCTCCAATTTCAAGTAGTCCTTGCTTTCTCCCTCCTTCCCCTCCCCTTCCCAGCTCTCCCACTGTCTCTGCCTCTTCCTTTCTTCTCCCCCCCCCCCCCCACCACCTCAACATCAGTCTGAAGGGTCTTGAGCCTAAACGCCACCTATTCCTTCGCTCCATAGATGCTGCCTCACCCGCTGAGTTTCTCCAGCATTTTCGTCTACCTTCGATTTTTCCAGCATCTGCAGTTCTTTCTTAAACTTTACAACCTCTTTGCTTATCCATGGTCCCCTTCCTTTGCCATCCTTATCCCTCCTCTTTACCGGATTATGCTAGATCAGACCTTTAAACAACCACATGTCAGATGGGGACTTACTCAATAATTACTGCTTCCATTGAGGTTCTGTCTAATAACATTGTAGTTTGCCTTACTACAATTTAGTACCTTCCCTGAAGGTCCAGACTGGTCTTTATTCAAAACAATCTTAAAGCTTATGGAGTTGTGATCATTGTCCCCAAAAAGCTCTTCCACTGAAATACCAGTCACCTGGCCAGGCTCATTTCCCAAACCAATGTCCAGCATGTTCCCTTCTCGTGCTGGACTATCTGCACGCTGTTTCAAGAAACCCTCTTGAATACACCTCACAAATGTAGCTCCTTCTTGGCCTCGTCATTATGACTGAGTAAGTCCCGGTTACAATTTCATAGCTTCATAGTTGTTGGAGCAGAATTCTGTCATTCGGCCCATCGTCTACTCTGCCATTAATTCATGGCAGATCCATCTTTCCCTCGCAACCCCATTTACCTGCCTTCTCATCATAACCCTTGACACCCTAATTAATCAAGAACCTATCAATCTCCACCTTAAAACTATCTGTTGACTTGGCCCCCACAGCCTTGTGTGGCAACGAATTCCACAGATTCATCACCCACTGACAGTCTCCATGATTAATAGCACAACTCCCCACCTCATTTGCCTCATTCTCGATCACGTCAGAAACATTGAACCTGCGGAACTTTGTGCTGCTAGTTGTGTCCATCTTGCAATCATATTTTTGAAATGGCCACAGCATCCCAGTCCAAAGCACTGACCCAGGCTCTCTAAGTTCATCAGCTTTCTCCACAATACACCTTCCATCGAAATAAACACACTTCAGCCGATCAGCATCACCATATTCCTTCACCTCTCCCTGCCCATCTTTCCTTTGAGACTTACTGGCCCTAACCTCTGCTTTCCTTCCAATTTCTGACCTACCACTCTGGATCCTGAATCCCTGATCCCTCCTCCTTCCTTTCTCTATTTTCAAACATAATTAACCTTTTCCAAGTATAAAAACCCTGGTCCAACCATGTAAACACTATACTGCTTCTCAAATCTGTTTTCTAAGTTCTGGCTGTTACAGAGTCACAATGTCACAATGATTCCTAGCTGTCCAGATATGATCATTGGCAAAATAGCCACTTCAAATTAGATTGTTGAATTTTCAATTGAAGCTTTCTAAGTTGTACTGTTTTCCAGTATAATGACAATAATGATAAAACATTTCTACAGATTTAAATTACTTTTGATTTACTATTATTATATTTCTCTCATGTTATTATTTTAGTAAGTGTTTTAAGAATTGTTATGTAACTGAATCCTCAAACAAGCTTTCTCCAGGTCAACTACAGCAATGGGATAATAGTGAATCTGAAAAGCCTGTCCCTGTAGAACAAAATACCTGGGAAATGGGGTCAGATTGGAGATGGGAGGACATTAATATCTGTAGTTCCCTTAGAATATCTATTTTGAAAATAACGGGGGTAAGCACAAAATAAAGAATTATTTTCCATTCATTTCAACTGCAGAAAAATTGAAAGGACTCTAAGAAATAATGTGCTCAGTTTTGCTTAGATTGTACATTGTACACAAGCAAAGGCAATATAACCATATCAATACAATTCCACACTGCTCATTTATCAAATTTAATTAACTACCTACATGCAAATCAAATCTCTGTCCACCATGCCCAGTCATTCACAATGCCCCCATTTTCATTGAATCTAAAAAGCACATCTTTGAATTATATAAAGTCCTCGTCTGACAAATTCTATGATATATAGTACAGCATAAAAACAGAATTAGATTTGTAACCAAAATAACTATACATATTGGGGTAGAGTGGTATAACAGTAATGTTACCGTGGTAGTATACGACAAGCTGCACCATCACTTTGGAAATAAGAGCTTGAAACAGGGTATTTAGGGAATCAAAATTCAGGTCATAAAATCCAATCCAGTTTGCATTGTGTCCTTCAGAAGGAAATTTGCTGTGCTCATCCATCCAGTCTATCTGCACTGCCAGACCCACCAACATCCATGATTCTTAATTGCCTCCCCAGTTCAATGGATGGATAATAAACCCTGGCATTGCCAGCGAGATTCTCATCCTATGAACAAATTAAAATATTCTGGACCAAAAGCAGCAATTGTGGAAGGCCTTTGAAATGGCCTTGTAGCGATATGTCTGGTCGCTGGAAGATGGTTGTGCACTTTAACCTCGAAGGAGGTTTGATGTTACTTAACCTAGAAAACCCCATTCATCAGTGGATCTTCAAATCTAGAAGATAACTGGGAAAGTATACAACGAGTTGAGAATGTCACATTTCAAGAAAACCATGGTCTGCAAGACTGGGATGTTGTCCCACCCAGGGAAGTTGCATTTTTAGTGGGGCTGAGGATGGGCCGCAAAGAGGCAGTAGGACTGCACGGGCAGCTGAGAATGAGGAGGGAACTGCAGGGGGGGATCCGCCAAGAAAAACTAGGGACCTGGCGTATGTGGAGTCGCTGTGAAAAAACAAAGAGGGACTCGGCGCGGGGGGCGGGGAAACGACCAGAGACTGGGAGCAGGTCACTGAGGACAAAGAGGGATCTAGAGAGGGGGGAGTTGCTGAGAAACGAAGAGGGACCAACATAACTCTAATGAGCACTTTAATAACTTTGTCAGAGTCAGAAACACAGTGACTCTTTGTGCACTTTCTGTATTTATGCAAAAACAAAGAATTTCACTGTACCTAGGTTCATGTGATTATAAAGTATCATTGAATCATTGAGAATAAGAAAAGAGGGATTCACAAAATCATCACCACCATGCTGTCTCACAGCAAAATGAACACAATGTCATTGTTAGAACACATTATGAGTGTTGGCAATCTTGTTAATGGGAGATGGGAACAGCACGTTTTCAATGTTCTACCTGTCATTATTTTCATTGGATACAAAGGCAGAGTATCCCATTCACTTCTGTTTCATTTCTCACACCAAAGTTAATTTGTTCGTTCAGAGTTAAGAGTCCAGCTGGACTTCACAGGCTATCATAATAATGCTTTCTTGAGTGCAATGGGTTTTAGTAACACAGGTGTTGATTCTTCACTTGGGTAGGAGTCTGTGGGACTGCCTTGTAATGCAAGTCATTGTGCAATGTATTTGCTGTTCCGTCATTCCAATGACCAGCTAGTTTGCAAATGAGAAGAGGCGAGGGTGATTTCCAGGGATTTTTTCTTGTTAGCCAACTCACCCAGGATTGTGGGTGAGGATTTATTCCAAACAGAGGTAGTAATGGGCTGCAATAAAATAGATGAGGTATGCGTTGGAAGGAACTCCAGATGCCGCTTTACACCGTGGGCACAAAATGCTAGAGTAATTCAGTGGGTCAAGCAGCATCTCTAGAGAAAAGGAATAGGTGATGTTTCAGGTCGAAACCCTTCTTAGACTGAAAGTCGGGGAGCGGGAAACTAGAGGTTTGAAAAGGTACAAAGTACAAAAGAATGAAAGGTATGAAAAGAACAAATCACTGGCAGGAAGGCAGCTGAACCACAGAACAGCACATAAATTGCCTTAAATTGAGGTGATGTTATATTTCAAAATAATGGATTGCAATTTACTTTGAATGGAGTAATGACAACATTAGACATATGACACTGACTGAACTCAAATTCTGTAAAAGGCAAAGCTACTCCCACAGTCTAATGGCTGGCAATTGTTTCAGGTTATTCATGATGATCGTTCTTAACAATTTTTCCGTTCATTGCACATGAAGGAAAGGCAATACTGAAATATGGGCAGCTGATGTAGTGTAATCGGCTAAAAGGTGAAATCACTAATAGATTGCCAGAGAAAAAAATTCCAAGACTGAGTGATATGAATCATCGTTAGATACGGGTTAGGTGCCTGATGACTGGAGGATGGCTAATGTTTTGTCTCTATTTAAGAAGGGCTGCATGGGAAAGCCTGGAAACTGGTCAGCATGGTATTGTCTGTGGGAAAATGAATTTGATTCAGTTTTACGATGAAGGAACCAAGAAAGTTGGTGACAGCAACAAGGTTCTGCATGGTAGGCTGCTCTGGAAAGTTAGATGGCATGGCATCCAGGGATATCTAATTGACTGGTGGCCTATGACTAGTGGTGGGCCTCAAGGATCAGTGCTTGGCCCATTGTTGGTTGTGGTTTATATCAACGATTTAGATGAGAATGTACAAGGCATGATAAGTAAGTTTGCAGACGACACCAACGTAGGTGGTTGTAAACAGTGAAAATGTTTTTCAGAAATTACAGCAAGATCGTGATCAGCTGGGTAGGTGGGCTGAAGAATGGCTAATGGAGTTTAACGCTGATGAGTGTTGCACTTTGCGAGCAAGAGCAGAACTGCGGAACGCAGAGGAGACATGGGTGATGATCAATTCATAACACTGAATTCACATACACCTCGTTTACTAATGAAAGAGGGCATCTCAGATGCCCTAAAAGGGGAAGCCTCATCCTGGGAGCAGATGAGACAAGAGGTAGTGTGGGAGGGGGTTTAGTTTAGTTCAGTTTATAGACACAGCATGGCAGCACGTTCGCATCGACCAACGTTCCCCATACACTGGCACTCTCCTACCCACTAGGAACGATTTATAATTTTACCAAAGCCGATTTTACCAAAGCTACAAACCTGTCTGTCTTTGGAGTGCGTGAGGAAAGCGGAGCACCCGGAGAAAACCCAAGCGGTCACGAGAAATGTGTACAAACTTCATACAGACTGCACCCACAGTCAGGATTGAACCCGAGTCTCTGGCAATGTGAGGCAGCAGCTCTACCACTGTGCCGACACTGGAGGTGTTGTTGAGATAGCTGTGAGAGCCAATGGATTTCTAGTGAATATCAGTAGTTTGCAACCCAATTTTACGATAATTGAATTCTCCAATTTCAGCTAACCCCCCACTGTTCTGTGCCCCGTCCCCAGTCTGGGAGCACCCCCACTGTTTCACCACTTTCCCCTAACCACTCGAACCTGCTCCTCTTTTCTCCTTAAATAAGCCACAAAATGCTGGAGTAACTCAGCAGGTCAGGCAGCATCTCTGGAGAAAATGGATAGGTGGCATCTCAGATCCTTCTGCAGACTGACTGTAGGGGGAAGAGTGAAAAAAATCTGGGAGAGAAGAGGGGGCCAGACAAATCACACCAGGCAACAGATGACCTCAAGTGAGGGGGTTCCCTGATTGCATGATTGTTGGATAGAAGCTGGTGTGAGCCCAAAGGAAATATATAAAGCAAACTGTAAAGCTTGTTGAGGGATCTTTGGTTGGGGAGTAGGGGCGGAGGGGGGGGGGGGGGGGGGGTAGTGGGTCAGCCAGGGGGGAGTGGTTGGGGGGGGGGGGGGGGAGTGTTGGGGGGAGAATGGGGAGGGGGGAGGGATTTATTTGTAGAAGTTATAAAAAAATTGGAGAATCTAGCCAATTTGTCACTGTTTGATTTGCCACAGTATCAAATGTCGTTGACGCACTCCATGTAGCGCCTTGAGCCATTTTGTTACATTAATGCAAAATGTTGTCACAGTCAAACACACAAAACTGAAAGTTTCTCGTTACAATTTTGACCTGGCTTCCACAGCAACATTCCAGTGAACATACAAGGGCGGCACAGTGGCGCAGCGGCAGAGTCACGGATTCGATCCTGACTATGGGTCCTGTCTGCACCAAGTTTGTACTTTCTCCCCCATGACTGCGTGATTTTCTCTGGGTGCTAAAATTTCCTCCAACACTGCAAAGATGTGCAGGTTTGCAGTTTAATTGACTGCAGTAAATTTTCCCTAATGTGTAGGATAGTGTTAGAGTACGAGGTGATTGCTGGTCGGCGTGGACTCGGTGGGCCGATGGCTCTGTTTCTCCACTGTATCCCGAAACACGGCCCATCTATTCCTTGAAGTCCTTTTATGAACTGGCTAAATTTAAACCATTATTCATCTGTGGCCCAACTTACATCTTGCAGGTGTTCAACATTACCTTTTTGTTTCAGTATTTTATATGTCTGGAGAAGAAATTAAAAATTCCATCTACCTTTTTTAAAGGTCACATGTCGGGCACTACCATATTGAATGGCCGTGCACATGTATGCCAATGCAGGTCTGTTCTTAAGCTATCATTCGTTGTCCAAACATCCCTTCAAAATCACTTAAGACTTTTCCTGCATCTGCCATTCTATCAGCTTTTTGCCTGCTGTTAATGACCTTTCCTCCAAATTTAATGTTAGATGATATTCATGACATCTACATGAAATAGCATCTAATTTTGTTCCACGAGGGTAAAAATCTGCACATTGCCAGGACAATAATCCCTTAAATTACACCTTTAACACAGTTTTCATGAGAGACAATATTCACCTACAGCGCCTGTGACTTTACCACATGCAGACTCGGAATCTGGGCCAAACAGCTGTAGGCTCATCGTTGATTTATTCATAGTAAAATGGTATCATTGGTGAGAAAACAAACTACAAACGCATTGATAATTCTTCACTGGAATATCCCAGTCATGCCAGTCATCTGAACAACAACATGCAGTGGATTACAAGGACATAGATTAACCTCTGTTTCCCTGTAGCAAAGATTTCCACGGTTTAGTTTAGAGATACAGTGTGGAAACAGTTTCGCCGGTCCACCGAGTCCACGTCGACCAACAATAACCCCGTACACATTTCTATCCCATACTCTATGGAGAATTTACAGAAGCTAATTAACCTACAAACCTGCACGTCTTTGGAATGTGGGAGGAAAACCAGAGCACCCGGAGAGAACCCATGCAATCACAGGGTGAACGCACAAACTCCATACAGACAGCACTCATAGTCAGGATCAAATCTGGGTCTCTGGCACTGTAAGGCAGCAACTTTACCGCTGCGCCATCGTGCCACCCACCCGATGATCCGGATTGTTTCATAAAAGTCCTCTGTACAAAAGAGAAAAAATCGAAATTTGCTTATTTCCATGGTATTTTAATAGACTTCCTAATCACTCCTACATTGCAACAGATGTCTGGAGGGAGGTCTGGCACATCCTCACAGCCTCAGTTGTTGCTTTGCATTACGTTATTTATGGTCGACTTTGAACAAAGATTTGATAATTGCACCATCAATTGTGACAAAATAATTACCATCAGCAACAGCCAAGAAAAAAAGCTATTATGCCATTAATTTGATTAAATTTGCCATGTCCATATTGTAAAGGATAAATCAACATCTCAACAGCGAGTACCAATAATCCTTAAAATAAGTTTGATTTGAACAGCGCCTTTCATAATCTCAGGGCACAAAGAATTTTAGAGCCAGATCTCTGAAACATATTGCCACCGTAAAAGCCCTGTCCCACGATACGAGTTCATTCCAAGAGCTCTCCCGAGTTTACAAAAAAATCAAACTCGTGGTAAGCACGGAGAATGAACATAGCGGGTATGTCGGAGCTCTGGGTGTTCTCTTAGTGGCAGGTAAGCACGGGAAGACTCATGAAGATTTTTCAACATGATGAAAAATGTCCACGAGAGCCCCGAGTACCGACGAGTGGTCGTTACCATAAATCTCCGAGTTCGAATCAGGGCAAACTCGGGAGAACTCTTGGAATGATCTCGTACCGTGGGACAGGGCTTTTAGAAGTGCAGCAACTACAGTAATTTATTTAGTTTAGTTTAGAGATACAGCACGGAAACAGGCCCTTCGGTCCACCGGGTCCGTGCCGACCAGCGATCCCTGCACATTAACACTATCCTACACGCACTAGGGATAATTTTTACATTCACCATGCCAATTAACCTACAAACCTGTACGTCTTTGGAGTGTGGAAGGAAACTGTAGATATCGGCGAAAACCTACGCAGGTCACGGGGAGAAAGTACAAACTCCGTGCAGACAGCACCCATAGTCAGGATCGAACCCGGAACTCCGGCGCTGCATTCATTGTAAGGCAGCAACTCTACCGCTATGCCACCGTGACCGTGTTATATTTACAACAGTGCTGTTATATCTTTTACGCTCATACAAGACAACCGATATGCCTCGGGTGAACGTCTCAATAGAAACACAATGCAGAATTCTTCTTGGTACTGCCCTGGAATGTCAGTTTGGATTATGTATTCAACTCCTTAAAGTGCAACTTAAATTCTGAATCTGTTTTATTTAAAATCAAGAATGCAAAACAAAGCCGAGAACTTCAGTCCGTTGTTGAGTATTTCAGCAGCTTGTGCGATGGTTTACAATATTACCTCCACAGAGAATGAAAAGATGTGTGATGAACCAACGAGTAAACTAAAGGGGACAACTGTTCTCAGCACGTCGAACTTCTGACTGCAGTGCTAAAGTGGATCCAGCATACAGTAGATTAACATAGTGCAGGACATAGAACAAAAAACATAGAACAGTATAGCATAGGAATGGGCCCTTCGGCCTCAATGTTTGTTCCGAACATGAAGCCAAGTTAAACTATTCTCACCTGCCTGCACATGACCATATCCCTCTATTCCCTGCACTTCAACGTGCTCTTCTGAAAGCCTCTTAAATGCCACTATATTATCTCTCCTCCACAAACACCCTGTCATGCCTCCACCACTCTATGCAAAAATACTTGCCTCGCACATCTCCATTAAACTTTCCCCTTCTCACCTTATAGCTATGCCGTCTGGAGTTGGACATTTCCACCCTGGGGAAAAGGTTCTGACTGTCTACCCTACCTATGTCTCTTATCATTTTATATACTTCTATCATCATAGTCCTATATTGTATATTGCCCTCTGTTGTAGTAATAGGGCGGCACAATGGAGCATCGGTAGTGTTGCTGCCTTACAGGGACAGAGACCCAGGTTCGATCCCGACCACTGCTGCCATCTTTACGGAGTTTGAACATTCCCTCTGTGACCGCGTGGGTTATCTCCGGGTGTTCCGGTTTCCTCCCACTCGCCAAGACATACAGGTTTGTAGAATTATAAATTGTGCCTGGTGTGTAGGATAGTACTCGTGTACGGGGTGATCACTGGTGGGCGCAGACCCGGTGGGCCACAGGGCCTATTTCCACACTGTATCTCTACAGTCTACAGAGTCTCCCCTCAACCTTCGCCATTCTAGAGAAAACAATCCAAGTCTATCCTCCCTCTCCCTATAGCTGAAATCCTCTAATCCAGGCATTATTCTTGTAAAATCTCCTCTGCACCCTCTCCAAAGCCTCCACATCTTTCTTGTAATGGGGCAACCAGAACTGCAGACTAACCAGTCCTGAAGAACAGAATGTTTAAGAAGGAACTGCAGATGCTAGAAAATCGAAGGTAGACAAAAATGCTGGAGAAACTTAACGGGTGAGGCAGCATCTATGGAGCGAAGGAAATAGGCAAGGTTTCGGGTCGAAACCCTTCTTCAGACTGATACTCTCTCCATACATACAACTCCCCAAGGTGCAACACTTCACACTTGATCAGATTTAACGCTGTCTGCCATTTCTCCACCCATTTATGCAGCTGATCTACAGTATATCTGGCTCTAACTTCTGACAGCATTCATCACTGCCTGCAACTCTTCCAATGTTGGTGTTGTCAGCAAACCTACTCACCATCTACATTTACTTCTAGGTCATTTATTTATATATTTATATATATATATATATCACAAACAGCTGTGGTCCCAGCACAGATCCCTGTGGAACTTCACTGGTCACAGACATCCAGCCAGACTATCTAAATTTAACCACAACACTATCTTCTATGCATAAGCCAGTTGTGAATCTATACGACCACATCTTCGGGAATTTCATACATCTTCATCTTCTAGATCATCCTACCATAAGGGACTTTATCAAAGGCCTTACTGAAATCCATGTATATACAACATACATTGCCCAATCTTCATCAATCTCCTTTTTCACCTCATCAAAAAACTCAATCAAGTTGGTAAGACCTGACCTGTCACATACAAAGCGATGTTGACTATTTATAATTGGGAGTATATCCTATCTCGATGAATTCTCTGCAATAGCTTCCCTACCGCTGATGTGAGTGGATTACCATTTAATTAAGTATTCAAAAGCTTTTGAAGTATCCTGCAATTATTTTTTAAATATTTACTAAATATAGTGAAGCATAATGAAAGATGTGCCAAAAACATGTTGTTCTTCACACAGTACCAAAACTAAAGTAAGACGTAATAAATATGTAGGAAGGAACTGCAGATACTAGTTTATACTGGAGATAGACACAAAATGCTGGAGTAACTCAGCGGGTCAAGCAGCATCTCTGGACAGGAATGGGTGATGATTCTGGGTCAAGACCCTTCTTCAGACTGACCTCACTCTGAAAAAAGATTGTGAATCGAAACATGACCCATACCTTCTATCCAGAGATGCCGTTTATCCCGCTAAGTTACTCTAGCATTTTGCGTCTATCTAAAATTTAATAAATGTATCTTGATTTTGCTTTGAGCAACATAGATAATTGATTTGTCTGAAGAAGGGTTTCGGCCTGAAACGTCGCCTATTTTCTTCGCTCCATAGATGCTGCTGCACCCGCTGAGTTTCTCCAGCAATTTTGTGTACCATAGATAATTGATTTAGTCATTAACCTTTTACATGACTGAAACATGCACTATTGTTCAGATCTGTAAAAAAGTTAGCTAAGGCATCGCTATCTTTTAATTAAATAACAACCATTTGCCCCATAAGTTGAGAGAAGTACAAGATGGAATCAGAACAATAAGAACACCAGCATCTGGGATATAAAAAAATGGATCTGGAATTATGGACCATGGGATCAACAGCAATTCTCCGGAAACACTATTCTTGTAGGTTACTAATTTCTCAACCCCCTTTGGGTGATTTGTCTATGAAACAAACTGCCAGAGGACGTTGAAGTAGATACTAGAACCACATCCCAAAGACACTTGGATAGGAAAGGTTTAGGAGGGATATGGGCTAAACATGGGCAAGTGTAACTAGTTTAAATGTGGCATCTTGGTTTGTTTGGACAAGTTGAGCTGAAGGGCCCGTTTCCATGCTATATGACTCAATAACTATATTTTGCATCATAAATGTTAAATGTTCTATGGGAATCGCCTCCTCAAAAATGAACAGAAAATGCTGAAATCCTTTGAAAGTCATGCAGTATTTATTATTTTGATGAAAGTTATTGACCTGGTGTTAATTGTTTCTATCTCCACAGATTCTCTCCAACTTGCAGCGTATTTCCAAATTTTACTATTTTAATTTCAGATTTCCAGTTCCTGCTTTGTTTTTGCCTTTCCATTCTTGAGTCCTTGCCTCCATATTCATCAATGTCCAACACAATGCATCATTGTGGAAACACCTCACACATTTAAGAAATGGGGCCCATCTGTTCGGCTAGAAAGAGTGCAGAGAAGATTTATGTTGCCCAGACTTGAGCTCCTGATCTATAGGGAGAGGTGGGGCAGGCTGGGGTGTTATTCCTTGCAGTGCAGAAGGATCTTATAAAGATGTATATGATTGTGGGGGGGGGGGGGGGGGGGTTAGTAGTAGGGCACTTATTTATTTCACTCAGAGTAAGGGGATCAAGAACCAGGGCATATAGGTTTAAGGTGAGGGGGGAATTATTTAAATAGGAACTTGAGGGGTATCTTTTTCATACAGAGGGTTATGGGCATTTGGAACGAGAGACGGTATATGGAGGTAGTTGAGGCAGGTACTATAACAACATTTAAAAAACATTTGGACATGTATATGAATGTACTGGGTTTACAGGGATATGGGCAGAAGGGTAGAGTGTAGATGGGGCATCTTGGTTGACATGGGCAATTTGGGCCGAAGGGTGTGTTTCCATGCTGTATGACTCTATGTGAGTTTCCATGTACAAATTGATAGAGCTCAAATTGGAAGGCTCAAAGCTTTGGGGATTTGAGGTAAATGCTGGGAATGATTAAGAAATTGGCTGAAAGATAGGAAACAATTACAGCGTTTCAAGCAGTGGCTCGAGAATAGTTTTTAATTATTAAAATGATTTTAAGAAACAAAACAAATTGATCTGTTTTTGCAAACAATGAAGTGATTGCTAATTTTAGAATGAGCTAATCAAATGAAAATACAATCTACGTTATAGCATTTAGAGGTAGATTCAAACTGCAGGTGACCCCATAATGACGAGTGGGCCACGTTCCTAGTAAGCGGACCATATCGTGATTTTCCATAACATAAAATCAGATTATTTACACATGCATGAAGACATTTTTACATACTTCTTTATATGATTTTTGTAAGAGTGACATTTTATTTCAGATTTCAGACTTTTGGATTTTGTTATGGCAAATTTGCTATACCCAATCTGCCATAACATGGGGGGGTCACCTGTGTATCATTTCACAAAGAGTGATGTAGTGTTCAAATGGTGTAATACAACGTAAGACGGAAACAGAGAAACTTGACGCCCACCATGTTCTCCAAATGGAAAGCATGAACAAGGGCAAAGTGTAGAACAACACGGCCAAAGCAGCAGAATAAATACAATTCAGGGAAGGCAGAGATTACGCCTGAATAGTGTAAACAGATCTGGTTGTCAATAGAGATTTTCAAACAGTGAAGGCAGTGCGGAAAAGTGTTGGGAGAACTGAACCGCAGCATCAAATATTTAAGTTACAAGGACAGGCAGAACATGGATTTTTCACCCTAAGGAAAGGAGAGGGTCAGACTTGTTTGATCTGTTATGGAAATAGAAGTTGCATATGTGGAATGTAACTAGTTATAGCTGAGGAAATTAATTTTTCAAGGTAGTACTAGGATTGACATTGAGAAAATTTTAATTACACGTAGAATGCCCAACATATGAAATGGACTTCCTAGAACTGCATTCACCTTTTTCTGTCTAATCCAAAAGTCAAGAATCCCGACTCAAGAGAACGAGAACTCTCATTTCACCCTGACATGGGAATGTCAGGCTGCATTCCCCTGTGTAAACCTGGAGAATCCCCAGCATGTGACGTCCTGTAATGGAGCGGAGCCGAGCAGATGTGCCAGCATCTGTCATTCAACACATTCTGGGTTTACAACAGTGCCACACATATAGAGTCATATCCCAGACGTACTGCAAGCAACTAACTGCTGGAGGTTCCCTTACAGTCACCGCGCGCAGCCAACTCAATTCGGGTCATCATGTTAAAAATCTCAACATTAAAGGAGGGCAGGCAGTTATAATACCCTTTGCAAAATCAAGACATCGCAGAGCAATTTGCCATCTATTAAGTAATTCTAAAGAAATACACTCACTGTTGTAATAAAAAAACAAGGCTGTTTCGTTTTGTAGGGCAAGCTCCCCACAAATGACAATATTATCAACATCTAATAATATGTTTCTGTGCTGTTGTCCAACAGATAAATAATTGGCAGGAGAAACTAGGCCAGCTCAACTATTCTTTTTCAGAAGTGCTTTAGATCATGCTTTACATAAGTGCTTTACATACCATGGCTTAATGGTATGTAAATAGCAGAGTAAACTTAAATATTATAGACAGTGCAGAGGCACAGTTAACAGAGCTGCTGCCTCAAAGCTCCAGTGTTCAATTCTGGCCATCTGGGCTATCTGTGTGATGTTTGCACATTCTGCCAGTGACCACCAGGGTTCCTCTGGGTGCGATACAAGGAGCTGCAGATGATGGTTTACAAAAAAAGACACAAAGCGCTGGAGTAACCCTACCGTTCAGGCAGTTCCACTGGATCATGGATAGGTGACACTTTGGATTAGACGGATTGTGGTGGGTGTGAAAAAGACTGGAAGTAAAGTGAGGGGAGGAGAACACCTGACGAGTGATAGGTGGATACATGTGTGAAGTGTTATTGATTGGCAGGTGGTTGGACAAAGGCCAGAAAAGTCAAAAGGAGTGAGATAAGGATAGAAGAGGTGCAAATTGTGAAGCCAGAGGATGAAATGTAGAAGAGAGTGTAGGTGGGGCAGGGGGAAGAGGGTTAAATGGATGGGGGATGGGATGGGAAGGGTGTTGTTACTAAAATTAGAAAATTCAGTGTTCATACCGTTAGACTCTGGGTTCCTCCTACATCGCAACATGAGTAGGTTGGTGGGTTAACTGGCAATAAAATCCATTAACCATACTCCTGCATATATTTCCAACTGAAAATAGATACTGGCCGATTTGTATTTATATAACTGGTTATAACTATTTCAAAAAGGATTCCAGTTAATATGTTTGCTCTCCGTTGCTTGAAACAGCAGATGAATGCAATTTGTGTTGCTCACAGTTTAAAACATATGAATAAAGGAATTAACAGCAGCAGACATTATCATTAACCCAAGGACAGTTTGACATCAAATGTATTTGTTAATTTGGGACTCAGTCTGCCCGAATATGTGAAATCCTTAAAGCAATTGCTGGTGTCTCATGTAATCACTTGCTAAAAATATATTTGAAACTACCGGAAAATATAAATTAAGCATGTTATTAATATCATCTTTGTATCCGATATTCAGAAAGACTGTCGAGAAGATTCCCTCATTCAAAGACAAAAATATATCTTGCTTCATGAAATGAAATAAATCCAACATCAGGTGGGTTACAATGACAAAAATGTATATGCATTGTGGTAGAAAATTGGAGATAACCCAGTTTCTTGAAGGATTCTTACAATAACAGCTTCAAATTTTACTTATTAATATAAAATTTACAGCAAGGCTTAATCAAAGATAAACAAAGAAACCCAAATAAAACGAGGACACTGAAGCTTGCTGTGTCTCTGCTCAACTGTGTGGCCACACCTTTCCTCCCTGCACTAGGAATCTCCTGCTCTCTTTCCTCTGGCTGCTCTCTGCTCCGATTTCGCCAACCTCCCCAGTCCTCCCTCCCGCGCACCCCAGAACTAAGATTTCCACAGAGCTTTGGCTGAGCATTGTTTTCCCAGCAATGAGCCTCCACACCCACCTATCTCTTTTAATACCAATAGTCAATAATCCATCGTTTAAACCATCAATCATAGACAAATCATTTATACAATGGGAAAGAATGGGAATTAAAACGCTCGAAGATCTGTATGAATTAGGGAATTTACTATCATTTCAACAACTACAACTGAAATATAATTTGAAAAATAACCAATATTTTAAATATCTTCAAATTTGTGATTATCTGAAAAAACACACAAAAGACTATCATAAGATGTCTTCCGACTTATTGGATGAAGCAATGAAGACCAAGGCGGAATCAGCTAATTTAATATCGTACTTATATAATATCATTTTAAACATAGAAATACCCACAACAGATGGAATTAGAAAAGATTGGGAACAAGAATTAGATATAAAAATCTCAAAAGAGACCTGGGATAATCATTTACTACAGGTGCATAAATGTTCGATCAACGTACGGCATACGCTCATCCAATTTAAAACATTACATAGATTATATTATTCAAAAACTAAATTAAATAAAATCTTCCCTAATGTTTCACCAATCTGTGATAAATGCCTATGTCAAGAAGCTACCATAGCGCACTCTTTTGTTTTTTGTACAAAAATCCAAAAATTCTGGTATGAAATATTTGATATTTTTTCAAAATTGATCAAAATAAAACTGGTACCAAAACCAGAATGGATTATCTTCGGAATATCGGAAGATAACCCTGAATTAAACGTGTTTCAGAAGAATTTATTTAATTACGGGCTAATAATGGGAAAAAAGCTTATACTTAAATTCTGGAAAAATGCGCCGACACCAACAATAAAAATGTGGATATCAAATATGTTTGAAACATTACATCTGGAAGAGATGAGATTCCTCCTAGCAGGTAAAGCAGACCAATTTCAAAAGACGTGGTCTATGTTTCTGGACCTATTACAAGCATGAGGTGCAATAGTAACCTAAAAAAAAATATAAATATATAATAAGCGGAATCAGGACCTGGTAACGGGAGGTAAAATAACAAAAACAGACTTGGTTGGTAGTCCCCTTTCTGCGGAGTTTAATGTTATAATAGAGCGATTGTTTCTACTTTCTCTTTCTCTCTTTTCTAGGGTCTATTTTCTCACTTTACTTCCTTCTCTAACTTCTTTCCTAAGGGGCTTTCTTTTCCTTACACTCTTGCACTGCACGACTCTCTTGTACTTTCTTTACTTTCCTAACTTCTACCTTTTTCTTAAAGCTCTAAAAAAAAAAAAAAAAAAGCGGTACAAAAAATGTATTAAGATATATGTGTTGTGTAGAATTGTAATTTACCGTACTTCTAATAAAAATAAAATAAAAAAAATAAAATAAAATAAAAAAATAATAAAAAAAAAATGAAATGAAATAAATCCAACATCAGGTGGGTTACAATGACAAAAATGTATATGCATTGTGGTAGAAAATTGGAGATAACCCTGTTTCTTGAAGGATTCTTACAATAACAGCTTCAAATTTTACTTATTAATATAAAATTTACAGCAAGGCTTAATCAAAGATAAACAAAGAAACCCAAATAAAATGAGGACACTGAAGCTTGCTGTGTCTCTGCTCAACTGTGTGGCCCCACCTTTCCTCCCTGCACTAGGAATCTCCTGCTCTCTTTCCTCTGGCTGCTCTCTGCTCCGATTTCAACAACCTCCCCAGTCCTCCCTCCCGCGCACTCCAGAACTAAAATTTCCACAGAGCTTTGGCTGAGCATTGTTTTCCCAGCAATGAGCCTCCACACCCACTCCTAGCCATGTGTCTCACAGCTCCTTCTCCCATTCTGGAAGGAGAAGAATGTATCAGTGATCGTAGAAATGCTGAAATCATTTGGATCTAGAAAAAAGACAAATGCAATTGTGGTCATGGAAAGTTCGCCATGCTGCTGCCAAGGGGGAAACCATTGCCAACGTCCTCCAAAACTGTATCCATTAATTTGCCAAGCAGCTGCTCTATGAATTGCTATGTTGATTCTGCCCATTTAGAACCAGAATCGACGTGAACCGCACTGCTCATCAACTCCAAAAGAAACTCACAGACCAGCATCAATCACAATGTATACCATTTTCAAGACAAGGCTTTAAATCAGTCAAAGAGGGATTGTGGAAAATCCTCTTTACAAAGTTAGCTGTCTGCAAAAATTCACCTCCATCTTGCATCTGCTTTATGATGACATGTAAAACATGACACTAACAAACGGATGCACAACTGATCCAGTCTCAGTACAAACCTGTGACAAGCAAGGTCTTGTCAACAATCAAAGACTCTTTTCTGTCTTTCCCAACATGACCGGAATGTGAGGAAAGCAAAGCAGGAGTATATTATTTGGTCCTTTGTATCTGCCTACCGTTCAATTTGAGTTTAGTTTATTGTCACGTGTACCGAGGTACAGTGAAAAGTTTTTGTTGCGTGCTAACCAGTCAGCCGAAAGACAGTACATGATTACAATCGAGCCATCCATAGTGTACAGATACATGATAAAGGGAATACCGTGAATAACGTTTTGTGCAAAATAAAGTTGAACATGGATAAACTTTTAAAAAGGCAATATTTTCCTGAACTAACTTTATATACATACCAAGATTCCCTTTAATCTATATTACTAAAAGTCTCATCTTGACCACTTCCTGTCACACTGTATGTTGATTTTAGAAAAAACGCTGCCACTTACGGCTGTGATTTTTGTCCATCTTACTCAGAGTCCCCCTCCGCTGCGCAAGACAAGAGGAGTTTTCCCATTGATGAAAAATAAGAGTTATTAGTATTTAAAAAATGTTGAGATTCTCTCTCCTGAAGGCCGGAGGGACTATAAAACCCGGAAGTGTGGAGGTGCCTCAGTTCTCTGCAAGATAGGAGAGCGAGAGGTTGCAATTCTCAATCTGAGGTGTGAATAACACTGAACACATGGTCTACTAAACTGTGAGCAGTTTTACTGACCTGTCAGTGCCCTTAATGTGGTTTGAAAATGTAGTTTGAAAATGCAAAAGTGTGTTTTGGTTTGAAAGGGCTAAAGCTGTGTTGCCTTTGGTTTGAAAGTGCTAAAGCTGCCTTGCCTTTGCCCTCCCATGTGATGCTGGGACCCAACGGGTCCCACTTAGTCTAGTAATATCTAAAAAAGTTACCCATCTCTGTCTGGAATACGCTCAGTGAACAAGCTTGCACACAATGCCATATAAACGGTTTACTACCCAATACAAGGAAGAATTCCTTCATATCTCTGTCTTCAATAGATAGCCATGGCTCCAGATACCCCAGTCAAATAAAGGTGAATTTTAGCAAAGACTTAAAATTTTGCCGAATCCAGAAAGATTCAATTTTGGCACTAGAAGTGCACCATACTGAAAGTAAAAATAAATATTTATCCCGCAATAAGATTTTTGTGAATAACTATCAATTCATATTCATCAATGATTGAATGATCACATAATTAAAACGGAAATTAAATCAAGGAACAAATGTAAAAGTGATCCCAGAACCATCAGACTATCTGATCACTGAGTACCGATAATCTTAAGTGCCACATTTCAAAGAGCAATCCAATTAAATTCATTCAGAGCCTGTAAAATATGTACAATGAAATAGAAAAAAGCCATCAGATCAACCAAACAGGTAAGTTATCTGAAAAAGATGTTGCTGCTCACCCAGAAATGTTCCCATGAAATTAATTCCCACATAAACTAACATTGAGTAAACAAAACTCTGGAAAGGACCAAGAAAGCAATTTGCATTTCTGATGCATTCATGCTCAAAAAGAAAATCAGTGATTACAGTAATCACTGACTACATTTTCACATTCAGATCATCCCATTTGCATCTTTGTTTCTCATGGCAAAGTCGACATCCTGAGCACTTCATAAATAAAGAGGAAGCATACACTACACTGCCAGAAATCTTCCTGCCTCAGATTTAAACGGGCTAAAGAATTTCTATAAGAAAACTGATTTGGCTTTCTTTCAACAGGAGAGAAACCTTATTTTACATTGCTGATCTGTAAGAATTACCCACTATTCCAATATGCTGCTACTCTGAGCCATGTTGATATGGATATTCATTGAGTAAATGCTTTGAGACATGTGAAAGCTTTGCAGCAACTAATATACCTGGAATCTTAATCAAACGTGGCACAGTGGCGTAAGGTACCAGAGACCCGGGTGCTTGTCTGTATGGAATTTGTACATTCTCCCCGTGACCTGTGTGGATTTTCTCCGATATCTTCGGTTTCCTTCCGCACTCCAAAGAAGTACATGTTTGTAGGCCGATTGGCTTGGTGTCAATGTAAAATTGTCCCTTGTGTATGTGTAGTGTGGCATTAATGTGCGGGGATCGCTGGTTGGTCCGGACTTGGTGGGCCGAAGGGTTGTTTCCGTGCTGTATCTCTAAACTAAACCAGAGTAACTCAGCGGGACAGGCAGCATCTCTGGAAAGAAGGAATGGGTGATGTTTTGGTTTGACCCTTCTTCAGTCTGAGAGTCAGGAGATAGGGAGACGCAGAGATATGGAAGGGTAAGGTATGACAAAAGAGATCAAAGGGGATGGAGGTGAAGGAAAATGTAGAATAGATCATTCCACCTAGCTAGGAGACGGTGACAATGAGGCGTATATTAAGAGGATTTCTTTACGCAGAGGGTGGTGCATATATGGAACGAGCTGCCAGTGGAATCTGTAGAGGTGGGTGCAATTACAACATTTGAAGGGTGGTGGTGGAAGGTTGTTTTTCGGACTGGAGATCTGTGACTCATGGTGTGCCTCAGGATTCAGTGCTGGACCGTTGCTGTTTGTCATCTATATCTATGACTTGGATGAGAACATACAAGGCATGATTTGTAAGTTTGCAGATTACATTACAGTGGGTGGTATTGTAGACAGCAAAGATGGTTGTCAAAAATTGCAGCAGGATCTTGATCCGTTGGTCTGGTGGGCTGAGGAAAAGTTCATGGAGTTTAATACAGAGAAGTGCGATGTGTTGCATTTTGAAAAGTCAAACCAGGACAGTACCTAAACAGTGAATGACAGGGCTCTGGGGTTGTCGAGCAGAAGGTCTAGCTAGTCCTTTTAATGTCATGAGCCAGGCACGGAAATCGCTATCAAAATATTGAGGGGACCGGGGGACAGGGGGGACACAATTTTTGATGGCCGCGAGCGCATGCGCACACTCACACACACATACGCGAGGCTTCGGAGGCTTAATCCAGCGCTAAATGTAGCAATGTTACAAAATTTTGAGATTTTAAAAATCAAGTCTGCAATTTATCCCATCAGATAAAGCATAAAAAGAAGTTTAATTTGACACCTAATTCACTTTCATATCTCAAGTATTTAAAAAGTTACGGCCATTTTCATACTCGGAAATTAGCATCTTGTTCCCTATTGATTTTCTATGGACATAACAAAAAAGCTGTGATCGTGGACAGTCAAAAGCCCATAACTTTCTTAAAAATTAAGAGAATTTAATGAAATTTTCAGTTATCATAGATTGAAGCATTCTGAAACAAATATAAAACAATCTTAATTGGATGACCTGAAATTAAAGCATATAATTAGTTAGTTACCCAATTGGAGCAAATTTCAAACTTCAATTACTAGATCTAAACATCTATCTATTTCTTAATAAATGATTAACATTTTTAAATAGCCTAAGTGTCCAAATAATATTCACAAATAATTCACAATAAAACATGATTTTAAAATCTCATTTACATTAATTTATAGGCCAAATGGAAGGAATTTAGTGTTCAATTGCTGTAAATTAAAGTCAATTTAAATCAGCTTTCTAGTGGGTTCCTGTGAACGCGCTGGTTTAGAACGTTCACATTGCGCTAGATTTGTGCCCTCAAATGCCCAGAAAAATACTGCGGGATATAATGGGCTCAAAATTAGCTACTCGCAACTTTAAACTTTGTATAAAGGGATCTTAAGAAGCCCTTTTTAATGTAAAAATAAACAGCCTACCTTCTGTTGTCCCCTGTATGAGATCCGACCCGTTGCCGGTGGTCGGGGATTTAGAGGTTAATTTTGAAACTACTATAACAATTATATAAAGCCTTTAAAAGTAATAATAGCTAAAGCGACGGAATCTTCCAGCGATTTTTCGTTAATAATTAACTAGGCTGAACATCCTCGATTTGAACAGCCTAGGGAAAATCGCGTTTTAAACCCGCCCCCCTCTAAACGGCGCCAGAATCGCGCACACGGGCTGGGACAGATTTTCAGCGACGCTTCAGGTAGGCTTTGCAACATACCTACTAAATGCAGCTCAACTCTGCCTGTCTCGCCGGGTTAACCTACAAGCCCTGACTGGACTGACGGGACACCAGCGCAGCTTCTCCGCTCTGGCCATATTTCTCGCAAGCCCAGGCAGGTTAACCTGGCGGGACAGGCAGAGTTGAGCTGGGTTTAGCACTGCTTCTCTGTGCTGGCTGTGGGCCTGGGGGTACAGCTCGCGTCTGACTCCTGACCACCCGTGGGGGGGGCACTCGGGTGGGGACGGGACAGGGCCGGAGAGCCGGCCAGGATCGATCCCTGCTGCGGATGAGACGCAAGTCTGTGCCATGTCTCCCTCCTCCAATCACGACACTCTATCCTCAGTCCCACCCCCCCCCCACTCCTCCCTCCTCCAATCATCGCGCTGAATCATCATGTCTCGCCCCCATTGCCCGCTGACCGACGTCTCTCTCGTCCAATCGGCGCCCTCGATCAGCAGTCCCACTTCCACTGTCTCGCGGGAAGCGGAGATTTTAAAATCCTGATGACAAAAATTGGGGGGGGATGTCCCCCACCTCTCAAAACATGGGGGGGGGGGACGTGGCCCCTCTGCCCACCCCGGGTTTTCCGCCCCTATAATGAGCAGACAAGGCCTTCTGCGATTCTCCTTTTGCCTGTGATAAACTGTGAGAATGACACTTCATTAAATGAAGGCCATGACCAATGTAGCATTTAATAATTCAAAGAGCCATTTAATTTTCAGAACACATTCTTGCCACATTATTCACACAGATTACAATCCCGAATTGGTATATTCTCAGTATTCAGTCGTGGCTGAGATAAGTACCCTCATCATTCTCAACAATCTAAGGATTCTTTCACATTTGTTTTGTTCCAAAAAAGATACCAGCCACACATCATGGGTTCTTCCCAAAACCAGTAAGGAGTTAATGATCAGCCACAATGTAATTAAACTGCAGAGCGGGCAATAGAAATGTGAGAGCTTAACCCTGCTTGTGTGTCTTAACTTTAATTCACTATCATTATGTAGATGTAAATATGGATGGGTTGTTGAGTAAATTGGCTGAATACACCTAAATTGGAAGTGTTGCAGTCAATGAGGAAGGCTGTCAGAAGATACAGCAGGATATAAATCAGCTGCAGAATTGGGCGGAGAAATGACAGCTGAAATATTATCTGAGCAAGTGTGAGGTGTTGCAATTTGCAGAGGGATCTTGGAGTCTGAGTTGATGGCTAACAGAAGATGGCGGCATGGTTTAAATTGGTAGCATATTGCATTTACAGCCCACATACACTTACACACCTTCACCACTCAATGTCACCATGTCTTGCACACCAAAACATAGTGCAAATATAGTTTGTGATTTATTTTTAGTTTAGTTTAGAGATACAGTGCGGAAACAGGCTCTTCGGCCCATCAGGTCAGTGTCGACCAGCAATCCCCGCACATTAAAGGGCCTGTCCCACTTACGCAACCTTCACAGGCGACTGCCGCAACTCGTGATAGGTCATGAGAGGTCTCCTACGGTCGTGAGAGGTCACCCGCGACATGTCGCCAGGGGTCGCCTGTATGGTCGTGAGAGGTCACCCGGCGACATGTCGCCAGGGGTCGCCTGTATGGTCGTGAGAGGTCACCCGCGACATGTCGCCAGGGGTCGCCTGTATGGTCGTGAGAGGTCTCCAAAGAGTCGTACCGTCTTTCTGGTCGCCGCTGAATTTTCAACATGTTGAAAATTTTGGTGACCTATCACGGGTCGTGGCAGTCGACTGTAGCGGTCGCATGAGTGGGACAGGCCCTTAACTATCCTATACCCACTAGGGACTATTTTTACATTTTTCAAGTCAATTAGCCTCCAAACCTGTACGTCTTTGGAATGTGGGAGGAAATCGAAGATCTCGGAGAACACCCACGCAGATCACGGAGTGAACGTACAGACAGCACCCGTAGTCCGGATCAAACCCAGGTCTCCGGCGCTGCATTCGCTGTAAGGCAGCAACTCTACCGCTGCGCCACCGTGATCTTGGGAAACTGATTGTACAGCATCATTTTACAAAGACTGAAATAACTTTTATGGTGCCTAATTTCATCTAAACAAGTTGATGAAATTATGTCTTTGGTGTTGACATCAACTTTCTTACAATTTACCATTTCTTGCTCTTTGTTTTATTCTGTTCATCATTGACCATTTATAACTAATGGAATGTTGGCCTTCATAACAAGAGGATTTCAGTACAGGAGTAAAGAGGTTCTTCTGCAGTTGTATAGGGCTCTGGTAAGACCACATCTGGAGTATTGTGTACAGTTTTGGTCTCCTAATTTGAGGAAGGACATCCTTGTGATTGAGGTAGTGCAGCGTATGTTCACTAGATTGATCCCTGGGATGGCGGGACTGTCATATGAGAAAAGATTGAAAAGATTAGGCTTGTATTCACTGGAGTTTACGGATGAGGGGGAATCTTATAGAAACATATAAAATTATAAAAGGGCTGGACAAGCTAGATGTAGGAAAAATGTTCCCAATGTTGGGCGAGCAGAAACAGGGGCCACAGTCTTAGAATAATGGGGAGGCCATTTAAGGCTGAGATGAGAAAAAACGTTTTCACCCAGAGAGTTGTGAATTTGTGGAATTCCCTGCCACAGAGGGCAGTGGAGACCAAATCACTGGATGGATTTAAGAGAGAGCTAGATAGAGCTCTAGGGGCTAGTGGAATCAATGGATATGGGGAGAACGCAGGCACGGGTTATTGATTGGGGACGATCAGCCATGATCACAATGAATGGCAGTGCTGGCTCGAAGGGCCGAATGGTCTCCTCCTGCACCTATTTTCTATGTTTCTTTGTTTCTATATCAAATTGGACCCATTCTAACATAGTGATTAGACAAGATTATTATAGGACTTGTCGCCTAATGTTGGCAAGTTATTTGTATCATTAACTTTGTTTCTGAACTGCCAATATGTTTAAGAATACAACACAAAAATATAATTCCAAATCCAGCAAACAATTTAGGTAGTTTCATCATCCGGGTTACATTATATACTTCCATTATCAGTCTAAAGGTGAACATTTTCCCATTAAATTGTCAGTGATGAATATTGCTTTAAAGTTAGAAATAAAACCGTATGCTACGTCATCAGATCATATACGCCTGTGATCTGACACTTTAAATCATCATTTGTCTCAACCTCAGCTACATGGGTAGGTGTTGACCTCATGCCATGCAGTTCTACAATTAAGAAAAAGATCACAACCAGCCAAGGGTTAATAATAAAACACTGTATAACTCTCAAAACCCTGAGGAACAAGGCAGCCAATTGTTTGGCTCCAAGTCCAATGCACAAAACATTCTTTCCCCACATCACAAGTGCACAGTGGATGCTGTGTTCCATGGACAATGTGCACTATTGTTGCTCGCACAGAATCAGAGCCCAGAAACAAATCCTTTTGCCAAGCACACCCATGCTGACCAAAACATCCCATCTGAGCTCATAACATTTACCATATCCCCATGGTCTGCCAATATCCCTCAAAACCTTCCTATTGATGTTCCTGTCTAAATGTCATTAAAATGTTGTTATTGTACCTTCCTCAACTACTTTCCCTGTTAGTTCGTTCTATATACCCACCACTCTCTTTGTGAAAATGTTGCCCCTTCAAGGTTCAATTAAATCTTTCCCCTTAAACATATGCCCTTGTGCAGACACTTCATTTTCTCTATCTAGTCCCCTCATGATTTTATACACCTGTTTAAGATCACTCCTCAGCCTCCTACACTCCAAGGAATAGAGTCCTAGTCTGCTCAATCTCTCCTACAGCTCAGGCTCTTGGCTTCAGGCAACATCCTCATTAATATTCTCAAGGCCCTTTCCAACTAAATGGCATCTTTCCTATAGCAGAGTGACCAAAACTGAACACAATACTCAAAGTGCAGCCTCACTGACATCTTGTAATGACAGCTACATAACATCTCAACTTCTATACTCAATTCATTGACTGATGAAAGCCAGAATACCAAAAGCCTTCTTCACCTTATCTACCTGCAACACAACTTATAGAGAGCCATGTACTCCTGGGTTCTAATCTGAGGAAAGACATTCTTGCCATAGAGGGAGTACAGAGAAGGTTCACCAGACTGATTCCTGGGATGGTAGGACTTTTATATGAAGAAAGACTGGATAGACTTGGCTTGTATTCGCTAGAATTTAGAAGATTGAGGGGGGATCTTATAGAAACTTACAAAATTCTTAAGGGGTTGGACAGGCTAGATGCAGGAAGATTATTCCCGATGTTGGGGAAGTCCAGAACAAGGGGTCACAGTTTAAGGATAAGGGGGAAGTCTTTTAGGACCGAGATGAGAAAAACATTTTTTACACAGAGAGTGGTGAATCTGTGGAATTCTCTGCCACATAAGGTAGTTGAGGCCAGTTCATTGGCTATATTTAAGAGGGAGTTAGATGTGGTCCTTGTGGTTAAAGGGATCAGGGGGTATGGAGAGAAGGCAGGTACAGGATACTGGGTTGGATGATCAGCCATGATCATATTGAATGGCGTTGCAGGCTCGAAGGGCCGAATGGCCTACTCCTGCACCTAATTTCTATGTTTCTATTTTCTATGTTTTCTATGTTCTCCTGCACCTATTTTCTATGTTTTCTATGTTCCTCTGCACTATAGCACTTCCCGGGGTCTGATGTTCAATGTGAATTGTTCACCACTGACAGCACATCCCAAGTTCACAACCTTGACCACCAAGATGTGCCTGAGCTCATGGGTACACCATCTCCCGCAAATACCTACCAAGTCAAACAACATTCTGACCTATAAATATCTCACTGTTTCTTTGTCCTGGAACTCCCCACCCACACCCTTGGAGTATGGAGACACAAGGGATTGCAGATGCTGGTATCTGAGCAAAAAACAAAGTGCTGGAAGATTAAGGGGGCCAGACAACATCTTTGGAGAAAAATGAACAAAGGTTGTTTCCATTCCTGACCCAAGACGTTGTCTGTCCATTTCCCTTCACAGATGCCGCCTGACCTCCACCACTTTGTTTTTTGCACCAGAAGCATCCTCATTTGAAGGATTGTAATGGTTTGAACTTGTGGTTCACCACCACCACCATCTTACAGGCAATTGAAAATGAACAATAAATACGTGCCTTATCAGCAACGGCCAGATCCGCACTGCACCCCCCCCGGGAGTATACTCAATAATAAACATGCTTCTCACTAATATTTCACCAATGCAAATGATTCACTCAACCACCATACACAAGAACTCTAATTGCAATGGCATCTTATTTCAATTATTTTTTCTTAGATCACCAATTTCTTGACCGAAAGTTGAATTGTCTGTGAAACTGAGATGAGAGTTGGAAGGTGTTTGACTGTTACAAATGTAATTATGCCAATAGGTGCATGACTTGCTTTTGTCCTGGACTCAGTATTGTTCAAGGAGTAGCTCTTGCCAATCATCAAGTATTTGTTAACGGGCTAAGGGAGTATCAAACCCAAAGCCCAAACCTGGACTCACCTGTACAAACTCTTGCGAAAACAAGAATCAATTTGTAAAGATACAGCCTTTGTCAGCGACAATGTGTGGCGACACTTGTGTACCACCTAGGTGAGATCTGCTACATGATTTTACTGGGTTGTATACAAAACAAAGCATCTCACTGTATCTAGGTACATGTGACAATAAAGTATCATAAAGTCCATTCAACCATTCATTCTCCTCACTCTCTGAACTGACTTAAGTTATTGCCTGAAAAAAACAAAAGCTGACTTGGACATAAACGAGCAGCCACTGAAAGGAAAGCAATGATTCAAAAAAGCGACGATTTTCAAACAGATTCATTGTCAGGGTGAAATAAATCAATATGTGTATTTGGGAGTCTAGCTTAAGCCTACTACAAATGATCAGGGATGCTGGTTACATTAAAGACACCCAGGCTTCCATAATTTGATGTGTCCTCGTCAATTTTGTATTTAAAATCAGTGTACGCCATAATTAGATTATTAATTTAAAAAAAAGTGTTTGTAATATAATGTACGTCCATATAAATAAACAGCGAGGGATAAACAGTCAGAGAGATCACCTTTATGAAGCAATATACAGACAATGTTGATTTAAGCTGCAAATAACCCCCCACCCCACCCCACCCACCCCACGATATGACCCCGGCCCACGGTGGTTAAAACGGTTTTTAAAAAGCTGACAACCTGTTTTCTTTAACGCTAATGCGTTTAATTTCAAAACATGATTAATCTTTTAAAAACGAGACCGGCGCCGTTGGAGTTAATATTGTAAACCGGGAAATTCCTCCGCTTGTTGGCAAGCGATGTGTGATGATTCCCTCGGTCACAGATTGATGCACAACAGGGAGGGGTCGGACATCCCACCCCTTCCCTTCCTCTGCCCGACACCCCCGACCCTCCCGTCAACCTCCCCCTCCCCCTCCCCTGTTTGCGTTCAAGTTCAGAATCTGTATTCACGGAAATTAGACGAATTATAAAAATCAGTCGTATCAAAAATATCCTGGATCATATGGGTAAAGTTAAAACGTCTCTTTCCCCCTCCCTCGTCATCTCCGACATACTTCCTGCCAACTTTCCAACACTCAGCTTGACACCTTCAACTTCCAAGAACAGTCGCTCGGGAAGGCACCAGGGAAACGAATTGCTAGCGATCCCGGGGGAACCTCGGACAGTCAGAGTCGTGCACGCTGTGAAGGTGGACAGGCAGACAGGCAGGCAGCGAGCGAGCGAGGACACGAGCTGCTTGATAGTTTATGCCTTGACTTTGTCCAAGTCATGATCACCACTTTGCCCGGGTACTCAGCCGCCCATAGAGGTGGGTGTGAGTGAATCGTGAAAGACACCCCATGCCCAGTGCCCGGAGCCGGTCCCCGTCTGCTGAGGGAGAGGGAGGGGGTGTGGAGGGTTGTAGGATGCCATTTACCTGCAGGAGACGGAGATCTCCACTTTAGTAGCCGGGATGTTGGCGTGGAGTGGATCGAAGTCTCCTATGGACGCCATATTACTGAAGCTTTGCGCCGCGTCTCCCAGCCGAGCAACTCCACACTCGGCTCGGCTTGGCGTGGACCCGAGTGATGTCACTTCATAATAAACACATGGAGACGTCCGCAGACGGGAGGGAGAGAGAGAGAGACGGGGAAAGCGAGAAGGAGATGAGGGTGGAGAGGGAGATGGAGAGAGAGAGAGATGTCGATGTGGAGCATCAGCAGCGAGCTGTATCTGCACCAAAAATCCCAACAAACCCAGCTCAGAGGAGGAGCGCTCTCATGCATTTTACTCACCGTGGAGGCGGGCGGTTTCGAGGAAATTTAAAGAAACGATGTGAAACTAAATTATAATCTCAAAGTGTTTTGGAACAATTCAGATGGCATTCTCGCAAACAATATAGGACATATTTAAACGGGGGGGGGTTCGTCCAGTGTTCGGTTCGGTATTCACTGTTGAAAGTTTTTAACCATTAGCCCACTCGACCAGAAATTGATGTTACAAAGCTATTTAAAGACATGTATTCATTTATTATGTTTATTCGAACGACGACTGATAATCTACCATATACCGACGTTGACTCCTTATTATTCTGAATATCAGACCTAATTTTGAAAGACCGTGCTTCCAGTTCGCTGCTGTTTTTCAGGTCAATGGTTAGATATATTGCCCTCTCCGTGCTTCTGCATTGCGATGACGGTGTAAACTTTAGAAATAAGTTGGACACACAATATCAGTCCACATGCGGTTGGTGGCTTTAGGTTATCCAAGGGTCCACGGGGAAATACCTTCTCGTGGATATTACTAACGACAAAGAGCTGGGGCAGATAAAATGATCTTAATATAAACATAGATACAAAACAATGCATTGCTTATCTGGTCGCATTTTGTACTAAATGATTTAACGTGGAAAATAACAACAATTAAGCAGATTGAGATCAAATGTAATTAAATTAAGTTTTTGTTTTGTTTTGGCGCTTTAATCACTGTCCACCCCTCCAAGCTCAATTTAAGACTATTTTTGTGCAAAACAATGATGAGGATGTATTCAGTGCCACCCAATCACATACATTCTTCAGATTCAGATTCAGATTCAACTTTAATTGTCATTGTCAGTTTACAGTACAGAGACAACGAAATGCATTTAGCATCTCCCTGGAATAGCGACATAACATATGATTTGAATAAATATTTACATTAGCATATATACAGACATAGTGTTTTTCATGTGGGAGGAGTGTCGGGGGGGGGGCGTGATTGTCAGTCACCGAGGTACGTTGTTGAGTAGAGTGACAGCCGCCGGGAAGAAGCTGTTCCTGGACCTGCTGGTTCGGCAACGGAGAGACCTGTAGCGCCTCCCGGATGGTAGGAGGGTAAACAGTCCATGGTTGGGGTGAGAGCAGTCCTTGGCGATGCTGAGCGCCCTCCGCAGACAACGCTTGCTTTGGGTAGACTCAATGGAGGGGAGCGAGAAACCGGTGATGCGTTGGGCAATTTTCACCACCCTCTGCAAGGCCTTCCGGTCGGAGACAGAGCAGTTGCCATACCATACTGTGATACAGTTGGTAAGGATGCTCTCGATGGTGCAGCGGTAGAAGTTCACCAGGATCTGAGGAGACAGATGGACCTTCTTCAGTCTTCTCAGGAAGAAGAGTGAGCCTTCTTGATCAGAGTTGAGGTATTGTGGGTCCAAGAGAGGTCATCGGAGATGTTAACACCCAGGAACCTGAAGCTAGAAACACGTTCCACCTCCGTCCCGTTAATGTGGATGGGGGTGTGTGTGCCGCCCCTGGACTTCCTGAAGTCTACAATGAGCTCCTTGGTCTTCTTGGAGTTAAGGGCCAGGTTGTTGTCAGCGCACCATGCTGCTAAGTGCTGGACCTCCTCCCTGAAGGCCGACTCATCGTTGTTGCTGATGAGGCCAATCACCATTGTATCATCTGCATACTTGATGATGGTGTTAGTACCATGTACAGGTGTGCAGTCATAGGTGAAGAGGGAGTAGAGGAGGGGGCTCAGCACACAGCCCTGTGGTGTCCAGGGTGAGGGTTGAAGAGGTGTGCTTGTCTAACGTCACAGACTGTGGTCTGTTGGCTAGAAAGTCCAGTATCCAGTTGCAGAGGGAGGGATCGATGCCCAGGTTACCGAGTTTGGAGATCAGTTTAGATGGTATAATGGTGTTGAATGCTGAGCTGTAATCGATGAACAGCATTCTTACGTAAGTGTCTCTGTTGTCGAGGTGGGAGAGGGCGGAGTGAAGTGCCGTTGAGATGGCATCCTCCGTAATCCTGTTCTTGCAGTAGGCAAACTGATAGGGATCCAGTGTGGGGAGTAGGCAGCTTTTGAGGTGTGCCAGGACCAGCCTCTCGAAGCACTTGGTGATGATGGGGGTAAGTGCAACTGGGCGGAAGTCGTTGAGGCTTGCCGCAGTGGAGTGTTTTGGCACTGGCACGATGGAGGTGGTTTTAAGGCACGTGGGGACAACTGCTTGGGCAAGTGACAGGTTGAAGATGTCAGTCCAGACGTCTGTCAGCTGCGCAGCACAGGCCCTGAGCACGCGCCCGGGGATGCTGTCAGGGCCAGCAGCCTTGCGTGCATTAGTCCTACTTAGTGCCACGTATACGTCATAGGGGGTGAGTGTGAGGGGTTGGTGATCGGCAGGGAGCACAGCCTTGACGGCTGTCTCTAGATTGTCCCTGTCGAAGTGGCCATAGAAGTGATTAAGCTCCTCAGGGAAGGAGGCGTTGCTGGATGTGGGGGTGGTGTTGGAGGGTCTATAGTCCGTAATGGCCTGGATGCCTTGCCACATGCGTCGGGGGTCGGAGTTGTTATTGAAGTGCTCCTCAATCCTGAGCTTATGGCAGTGCTTGGCCTTCTTGATGCCCCTCTTCAGGTTAGCCCTGGATGAGCTGTAGGCTCGAGCATCGCCTGACCTGAAAGCGGTGTCCCGTGCTTTCTGCAGTAGCCTGACCTCGCTGTTCATCCATGGCTTCTGATTCGGGAATATGGTCACCTGTTTGAGGGAGGTGACACTATTGATGGTGGAGTCCAGAATAGAGGATGTGTAGGAATCAATGTCCGTGTGGGAGTCAAGGGTGGCCTGGGCTGCAAACGCCTTCCAGTCAGTGTTTCCAAAACACTGCTGAAGTGTGAAGTCCGCTTCCTCTGACCAGACTTTAACTGTCCTCACAGTTGGTTTAACCCGTCTGATGAGTGGGGAATACTTAGGGAGCAGGAACAATGAGACGTGATCAGACTGACCAAGGTGGGGGAGGGGGATGGCTTTGTAAGCTTCAGCCATGTTGGTGTAGACTTTGTCCAGTGTCTTTCTACTCTAGTGGGGAAGGAGACATGTTGGTGGAATTTGGGGAGTACAGTCTTCAGGTTAGAGTGATTGAAGTCACCCGCAACAATGAAGGCTGCCTCAGGGTTGTGCGTCTGTTGATTGCTAATGGAAGTATGCAGCTCTTTCATTGCAAGCTTGGCATTAGCATCAGGAGGGATATAGACTGCAGTCACAACAGTGGAGGTGAACTCTCTGGGCAGATAGAACGGTCTGCATCTAACCAAGAGGAACTCAAGGTTAGCTGAGCAGTGACTGTCGATGATGGTGGAGTCAGTGCACCATGCTTTATCTACATAAATGCACAGACCCCCACCTCTGGTCTTACCGGAGTCTGATGTCCTGTCCGCTCAGAGTAAATGACAGCTGGATGGCGCTGTCAGGAACGTCGGTGTTGAGCCAAGTTTCCGTGAAGATCAGGATGTTGCAGTCTTTGATCCAGTTGTGGGAGGTGATCCTTCGTCCATTTTGTTTGCCAGTGAGCGCACGTTGGCGAGGAAAAGGTCATCACACTCATTGAGCTTGCTGAAAACATGTCGCAAATATCTATTTCTTCATGACTGGCGACCAAAAAGCGAGTTTACACAGATTATGGTGAAAACTGATGCGCAAGCAAAATAATTGTTTAGAAGCTAGGGAGTAAGTACATTTTTCGAAAACAGGTCATTTGTACTCCAAGTAACCCTTCATTCTCTCTCCGTCCCTCCCACACACTCATTGTCCTACTAGTTTCATTGTCGTCCTGTTCAGTTTCACTGTTTGTATAACTGGTTATAAACTTCCCCAATCCAACAATGAGCAATCGTGAGCTCCACCTTACCTTGATCATTGTTGCTTTTGACGTCTCGACGTCATCTATTCCTTTTCTCCAGAGATGCCGCCTGACCCACTGAGTTACTTTAGCTTTAGTGTTAATTTTCAGTGTAAACCAGCATCTGCAGTTCTTTTTTACGCAGCTACTTTGTTTTGTTATCTTCTGAGATAATTGATGCCCGTTATTAAAGTTTGAGTCAAGAAATTTACAGATGACAAGAATAATTTCCAAAGCTTGTCATAACATTTGGCTGACTGTGACTGTATCCGAGAAATATGGAAGGAAACATGTTCAAAAACAAAACAAATGATAAGAAATGTTTGTAGTTAATCAGGGTGGCAGGCTTATCTATTAAATAATCAGTCAAAGCAAACTGCAGAGGAAAGATTGGCCAATCAATTACTCATTCCTTTTAGTTGGTAATATGCAAAAACAAATTGTTTGTCAGATGCAGCAATGGTAAGAAAAATGGTTTAAAAGTTGACTGCATTCAATTTAACTTAAAGAGCGCCGCATGCCACTCACATTAGTTAGAGTTGGAATATTCTTAGGCCTGGTTTAGAAACAAACGGCTGCCTCTGACATCCAATGTACTGAGGCTTCCCATTCATATTCGTATTTTGTGTAAAAACAGACAGTGGTGGATAAAATAACGTGGATACATCTCAGAGTGAGGAGTTAAAACAATGACCTGCAGATGTTGGTTAACTCACAAGGGGACATAAGGTGCTGCAGTAACTCAGCAGGTCAAGCAGCATCTCTGGAGAACATGGAAAGGCGAAGTTCGGGTCGAGACCCTTCTTCAGACTGATTGTAGGGGGGAGAGAAGAAAGCCAAGAGGGGAGAGGTTGGGCAAAACGTGGCAGATAATAGGTGGATGTAGGCAAATCAGGTTTTTGTGGTAGGCAGATGGTTGGAAGAAAGGCAGAAGGTGCAAGATAGGGTTGAAGAGTTAAGAATAGTGAGGTTAAGGGCAAGAAAATAGCAAGAGTGGTGGGGAGGGGGGGGAGGGGAGAAATAGGTAGGAGTCTAGGTGGAGCGCATGGAGGGTGGGGGGAGGTGGTTTGTGGAGGACAATTTGTCCAGTTTGCATGTGGCCTCACTCTGGGAATAGAGGAGGCCCAGGGCAGAAAGGTCAGTATGCGAATGGGAAGGAGAGTAAAATGGTTTAGCAGCAAGGAGATCCAGTAGGCATTAGCAGACCAAGTGCAAGTGTTTAGCGAAATACTCTCAGAGTCTATGTTTGGTCTTGTGAATGTACAGGAGCCCACGTTAGGAATACTGGATGTAGTAGATGAGGTTAGAGGAGGTGCAGGTGAACCTCTGTCTCATCTGGAAAGACAACTGGAGTTCCTGGATGGAGGCGAGGTAGAAGGTATAGGGACAGGTGTTACATCTCCTGCTGTCTCCCCCTGGGGAGGGGGTGGTTTGGGTGAGAAGGGATGAGAGAACCAAGGAGTTGTGGAGGGAGTGGTCCTCTGCGGAAACCGGAAAGGGATGGAGCTATGAAGACGTGACTAGTGGTGAGATCTTGTTGGAGGTGACGGAAATGTCAGAGGATGTTCTCCAAAGATGCTGCCTGACCTGGTGAGTTACTCCAGCACTTTGTGTCCTGCAGGAGTGAGGTTATGCTGAGAAAGGTCAAGAAGCTGGTGTCCAAATTGATACGGAAAATCCTATATAATAATCTTCAAAATGGCATCTCGGATAATTACCTTGGGGCAGTCATGCTGGGTGGTTAAATACGCAGCTGAAAGCTTGATTCTGAAGTAAAGATCTATTTTCATGGGTACCGACACCAATTGTGGAGAGGGAGAGAGTGACTTGCTCCTTTGGGATATCCATCAGTTTAACTACCATCTTAGCAACGTGGTGATTTGAATGACTAGGGTTGATATAGATGCTTTAAACTAACAAAAGACAGTGGGAGAGCAAAGCCAACGGTAAATTCAAATATGGAAAGAAAAAAAATCAAATTATGGAGAATGGTAACACTTGGATAAAAATAGCATTGGAGCAGGCGTGGTAGAGTTCTTAGAAATGTAGTAAAGCTTTTCTGACTAGGGTGGTGGAATGAGTGAAAGAAACAAACCTAAAGGCATAAAATTGACACTCTTTTGCAACAATATAATGGAAATGTGACATCACATAGATTCAACAAACTATTCTCATTTACCTATAAAGTACTAAATGCATTCTTAGTTGGAGGAACAGCTTTCCTTTACATCAGTGAGGCAAAGCATAGACTGAGCGACCATTTCGCTGAACAAGTGTCTGCCAAGGCCTGCTGGATCTTTTTACTCCCATTCCCATATCAACCTTTCTGTCTTTGGCCTCTTCTATTGCCAGAGTGGTGTTACACACAAACTGGAGGAGCAGCACCTCATATTCCCGTCAGGTAGATTACAACTCAAAGATATGAACATTGAATTTTCTCATTTCAATGAATACCCCCTACCCCCGCTCTTTTTTCTTAACAAGGGCGACCAAGAATTTCTTAATAAAGAAATCCCATCAATGGCACCAAAAACTTGGGCACAATGGTCTACATGATATATTTTAATTGAGCTGATGGCAAAAATAGTGAATGCAATGGTTTTGAGTTTCCAGAATGGCTTAGATATTCAAAAAATGCTTTGAAGAATTTAAGTCAGAAAACAAAACTGTTATTCAATAAAGGAGAAAGAGTAAAGGTTCACTTGCATCTCCTCCAACCTCATCTACTGTATCTGTTGTTGAAAGTGTGGACTCGTATACATCGGCGAGACCAAACATAGATGAGAGATCGCTGAACACCTTCGCTCAGCCCTCCTGAACCTACCCGATCTCCCGATTACTAAACACTTCAATTCTCTTTCCCATTCCCACACAGACCTTTCTGTCCTAGATCTCCTCCATTGTCAGAGCGAGGCTAAATGCAAATTAGAGGAACAGCATCTCATATTTCGCTTGGGCAGCTTACAGCCCAGTTGTATGAATATGGATTTCTCTCACCAGATAGCCCCGGCATTCCTTCTCTCTCTATCCCTCCCACACCCAAGTCGCACTAGCTTCTCATTTTCACTAACAAACAGCTAACAATGGCCTGTTTCCTTTATCATCGTTACTTTTTTTTCATATCGTTTATTCATTGTTCTTTATCTCTCCACATCATCATCTATATCTCTTGTTTCCCTTATCGCTTAGCAGTTTGAAGAGGTGTCTCGACCCGAAACGTTACCCATTCCTTCTCTCCAGAGAAGCTGCCTGTCCCGCTGAGTTACTCCAGATTTTTGTGTCTACCTTCGAATAAAACAATCAGCCTGACTTCAGTTGTAAGTAATTCTAGAATCTATTGTTAGGAGCAAGTAAGAAAGCACTTTTATATCCGAACGACTGGATAGAGATTATGATAGAGAAATCAAACACACCAAATCTGTTCATAATGTTAGAGGCTGTGAGTAGGAGGTTAGAATAGGTGAAATGAGTGGATTGTATTTGGATTCTAAAGGCATCTGATAACGTACATATTAGAGGCCATTGTTAAATCAAGGAATCATTGGATTGGGTCATATTTTTACATGAAATGATCATAAGGTCATAAGTAATGGGAGCAGAATTAAGCCATTCGGCCCCTCAAGTCTACTCCGCCATTCAATCATGGCTGACCTATCTCTCCATTCTAACCCCATTCTCCTGCCTTATCCCCATAACCCCCGACACCTGTACTAATTAAGAATCTATCTATCTCTGCCTTAAAAATATCCATTGACTTGGCCTCCACAGACTTTGGATTATCTGATAAATGATTACCTGGCAAAAGAGAGCAGAGATAAACAGATCATATTCAAGTTATAACTCATCCACTACCACAAGGATCAGTGCGTAGGCCACAAATATTTACTATATAATAATAGCTAAGGGGAGGAAAACAAAATAAATAATGAAAGTCTGTTTACAACACAAAAGTAGGTAACTAAGCAGTGAGGGGCTGGAAAAGGATAGAAAGTAATCAAATGAATGGGCATGTAAAAGGCCGGTGGCGTATATAGGAAATAATAGAATACTCTGGTAGGAAACATTGAAAAGTAGAATCTATTTTAAGATGTGAGAGACTTGGAATTGGTGATTTTCAGAGACAGAAAAGAAACAGGCTGCTTTCACCAGTCATTGGAACATAGTACTATATTGTCTTTCTTGACAAAGAGATTAGTGAGTAAAAGTACACAATTATACTGCAATTATGCAGAATCTTGGTGAGACCACACACGGAGCATTTGGTTTCCTTGTCAGAAATATATAGTTTAATTCGAGAGAGTGGAATCATGACATTATTCTCTGGCTTGAGGAATGTGTCCTCTGAGGTGGGTTGAATGGTGGGCACTGGTGGGGGGTAGGGGGGAGTTTAATACACTAAGCCTATCTTTTCTGCAGTTTAGAAGATCACTGAGAATATAGCAACAGAATCTGATGATCAAATTGACAGATTACTTTATAGGCAAAAATGCTGGAGAAACTCAGCAGGTGCGGCAGCATCTATAGATAGATCCATAGATCTATGGACAGCTCCATAGATGCTTCCTCACCCGCTGAGTTTCTCCCACATTTTTGTCTACCTTCGATTTTCCAGCATCTGCAGTTCCTTCTTAAACAGATTACTTTATAACTGGGTTGACAATTGGCTGGAGATGACATGGCCTGTGGGGTCTGGCAGTGCAAAATCAAGAAGCCACTGTATAAGAACGAGTCATCAGTTTATCAGAATGGTGCCTGGATTCAAGGATCTGAGCTATAAAGAGAGGTTGGACGGATTTAGATTGTTCGTTCTGGAACACTGAAGGTCGTGGGGAAACCTGATAGAAGTATATCCATCCAAGAGGAGGAGCCATCTTGGGGAGCGGCTGCTAACCAGCAGCCGTCCGTTTACTTTGCTTTTTAAAAAAAAAGTTTTTAGTAAGTGTGTTTCGTCCGTTGGAGAAATTGACTTTTTAATGTGGGGGGTAGGGGGCAATTTTACTTCTAGGTCCCTACCTGGTCGGTGAGGCAGCTTTTTCTCCTGGCTGCCCGTCGACCTGTCCTCGTGGCCTACCAGCGGGCTTGGACTGCCTTTTCCTGGCGGAGACCGCCCAACACCTCGGCCTCGGTGGAGGCACAGCGCTTGGGCGCTGTCGTGGAGCGGAGCGGGCGATTCCTTGCCCGGGTCGCCTCGTTGGATCGACGCACTGGAGCTCCGGTGAGCTGTGTCCGCCGTGTTCGACACCTCCGGGCTGCGGGTCTGCATAGCGGAGCGGGCGGCGCTGATTTCAACATCGGGAGCCTGGGAGCTCCAGGCCGGCGCGGCCTTGTCAACTTCGGAAGCCGCGGTCTCCAGCTAGGAAGCGGCCGTTCCAGGTGACCCAGCCGCTGAGAGGACTCTCCCAACGCCGGGGCAAGATCACCCGGCGAGAACGGCCAGGAACATCGGGCCTCCGTAGAGGCAATTGCGGTGGCCTCAATAGGCCTGACTTTGGGTGAACTTGGGGTTGGGGACATGTCATTGTGCCTTCCCCCACAGTGGTATCCATTGTGGGGGGATGATTTTTTTTTTGGTCTGTAAGTAATCCTGTTAGTCTGTGTCCAAGATGGCTGTCGGAAGGGAGAGTGGACGCTAGCGTGCTTTAGCTGCCGCTGCTCTCTCTTCACATTGTGTTTTTGATTTTTTGTTTTTGGACTGAATTCTGTTTTTAATTTGTGTTTCTGTGATGTCTTTATTGTTTATTTTCTGATTATATGTTTTTTATTCCTGTTAATCTCTGTAAGGTGTCCTTGAGATTTCTGAAAGGCGCCCAAAAATAAAATGTATTATTATTATATTATATCCAATTATGGGAGGCACAGAGAGGGTAGACAATCAGATCCTAGTTCCAAGGGTGAAGATGTCAAAAACCCAGAGGGCATAGCTTTAAGCTAAAAGGGGCAATGTTGAAAGGAGATGTATGGGGCAAGTTTGTTTATGTAGAGGGTGGTGGCGGCAGGTATGATGGCGGCACCAGATGTTTTTAGAAAGGAAATGCAGGGAATGGAGAGATATGGATAACGTGCAGGCTGTTGAGATTTGTTTATCTTGGCATCATGTTCGGCAATAGACAAAAGACTATAGAGGCGTAGGAGCAGGCCATTCGTAGATATTGCCAGCCAAAGGGGCAGTTCCTGTGCTGTACATTTCTACTTTCTATGTTCTCTGAGTATGATCTGTTCTAGACTCCTCAGCCAGGGGAAACAAACTTGTAACCTGTTGAATCCTTCAACAATCTGTACATTTAATAAGCCTCTCATTCTTCTAAAGTCAAGAGACCAAATAGCTAGATTTCTCAGTCTCTTCTCAAAGACCCAAGGAACCAGGCTGGTGAATCTTTGCTGTCCTCCCTCTAAAGAAAGTATATCCCTCTTTTAGGTTGGAAAAGCAAAATTGTACATAATGCTCCATGCATGATCTCACCAGTGCCCAATATATTTGTGACAAGACATGTTTGCTGTTTTGTTCAATTTGTCGATAATGTAATCTTAGCGATCGGTTCGCTGAACACTTACACTTGGTCCGCCTGTGCCTATTGGATCTCCTGGTTGCCAACCATTTCAACTCCCCTTCCCATTCTGACCTTACTGCCCTGGGCTTCCTCCATTGCCAGATTGAGGCCGCACTTCTTCAGAAGAAGGGTCCCACCACAAATCGTCACCTATCCATGTCCTCCAGAGATGCTGCCTGACTCACTGAGTTACTCCAGCACTGTGTTCTGCGCAACATTCCAGCATCTCCAGTTCTTTGTGTTTCCAGGGTCTAAGCACAGCTATCCAAACTGACAAGAACCTATTCATTCGACAAGAATCATCACTTAAGCAGCTCTCAATCCATACAAGTACATTACTGTTTCTTTATGATTGTTAGTTACACTGTTGATTATTATTTATTAATGAATAATTATTTACATTAATGAATATTAAGATTTTTTGGAGGCCTGTGACAAATAGTATGACAATTAAATCAGTGCCGAGCCCTTTGCTATTTGTCATCAATATAATTTGGATGACAATATACAAAGCGGGATTATTAAGTTTCGTAGATTGCATCACAATAGGTGGTATTGTAGACAGTGAAGGTTGCGATCAAGAATTACAGCAGGATTTGGATCAGCTTGGCAAGTGGGCTGAGGAATGGCAAATAGAGTTAAATTCAAATATGTGTGAGGACAAACCAGGGCAGGACCTTCACAGGGAATGCGAGGTGCTGGGTAAATAGAGCTAATAAGATTTGACGTTTCAATCCCTGTAGTAAGTCGGCACTCTTGATATTGCCAGTGGGATTGGAGTGGGGAAAGGTAGGGTAGGTACATCATCGGGGTCTTCAGGTGGGCACCCTCCTTCTTTGCCGTTTCATTGATAAGCCCACAACGTCTCCAGAGGGCTCAACAGTGATGCCTGGCGTCCCAGGTACACCCACCTCAGTTCCATACCCTCTGTCTTCATCTTGCAGCCCAATTGTTATCTTTCCTTTTAATCCAAAGCCAATTGCTGCTTTTTCTGCTGAATTTGACAATTACTTGATTGTTTGTTGGAGGGAGTGACCCCTCACCCCCATTTTCTTCAATAGACTGGTCGTAGATGTAGCAACAAATCCACTGCATCCCACTTCTACAGGGATAATCTTGGTCTCCCAGCCATTCTGGGCAGCTTCAGTTGCCAGTTCAGAGTACTTGGTCTTTTTCCTCTCATAAGCTTCTTCAACACCGTCTTCCCATGGTACTGTCAATTCCACAACGTATGCCAACTTGGCTGTTGTGGACCACAGGACCATGTCTGGCCTGAGTGTTGGAGCCATGATGTATGGGGGAGACACAAGCTTCCCCCACCCCCCCCTCCCAAAAGTCCACATCCATTTTCCAATCCCGAGCAGGCTGCAAAATGCTTGCATCCTTTGATGTTATCTGGTGCTCTGGAGGTTGGCCTGCAGGTACAAATGTTGTGAAGTGGACATTTCCTGTCGATGTTTGCGGGGAAGCATTTGTGGTCGTTCTCCTCTGTTCCAGGATTGATGCCAGCTGTATGAGAACTTGGTTATGCCCCCAAGTGTAATGCCCTTGGGCGAGGATCGTAGTGCATCTTGTTAAAATGTGCCTTAGTGATGCAGGTGCTTGTCAAAGAGAGCAAGCGGGATCTTCACCGAACCACTGCTTCAGTTTCTGGGGTGAGGGCAGAATGTCATAAGAGGCTCTGATGACAAACCTCAGCTGAGATCCCTCCATTTGCCAGATGTCACACCAGCTGAGTTTCCTCTTTTCCAGGCTCTCCCAGTTAGTCCATTGGCCCTGCTTGGCCATTGAGACGGCCTTGGCATGTCGCTCTGCCTCCTCCTGTTTTCTCACCTCCTCCACCACGAGCCGTCTCTTCTGCATGAAAAGTTGCCTTGTGCCATTGAGGAGCTTTTGGGATGAGCCCGAATCCAGCTCGCCAGTGTTGGACTTGGCCAACCACATCCTTGAATTGAAGAGCAGACTTAGCACTCTTAACGGCTTTAGATGGGGTCCACTTCCTCCCTGTTGCCACACGGGGGGCTACTGTATGAACAATAGTATCTTCAGATTCAGTGATGGTCATGACCAACCTTGCTTTCATACATTTCAACTCTTCCACAAGACCTGCAATGGGTAATTCCCATTTGCCACTCCCGTAGTCCTTAAGCATCATGGAAGTCCAAGCCACTGTTTCACATGTGTGCTGATCATTCTTTCCAGCTTTTCCACTTTGTTGATGGGGATTTCATACACAGTTAAAATGCCACATGAGTCTTGGTAGTATGCCAAACTGGAAGCACCACAGCTTGAATTTTCCTGGTAGCAAGGTCTTGTGGATGCGAGGTATGCGCGAGATGGTATCCTTTTTGAATTGTTCAAACTGCTCGGTGTCCTTGAGCTTTGCATCTTAACATCGGCCCAAGCTCTTCACTGGCATTTCTGAAACAGTTGGAACAGGTATTCTGTCAATATGAAATATTTGATCCTTGACTTGATCATTGACAATGGAGATGCTTCTGCACTTGTTGGGTTTAAGCCCATGTGATGTTTTGACAAAGTTTCTCCAGAGATCTCGGTGCAGGGGACAGTTGTCATTAGTGTTGTTATATCGTCCATATAGGTTCATATAGGTGGTAACCGCTGACCACACTGTAGCCATTTTCCTCCTACAACCCATTTTGATGTTCTGATAATGAACTCCATTGCCATAATGGGGAGATGGTGCACCCCGCCATGATGCCTACTTCCAGTGGTTGCCAAGCTGTGGTAAAGTCTGATGTTGTGAGACAAAATTACAGATCCTGGGAGTATTATCAAGGAGAAGGATCTAAGAGTACAAGTACATAGGTTCCCGAGTGTGGTATCACAGCAGATAGAGTGGTGCAGTAGGTTTTTGACGTTGGCCTTTATCACTCAGGGAATTAAGTATTGAAGTTGGGATGTTATGTTACAGTTTTACAAAACATTGTTGAGACCGCACTTGCAGGATTGGGCTTAGTTTTGGTACATGAAAGATGCCGTTAAGATATGCAATGTAGGGTTGACTATGGAGAAAGCTTCAGGGAGATTTGGACAGGCTCGGACTTATTCCTTGGAGCGCTAGATGTTGAGGAGTGGTTTTATAGAGATGTATAAAATCATGAGGGGAAGAGATAGGGTGAATGCACAGAGTCTTTTCCCCAGGGTGTGGGGAATCAAGAACTGGAGGGCATAGACTTAAGGCAAGTGGGGAAAAATTTAATAAGAACCAGAAGTTGATGATTGGAACTGTTCAGTTCTAATACAAACAATACAAGCTGGTTATGTTAAATTGTAAAAATTATGTTGAGTCTTCAGGGCTAGAGAGAGCCGAATTAAAAGATGAAGTACTGTCCCTTGAGTTTACATTGCGTGAGGAACTAGATACACAGATGTCAGAATGGGATTGGGACTGGAATGGAGAATTAAAGAGCTGACAATTGGAAAATTAGGAGGCTGAGGGGGTGAATTTATACAGGTGTATAAAATCATGGATAAAAATAGTTGTTTTGTTCTCATCTAGGTAAAGGGCCTTCATCTCTGCCTAAAATGAATTATGCGTAAAGGTTAGCAGTTCTATGTGACAGAGTAGAAAACCGTGTTCCAAAATAATTAACTAGCTGCTGTTGACAATTTGTATGAAGAACATTTTGAAATAAAAAGTATTACGGTTTCTAAATTTCCAGCAGCCTGCAAATTGGGAAGATTATCAACACTGAGGGGAACTGCAATATATCACAGGACATAAATAACTTGCGGAATGGCTATATAATTGTCAAATCAATTTAAAATTACACAAGCATGAGTTATTAGATTTTAGGAAGAGGGTTATAAGAGCTGAACAGGAGCGGGCAGAAATACACAAAGCAATATAAGTTGGAAATGGTAGTCACTAAGGCCATAAGAAATAACAACACCATGTGTCTTTGTTTCCATAGCAACAGAAATGAAAAGAATATAAGTTATAAAACCTTGTATCAAACACTGGTTACACCACATTTGAAATACTCTGTACAGTTATGATCACTAGATTATTCAAATAATTTGGAGGCACTATAGAGGTAACAAACATGTTAATGAAGATGATTCTAGACTGAGATCGTACAGATCAGGAAAGGGTGAACATTCGGGATCACCAAAAAGTTCAGAGTATCCAATTGTAATCTAAGGGTCAGAAGGTCGAGGATCCAGTGGCAGAGGGAGGCTCCTCTGTGTCCAGGTCCAGGTCTTGAGACAAGTTTGGATGGGATTATGGTGGTGAAGGGGGAGCTATCTATCTATCTATATCTATATCTATCTATATCTTCTATCTATCTATCTATCTTCTATCTATCTATCTATCTATCTATCTATCTATATATATATAAAACTCAAATCAGTCCGCCTGCAGTACGGATCCCTTCCTGCCTTTCGATTCGTTGACGGCTGCTCCTTCCTCAGCTTCCAACACACTTCGAAACAATGTTGCAAGACAGGAACACTGAACTTTTCACTGCTGCAGCAGGCAGGGATATTTTTTTAAAGAGGCAGGGCAGTGGTGGAATCTTACTTTTGAGAACGGCTTCAGTTCCATTGGAGGAGACGGGTGCATGGTGGAATATTGGGTTGGGGGATCACACCATTGGGGGAGCAGACCCAACGGGTCTGCACTTGGTCTAGTATATCTATAAAACTCTGTGCCTGACAACTGGCTGCCTTTCTGCCTTTTGATTCATACCCAATACTCGCAGATGTCCAATCGGAATGGCCGATGCTCGCAGATGTCCAATCGGAAAGGATCCTTTTACTTTCTTCCTTTGATTCACTGCCACGCCGAATCCAGACGCTCAATCTCCCAGGTCTCTCCACTTTTCTTTCTAAGTATCCGCTCCTCATCACATTTCGTCGCCTTTAAGTACACGTTTTTAATCAAATCCTTCTCCTCCTCCCCCCCCCACTCATTCATTTTGTCGCCTCCTGCTGGCCAGCGACCATAACGGCTGCTGGCGCCCGCATTTCAACCTCAAGAGACGCCATTTAATTCGGCCTTTCAAGAACGGCTTCAGTTCGAGGACCACGTCTCCCGTGGGGGCTGCGGGTAGGGAACGGCTATGTTGGGGGAGCAGACCCAACGGGTCTGCCATTGGTCTAGTCTATTTATCTATATATCTATAAAACTCTGGGGCCATCCGACCGACTGCCGTCCGGCGCCCTTCCTGCCTTTCAATTCGTGCCCAATACTCGCAGATGTCCAATCGGAATGGCCGATGCTCGCAGATGTTCAATCAGAATGGATCCATTTGCATGTACTGCTGCCGGCTGCATTTCTTCCTTTGATTCATTGCCACGCCCAATCCAGACGCTCAATCTCCGAGATCTTTTCCATTTCGGTAGAGATTTCGCTTTTCTTTCTAAGTATCCGCTCCTCATTACATTTCGTCGTGTTGAAGTGCATGTTTTTAATCAAATCCTTCTCCCCCCCCCCCCCCCCCCCCCCCCCCCTCCACACCCAAGTAATTCAAAATTAACTGGCTTCTCCATTTACATATCAGCTTCCAACACACTTCGAAACAAAGTTGCAAGACAGGAACACTCTGAACTTTTCACTGCTGCAGCAGGCAGGGTAGGTGCAATTGGAATTTTTTTTAAATCCACTGCTGAGGGAGGCAGGGGAGTGCTGGCATCTTACATTTGGGAACGGCTTCAGTTCCATTGGAGGAGATGGGTGCATGGTGGAATATTGGGTTTGGGGATCGCACCATTGGGGGAGCAGACCCAACGGGTCTGCACTTGGTCTAGTATATCTATAAAACTCTGTGCCTGACGACTGGCTGCCTTTCTGCCTTTTGATTCGTGCCCAATTCTCGCAGATGTCCAATCGGAACGGCCGATGCTCGCAGATGTCCAATCGGAATGGCCGATGCTCGTAGATGTCCAATCGGAATGGATCCTTTTGACTTTCTTCCTTTGATTCACTGCCACGTCGAATCCAGACGCTCAATCTCCCACATCTTTTCCATTTCGATGGAGATTTCGCTTTTCTTTCTAAGTATCTGCTCCTCATTACATTTCGTCGCCTTTAAGTACACGTTTTTAATCAAATCCTTCTCCTCCCCCACCCCCACTCACTCATTTTGTCGCCTCCTGCTGGCCAGCGACCATAACGGCTGCCGGCGCCCGCATTTCAACCTCGAGACGCCATTTAATTCGGCCTTTCAAGGACGGCTTCAGTTCGAGGACCACGTCTCCCATGGGGGCTGCGGGTAGGGAACGGCTAGGGTAGAGAACGGCTGCGTTGGGGGAGCAGACCCAACGGGTCTGCCATTGGTCTAGTAGTCAATAAATACGAGCCAGAATAGACGACCTGTTATGTAGGTGTTCCAGAGAAGAGTTTAGCATCAGGACGATGGCGTCTGTGGTGGACCGGTTGCGATGGTAGGCATACTACAAGAGATCAAGGCTGTCTTGGAGAAGAGGGGGTTATTATGATAACATAACTGATTATAAATAAATGTATCCAAGACACCATAAACTATATTTCTACCAGAATGTTGTTCCTTTGTATGCATTTTAATGTCTTTATTCTATTCTATCTCGATATTCCCAGAAGTTTATTTATTCACATCAATGTTCTCCGCTTCCTTCTGAGTATTGTTCCGACTAAAAGAAAGTTACCTTCATGTCTGCATTGCTCCTCTGTTCCTTGCTGAGTGTTTTCTTATAGATCATGGTAATATTCTCATCCCTGAGACAATATGTCGCAAGTTCATTTCCAGTTAGAGACTTGATCGCAATGTCAAGGCTGACATTCCAATGCAATGCCGAGGGCATGTAGCACAAAGGGAGTGTTATTTGTATAAGGCTCTTCTTTCATGTCATAGCAAAATTCTGACGAACAAGGAAGTTACGTCTGATACCCAGATAAATAGTTATCTGGCATGCATTGTTATTTAGCAGTTGGTCTTGTTTTTAATCACATTTGTGTGGGATTGCAATGTGTAAATTGGCTACATTTCCTGCTCTACTTCAGTGACTGCATTCCAGAAATATTTCACTGGCAAAATCAGCTTGTGACGTAAACTATGTAAATATCTGTACAATTCTTTGGTATGTTTATATTTCTGTTAGTCCTATTATCCTTCTCTTTGTAATTAGATGCTGTTTCCTTTCCAGGTGCTGTTCGTCTGCTCATTCTGGAAGTTATAATTGTGTGACTGAATGTTATTGATATTTCTCTCTGAAATGTGTTACTCCAGATTTATCAGAGAATTGTTTCTGTGTTCCAATCATGTAGTATTTTACCCCTCTTTTTGCCAGGATCAATTTTTTACATTTGACAAAAAAACCTTTCTTGGAAGTAATGGTCAAAATTGGCCAAGTGCTCTGGAACAACTCACCTCCTGACTTTCCACAGGAAAAATAAATCAGGAGTGCAGTGGTATTCTGTCCATGTACTTGGATGAATGCAGCTTCAACAGCACTCAAAAATTTCAACATCTACCTACCAGGATAAAACAGCCCATTGGATTGTCATTTTTTTGTCATTCGGGTTTCGGCCGGAAACGTTGCCTATCTCCTTCGCTCCATAGATGTTGCTGCACCCGCTGAGTTTCTCCAGCATTTTTGTGTACCTTCGATTTTCCAGCATTTGCAGTTCCTTCTTAAACCATTGGATTGTCATATCAGTCTCAATATTCATTTTCTGTACCACTGGCATTGGTTTATCATTATCATGTGTACCGAGTCACATTTGTTTTAATTCCAGCAGCTTTAATTCCAGATTTATAGTTCTTCGTGTCCAGGAAAGACTCATTTCTTCGGAATGGATTATTTGTTACTTTAACACATCTCCCCCATTCATGATTCAGTGACTTGGGAACCTCTCATGGTTTTATTTTGTCAGTTCACAGCACAGGTGACATGTAACTATATTTGGCATTTCCACCATTTTCTGTTGTTTATGCAACTTAACATTGAACGCCTTTGAACGCCTCAGAACTACAAACATGCATTATTTCACTGCAATCATTTTTAATTTAAAATTTGATTGGTACTGCCCCACTTTATAATGGGAAATACTTACGCATGGGTTTGTCAAAGTGCAATAAACTATGGCATAGCTGCTTATTTGGTTTGCTTCCGATCATCGTGCGTATAATGAGTAAAATATAAAGGGATGTCACAAGCATTGCTAGGTACTGTACTTGATGTAAATAGGTTTTGAGTGCAACCCAATGGTTTAAATGTGTAATAATGCTTTGTATAAAAGGATCAATATTGACCTGTTCCAAAATTACATTTCATCTTCAGCTTGAAAATATACTGGAAATTTACAGAAAATCTAATGCAGTTTTGATTAAAATGCTGATTTTTGGTACCAATCAAGAATTTAAGGAATGACTTCGATTGTATATTTATGCTTCAATGAAATACTCCTTTATTGATGTTGGAGCTGGCTATGGTGGTGAAAATGCTGCAAGTAGGTTCCACAAGGCTCAATGGAACGGTGAAGATTATAAACTACTGGTGTCAATGTGATGAGTCTTCTTGATTAGACATGGCAAAAGTAAGATAGATGAAAAGGGGCATGATTATTGGATTGTTAACAAGATTTAAAACTTGGATTTCACAAACAAGGGGGCATTGGAAGTGAATCAAAGTATGGCTGGCAAAACAGAGCACAGGCTAGGATATTGCATCAGTGTATTGGATGATTTAATATTTACCGAATATAGAGGAAAGATATTAGTGTATTAGTATACTGAGAAGTGGAATATTTGAGTCTAGAGGCTACAATTGCATAAATGAGGGTTTTAGTGGAAGTCGAATTGAAGTCTGGGCAGAGATCACTAAAAATATTCTAAAATTGTTGTTGAATTGGTGTTAACTAATATACTTTAACCTGTGACTTAAATTAAATAAATGCCAAAAGGTATAAAATATACAATGAAATAAATGCCAATGGTATAGAATTGATGACTTCAGTCTTCCCAGCATTGAGTCAGTGTCATACAGCACAGAAACAGACCCTCATCTGTCCGTGTGGCCAAAGATACTCCATCTAAGCAAGTTCTATGTGCTCACATAGAAAAGTCCAAGAAAATCACAACATCCAAGAAATCACATATATGATCAAAAAGGTGAGGAATATTATTTAAATTTCATGGGTATGAAAGGATCGTGATATAATCATTTAAAAAGCCAAATATATATATATATATATATATATATATATTTGTCTCATTTATATATTTGGGGCCTATAATAATACGTGCATATATATGTATATGCACGCACGTTATTTTATATTTTATTTTATATATAACTATAAATAATATATTATATATGCACGCATGCTATTTTAGGCCCCATACTGAGGTAAAGGAGACAAAAATAATATGCCAGATAACATTAAGACTGCTGCATTGTTAAAATATACATATACTGGGAAAATGGGACAGATTCAACAAAAACTAGGTCATTTGTGTTTGGCCAGAAAATATATTCACCTTGATTTCAGGCTATGCAAAATCAAGGTATCATTTGTTCGTCAAGTGCCACAGTTTGTCAGGGAGGGTCATTGTCCCAGAAAGACGCTCACTTGGTGGAGATGGTCATTAGCAAGCACATTTGTGGTACAGATAGCACCGGCTACTTCTTAGCCCATGTCTTAATGTTGTCTAGATCTTGCTGCGGGCATCATGTGGCATGCGCTGCTTTGGCAAGTTGCAGCAAATATAAACATCATTAACAGCACCTCGTGTATGTTCTTTCGTGCATGTTTGGACTAAGGCTGTGATGAGGTCTGGAGCAATTAGGATTAAAAATAACGCAGACATCAAATTATTGGTAAGTTATGCTTGAATATTATTGCAAACACCATGCATCATTTGCTGATGATTGGGCAGCAATTAAGTAGACGGTAGAAACATGGAACTGCAGATGCTCGTTTACAAAAAAGGACAGCGCAAGAGTAACTCAGCAGGGTCAGGCAGCCAGTTGGAAGAAGGGTCACAAATTTTCATTTAATTTTTTAATTAAGCAGTCTTGTTTTATCATACATTTTGGGAATAGTACATACCAAGGCAATTTTCAGATTAGCTTTATCTTAATTTTTGTTAATAGTACATACCAAGGCAATTTTCCACCTTGTTGAGAAGATGCTTGTGTAGTAAGTATCCTGGAACAGAGTGGTTAAAGGCATAACTAAATCTGGAGAATAGGTCCTCAGTCTTACATAAGGATGTTTTCAATGTGCTTTGTCATGAAAGCATCTGGTACTCAGTTATTCTTAGTACAGTACAATCTGGAGTGAATCAAACTTTCAGTAGCCTGGCTTTCTAATGAGTATTTTAGGAGGAAGCCAATATTTATTTAGTTCTGAAGCTAGGTACTAAAAGTGGAGTATCTCAGCTGGTCAGGTAGTATCTCTGGAGAAAATGAATAGGTGATGTTTCAGGTCGAGACCTTTCTTCAAACAGAGTCTGATGAACAAGGGAAACGAGAGATATAGAAGGTAAATAGAACAGATGAATGAAAGATATGCAAAAAGCAATGATGATCAAGGAGCGGTGAAGGCCACAATGGTCTATTGTTGGCTGTGGGGTAGGTGATAGAGTATACAGACAGTGAAACCCCGCTCGTTGAAGATGATGGTGAATGCTTCACCCTAGTCTTTCACACTCAAAAAATTTTGAGCCCTATTTAATGAGTAAGCGGCTGTCCCACATGGGCGACCTAATTGGCGAGTTTAGGAGAGTTTGAAAAAATGTCATGTTGAAGACCTCTTTCGACTATGGACTCGGTTGGCATGGGCTCGGTGGGCTGTTTCCACACTGTGTCTCTAAACTAAACTAATATCCTGCTGTACACTTTGACAATGAATGCCCAAATGTTTCCAATCCCAATGCAATACCAAATTATATACTTCAAGATGATAAAACTAATAGTACTCCAAAGCATTCCAAGAAACAATGAGTTTTTCTGGACATCGCAGGTCGTGCCCACCGCACAAGGTTTACATTCATTGTAAAGTTCAATTGTTAATTTGTTATGAAAGATAATCTCTTTATAAAGAAAAATTGATTTTTAAATTATTTACCCATCTAACAAGTGAACAGATTCATATTTGCAAAATCATTTTTTTCAAAGCGGACTGCATGCACATTTCTGCTTCCATTTCCACACCCAACTTGGCATCAAAATGAGTGCATAATCACAAGCAATTTTGTTCCATCAAAATGTTCCCATTTCAATACTTCAATTTGACTACTTCAATACAGATAATTCACAGTTCATTCATCTCTGATAAATTTGGGTCAAAATGTCGTGACTTGAAGAGTTACTATTTACTTCCTTCAGAAAAATAAAATGTGAATAGAACACAATCTATACAAACATACTATTTCTAAGAAATGTGATCAACTGTAACTTGTTAACACTAATAGATTTATAAAAATGTTAATTTTCTTGTTGCAGAATCCATATTGAAATAATCCTGTTTAAATGCCAGCATTTATGCATAAAGATATCAAAAGTATCTTTTTTCCCCTTTTGATAGATTCTGTCTTTAAATAAACGCATTAAAACAGGCCTATAAGCCCAACTCGTCCTTACTAACCGAGAACTCTATCTGAGCAAATCCTATTTGCCCGAGTTTGCCCCTATCCCTGTGAACCTTTTGTACCATCTGTCTGCCAAATAAATTTTAACTTTGTAGTTGTACCCACAATTACAACTTCCTCCAGAATTTAGAAATTGGACCAGCCAGAGAACCTGAAGGAAATCTTTGTGGTTACGGGAGAATGTGCAAACGCCACACAAAACAGCACCCGAGGTCAGGATTGGACCTGGGTCTCTGGCACTGTGAGGCAGCAGCTCTACCAGCTGAACTACTGTGCCACCGCTTATCCATGACTATGTTAAAGCCGATCAAACTATGATCTCTGGGCACTAAAGGCCCACCCACTGATTTTTCTGTCACTTGCCCAGCCTAATACCTGAAGAGTAGGTCAAGCATGTCACCTGAAGAAAATTTCATTGAACACACTTGATAAATTCCACACCATCTAAGTACTGGGTAAGAAAGATGTATTGTCATATGTACCAAACAGAATGACAGGATAGAGTAAGGATCATTATGTCAAATCTCAGACTATACAGAGAAAATTAAAATACCCTACGCCAACCTTGTTAGGTTTACTGCAATCTCCCAGCAGATTTGTTCCTCTAATGCCTATTATTTATTTGAGAGCCTAAAGCACAATCTTGAAAAGGTGTTCATTCCCTTTCTGGTTTGCAGCCTCACTGAACAATCGTTCAGTCATGTCACTCAGAATACTGCTGTGATGTTCTCAACAATAAAGCAACTCTTATTGAATCGTATATGATTATTCAGGGGTTGGACACGTAGGGCAGGAAACATGCTCCCGATGTTGGGGGGAGTCCAGAAAACAGGGGCCACTGTTTAAGAAAAAGGGGTAAGCCATTTAGAACAGAGACGAGGAAACACTTTTTCTCACAGTTATGAGTCTGTGGAATTCTCTGCCTCAGAGGGTGGTGGAGGCCAGTTCTCTGGATACTTTCAAACCAGAGCTAGATAGGACTCTTAAAGATAGCAGTCAGGGGATATGGGGAGAAGGCAGGAACGGGGTACTGATTGGGGATGATCAACCATGATCACATTGAATGGCGCTGCTGGCTTGAAGGGCTGAATGGTCTACTCCTGCACCTATTGTCTAACTTCCTTTATCATCCCACCTCTATCTTATCTATAAGCACATGTACCCTGGAACATTAAACTACCAGTCCCGTTCCTCCCTTAGTCAGGTTTCCTTAACAACATCACGTTACAGTTGGACAGACCAATCCATGCTCCGAGTTCATCTACCTTACCCGTCAGGTCTCTAGCATTGAAATAAATGGAAATTGAAGCCAACTTTCTCACTCCACACTGTGCTCCTACTGTTATTACCTTCTGTTCCAACTTTTAGCTTCCCACCTGCCTCGTTACTGCCTTGGATCCTGTCCCCTGCCAATCCACTGTGCTTGTAAAATCTGAAGTTTCTCCTTCAACGATCTACCAACGCCATTGTGTGTCCTTTTTGCCCTCCTGATTTCCCCCTCAGTCACAGAGCCCAATAGGAGGATAGGTATAGTCTGCACTTGTCTGTGAGTCTTGTTATTTTTATATTTATCTCTCTTTCTTGGTTCAGTTGCAGTGGTGATGACAGGTAAATTGGTACAATACTCCTCCTGCAGGATGTGGAAAATCAGGAAAACTGCTGGTATCCCTGAAGACTATACCGGTGGGAATTGTGTCCAGGTACAGATCCTTAAAGACCGTGTCAGTGAACTGAAGTTGCAGCTAGATGACCTTACGACATGTGGAGAGATAGAGGTGGGTGTAAGAGAGGAGAGGCGTTGCTTTATCGATTATGAAGGATGTTATGGCAGTGGTCAGAGATAAAATTATTGATGGTTCATCCAGTGAGGTTATAAGGGTGGAGCTGAGAAATAAGAAAGGGATGATCACCTTGTTGGAAGTGTGCTACAGGCCACCAAGTAGTAAATGGGAATTAGAAGAGACAATATGCCAGGAGGTTGCAGGCAGCATCAGGACCTGTAAGGTTGTTATGGTAGGGGATATTAACTTTCTCAATCTTGACCTGGACTGTCATAGTGCAAAAGGTTTAGACATGGCAGAATTTGTGTTCAGGAAAGTTTCCCCAGGCAATATGTAGAGGGCCCCACACGGGAGAGGGCAATGCTTGATCTAGTTTTAGGAAATTAGGAAGAGCAAGTGGATGAAGTGTTCATGGATGAGTATTTTGGTACCAGCATCCTCACTGCTATTAGGTTTAAGATAGTTATGAAGAGGTGCTGAAGGTCCTAACAAGCATGAAGGTAGACAAATCTCCCAGGCCTGATCAGATATATTAGAGTATACTGTGGGAAGCTAGAGAAGAAATTGTAGGTGCCCTGGCTGTATTCAGAGTTCACGTGTTCAGGGAGTTTAATAGACAGTATTCTGAGGAATAAGATATACATGCATTTAGATGGATTACAGTTGTACAAGACATTAGTGAGGCCAGGCTAGGACTTTACTCCTTGGAGCACATGAGGATGAGGGGTGATCTTATAGAGGTGTATAAAAGATCAAGAGAAGAATAGATAGATTACAAAATGGTGCATTTACCCTATCTTTTACCCAGTGATGAAACATGTTGCCCCTGTTCTCTTGCTATCAAACTATGACAGCCTCCAACTTGCCAGTCTCCCTTTACCTGTAAACAGCCTCTCCCAAATTGACCTCCGCAAAGCCATGCCCCAATTTAGGACACTATCCTTACCACAAGCACAGGAACAGACCCTTTGGCCCACAATGTCGATACCAACATCATGCCAAGTAAAAACAATTCTTCTGCCTGCCCATAATCCACATTGCTCCATCCCTGCATATTCATGTCCCTATCAAAAGCTTCTTAAATGCCACTATAGCATCTGCCTCCACCACCCAACCCAGCAATGTATTCCAGGCCACCACCCTGTAAAAAAAAGTGCCCCTCTCACCTTAAAGCTATTCCCTTTTTGTCCTTGACTCCCGAGTAAAAGTTACTGATCGTCTACGAAAACCTCTCCTTCTAGCAGGTCTGCCCTCAGGGTCCAACGCTCCAGAGAATACACTGCATGTTTGTCCCACTTTTCTTATAGCTAATACCCTCAATTCACCACCACATTCGAGTAAACCTCTTCTGTACCTTCACCAAAGCCTTTACATCCTTCCGAGAATGGGGCGACCAGAAATGCACACAATTCTCCAATTCCAGTGTAACCCAAGTCCTATAAAGCTGCAATATGTTTACCCTAGTCTTATGCACAATGCCCAAACCCATGAAGGTAAATGTATGTATTTTCTAACCACTCAATCTACTTGTGTTGCCTATTTCACGGTCTGGATGTACCCCAAGATCCCTCTGTCCATCAAAACTGTTTGGAGTCTTGCCATCAATGGTATACTTTCTCCTTATATTCGACCTCACAAAATGCAACACCTCACACTTGCTCGGATTAAATTCCATTTGCAATTTCTCCATCCATTTCACTAGCTGATGTATATCCCTCTGTATACTGTGATATCTTTAGTCATTGCAACATCAATCGCAATGCCATCTGAAACTTACCAATCAGTACATTTACATCCAAGTTATTGATATCTATCTATTTATATCTATATCTATCTATACATAACTAAAACTCTGATCTTGTTATCTTTCGGTTTTGTGTGGTCTTTCTATTTGCGCAAAAACGGTTTGCGATAGCATTACGATTTTTCGCCAGTTCACTCACCGTTCTCCTATGCTGCGATGCACCAAGTTTCGTTCGGTTGAAAGTCATAAAAGTTAGCAAGGTTTAAAAAAATCTTTATAACTGTGCCTGCGCAGATCAATCTCTTCTCCTGCCGTTCAGCGCCGCGCAGATTAGTCTCTTCCCCTGTCACTCACCGGGACGGTCCGCCCCTTCCTGCGCCATCGTGTCTTTACTGGAGCTGAGGATGGCGAGTGGAGGTTTCCAACCAGACACAATTTTCAGAGGGACCTAAAGCAGCCCAGCGTCAGAGACGCAGCCAAGCCCGGAGTCGGAGATGTCACCAAACAGAAAGCTGAGACTCTAATCCCGACAGAGAACGACCCGCCACTAGCGCCCGCTATGAGTCCCCACTGCCAATTCCAACTACAACCCTTCTGGTCCCCCTCGCTGGCTCCTCCCCATCACCCGTGATATCCCATCCCCTCCCCCCTCCTCTGGCTCTTCCCGTCTTTTCTCCGAGCTCACTCCACCCCTTCCCCCCTCACCCACACGCCTCCCCTCCCACCCACATACACACCTCTCCCCCACCACACACGTCCCTCATCCACTCCCACTACACACCTCTCTCACGTGAAGAGGAGGGGGAGAGAGTGCTCGGGGATGAGAGAAAATGAGCCGTGCCTGCGCAGTTAGGGGCTATGGGTGAGTGGTAGAATATTGCATTGGTTTGCGTTGGGGGAACGGGTGAGTAGTGGAATATTGCGTTGGAGAATGGGTTGCGTTGGGGGACCAGGCCTCCCGTGTGACTAGTCTAGTACATCATAAAAGGTCCATAGTTTTCCAGAACAGACCTCCTGCCAGAATTCTACCATAAATCTCTGCTTTCTTTGAGTAAGTCAGTTCTGAATTTAAGTGACTAGCTCACTGTGGATCCTATGTGTCCTATGGGCCTGTCCCACCTTTGCGATTTTTCAGTGGCCTTCATCGGCTACAACCTACGAGAACCTCCGACCTCCCGGTAACCCATTAGGACCTCCTGACGGCCCACCTACGGCACAAGAAGTCTCGCTGCTCTCCATGGCGGCTTTATTCTAGTCGCCGCTAATTTTTCAACATGTTTAAATATTCGCGGCAACCATAATGAGGCCACTAGTTCCCTGAATGCGGGAACTCCTCGCGACCATGAAGGCGACTCCCTGGCAACTACCTGCGAACATGTGGCGACTGCAAGGTCTCCTGCAGTCGCCTCATAAGTCAGGCCCATTAATCTTCTGGATGGCATGAGGGTCTTTACCATATGCCTAAAAATCCATGTAGACCTTCCTTATTGCTTTGGGGGGTGAATTCTCGGAAAGCGTTTGGACCCGATGGCATACCTGGTCATGTTCTTAAAATCTGTAGTGGTGCCCAAGAAGAGTAAGGTGACATTGCCTCAATGACTAACGTCCGTGGTGAAGAAATGTTTTGAGCGGTTGATTAAGGCGCATATCAACTCCTACCTCAACAAAAACCTTGTCCCCTTACAATTTGCCTACCACCAAAACAGGTCAACGGAGGATGCAATCTCGCTGGATCGCTTGGACAATAAAACCACATATGTCAAGCTGTTGTTTATAGACTACAGCTCAGCGTTGAATGCTTTAAGGAAAAAAGAAAATTGGCATAATTATTTGTAATTTTTCTTGAACATGGCAACCTGGAACTAGATGTACATTATATTTTGATGCAATTTGATTTTTGTTTAAAATCAAGGCAATTGCATGTAAAATAATTTGTAACTAATTAACAGTTGTATCCTTAAAGCTTAAATTCTCCACACTACTATTTGGAATAGAAAATGACATCTGATGGTGCCAGCTGTTTGTTTTTTCAGGGCAGATGTTTGCATTATGCATGAAATGTTTTAAGGACAAATAGCCTCAAGGTTTCAGTGGCCTTTCAGAAACTTGACTGAAGATTTTTGTGTTGCAAACAGGATCTCTCAATTTGTTTTTCTATCAAAAACGTTTAATGTGAATACATATTTGTATTCAGTTCACATCTCAGAACTTAAGGAATATTTACAACCGTAATGTTTTTGAAACAATATCAAAAGATTGATATGAAGAAAATTAATGGAACAGTTGAAACATGCGAATTTTGCAATCTACTTGACTCGGTTAATATTTAGTTTTTAAGTCAGATGGCCTTTGGGTTCAATAACCATTCTAGCTGAGATAAACACTTCAGTGTAATACTGAGGGAATACTGCAGTTTTGAGATGCAATCTTGCTAATGTCAAAAAAATCACGTTTTTTTTTTTAAAGAGGAAGGTGTCCATAACAAAAGTGAAATATTACACAATAATCATCCACAAGCTGAACTTTTATATTGATTTTGTGGAGAAACCAAACACTTCTCAATTAATTTCAACACTGGACTCATCACAGTTGGAATCCAGCAATGGAGTGTGAAATTACAGCAATTATGCAAGGGGAAATCTGCCCAAATAAATCTGATGATCCAAACTGAACGACAGTGTGAGCTCTGCAAAGAAAATGTAGAGGGGGTGTCAAGGGACGATAAATAAAGATTTCTTTGTAACAGGAGTGCAGTGAAGGATCTGGCATTTGTCAATTAAGAAATCAAGCAGGCTGGATGTATAGTTTCTGTAGTTGAGAAATAGTGAGAGGCAATTTAGTATGCTTCAATGAAACTGACTGATCCCAGCAGGGTTAATGCAGGATTAAAGCTTCCAGTCTGGGATATCTAGAGCCAGGGATCAGTCACAAACTAAAGAATTACCCATTCCTGATCAAGATGAAAATAAAAGGCTTCATGAGTGTAGCAATTTTTTGGTATTCTCAACCTAAATAGTTGTGGAATCTCAGTTGCTAAGGTACTTAGAAAAAGAGCGTCAAGTGAAATTGGTCTATTGCAGCAAAGTCTTCTTCTTATCGAGTGCACACACAAGATTAGAAGTTGTTCAGCCAGAACTGAACACACTTCTCAGCATCTGCATACAACGGTGTCTGTCTTGCGCTTCTTGTGGTGGTGGAAAAATTGGTAGAAACAGGGCCGCGACGTGAACGCTCTTCCCTTGAATAAAATATGACAATGTACACTATAACCACATGTGCTTTTTTCTATTACAAATCTCAAAGTGTGGAGTACAGAGGCAAATAAATAAATGATGGGTCTTTGTTCCAAACATTATGGAGGGCACTGTATAAATCAGCATTTTGGATAGTTAAATATACTCCTTGCTTCCTTTGAAAACCATGAAATTAGTTTAGAGATACAGCACAGAAACAGGCCTTTCGGCCCAGCGAGTCAACGCTAACCAGCAATCCCCGCACACTAGCACTATCCTACACGCTGGAGACAATTTACAATGTTGCCAAAGCCAATTAACCTACAAATCTGTACGTCTTTGGAGTGAGCGAGGAAACTGGAGCATCCGGAGAAAACCACGCGGTCATTGGGAGAAATTGATCATTTTTGTTGCCTAGTACAAAAAGTACATATTTCAACATGTTTCTTCATAGTTGTCTTTTCATGATAGCTATTCGTATCTGACGTGAATTCCACTGTTTACAAAAAATAAATATATCCAAAGCACAATTTAACCAGCAGACATATACATTAAAATATACTTACTAGAGATGAAATCATGAACTTTTTATGATGCTAATTATGAATCTCTATGTAAGAAAGGCCCATCACTCACAAATCACCAGTCAACAATGATGCCACAGTAGCCAAATTAGCTATTACTAAATCAAGACTAGCAGCCATAGTTCACATCTTACCAATGACAACTCTGGAGGGCAAAAAACTAGTTATTTTGATTTACGACAACAAAACTTGTAAAAGCCTCTGGTTCACTTTTGTCCTTTTGGGGAGAAAGTCAATTGTTCCGAGCTAGGTTGAACATAATCAATAAGGTTGAACATTGAGTTAGCCTCATTAAACATCACACCCCAAAATTGCAAACACTTCGGTACTCAGTAAGCTCTAAAATGACACCCACAATTATTGCTCCGTTTGAGTTTCACTTGGCAGCATTAAATTACTGCACTTACTGTCTGTCATTTTGAGGGTGCTCCCTTTCCTTTACAAATTCTAATGTCCACAACTAGGCCTTGTCTTGCTTGGTTATATAGTAGTCAAAATGATAGTCAATTTAGAATGCTTAAATGAAATTAGTTTGATGTATAAATAAAGCTCTATAAAAGAGCTTTACCTAGTAAAAAGACAAAAGTAGTGAAGTTATTAATTGCCATGAAAAGTTTTATTGATGCTCAGAAGGTGCCTTTTTATAGATAGTGTCTCAGAACTCAACCAGCAATGAAAACTTGAAGTTAAATAGTGACACAAGAGAAAGCAGATGCTGGAATCTTGAACAAAAATCAAATAGTTGAAATAACTCAATGGGTCGAAAAGCATTTGGGCAGGAAATGTCCTCGTTTCAGGTCAAGCAAGACCCTGTAACAGGACCGAGTGTGGAGAGGAAATATAACCAGTGTACTGAGAGGGGTGGAGAGCAAGGCAGAGGCCATGAAGTGATAGGTGGACCAAGGAGGGGTGAAGGATTGAGCAGATTGTGGAGGAAGAGTGATGGGAGATACAGGTGGCTGGGTGATAGGTGGGTACACAAAGGTGATCAGTTATAGAATCTGATGTCAGGAAAGTGATAATGGGAACTGTTAAGGGAGAGATGAGGGGCATAGAGAACCAGATGGGGTAGGAGATCTGGTGGATGAAATGCATTGATCGTAGATAGATGGAACCTGGAGAATGACAGAGAGATGGACGTAGACTGCTCCGGCAGAATGCAAAGTGTTGTTCCTCTAGTTGCATCAGGCCTCGCACTGGCAGACGGATAGGTCCGCATGGGAATGGGAGTTGAAACGGCATGCAGTGGGGAGCTTGGGATGGCCATTGCTGCCAGAGCCCATGTGTTCTGTAAACTAGTCACGTTGTCTACATTTGGTCTCACTGATGTAAAGGAGGTCACATCAGGAGAACTGAATGCAGTACACAAGATGGAGTTGGTGCTGTGATTCTCTGGCTCATCTTAAAGAGCTATTTAGGTCTCTGGATGGCGATGAGGGAAGAGCAGTAGTGCAAGATTTGCATCATCCACGTTGCAAGAGTGAGTGACAGGTTCAAGGAGGGATAGGTAGGGGGGGGGGGGCTGGCAGAAGTTACTGAATAACAATTATCAGCATGAAAATTCACAGCAACGTTCCCTCTGTATCCATGAATGAAGATGCCAATTGCAATGCCCAATCATTGTTAAACGCAATACCAAATCAAGCATACACACACAAATTTTCTCATACGTTTGTACTATAAACTAATACTGAGAAAATGTAATGATGCAAAAATTATTACCATTCATTGCTGGATACACTTTGCAAGAAAAAGACAACTCATTATTGGACAATTCATTTCACCTGTGAAGTTGGTTGCGTGACTCAACTAATCAACACCATAATTCAAGAAAGACCATGATCAATAAAATGTATTAAAAAGGAACTGTAGATGCAGATCTGATATGTCCTCATTCTTTAATGAAGGTGGTTTTCCCCCTTCTGTCATAGATGGGTCCCTCATATAACTGTGTTCCATAGTTCTGCACTCGCTCCCCCTCCCCCAGATGCAACAAAGACAGTTCCCCAGGTCTCACCTTTCACCCCACCAGCCTCTGCACCCAACACATCACCCCCTGACATTTCCGCCACCCCCAATGTGATCCCACCATTAATCACACCTTCCCATCTCCACCCCTTTCCGTATTTCGTGGAGACCGCTCCTTCTGCAACTTCTTGGTTCACTCAACCCATCCCACCCAAACAATCCCCCCAGATACTTTCCCCTGCAACCACAGGAAATGCAATACCTGCCCTTATACCCCTCCCTCAACTCCAACTGGTATTCCTGATGTGGGCTCCTGTACATTGGTAAGACAAAGCATATATTTTGCTGAACACTTATGCCCAATAACTCCCCTTCCCATCCCCATACTGGCCTCCTCCATTACCAGAGTGAGGCCACACACAAATTGGAAGAACAGCACCTGAGATTTTGCTTGGGAAGCTTACAACCCTGTAGCATGAACATTGAGTGCTCTAATTTTCAGTAACTTGTGCAAACACTCCCCCCCACCCCTCTACCTAATTAATTAATACAGTTAATTAGTTCCACAGTTTGCAACTACGAATCCCTTTTGGGATTTCACCATCCCTAGCCAATAATTGGCCTATCAAGGAACCACCTGCTTGAGGTCATCTGTTGCTGGCCCTGGTTTATCCTGGTCTTTCCGTCTCCCTCTTCCCCCTACAATCAATCGGAAAAATAGATCCCAACCCAAAATGTCACCTATCCAATTCATCCAGAGATGTTGATGGATCTGCTGAGTTATTCCAGCATTGTGTGTCTATCTGTGAAAAATAAACATTGTTTAGGACATTGCGCAACTTTGTGGACTTGAGTGCACAACTGTTTCCTTTTAATTCATGTCACATCATAACATTAAACAAATTGAGCACACATTTCTTTATTTGGCTAATTGTTTACAAGCAGCCTGAGAGATAGCAAATAAAACCTAAATCCGTTTCAACTTGGTTATTTACATAAAATTTCAGAAGCTTGGTAAAATCACTATCAATCAAATTCTAAAGTTAAATAAAATATATCCCCATTTAGTTATCTACATTCTACAATCTCTGGAAATAAACCAGGTACAAATTAACACTTTCATCTCAAACTCACTATATACAGTGCATTTCCATTCCAGATGAAATTGTCCAATTAACCGTTACTGAATGCAACATATGCACATATTTCTCAATATTCGTACAGCAGCATTTTTACGACTCAACTGCAAAGGCAATTTGCTCTTACTTGAAAGAAAAGCAGGCTGATGAGATAAACAGTGTGGCCTGAACAGTGAATGACAACACAGTAATGTTATAATGGGAGTATGCCACAAACAGTGCAAGACAATTCTGCTTCAAAGATTTTTGCTAGAATGAGAATACTGCTGTATAAATAGATATTGCTAAATTCTATCTTTAAAGTAATGCAACAGCAATATTTCCAACTAGAAATGAACTCCATATACAAGTACAGACATGGTTGCAGCATCAAAAAAATCTGCACAAACCTTTTGGGAAAATACCAAAGTACATAACGATTCCCATTAGCTGCATAGAACTATTTGCTGGACATGCTATTTGATGCAAACCTTACTGCTCAGAAAGCTACTGCAGACTGAATACATTAAGAATAGCTCTGCAGAATGAAAAGCATTTCACAATTTCTATTCACACAACACAAATCAGTCAAGTGCTAGGTATATTATCTAGTTGCTCTTTTCTCTGATGGTACTGTGATGCTATCAGAGAAAAGAGATGCTATGAATTCGACTGATCAGAACCAATTAAACACTAAAGCTTCCAGGTGCCTTCAGGTCAGTTAGAACAGCTTCCCCAATCACAGTAAAAGTGCTATACACCAATGGCCAATGTTGCTTTACTCTATGTAGTGTTCAGCTGCTGTTATCATCGTTTATTTCTGCAGTTTCCAACAGCTGTCCATCTGATTGTCTCCGAGTGCTCCAAATTCTCACTGTTTGGTCACTGGAAGAAAGTTTGTTTAAATAATGTATTAATGTTTTGATTACTTTGTATAAGGAATATTTTTGTTAAAGTTTGAATTGTCTATACAATCATAAAGATTGGGCTGGAAATCATCACAGCCATTGTTTGTACTTACTCTGAAGCAGTAAAGATGTGAGTAGAGTTGGTACAAATGGCATTGATGGGACTGTCATGGCCTCTCATCTCTCCAAGTGGTGAAAAGCTGTCTACAGTCCAAAGCTTAAGGATGCCTCCCCTGCAGCCACTGAGCAGAGACATCCGTCCTGGGACAATTCCCAAGGCGGACACCCAATCCTTGTGAGCATTTGGAACTTGCTAAAAAAAACAAAAGTATGCCAAGACTTCGAATTTGAAATCTCTTATATACATGTAAATAAACATAGTTTTGAACTCATTTTTAAATGAGCTGGCACAAAGGGCTGAAATTAACAATAATGTCATAAGAGGAGTAAACACATCATCATGGAGGACATCTGACAGGAACATGTAGGGTGCACACATATGGATTTAAACTCCAAAATCAATAAGTTTGTTTCAATGACCTTACTCCTCTAATGGTTGTATTGTAGTAACTTCTATGGTCTAACCAGTAGTTGCGCAATGGTGAATTCTATGCAGACAAGCTGAAAACTTGTACCCTGGTCAGTGAGTAGGCATTTCCAAAAACATAATTAGCAATAAGCTCTTCAGCTAAAAACTACTTTTATTTTTGTGGTATCTAATTGTTATTTAAAAATCTTCTTCTATTTAAAATAGAAAATCTTTGCTACTAAAAGTAGCAGGATAGGAGAATCAAGAAGCAGAGGACATAGGTTTAAGGTTCGTGGGTAAAGATTTATTAGGAACTCGAGGAGGCATGTTATCCACAACGGGTGTTGGGTACATGGAACGAGCTCCAGATGAAGTATTTGTAGCTGGCATGATAACATTTCCTTTCTCATACCAGCAATTCATGGAGTTCACAAACAATTCTCACTTGCATGCTGGCCATCGAAATACCCACTGGATCTATCTTCATTAAAATCTGCACCCCAAATCCATGAATTTGTTTCAATACAGAAGTTTTAGTGTTTCCTTATTCTTATCTTCCAATTCCAAATCTACTTTTCGCACAATTCCCTGTTAAAGCCCCATCCAACCCATTCTTCTTCTTGGCCTGTGACCTTTGGTGCAGTACATCACACCATTCATTTTCTTCACATAGCTTCCACAGCAGAGTTTTTAAAAATTATTTCCCATCCCACAACAACCTGCAAATATTCAATTTCCTCAAATTGGTCATATAACAATAGGAATGAAAGCACCACTCTCATCTCACTCTATTCTAGAAAGAGAATGCCTGGATTTGAGAGAAAGGGAAGTTTTGGGATTTGATGGTTAGGGAGGACTAGAGTGGTGATAGAAATATAGAAAAAAAAAATAGGTGGAGTAGGCCATTCGGCCCTTCGAGCCAGCACCACCATTCAATATGATCATGGCTGATGATCTAAAATCAGTTCCCCATACCTGCTTTTTCCCCCATATCCCTGGATTCCTTTAGCCGTAAGAGCTAAATCTAAGTCTCTCATGAAATCAAGTGATAAGTACTTTGGAAAGGAACTATTAAAGGTTATAAAAAATGGAGCAAGGTAATGGGACTAACAGGATAAAACTTTCAACGAGAAGGTCCTGTGTTGTATGATTCTATGCACCTTACTGGGAAAAGGATGTTGATCCAAGAGGTATTCAGAAATATTGAAGTAGTCTCACCAAACAGACCATCATGGAGGAGAGAAAGAGATCAGAGTTTTTGAAGCAAGAGAGGTAAGAGACAATAGACAATAGATGCAGGAGTAGGCCATTCGGCCCTTCGAGCCAGCATTGTCATTCAATGTGATCATGGCTGATCATCCACAATCAATACCTGGTTTCTTCCTTCTCCCCATATCCCTTGACTCCACTACCTTTAAAAGCTCTAACTCTCTCTTGAAAGCATCCAGAGTAATCAAGATTATCTCATTTTATTAGGACATGCAACGTACATTAACGCTGCTCGGTATTCATACCTGGAAGAGCTCTTGCTGGGCCATGTCCCACTTTTTTATTCCGTTATCTCTTGATCCACTGAACAAGCTGTCACCTACAATCGTGAGCGATTCAATTCCATCATAATGTGGTGGCTCAAAATTATGTGTGGGGCTTACAGTGCCAATGGCACCTTCTGTTACTTCAAACATCTGTAAAGAAAGTGGTGCAGGATAATACATACATGATTAAGAAAGGTATCCACTGGGTGGCGACAGCAATGGCTGCCTCGCCAACAGTCAGTCTGTCCCTTCCTCTTTTGTTGTTTTGTTTGTATGTGTTTAATGTATGTTTTTACTGTTCTTTAGCTTGTTTTATGTGGGGGGGGAGGGGAGTTGAGGGAATATCTTTCTAATATCTTACCTCGACGGAGATGCAATTTTTTTCCATATCATACTTCCGTCCGCACTGCGGCCTAACATCGAGGAGTTGGCGGCCTTTGCTGGGTACCGACTTCGAGAGCTCCACCGTGGGAGCCTGCGGACTTAACATCACGGAGCTCGCGAAGCCTGTCGGGGGTCGACTTTGGGGCTTCAACCGTGGGAGCCTTAACATCGCGGAGCTCGCGGTCTCTGGTTAGAGACTGACTGGGAACTCCAAGACGCAGGAGCTTCGACCGCCCCAACGCGGGAGCTTCGACCGCTGGCTGCGGGAGCTTCAATTGCCCCGACTGTGGATGGTTCGACTGCCCCAACCGCGGGAGAAGAGGATGACGTTTGGACTTTATTGCCTTCCATTAGTGAGGAATGTGGAATCCGCTGTGGTGGATATTTATTTTAACTATTATGTAGTTGTATATCTTGTTGCTTTTTGTTTAGTATGGCTGTATGGTAATTCAAATTTCACTGTACCTTAATTGGTACATGTGACAATAAACTGACCTTGAAACCTTGAGAACATCACAGATTATTTAGTTTACAATTGTAAAATGGGGATGATCACAGATAAAATAAAGGAAAAATGACTTACTGGGTTCATACAAAGTGCACTCTGTCCTAAAAGCTTAGAAAATCTGAACTCCGCACCCATTACAGGGTTGAGATTGCCAATACAACAAACCATCGTTATAATGGACCACAGTGGGGGAGGGGAATTGTGTCTGTTATTGCCGATTGTCTGCCAGAACAGAGTAATGGATTATCATTGTGCAAGTATTAGATAACTGCAGATGCTGGTTAATACTCAAAAGGGCAGAAAGTGCTGGAGTAATTCAGCGGGTCATGCAGCATCTCTGGAGAACATGAATAGGCAAAGTTTCCAGTCGGGACCCTTCTTCAGACTCTCTGTCTGAAACTGGGCCTGGACTGCCCCAACCTTCTAGTGGTGGGGGGAGGGAAAAGAGGTGAGGATCAGCTGAGTCATTGATTGCAGCCCGAGAGCGGCTGGAGTGCAGGTGTGGGTCGGCGGTGGCGGCAGAAGGTGCAGCCTGGAAGCGGCCAAGTATGCCGTGTGGGACTGCGGTGGCAGCACTAGATCCAGTGTGGAAGCAGCCGAGGAGATAGTCGGGCCATCGTTGGAAGCCCTGCCTGGCTGTGCGGGAGCACAACCAGCCTGGAAATGGCCAGGGAGGGCAGGTGCAGAATGCGTGGGAACGGCCAGGGCTGGTTTAGGCAGTCTGGTGTGGAAGCAGCTGAGGAGGTGGTACAGGCTGGGGATAGAGTGGGTTAGTCTGGCCTGACAGTGATGTTCGGTGGGCCCAGCCGCCATAACTAAAATCCGTTATGAAAAAATCCATAAAAACGAGGTTTTACTGTACCTGAAATCCTGCTAGTTCTCAACTTCCATGTTGCAGTAGGAACCTAGAGTCAGGACTTACTCTTGGTGCCTACTGCAACATGGACGTTAAGTAGGTCATGCTGTCAGCTGGTTCTACACGCTGGAACTGCTAGCCAGCAGGCAGCAAAATCTGCTCAATATTTTGTGTCAAATTCTACAAGAATAGTTGTAAAAATGTAAAGCTTGCTGTAGATTTATTTTCATTGAGAAAATATTACCTTGATGTAGTGATCTTTGGACCCAGTGATAATCAAATCTTGTCCATTTGCAGTTTGGTCAACAGTAAGGCACATAACTGGGCCCAGATGTCCAGTCAACTTTCCAGTTGATTGAAACCTTAAAACAGAAAAAAAAAGCTCCATAATCATTGCAAATGCACACACTACCTGGGGGAAAATGTTTCTAAGCAGTATTCACATGCCTCCCACTGACAAGGAGAAGACAGATAATATTTTTCTCAGCTAACAGATAAAAATTTTGTTTGCCTTTTTTCGCTGGCAAAATAAAACTGTTGACCTAATAATCATAATTTAAACCTGTATGTTTTGTTGATTGATTTATCTTCGTCCTACATCAGGTCATGAAAACAGATTTTTAAAAATCAAGTTTGACTGAATACGTTCATTGTGACTTAGTTTTGCACTAATTTAACATTATTCCAGCAACCTTAAAAAGTCGGAAATTGGTAGAAATATTCTACTAGTCGGGTAGTAACATTGAAAAGATGACCGGAGATACGATTTCAGATGAAGAAATGCAAAATGGCACTATTTACAGTGAATGTACAGATATTTAATTTAATGTTCTGTTGAAATTGTCGACAAAACTACAATATAGAATTAAAATGAACATAAAATACCTTTTGAGATCCCACATTCGCACAGAGTTACCAGAAGCAGCATAGAGGAACATGCCTGTGGAGTTAAGTGCAATTTGGTTTATCTGATTTTCTCCAGGTGAGATGGTAACTGTTCTATTTTTAGTGTTTGCACAAACATCCCCCATCGACCCCTGGCCCGATGACCTGAGAAACAAAAAAAAAATTTCATACTACATTAAATTGCGGACTTCTCTTACTTTAAATGTTAACACAAATTTGACTGAACAATGTACAGTCTGCTCAGTGAGGCTCTGCAATACTTGGAATGGAATACTTTGTCACATGTGACAATTCTTTGCTTGCATACCCAAAGTATGCAAATAGTCGCCGCAAACGGTGCTGACAAATTTGCAAAGTTTTGAATGTTGGAGCACTGCAGTGTCTAAATGATGACCTCAATTCTCAAATGTCACTATGTTGTTTGTATATAGCCATGTATGTTTCTTTACTAAATTGGCATTTGGCAATCGAACTTTCAAAAGGTGCAACGTGAAGGCACAGCTTGTGGATCTAACCACCCTCCCCTCTCCATAGCACAATTCTGGTTTTGCTTCAGGGTCCGAGATAAAATTGTCAAAATGCAATAACCTGGGCAAACACTTAAAATCATTTGTCTAGAATCTCATGATTGATTCAACACTACACATTAGAATCTTGCAGAGAATATTAGTACCTCCAAATTTATATTCAAGACAGCAAGGTATTTATAAATTATTTAAAACAGAATTTCCAATCAAAAAAATATTTTAAATACTTAAAAGTCAACGTGTTAAAATATAGTCTTAATAATGATCAGAATGGATACTTACGTCAGTGTTCGGATACATTTAGCAGAATCCCGGATATCCCACACCTTAATATAAGATGTAGAAGCAGAAAATACCAAACTAGAATAACTGCAGTACTTGACTGATACCACATTATTAGGATGCCCACCAAGTGACATGATCTCTTGCCCCGTTACAAGATTCCATACTTTACACGTCCGATCTGTCAAAAGTTTGTAAAAAAAAAATGCAGTCAGCATGCCACCTCTTTTGTACGTTAACAATTATACAGATATACAGCTGAAAAATTGGAAATACTGTGAGGGTCAATGTCGCAGGATGAGTAAACAGAACTAAAGAGTGGGGATAACCTATGGAACATCACATGCAACAAACGGCAGAGGAACTGGAGAGTGGAAAAGATTTCCAAAAACACTCTCTCAATTCCAAAAGGTGAAGTTTTCCATCATACAATCTACGAAAGGGACAGTCAAAGTTGAGCAGACATTTAGCAGGTGGAGCATTCCCTGCATACATAACAATTCAAATTATTCTACTTTATAAAGAAAATTGTGGGAGTTTCCCAAAAAACAATTCTTGGTGCAGCAGCTCAAATGATATAATACAGTAACTGTGGACCCTATGCACCTGGGGAAGTGTAAGGTGTTAGGGAGTGCAAAGAAATCTTGACAAAGTCAGGGTTTCAGAATCCTTTCAAATTTAATGGAAGGACAACATTTTCTTTCAATGGCCTCCCAGCATCTAAAAGAGGATGATAGACAGCGAGTCCTATCAAGTGGTAGGGATCACAGGTCATCGGCCTTGGTGTTGGTCCCTGAAAATCAGGAAAACGGGCCCCAGGAAGAAGGGCTTGGCAACACAAGGAACTGCAAATGCTGCAATCTTGTGTGGAACACAAAGTGCTGTAGTAACTCAGCGGGTCGGGCCACATCGCTGGAGAACATGTATCGCCAACGTTTCGGGTCAGAATCCTTCCTCAGGATCCTGTCCTTCGACCTGTCTGATGAAGGGTCCCAACCGAAATGTCACCTATCCGTGTCCTCCAGTGATGCGGCCTGAACTGCTGAGATATCCAGCACTTCATGTTCTCAGGAAGAATGGCTTTTTGGACAGGGATTACTATTCTGATAGGAAGCGAGTCAACGACCCTCCTGCTCCCTTCAGCCAATCACAGAGTAAGCTAAAGATGCATTCTTTAATCACTGTTTTTTTCAAAAATCTTGGAATCCTGGTTGCCAGTTGCATAATTTGTAATAAGTTTTGCGAGAGCGCCGAAATGAGCCCAAATCATTTGCTCATGAGGCATCGCAGTTGTAATGGCAGGCTGTCTGATCCAGTAAAACTGGGGATGGCAGTCATGGTACTTTTTTTTTTAAATTTCAATGCCTTCTACCTTATACCTGTGGTTGAGATGCTTTGAAATTAGGAGAGGGTCAGTGCTGTTGTGATACCAAGGTCTATGAATTTAGTGTAACCCATTTCTTCTTTTAGTTTGACCAATCTTTTCTTACCTTTTGATCCGGTGAAAAGAAGATCATCTGTAGCATCTAGACAGAGCACTGCTTTGCTGTGTCCTTCAGCCTCGTGAGTACAGTAAAGAGGTGCACACCTATTAGCTTTGGAGCTGGGAAACTGGTTAATTATACCCCTAGGGAAAGAATGATAGGACAACAGATTGAGTAATAGAAGTAAATGGCTATACAGTCAACCACTTTATTACGGACCTCTTGAGTAGGCGTGTGTGACCAAAAGTATGATAAATTGAGCGATACCTCTCTTCTAATTCTAAAGCAGTAAATGTATATTATTTTGTACTGTATATATGACTCATTTTTTTCAAAGTTTATCAAGTGAAATGTTTATGTTACGCTGACAATGTTTGTTTAGGGTCAGAGATTGACCTCACACAGAAGCATTTTTGTCATAACTCAGTTTTATCTTACAAACTCTGAATTAAAAAAAGCTAGAATATTAATATCTGTAGAAGACATGCATTATAGTTCTGTAGGTAGGGAAATAGTGATGAATAAGATTAATCTCTTACAAGAAATTTTTAATGTATTACTTTATGGGATGCCACCTGGTCACGTGTGTGACATTTGGGTTCACTACCCAAAGAAAGACCCATAATGGATTTTGGTTATAGTGGACGATCTGTTGGAATTGCATCGGGCAGGTCAGGAAACATTGGCATTTTATGGATTGAATGGCCACTCAACCTGTACACACCATTCATGTTTGGAAACAATATTTTGGTTTTGCTTCTAGTTTGATGAACTCAAATTTGCTGATCTTTTAATGTTAAAGTTGGTGGGCGGCCTCTCTCCCTGGAGCAGGGAGTGACAGAGAAATGGGATCCGAGGCTTCAGGAGTCAGGAGATTCATTCATCTGTGCAGCGGCACAGTAGCGCAGCTGATAGGGCCTGTTTCCATGCTGTATCCCTAAACTAAGCCAAATCTGAGAACCCAACTTGTGTAAGAAGGAACGGCAGATGCTGGTTTAAACTGAAGAACGAGGGGCTCGACCCTAAACGTCACCCATTCTTTCTCTCCAGAGATGCTGCCTGGCCCGCTGAGTTACTCCAGCTTTTTGTGTCTATCTTCTGAGAACACAACTTTATTGACTTGAGGCAGCATCTATGGAGAGAAGGAATTGGCGACGTTTCGGGTCAAGACCCCTCTTCAGTTTCGATCCGAAACGTGGCCAATTACTGCTCTCCATAGATTCTGCCTCAAATGCTGAGTTTCTCCAGCATTTTGTGTCTACCTTCGATTTTACCAGCATCTGCAGTTCTTTCTTCAACATATATTGAATTGAGCTTCTCTCCCATTTCTGCTGATCTTCCAAACCCCCCTCTCCCCTCAGGTCCGTTATAACAAGGGTTAACTGTATTACATAATCATGGAAGCTAAGGGCAGTAAAACGTGGCAACATTTCCACTGTTAACATTTTTTATAAATAAAATAAAAAGTTGTCTTGGACAGTAATCTTAAATATTTTACCTAAAAGCAGATGGACGTTTTGCACATATTAAAGATACGTCAATCATTTTCCACTTTACGTGACTGCCTATTTTTGGAAATTATCTACCAAAATATGTCAATTTTCCTATTTGTCAACAGGCATGAACTTCATGCAAAAATATGAGCATGACTGACCAATCAGCACTTCTCTTCTATCATTTTACCAAGGCGACCGATGAGCCAAGATGTGCCTCATTGATCTTTATAAAGATCTAGGTCACATTCTCTTTCCACTTTTTCCCTCTCATGCCTCTTCTCATTAAGACCATGGCTGATGTCAAGTTATAATTTCATGTATGGGAGTACCCTCCAGTTAAATGTCATTGGTTATTTTCCGTTTTTCGTATTTGCCTGCCATCAATTTGCAACAGGAATAGTAATAACTAAATAAAAGTGTTGTGGTTGAGAATAAACCAGTTGGTACAAAAAAGGATATTATCTAAAAATTATACTATTGACCATTGTAAACAGAATATCAATCATCGATTTCATGGTGCAGGCAACTAAAATAGGCAGTATCATTGACAGTGAACGTGGTTGTCAGAATTTGCAGTATTTTCTTGATTAATTGGCCAAATTAGCTGAGTAATGGTTAATGGAGTTTAATTTCACTAAGTGTTAGGTTTTGTAATTTGGGAATCGAATCAAAGAAGGATTTTCTCTGGGAACCACAGGGCCCTTAAGGAGTTGAAGACCAGAGTGATCTGAGAGTATAAATATATGATTCCTTCAAAGTGTTTTCGCAGATAGATTTGATGGTGAAGAAGACTCTTGGTATACTAGCCATCATCATCAGGAAAATGAATATAGAAACTAGGATAGTAGTAACAAGGAATTGCAGATGCTGGTTTACAAAAATGATACAAGTTGCTGGAGTAACTCAGCGGGTCAGAAGCATGAATAGGTGATGTTTTGAGCAAGGGACAGAGGGGTAGGGGGCAGGGGGCGGAGAGAGAGAGGGAAGGGGGTGAGGTAGAGAGGGAAGGGGGGTGGGGGAGAGAGGGAAGGGGGGGGGGAGGAGGAGGGGGAGGGAGAGGGAAAGGGGTGAGGAGATGGAGAGGGGGAGGAGAGGGGGGTGGGGGAGGGGAGGAGAGAGGGGAGGGGGAGAGAGGTGTGGGGGAGGGGGGGAGATGGGGTACCACCATGAGGTACCACCTCCAGTTTAAATTCCATTTGGAATATTTTGGAGGACCAAGAAACCAAGAACCAAGACCCTTCGTCAGACTGAATGTGGTGGAGGGGCGCGAATGAAAGCTGGAAGAGAAGGTGGCAGGACAAAACCTGGTACGTGATAGATGTATACAGGTGAGGGTGGGAGGAGGTTGTTAGGCAGATGATTGGACAAAGGCCATAGATGAAAAGACCAAAGATGTGAGATAAGGGTAGAAATGAAGCCAGCAAATTGTGATGCCAGAGGCAGGAATGAAGGGGAGGGGGATGGCAAGAAATGGGTTATGAATCCAGGTAGCGCACAGGAAAGAGTTTTACAAAAATTGGAGAATTCAATGTTCATGCCATTAGGTTGAAAGCTACACAAGCAGAATAAGAGATGCTATTCCTCCAGTCGGTGTGCGACCTCACTCTGGCAATGGAGGAGACCCAGGACAGAAAGGTCAGTATGGGACTGGGAAGAGGAGATAAAATAGTTATAAACCATGAGATCCACTGGGGCTTGGTGGACTGAGTGCAGGTGTTCAGCGAAATGGTTGCCGAGTGTACGCTTGGTCTCACCAGTGTAAAGGAGGCCATTATTGGAAACACTGGCTAGAGGAGATTTTGGAATGTTATATTACCGTCACACAGGACGTTGGTGAGTCCACAGTTGGAATATGCATTCAGTTTTGTGGTGAATGCCTAGAGTTATATTCCCACAATAGGGGCATCAATAAATAGAGGGTATAGGTTTGTCAGAGGGAAAAGAGTAAAAAGAAAAAGCTTCCCAACTATTTCACTAAGATGGTGGTAGGTATATGGGATGAGCTGTCAAAGGAAGTAGTTGAGGTAGACACAACAACAATATTTCAAATGACATTTAGACAGGTACATGGATAGGAAAGGGTTAAAGGGATATGGACAAATGGGATTATCTTGGGTGGGGCACCTTGGTCAGCATGAACGATTTGGGACAAAAGTCAACATTTTTTTTCCTTCTGTTGGTATCATTAAATAACATGCACTGCTATGTGTGACATCGCACCATTACACTTTTAGTAAGAGAGGAAAAGCTTGAGCAGCTATGAATGGGAAAAGCCAACATTACTCTTCAGCAAACAAAGTATTTAAAAATACAATTAGTGCACAAAGCAAAGTAAAACTAAATTTGGCAAGCAACACCAAAAGCAGAGTAAATCATCCAAGAGCGCTACAAAACCGATTTTTTGCTCGACACAAAAACACCCAATTTGCAGAGAACCATTCACAATATTTCAGTCCTGACATAAAACCATTAATAGCACCAGTAGCATGCAAGCTATATTAGAAGCAATGAACACAACTGTAATTATCTGTTAACTCTGAGCGACAACTTAAATGGTATACCTTTGTACCTCCGAAGGAGAGGAGTCGCTTTCATCTGACCTACAATAAAACAGGTGATGGAATTGTGGAAAGGTACAAAAGAGGAGATGTCAGTAGATTAAACTCTGCATTACTGAAAAGTAGCACTCTTTGCTACTGACATTTACTTTATTTTTGAAAACGAATCAATGCATTTTTAATTTTTAAGTGCTGCAGAGTCCAATACCAAGATCCAAGAGAAAGGAAAATAAATTAAGGGAAAGAAAAATAGAAAGGAAATCAAGGAAAGGGACAAATACAGAGCACATCTTCAGAGGCAAAGAAAGTCACCAGTATCAGATTTCATTATAACAGAATTTCCAAAAGAAACCAATTTGATGAACTGGACATTTGAAACAATGCATTGCTTACTAATACTGGCAATTCTGCTCAGATGGGAGGTTTTATGAAACTGCACTACACCACACTTGCTGCAGCTTTTTAATTTAATTGGGAAAAAAACAAGTCTCAAGTGACCTTTATTAATATTCAAAATGTGGCTGAACAACAACAAAACAATTTGAAAGAATGTCCTGATCTTGCTTTTTGATCTATATATTTCAGATCCTCTCTATGGTGGCAATAAACAGACTTAGCATAATAATATTAAGGAACCAAATGATATTTGATAAGGCTACTTTCCCAGGGCTGCTTGGACGATCTACAATTCAAACACCACAAAACGGGCATCTCAATTTTGCAATGGTAATGACAGTTTTTCTTTTATTTTAGTTCTTAAAGCTTTTGGATTGAAGGACAAAGCAAGGTGGAGGAATTACGGCTCAGGGAGCACGGTAGAATTTGCAGAATTCTACCGTAAACAGAAAATGAATTAACTGCAGGTACATCCTCCACACCCATATCCCACTCCTCCCCCCTCATGATATATGCCTAGAGGCAAATGTTGGCCAAATATGAAAATGCTTAAAGATGTTTTACATATTCCAAAGAGACAGATAGGGCTTCATTTACTTTAATCTCCAAAAACATCACTATCCTCCATTTCACATTTGTCCTGAAACATAGGTTGAATCACCAATCTTGCAACTCAAAAAGCATAAGTGTTGCCACTGTGTCAAGGCTGACATCTAATGGCTAAACTCGAAATTGCAATACAGTGGGGCTGGCAGTAACCCATTTTGCACACTAACAATACACATGTTATTCAAGTGACAATGTTAAAACAGGGAATAAAATCTAAACTGTGAAGAATACAAGATTCAAAAATATTAAATATCAAATACTTCTCATTCAGATTCAACCCGTAGAAAGCAACAAAGCCCCAGAAACTATAAACCATCAGGTCTTATTTACCTGAAGCCACCAGTGGTAGTAATTCACAGTGCCCTCCATAATATTTAGGACAAAGACCCATCATTTATTTATTTGCCCCACAATTTGAGATTTGTAATAAAAAAAAAAAAATCATATGTGGCTAAAGTGCACATTCTCAGATTTTATTAAAGGGTATTTTTATACATTTTGGTTTCAATGTACTTTATGACTCTATGGCAATGAAAGGCATACAAAATAAAAGGAAATTCAGAAAGGAGTTGAGAGAAGTGGAAATCCAAATTGCATGAGCTGAAGGTATGCAGGAGGCAAGGTATCCTCACAACATTTAAGTAATATCATGAGAAGCAAATGAAACATCTAGGCATGGAAGGCTGCCGGCCAGATGCCAGAAAGCAGGGTTAGTATTTAATGTCTGGGTTGAAGAGCCCATTTCCACGCTGTTTGACATCACAACTATAAAAACCCAAGCTTTCACGCGGCTACAACAGCATTTATATGGTACGAAAATGTTAATTAAATTTCTATCAAATTGCTCTACAATAAACTCTTCAATTATTTCAGATTACTTAGAATCATATTGCAGCTCGGTATAGCATTAGAGTTCTGAGAATAAATTGGAAACAAATACAAAATATCCAAGGTTCTTGGTTGAATTGTTGTGAAGTATTAAACAACTGCCACGTAACAAAACGGTCATTAAAATGATGTACAGAATTCAGGTCCTGTATCATATTACTCACAATTTTTGTTCTTTAACCTTCAATTTCTCTCCTGCCAGGTTACCTCTGTCATACAACTTCCTCCTGGATAATGGTGAAGATTCAGGTATTTTTCTTTCTGCTGCTGATGATGGTCGAGAACTAAAACAATACCAGACTTTATAAACTATAATATCATTAATTATTCGGTATAACATCCAACTTGCAAAATTCAACAGCAATTGCCAAGTGTAAATTAACTGTGATGCTCTAGTTATATTTTAGCACCCTATCCTGCTTTTAAGATGCTTGCAAAATGAAACAAGAAAGTTGCATAAGAAAATTAAATAATAATTATCTTTGGGGTATTTCCCTTTGCGTCTTCAATAGGCTATTAGTGGACTTTATCACAATTTATATTGCAAGTTTAAAAAATCGTGTTACGGAAATTTAATTTTTTTTTACCTTCGATTTGGTTCCAAGTCAAAATCTGCACTGGATGCTCCAAAGATTGGGGGATTATTTCTGTATATTTATTCTATAAACCAGCTTCTTGGACCTACAATATCACATAGATGCCCTCTACTCATCATCACCATCATCTGCCTCTCAAAACAGCAGAATGTCAGGAGCAACCATCATAAGCCAGAGTTAATTATTGCAGTAATACATGCAAGAAGCTCTGCATAATTTAAGCCAAATGCAGTAAGACTCCAATAGAAAAGAATGCGACTGGAAACATAATAGCTAAAATAGCTAATTTATAAAACACAAGGAACAAATGCTCTATTCCATGGCATCATCTAAATTTAGCTTTCATATTAATTTCACTTAATCTACTTGGCTACATTTATTACAAAGCAGAACAGGTAATGCAACTTTCTGTAAACAATCAAGAGAGAACGAATTATTAATCAATATATTCATTGAAACCTATCAGGATCCCACTCCAGCCGTTCCGTCTTCCCTCGCCTCGCTCCTGCTTAGCTGAAGGTACAAACGTTTAAAAGTGCACACCACTAGACTCAGGAACAACAGCTTCTCCTCTGTTATGAAGCTCCTGAACGGACCTTCCATAATCTAGGATATTGTCCAATTCATCTCTACCCTATTGTGAACATTGGACATTGTTGATTGATGTGCTACAATGCTGCAAACTATATTCTACACTCTGTTTCTTACCCATTCGCTCCATCTATTGTGCTTGAGTTTGCCTTGGTTGTATTTCTATATGGCATATCTGAATGGTTTGGATAGCATGCAAGATAAAGCTTTTCACTCTACCTCGGTACATGTGGCAATAATAAACTTAAACCTAAAAGGATGCATGATTACACCATCTTCATTTCAAAATTAATCAGGAAATAATAACAAGAAATGCTACAAAAATTAAATTAGGCTTCAATAGCAGGAACAAGTCTAATCAAGTTTCCAAATCAATTTCATGAAATTTAACTTACACCATTGACATATGGCCAACATTAATTATATTTAAAATTGCATTTTAAAGCTAAATATACTTTAATGCTAGATTGTGACCAATTGCTCATACATTTGTTTTACAACATAAATGATTAAAAAGACTGGATTTATTGGGTTTTGATAAAATATGATACTCTTGCAGTTAGAAAAAACACTGAACGAGACACACTAGTTGTTTTTACACTTAGAATAAAAAAGCAACATTTTTTTTTTAGCAGCACATAAAAATCCAACTTTTATACCAATAAGGTAAAGCACTGGACATTCTCTTGCTCAAACTTTTTTCACTAATTACAACCTTGCAAGCAACTCCAAGTTGTACAATAATCTACAATCTGATTTTCCTCAATACCCCAACACCCTTTTATTGTTCTGGCAATGTTAACAAATACATAATAAAAAGCTAAAATGGATCGTCAATTATCTCTAATTATTCGTTTGATAGCAAAATACACACAAGAAATTGGTTTGTGGAAGATAGAACCACATTTGAATTGCTTCTTAATCTTACTTTAAAAAAAAATTAGCAGTCAAAACCTAAAGAGTAAAAGGGATCAGTTAGAAAAGATTAGGAATTAGGGATGAAGATGCACTTGATGAGAAAACCTAATTGGCATAACTTTTCACATCCTAAAATAGTGCTACCTTCTTGCTAATTAATCAATTGGATTTTTTTGATCAAAGTTACAGTTCAAATTGACTTAAGTGTCTTGGATGGATGCAGCGGTAGAGTTGCTGCCTTCCAGTATCAGACACCTGGGTTCAATCCTGACTACAGGGCCGTCTGTATGGAGTTTGTACATTCTCCCTATGAACGCATGGGTTTTCTCCAGGTATTCCAGATTCTACCCACATTCTAAAGATGTGTAGGTTGGTAGGTTAATTGGCTTCAGTAAATTGATCTCAGTGATAGAAATAATGTACGGGAGATGATTGGTCAGCGCAGACTTGGTCGGCTGAAGGGCCCGATTCCACGCTGTATCTCTAAATTAAACTCAGGCACCCCAAAATGATACAGGAACTGGACCAGGTTAAATATATTCCAGAGCAGGGTAGCAAATATTATTCACTAAATCACTTATGAACCCTGTAATCTACCACAAACAAAAAATGGAGAAAGGTAGACAATGAGGTAGGGCAAGTAAGTCACAAGAGTCATGGGAATAATTGGGAGAGTATTAAAATAATCAGGTATAATATAATAATCGAAAAAGATGGAACAGAAAGATGGCAAAAGAGGCAAAACATTTTTAAGGTAAGCTGACTAGACTGTTAACGAGATTGGGGATCCCCTCTCTCGCCATCCCTCCCCCATCCGCGTTCTCAAACCAGTCTGACTGTCCCCCTCATTAAATTTTACAATGTATGTCTCGTTGTCCCTTCCCCGAGATTACAATTATCTCCTTTTTCCTTGAAATTCAGCCCCTTTGATCTCTCGTTTTCACATCTCGTTTCCCTTGCCCCTGACTCAGTCTGAAGGAACTCAACCCGAAACGTCACCCACTCCTTCTATCCAGAGATGCTGCCTGTCCCGCTGAGTTACTCCAGCATTTTGTGTCTATCTTGGAGATGAAAGTTGTATGTATTCGGAATTGGTTTATTTATAGAAGACAGATGGTTGTGGTGGAAGGAAGATATTCTAGCTTGAGTTCTGTGACGAGTGGAGTCCAGGTAAGTTTAGTTTATTGTCACGTGTACATGCTTTTGTTGCATGCTAACCAGTCAGCAGAAAGACAATACACGATTACAATCGAGCGGGGACCTGTGCAAGGACCTGTCGCTTTAGATATATATAAATGACCTGGATGTAAATGTAGACGGCTTGGTGAGTCAGTTTGTTGACGACGGCAAAATTGGATGAGTTGCAAACGGTGAATAAAGCTTCCCCGAGATACAGCCAGGGATGTGTCTACTTGGAAATGGGCAGTAGAATTCGGAATTGGTTTTTTATTCATAGAGCAAGATGGTTGTGGTGGAAGGAAGATATTCTAGCTGGAGTTCTGTGACGAGTGGAGTCCAGGTAAGTTTAGTTTATTGTCACGTGTACATGCTTTTGTTGCATGCTAACCAGTCAGCAGAAAGACAATACACGATTACAATCGAGCGGGGACCTGTGCAAGGACCTGTCGCTTTAGATATATATAAATGACCTGGATGTAAATGTAGACGGCTTGGTGAGTCAGTTTGTTGACGACGGCAAAATTGGATGAGTTGCAGACGGTGAATAAAGCTTCCAAGAGATACAGCGGGATATGGATCAACTGCAAAACTGGGCAGAGAAATGGCAGATGGAGTTTATCAGGAAAGATGTGTAGGCTTTGGAGAGGGTGCAGAGGTGGTTTACCAGAATACTGCAATTAATGGAAAGACCCTTAACAGTATTAATGTGCAGAGGATTCTTGGAGTTCAAGTTAATAGCTCACTGAAGATGGTAGCACAAGCAAATAGGGTGGAAACGGAGTACAAGAGTCAGGAAGTCATGTCTATTATTGATGTCTATTATTGCTGATTGGCTGCTATAACCGAGTAAGGTATTATCATTGTATGCAGTTAAACTGCAAATGCTGGTTAATACACAGTGCTGGAGTAACTCAGCAGATCAGGCAGCATCTCTGGAGAACATAAAGTGGTGACATTGGGACCCTTCTTCAGATTGATTCAGTCTGCTGAGTTACTCCAGTACTTTGTGTCGCTTCATCTTAAAACTAGGTGCCGATGCTGCTGGTCACCACCAGCCAGCCACGCTTCGCTGTTGATGAGGCTCATGTTCTAGCCTCCTAAATGACATGTTTTCTTTAGGCTACAACTTACAGGATGCACTTGGCCACCGGTGGGCTCATTCCCCATCACCTGCTGCTTTGTCCTCACCCCCTCCGCCTCCTCACCCCCTACAGTCACTGACATCTTCCAAGGTAGAGTATGTCAGCGTCTCCGGGGGAGGAGGCAGCGGTGAAGGGGGTGGACAGAGTGACGGGAGAAGGGAGAGGTGGCCAGTGAGGAGAGAGCAGCAGAGTGGACAAAGCAATGGGAAAAGGAGGAAGCAGTGGGTGAAGAAGTGTACAAATCGATGGCCAACAGAAAACAGCTGTAGCTGATGAGATGGGAGGGAGCCCCACGATGACTAAACACATCCTGTCGGTAGCAGTAGCCTGAATAAAGAGCCGCCACCAGCAGCTACAACATGAGCAGCAACAACAGTCGAGTCAACTGGACCGTGTGGTGGCTGAAGGAGGGCTTGCTGATGCACTTTGCAAGCCGGGGTAGCGTCGGCAGGTCTGTCTGTTATAACCAAAATCCATTATTAAGGGGTCCGCTAAAATGACTGGTTACAATATATAGACTTATGAGAGGCAGTCAGACATTTTTTCCCCAGGATGGAAATGCCCATCCAACATTAGAGGACATAGCTATAAGGTGAGAGGCGGAAAGTTTAATGGAGATGTGAGGGACAAATTTTCTATTTTACAGAGAGTAATGGGGGCTGGGAACACATTGCCAGGGGTGGTGGTGGAGGCAGATATGATAGGCATGTGATAAGGCTCTTAGATAGGCACTTGGAAGTGCAGGGACTAGAGGGATACGGATCATGCACAAGCAAATAAGATCAGTTTAATTTGTCCGGCACAGAAATTGCAGTCAAAGGACAAGTTCCTGTTCTGTACTGCTCTAGTTTAGTTTATTTTTGTCACTTGTACCGTGATACAATGAAAAAAAGTGTTTCTATGTTGGCAAACAACTGGAAAAGTGCAGCAGGAAAGAGATTAAACACGAGATGTTTAAATGGATTATGATGGCTCAACTTGGGTTCAATCCTGACCTCGTGAGCTGTCTTTGTGGAATTTGGACGTTTTCCCTGTGACCGCGTGGTTTTCCTCCAGGTACTTCCATATTCCAAAGACATGCGAGTTTGTAAATTAATTGGTATTTGTCAAATTGCCCCTCGTGTGTAGGGAATGGATGAAAAAGTGGGATAACATAGAACTGGGTGAATGGTCAGCATTGACTCGTTGGGCATAAAGGCCAATTTCCATACTGTATATCTAAACTAAATAATGAATGGGGCACAAGCATAGCTTTATTACTGCTAACATTGATTTCACTCTTAAATGAGTAAAGCAATTCAAAAAGACCAGCTAAGAGACAAAGGATATCTCTACAGATATTGGTAAAAAGTGGATTTCCATCCATACAGTTCCAATTCTAAGGTTTGAACAATTTTGAAAAACAACTTTATGTCCTAATCTTTGTGTTTAGCCCAAATGAATGCATAAAGGATAAGGGCAAATAAAATTAAAATAAAACCAAAACTAATGCAAGATGAAAGGATACCAAAATGCCAAAGAAATCCATGTTTTTTTCATGTAAAGGTGCATCGAGATAATGGGCAAGAGGAAAAAATGTAGTTGGTTTTAACTATAAGTAAGAGTATTGTAAATTTTCATTGGGGAGTTCAAGTGGGAATAAATGCACCTGATTTAGGGTGGGTTGGGGTGGGGGGGGGGGCAATGTATAAAAAAGTCTTCCAATATTTTGGAGCAAACATTCTTATCTTAAACTAGCTTTACATAACTTCACAGGAAAGGGCAATGTCAGTTATTTGCCTTAATATTTTTCATTGGATATAAATTAATGTGCTGCCAGATTTCATACTCAATGATTACATTTATTGTAATGTTCAAAGGGAATTTTGGATAAGGTCAAACTCTCAGAATCTCAAATTTTAGTTGTGAAGCTTTCGTGAATCAAGGATTTTTTTAAAGTGTGGGGTGCATGCAATTATGTTGAACATAGAATACATTGTTTTAATAACAATTAAAGAAAAGGACAGGAATGCCATAGTAGACCGATGCAGCATCATGCAACATGCTTGAGTAATTAGTGAACATCAGGCAGAACTTACATGCTACTGCCAAGTCTAAGGGGCAAGCCAGATGGTGATGGTATGATCTCTTTTTCCCTAGCTGAAGCAGCATCAGCCTGCAAAGTCCCAACGTCCTTCTCAATTTCTTGCACCTCTGCGACAGGCATTAATGGCACAGGCAGAGCAAGATCTCCTGTAACTATGTCTGAGGCAGAATCACTACTGTCAGCATAAAGCAATTCCATTTGCGTAGCTGTCCTCCTTCGTGCCTGTACAATAATGTGCAGAAACATTTACATTTCAATGCATTATTAAAGGTCAAGTTTCAGCAGAATACAATTAAATTGATTGTAAATGGTCATTTCACCTAACCACAATAAATCTATATAATTAAAAGTTTCATCTTGACCACTTCCTGTCTGCGCTGTATACTGATTTTAGAAAAAACGCTACCCTGTATCGCTGTGATTTTTGGCCATCTTACGCAGTCCTCCCCCACCGAGACAGAATTTTCCCATCGATGAAAAAGTTATGAGTGTTTAAAAAACCTTGAGATCAGCTGATTGGTCCTCTCGCCTGTCAATCACCACGATGAAGGTAACACCCCTTCCGGAGGGGGGGGGGGGGCAGAACTATAAAACCTCGGATGCCTGGACGTGTCAGTCACTCTACAAGATCGCGAGGGAGAGGCCACGACTGTCATTCTAAGCTGTGAATCAACTGAACTGCGAGTCTGCAATGTACTTGCAATGAGTGATTTGTTAGCTCTTATTGACAATGCCATGATTTGCTTGACCTACTGCTCTGCCTGTGCTTGAAAGTGCAATACTTAATTGGAAATTAAATGAAATGACAATGCCATGAGTTGTTTGGCCTGCTGTCCTGCCTGTGCTTGAAACTGCAATGCTTTATTAGGTTGACTGTGTTTGGAAGGAATAAATGCTTTATTAGGTCTGACTGTGCTTGGAAGGAATAAATGCTTTATTAGGTCCAACTGTGTTTGGAAGGAATAAATGCTTTATTAGGTCCGACTGTTTAATCCAAAAGTCCCGCTCATTTCGTGACTTCCGCTTAGTGGACAGGTCGCGCTGATTGCATAATTTCTGGTGAGTGCAGAGGTCGCGCTGATTGTGTAATTTCTGGTAAGTGCAGACGTCACACTGATTGCGGAAGTGCTGCGGACTACTAAGCCCCACAGTGGAGAAGCCGCGCTCAGCCGTGTGAGTAGATACAAGCAAGTTTACTTTCATATATATGGTGTGCGAGTCAGTGTGTGTGTGTGTGTGTGTGTGTGTGTGTGTGTGTGCGTGTGTGAGTGCGTGTGTGTGCATGTGAGGGTATGTGCGTGTGAGTGCATGTACGTGGGTATGTGCGTGCGTGTGAGTGTATGTACGTGCGTGTGAGTGTATGTACGTGCGTGTGAGTGTATGTACGTGCGTGTGAGTGTATGTACGTGTGAGTGTGTGTGTGTGTGTACTGGAATTGGTGGAGAGATGGAATATTGCGTTGGGAGACCAGCCCTCCCGTGTGAAGCTGGGACCAAACGGGTCCCACTTAGTCTAGTAACTATTAGATTTAATCTAAGCATGTTACATTCAACCAACTTGGCAGTATGGATTCAATTCATCACTGGTCAGACACGCTTGCATTAACGTCAAGGAGCAATTTATAAAGCAACAACTGACTTTACTTCAAATACTAATTATTATACAGCAGTACATGAACCTGAAAGGTAATATTGCTGATAATATTCTGGGTCTTTAAAAAACTGTTGTTTAGGTGGTTTCTCCAGTCAGCAGTTGCATCCCAATGACCTCTTTCTAATGATTCATACTGGGCACCAGTGGCATTCTCACTAGTCATGCTGGAAAGTAAAAAAGGGTCAAATACCTTATCCTTTGGTTTGATGTCACCTGCTACTCTCATAAGGTCAGAAGTCAGTGAGCTGAGGAAATAAAAAGGTAGAAGCACTAAGATACGAATAAATATTATTAGATTATGATTTTAATTAAGTTGTTCAAATTTTGCAATTAACTCATTCTGACTATTAATTTAATGGTAATCATTTGTTAATTTAATAGGAATTTAACGTCGAATTAAATTACCATTGCAGACTACAACTATTTAAGTGAACAGTACAAATTCAAATCTCCTTTTTCTAACCAAGAGTTAAACAAATCCAGAATAAGATTACATTACATAAAAATTATAAACAAGGAAAGCGAACCAACTGATGAATTTGGTAAATTTGGTAAATTGAAGGGATCACTGTTTGAATTTGTATCAATGCTAAATGCAAATCAATATATTGACCAGAACAATGGGTCATCAATCAAGAAAAAAAGCAAATATCAAAAAAAGCAAGGCCAATAAAATGAAATTGATGCATTTCAGGGCATTAGGAAAGTGGAGAAATAAGCAATAGTAGTGGTAAAACAGTTTAAAAATAAAATCAGGATAGTTGAGAATATGAAAGATTCCTAAGTTAATAATACCCTAATGCAAATGTCAATAATGGATTATGCATGCTGTTAGGACGTAGTTTGTACATTATTTTGTGATTGCGTGAGTTTTCCCTGGGTGCTCTGGTTTACTCCCACACTCCAGATGTACAGGATTATAGGTTATTGGCTTCGGTAAAATTGTAAATTGTCCCCAGTGTGTAGTAATGTGAGTGTATGGGGTGATCGCTGGTCGGTGCAGACTTGGAGGGTCAAAGGGCCTGTTTCTGCGCTGTATATCTAAAGTCTAAAATAAAGTCAATCAAATTGGCCATCAAAAGTCACAAAATGTTATCAGATTTCCAATTATATAATTTCACGAGCTATCAAATTTGCTCTAAAATTTAGTCAGCAATAGAAGCAATTTATGTCTTCAAATTATTTTATATCCTCAAAGCTATACTTATGTTAAATTTATTCAGCTTTGATGTTAAAACATCTGCATTAATTCATTGTTCACCCAAATACATACACAAATGATCCTATAAAAATAATCTATAAGATCTCTATTTTTAACAAATAGAGTTTAACAGCTATATTAATAAATTTGCAATATGTTTTAATACATATGCTTTTAATCTTACCTGCCTTCTGTTCCAGGACTAGTTACATTTTCTTCTTCACTACTTTCAGCTCCTTCTTCTATAAATTTGTTAAAGAATAGAAATTTACATTGTTTATATAATTTCCCCCTTCAAATTGCAGTGAAATTATACAATTATTCATAGAAATTTCAAAATGCTTACAAACACAATATTTATAGTTAAAGTAACGTTGCATTTCTTAACAGTTGTGCAGAAGATTAAAGGTACCTTGAAGGTATTTCGACAGTAATCTAGGTGAGAGAACATCAAGGCATGAGAGTAATAAGCAAAACATACACTGATCTACAGTTCAGTGATGACACTGCTATACATTAGGCACAATCAGGCCAAGTACAAGAGTACAAGTTAGCACATCAATGAGTCCGTCACAAGTGTCGCCACGATTAGGCACCATCCTGTCGTGGCCTGTTCATCTCACTTCACGTGATGTTGAGAAGCAATTGAATTAAAAAGTAGACCATGGGCCTTGATGATATTATGGCTGGTGTTCCGGAACCAGCCCCATCTATAGCCAGGCTGTTCCAGGGCAGCTGGTGATGTGGAAAAGAGTCCGGGTGTATCCTGTTACAAAAACCCAATCAGGGCAATCATTAGACCATCAGCAATGGATATGGATGGGGAGCTACCTAATAGCATCAACTTACCGAAAATCGACAGGGACTGTCTACGCAAGGTTAAGTAATGATATTTTAAATCAGATATGTTCATTACTCTGCGTGCTACACTGATTCTGACTAAATACTGTAGAAGTACAATTTTCCAAATTTGTTCCATGTGCCTAACACCCTTGTGAAAAATAAGTTGCCCCTCAGTTTCCTATTTAAATCTTCTTACTCCCCACCCCCCTCACCTTAAACTTCTGTCGTCTAGTTCTTCATGACTCCACTCTAGTGCATTTAACCTATCTATTCATCTCAGCATCCTATAAACCTCTAAATGATCACCCCTCATCTGCCTGCTCTCCAAGGAATAAAATCCTAGCCTGCTCAACTCTCCCTGTAGCTCAGGCCCTCGGGGGACATCCTCGTAAATCTTCTGAGCACCTTTTCCAGCTTAACAACATCTTTCCAATAAGAAGAATGACCAAAACTGAACACAATACTCTAAATGTGGCCTCACCAATGCATTGCACAATTGTAACATGACCTCCCAAGTACTATACTCAATACTCTGGTTGGTGAAGACCAATGTGCTGAAAGCCTTCTTGATCACCCTTTCTACCTGTGACGCCAATTTCAAGAAACTATGAAGCTGCATTCCAAGATCCCTCTGCCCTACAATACTCACCAGGACCCTGTCATTCACTGTGCAGGCCCTGCCTTGGTTAGACTTCTCAAAATGCAACATCCCACACTTCTCTGTATGAAACTCCATCAACCATTCCTCAGTCCACCCGCACAATTTTGACAACCATCTTTCAAACTTATTAATCAAGCCATGTACGTTCTAATGCAAATTATTGATATAGAAGACAAACAGCAATGGACAGCACCGAACCTCGGGGCACACTAGTCACAGGCCTCCAGTCTGAAAAACAACCTTCTGCCATCACCTCTGCTGCCTTCCAAGAAGCCAATTTTCCATAGATTCTGACAAAGATAAATTGCAAAGCTTCAAGAAGACAGAATGGGACAGGGATAGGTAGAGTGCTTAAAATGTTTAAAATCCTCTTCATGCATTATAATAATTCTGTGCTTTAAAGAAGGTTGAAACTGAGCACGCACAGCTGACACTCACTGAAGTTTCCTTTAGTCATATTCTGTTGTCAATCATAAAACAATAAAATAAGGTCTAAAGGGGAACAGGACATTTGCTTATTTGTAATGGTGTGGAATTGAGCTGTGTCACTCTGGTGTGTCTTTCGGAGGTGCGCGATGTATATTTGTTATAAGACCATTTGGAAGAAGGAAAACCTCTAAAGTTCTTGCTATGGTAAACAGAACATCAAAAGGAAAGTATGTATATAAGCAGATGAATCTGAGCAATCTCCTAAGATTGCTCCCAGTGATCACTGTATTTGGTGCTTTTGAATAAAGTCTTGATTGTCTTTCCCGATATTTGTGTTGTGTTTTAAAGTTTTCTTTAACAACACTGCTAGCTCTCTTTGGATCCCATGCAATGTAACCTTCCAAAGCAGCCTACCGTGCAGAACCCCATCAAATGCTTTGTTGAAATCCATACATACACCATCTACAGCTCTACCCTTATCAACCTTTTTGGTCACATCTTCAAAAAGACTCATGAGACAAGATCATGAGACAAGGTTTCCCATGTACAAAACTGTGCTATGTTGAAGGTGCATGTCATTTCATGAATATCCTGACAAAACTCACATAAAAGGTAATCTTATTGATATTAGAAAAGTAAATATTATTTGGTTTCCTCAATAAACCACAAGCAAAGATGATCTGGTACACTGGATAGAAGTTCCAGTCAAGAATTCTTTTGAACAGGTTTTTAGTTGACTCAAGATTACAATGCATTTAAATATACAGCAACCTTGCTAATCAAATTTTGACATTAAATATGCTATATATCAGTTCTACCAATATACCATGTGTGACAGCAGTTTGTTTTCTGTCCCGTCAAATCTATATAAATACCTATTCAGAAGATTAATAAAATATTCTCTGTGATCAAAATCTCTTTCCAAATTGAGAAATGGTTATGAAAATTGTTCATTTTAATATTAAAAACATTTGATATTGACCACAATTTCCAGTTTATACACTTTTTGTTTGATTAGTACAGAGTACTTTCAACATTATACATTTATATCAGCTGTACATTCACAATAAATTTTAAAATCAGACTTATGTTAAATAAAAATGAACAGGTGGAAAGTATCCAAGGCGAGTATGTTTAACATTTAGTGTGGATGGAGCCAACATTGTGCCACATCGGTCAGTTGTTAACTTCTGGAGCATGTGTATCAAGGATTCAATGGTTCACATGAAAGGTGGTAGTGAGTCTGGATAAATGATGATCTGCATTCATATCCCATTAAATGTTGCATGCAGACTTTGAACATTAACGATGTTATGATAGATGCAGCATTGTTAGCAGACAAGCAAATTTAGTAAAACATGCAGTTACACAACACAGTTGCCACAATTAACTTACCCATAGGTATGCTATCTAGTTCTGTGTAAATAATAGCAACCGGGAAAAGAAAAGCAACAAAGCAATCAAAAGGAATCCACTATATAAGAATAATATCCTAGTGACAAGAACCAGTGCTGAAATAAAAATTTCATCCAATTTACATTCTGTTATGACAGATATGCTACTGCTGAAAATATCTTGTGTCCATAAATAACTTTAATTCTTTATTATGTAGCGTTATAATACATTTATTCCTGTAATTTTGTTTTGGTGCAGTAAAACATTCATATTCAGACCTTGAGATATATAATCATCGTACCATCATGGAAAGAGTACTGAAGCTCTATCCAACATAATCATTAAGGATTTAAAGAAAACTTTGCAACCGCAAAGTAACAACTTAAGCTCCACATTGTAAGAAAAACAGATCCACTACGTAAAAGCTGTAATGTTTAGAGAAAACGGTAAAATAACTAAAAGCAAACTAGGCTTGCTGGAAATTGGAAGTAGAAAAACTGCTGAAAATACTCAACGGGCCAAGTAAACATTTTGGACAGAACAATTTAATGACCAGGATTTTCGGGAGAAACTCTGAGAGTCCCAAAGGGAACAATCAGCATTTAGCAAGATCGCAGATGACACTAACATAGGTGGTATCATATTATACTTGGAGAATTACAGCAGGATCTTAATCAGCTGGCAAGTGGGCTAAAAAAATGGCTAATGGAGTTTAATTCAGTAAGTGTGAGGTGTTGCATTTTACATAGGCAATAGGTACAAGAGTAGGCCATTCGGCCCTTTGAGCCAGCACAGTCAAACCAGGGTAGGACCTTCACAGTGAGTGGTAGGGCCCAGGAAAGTGGTGCAGAGCAGAAGCATCTTGAGGTACAAGTACATGGTTCCATGAAAGTGGCATCACAGGTAGACAGGGTGGTGAAAGTGACCCTGGCCCACCGCTTGTCAGAAAGCTGGGAAATATCGGTTATAATGGAGAGGAATAGATTGGGAGGGGTGCAATAGGACATTACAGATAATTTATATTGGTTTTGTATTCAAAACAATAAGATTTTTCAGTTGTTAAATATTTTAATTTAAAAAAACAATTAAAGTTTTGGTTTTACAGTTTTTGAACATTTACTTGTAAATATTCAAATCAGTTATGTCAGTTTGTGAGTCTGGGTTTACGGCTTATCCAGTTGTGAAACAATGTGGATGGAACTTTGGCCAGATGTGTTGAATACTTCCAGCATTTTTCATGGATACATTAAGATAATTTTGTAATAGCTCATACTGGACCAAGTAAACAATTCACAATTTAACACTTTAATTTAACATCGATTCTTGGTAAAAAAAGACCAAAACAATTTTACTGTGACTTTAAACTGCATTTAAATTTACTCGAACCAGATGCGTTTGGAAAAAAAAATCTATAGTCGAGATAGGTTTAAGCATCAATACTGCAGTTTTATTTCCAGATTATTCTAATGATTCATTTGGCCATTGCTACAAATTAAACTTATGCTCAATGATATGACCGTCAACATTTGCATGGATAAACAATGCACTGTTACAGTTTACTAATCAACATCCAGAAAACAAAAACAGATGAACAGGTTGAATTAGTTCAAATTAAAACAAATTAAAATGCTTCTCTAGATTTACTTCCTAGCCCCAGGCTTTTTCTGCTACTTTCAGCAATGTTACAGATTATAATCTTACCATACAAATGGTAACAACAAAGATGTTGGTCCATTTTCCCCAAACATAGCCAAGAAATACATCCAGCAATCTTAATCGCTTGCAATCAGCAAACTGGAGAACCCAATGGCATTGCCATTGCAAAAGTCCATTTTAAAGTAAGTTTGTAAAATCAAAAAATAATAATTATTTGAACTAATTGTTCACGTTATCTCCATAAATCATTTTACAACCCAGGGATTCTCTTTACTTATGAAACAAATGAACAACAATGCCACTCTCCAGGTTTCCAGGACCTCGCCTGTGGCTACAGAAGAAACTAAGATCCTTGCCAAGACCCCTGTAATCACCCCTCTTGCCTCCCCCAATAACCTGGGATAGATCCCCTCAGGCCCTGGGGAAATCCAGCTTAATACTCTTCAAGCCTTAGCGCCACCTCCTTCTCGATCGAAACAAATCCCAGTAGTTTCCTCCCCATGGAATTCCTGTAATAAATGACGAATCTATATCCCTTGACATCTACAAAGAATCTGCTTATTAAGGTAAGCGATGAAACTCCTAAAATGACCCATTTGTAATAAATCTGGACAAATAGTCCAAGATCCCAGATTGGAAAACCGCAAATATAAATTCAATATTAAAGACGGGAGGAATCCATCACACCAGGAAATGGGAAACGTGTATGTCAGAGACTGCTACTCCTTTTGGGGAAAATTTCCTGGAGGTCAGGAGCAAAATCCAGGCCATTCCTTCCTTTCACCCAGTGAGTTGCAAATCTGTGGAATTCTCTGCCACAAAAGGCAGTGGAGACCAATTCACTTGTATGTATTCAAGAGAGAGTTAGTATAGCTCTTAGGGCTAACGGAATCTAGGGATATGGGGAGAAAGCAAAAATGGTGTACTGATTTTGGATGATCAGCCACGATCATATTGAACGGTGCTGGCTCGAAGGGCTGAATGGCCTACTCCTGCACCTATTTTCTGTGTTTCTTTTCTAGTGGCCTCAATCTGACTCAATTAAGCTCAAACTTCCTGGTTGAAAGCCATTAGTTTTAAGGCAACAGCACACTAAAGTGTTTGATTTTAGAAGAAACACGAGAAGGTGCTTTTCCAACATGATCTAAAAGATAAGTATTTTGAACTTAAGTGTTATAGTCAGTGTTACATTAGTCCCGAGGGATGCACGTGGAAATTGTAACACGATCAACTAGGTTTGATTTATAAATATCTCCAAGGTCAACTTGTTGAACACATGGTTTCTGCCAAGGACAACTATTGAACACATTTAACCCCCTCCCCACACACACACACAAGAATACAAGATGTCATCCCAAACATATTAATTCAAAATCCCAGCAAATGTGCAATTAAATCTTAATTTAATCGTGCAGTGAAAATATACATGCAATATGCAACAATGAGCACAAACTATTTACCTTGCAAAGCATTTCCAAGCAAAGCTTCAAGTTCTGGATTAAATTCCGCTTTCTCTTTCAACATGTGGAATAGCAGTTGATTTTGAGTCGAACTGTTAATTTCTATTTGCTTTACTTTTCCTTCAAGAACTTTAATTTGAGATTCCTTCTGTGCAGCTTGGAGACCCTTAAACCAGACAAAATATATTTTATTTTCCCTGTTCCTTCATGCAGTTAAAGCAATAAACTCTTCAAATCATAGGATATACTTTTCCTCCATCTCTAGAAGATGGTAAATGTATTCTAAATCTTACTCTCTCCTTGATGAAAAAATGTATGGAATCATTAATGGCAATATTAAAATTTACTTTTAACTGCCCTAAAAACATCCCACTTTAATTATAAGAACTAGAGCTAGCGTCAATTTAACAATCTAGAACAGAACAGCTCCGTCTACAACATCCACGCCGAACCCGATGCCAAATTAAATTAATCTCCTCTACTGTATGTGCACATGATCCATATCCCTGTTTCATGCATATCCATGTGCCTATTCAAAAGCTTCTTAAATGGCATTAATCAACCTGTCTTCTACACCATCCCTGGCAATGCCTTTCAGGCACCCACCACCTTCTGTGCAAAAAAACGTGCCCCACATATCTCCTTTAAACTTTGCTATTTTCACCGTTAAGCAGTGCCCTCTAGTATTTGACATTTCCACCCTGAGAAAAAGGTTGTAACTGTCTATCCTATCTCTGCCACTCATAATTAAAAAAAAACATTGATCAGGCCTCCCCTTCAGCCTCTGACGCTCCAGAGAAAACAATCCAAGTTTATCCAATCTCACTGAAGAAGGGTCTCGACCCGAAACGTCGCCCATTCTTTCTCTCCAAAGATGCTGCCTCACCCGCTGAGTTACTCTAGCATTTTGTGTCTAGCTTCGATTTTTACCAGCATCTGCAGTTCTTTCCTACACAAGTTTATCCAATCTCACTTTACAGCTAATATCCTCTAATCCAGACAGCACTCTTCTGCAAATTCTCCAGAGCCTCCACATCATTCCTAGTAATCGAGCAACCAGAACTGTCCACCATACTCCAAATGTGGCTTCCAAAGCCCTATAAATGACATGCTTAATGCCACGATTCAGGAAGGTAGCATACCATATGCCTTCTCTATTACTCTTATTCTACCTAGATTGCCACTTTCAGGGAGCTATAGATTTGGACCCCAAGATCCCTTTGCATATCAACACTGTTAAGGGTCTTTGAATGCAGGGGTATACTTTTCCCTTACATTCCACCTCCCAAAGTGCAGCATCTCACACTTGGCTGGATTTAAACTCCATCTGCCATTTCCCCGCCAACATCTTGAGCAACTATTTATTAAATTATCCCACTTCCAAACTACATACCAAGGAGCTAGATAAACAGAAGGCTGTAATACACAATACAAATAATTTACATTCTCAGACATTGGTGTAACTACATTACTACAAAGGATAGGGACAGTACAATCATTATATAAATTGATAAGATCAAGGACTGCCAGCATCATCAAAGACCCACACCATCCTGGCCACATGCATCTCTCCACTGCCATCACACGGATCTGATCTGTATTTATGCCTACAATATTCTGTTGTGCTGCAGCAATGCAAGAATTTCATTGTCCTATCTGGGACACATGACAATAAACTCTCTTGACTTGACTTGGACTGTTAACAATTTATAAAGGGATGTCATCTAAAATAGAATACTTTATCAGGAGACAGTGGGTTGATGAGAATGGCACATTTGATACAATCTTCTTTGATTTTATTAGTAAGTTTCACAATATCCAACATGGGAGATCAACCAGAAAAATTAAAAACCAAGAAAAAACAGCAAACCTGACAATGAAATAAAGCTAAAGGTAATATTTCCTCATCTCAGGAGACTATGGTTGGATGGCTAAATGCAGTGTAGTGCTCTGGGGCCCAGTATCAGGTTTGGCGCTTTATGGCAAACAGCAGTGATTTTGATTTACTTGTTGCAGTCACAACCAAGTATTTTCCAGACAAGTGCAGCACAACAGCACAGAGGTTGGTGCTGCTGCCGTATAGCTCCAGCTGTTTGATTCTGAACTCAAGTGATATCTGTAAGGAATCTGCACATTCTCCTCGTGACCACATGTGTTTTCCCTGCATGTTCCCACTGCCTCCCACATCCCAAAAGACATGTTGGCAGGTCAAATTAGTTCCTGTGAATTACCAAGTGTCAGAAGATGGCAGGAGAATTGATATGGGTTTATGGAAATAAAAGTGAGGAGAAAAAAATATCATTGGTTGTACAAAACATTACACCTCCAACTTCAAGAATTTGAATACTGAACAATGGATGTGCCTCAAAATATGTAATATGCATTGGTGAATTGTTCCATTTAACGTCTTAATGTTTTTATATTGAGATTGATTGACTAAAGTATTTAATTGGTCCAGGTTTTGATCATGTTTACCTTATTAATAACCATTGTGAGAAAGTGTTCCAACATGTAGCGAGCTTCTGTCAAAGAGCAGGAAGTGATCACTGCTGAAACATCTACTGTTCTTCCTTCCTCCTGCAATTAAAATGAACAAAAACAAAAATAATCAGCATTTGCCATGTTCAGGAGAATGAAGAAAACTACACAGGTTTTGACAAAGCAACTTCAACCCAAAATATTTACTGTTTTTCTTTCCACAAACGTTGCCCGATCTGCTCAGTTTTTCCAGTATTTATTGTTTTTATTATTATGGTGCATAAACATGTGAGAAAACATACTGAGAACATGAAAAAAGTCAAGGAAAATGATTAAAGTAAATAAGCTGTAGTTACTTGAGAATGTAGTTATTTATTTTTAGACAAAAAGAAATTCAGGCTAAATTGCACTAAATACAACAACCCTGGATTATTCATTAGTATTAGTAGTCTGGACAACGAATATTAAGTATTGGCATAAAAAGTGGGCAGACAAGTTATAAAAACCATGTTTTTTAAGCAGTAAACTGCTGAAAGAAAACCAAGCTTGTGGTGGATGATAGAGAACAGGTCCCCACTGATTCAATGGAAAAACCTCTGTAACAGGTTTGACATCCAGGCAGTGGAAAGAGTAAAGGGGCTGGGATGAAAACCAATATGTATGACATTGACTCCTGGTTTGAAAGGCAGTTGGAGTCATACAGTACGGAGCCAGGCCCCGTTGGCCCAACTTGCCCATGCCAACCATGTCGCCTCACCTAAACTAGTCCCACCTGCCTGTGTTTGGCCTAAATCTTCTAAACATTCCTGATCCATCTCTGTTAAGATATTTGTGAGAATAGAGTCAAGGGGTTTTGATCAAAAAGTCAAGATGAGCACATGTGGAGAAGTAGAGAATAAGGTCATCAAACAAAAAACATAGATAAGTAAACAGTTTTGGAATGGTGACAATTAATGGTGGAAGCTGAACACATGTTCGCTTGGAAAGCTTCTCATATTTGGATAGGTGACCAAGGCATATAAAAAAGATACAAGGGGAATGTTGCCAGATGTCCACCTCAACCCACTAGGTGGCATTGATAAAGTGTTCAAAAAGGAACTGCAGATGCTGGAAAATCTAAGGTACACCTGTCTACCCAGGTGGCATTGATAGTTGTGTGCCCAAATTGCACCCATTGGACAAAGGAATATGTGGGAGAGTGTGAAGGTTGGTGGAGAGAAATTGGAGAAGAAGGGACAAATGCTGAACACTTCCATTCTACATAGGCCAAAACCTTCAGAAAGTGGACTGATATATATGCACTGCAACACATCTAGGATTCTCAATCTTGAATTCAATCTATAACATCTCTCTTAAACCTATTCCATCAGTACTGGGTAGATAGAAAATCACTCATTTTTAGAAACTCTTATGGAACAATACTTTTTGTTTAACAAATTGAGGAATTTATTGCTAAGGTGTTCAGAAGGATGAGAGTGGATCTTATAGTAGAGACATATAAAATAATAATTTTATAATAATCAGTACCCCGTTCCTCCTTTCTCCCCATATCCCTTGATTCCACTATCCCCAAGAGCTAATAGGGATTGGACATGCTAGATGCAGAAAATATGTTCCCCATGTTGGGGGGAGGGGGGGGGGGGGGGGGGGAGTCCAGAACCAGGCCAGTTTAAGAATAAGGGGTAGGCCATTTAGAACTGAGATGAGGAAAAAACTTTTTCACAAAGAGAGTTGTGAATGTGTGGAATTCTCCGTCTCAGAAGGCAGTGGAGGCTGATTCACTGGATGCATTCAAAAGAGTTAGAGAGAGCTCTTTGGGCTAGCAGAATCAAGGGATATGGGGAGAAAGCAGGAACGGGGTACTCATTGTGGATGATCAGCCATGATCACATTGAATGGCGGCGCTGGCTCGAAGGGCTGAATGGCATACCCCTACATCTATTGTCCATGTACCTATGTTTTCAGCAACTCAGCCCTTCTCCAGATATCACATCCGCTATGGGTCAATTTAGGGCTCATTCTGTGGGCACATGATTTTTACTCTAACACTGGCAAATGGCAGTTATGTGAATGCACTGTGCTGCATCAGGAACTAGCCACAAAGGTGCTGAAGTGATGCAACAAAAGAATCTTCCCCTTTTATCCCCTTATTTAAAATTGTCATATAACAATGAACTACTTCGTTTGGGGAAGCCATTGGGTAATTATTTTTACAGTAGTGTGTTTATTACAAGCTGCAATAAGAAATGATAGCAAAATTGCCTTGCCTTTGCTTCCTCCATCTGCATTATATTGGCTTGGCATTCTGAAATGCTATCGTTAACATAGTCAATATTTGCACAAAGTGATTCTGTTTCTTCATTAATGCTATGGATTGTTTTGTCATCTACACAGTCCTGTACAAATTTATCTCTCCGTCTATTCAGCTTCTCACGCCTTTTCGTCAAATCTTCACGTTGCTGTAATATAAACACAAGGTTGTCAATCAACAACTTTCTCACATACGCCAAAAATAACAGTGCTCTTACTTAATGTTTACTGCATTCATTTGTAAGCATAGGCACAAAAAATAATTGGAAGGATACCTAGTATTACAAGAGAGGTGCACACTTTTCTTCAATTGTAACAAAGTCAAATATTTATGTGAAAAAAACCCAGCAATTACTATTCCACCAATTATCGAGATCTCCAATTAACTAAATCTGGTAAAAGATTAAAAATAACCTATCATGAGAATGGGCTAAAGTAAAGCATGACAAAAAAAAAATTAAACAAACATATTTGCATGAGAATATGACCATAAATTGAATTTTCCTCTAAAAAAGAAAACTTCAGATGACTGCTCACACCAATTACATACCTTCTATGTTTTGCTCAAGATATTCAGCCAATATAAACAAAACTGATCAAATGGAACAGAACAGTGCAGTACAGATAGAATCATAGTCATCGATACGGAAACAGACCCTTCAGCCCAACTTAGCCATGCCATCCAAGACTAGTCCATCCTACTGGTGTTTGGCCAATACCCCTCTAAACCTTTCCTATCCATGTACCTGTCCAAATGTCTTTGAAATTGTGTTATAGTACCTACCTCAAATACCCCCTCTGACAGCTCGTTCACATACACGCACCATCTCTGTGTGAAAAAGTTGTCAGGGGATATGGAGAGAAGGCAGGCACGGGTTATTGATAGGGGATGATCAGCCGAATGATCACAATGAATGGCTGTGCTGGCTCGAAAAAGGTCCTTCAGCCCACTGAGCCCATACAAATCTCCTGCACCTATTTATCCCACTTTCACCTCCTGAACACCAAGGGCAATTTACAGAAGCCAATTAACCTGCAGATCTTTGGAATGTGGGAGGAAACCAGGGCACCCGACGAAAACCCAGGCAGTCACAGGGAGAACATACAAACTCAGCACAGACAGCAACCGTAGTCAGGATCGAACCCATGCTTCTGGCACTGAGAGGCAGGAACTCTACTGCTGTGCCACTGTGCTGGATCTAATGGATGTACCAAGAGATGCTTTATTAAATGCTTTACAGAAATCCATGTCAACAACATCCACTGCCCTATGTTCATCAATCATCTTCAGCAACTCCTCAAAGTTTGTTAGACATGATCTGCCGTGGAAGAAGCCAAGCTGACTCTTCCCGATTATCCCATTCCCATCGAATTGCGAGCAAATCCTATCCTGATGAGTCCTCTCCAAAAGCAACTATTACCTGCTAAGTTTTGTCCTGCCTTTTCTCTTACCTGGCTTTCTTTCCCACCCCCTATAATCAATCTGAAGAAGGGTGCCAGCCTGAAACATCACCTATCCATGTTCTCCAGAGATTTTGCTTGACTAGCTGAGTAACTCTGGCACTTTGTGTCCTTTTCCCCTCTCACCGTCACAAGGTTCCCTGGCCAATAATTTCTAGATTTATCACCACTTCCCTTCTTAAACAGAGAAACAAAACAGAGAAACAATATTGAGGTGGGACAGTGGTGCAGTGGTAGACTTGCTGCCTTACAGCTCCAGAAAACTGGGTTTGATCCTGGCTGCGGGTACTGCCTGTATGGAGTTTATACATTCTCCATGTGACCGCGTGGGTTTGCTTCAGGTGTTCCAGCTTAGAGTGTTATAGTTAGTGTGGAAACAGGCCCTTCGGCCCAACTTGCCCACACCGGCCAACATGTCCCAGCTACACTGGTCCCACCTACATTTATACTAAACCAATTAACCTACAAACATGTACGTCTTTGGACTGTGGGAAGAAACCGAAGATCTCGGAGAAAACCCATGCAGGTATCCTCGTATATTCCAAAGACATGCAGGTTTGTAAGTTAATTAGCTTCAGTAAAGTTGTCCCGAGTGTAAAGGATACAACTAGTGTATGGGTGAGTATTGGTCAGTGAGTAGTAGTAGGGTCAAAGGGTCTGTTTCAAAATTAAACTAAACATTAACTTTCCTCCGGGAGCTTGCCTACAGCTAGAGAGTATGCAACGAGCTTTATCAAGGCCCCTACAATCTCCTCTCTTCAATAAACTGGGATAGATCCCATTGGCCCTAGGATTTATTCTCAAGAATCTCAACACTACCTCATTCTTGATCTTCAAATTGTTAATATAATTATTTTAATTGAAATTTCAGACTGTCATTTCTTCATAATTAAAATGTAAAGAACAGTGAACTTCTTTACTCTGACATCTTGATAAACATTTACAACATGGAAGCATTTACAGTGATCCATCTAAGAATCTTGCGTGAAAACAATAACGATCAATTTACAGTATTTGTTTTTGTGCACATTACCTACCACCTGCACAAAGGAAAAGATGAAAGATTATTTAAATGTAACTGAAATGAAACATTAAGGATTCATCATGCCACAGATTAGAAGGACAAAGCAATGAACCCATCCAGTTCTTCCAAGCCACAATTTCTAATATTCAAGTTCAAGTGGAAAATGAAGCTGGGATAAAAACAATGGGCAAATAAATGTTGCTCTTACTTTGAGAAGTCTATTCATATCGGCTTCCATGTTTGCAATAGTCATTCTCTGCATAATTATTTCAGTAAGTCTACGTTCAAGTGACTGCCATTTCATTCTGGATGTTCTTGATGCATATGTACTTGTAATTTTCCTCTGGAACTTCTTTCTGCAATCGATTAGAATAAATTATTCATTCATCAAAAATGCATGCAATCTAGTTTATGAACTTGCAGAATAAAGTTAATTATCCACTGGAGAAATCTGAATAAAGACAAACCAGTGGTGTATGGAACGGTCACTATACGTAGCTCATTTAATGTTTTCGATGAGTGAAGTTTGATAAGGGTAATGTAAACACCATGTCTGAGGATTTTCAGAGTTTGGGGTGGGGAATAGATTTATGGAGAGAGAGGTGAAGAGTGGAGAAACGGGTGCAGTCAGGAACATTGGTATTTTTGCAGCCAGCAATGTGCTCGAGTGTGTCATAGTCAGAGTCATACAGAATGGAAGCCAGCCATTCAGCCCAACTTATCCATGCCGACCAAGATGTTCCTACGAAGCTGGTTCCATTTGCCATGTTTGACCTACAGTGCATTCAGAAAGTATTCAGACCCCTTCACTTTTTCAATATTTTGTTACGTTACAGCCTTATTTTTTTTTTTAAATCATCAATCTACACAAAGTACCCCATAATAAAAAAGCGAATACAGGTGTTTAGAAATTTTTGCAAAGTAATTGAACAGAAATAACTGAAATATCACATTTACATAAGCATTCAGACACTTTACTCAGTACTTTGTTGAGGCACCTTTGGCGGCGATTAGAGCCTCAAGTCTTCTTGGGTATGACGCTACAAGCTTGGCACACTTGTATTTGGGTAATTTCTCCCATTCTTCTCTGCAGATCCTCTCAAGCTCTGTCAGGTTGGATGGGGAGCGTCGATGCACAGCTATTTTCAGGTCCCTCCAGAGATGTTCGATCGGGTTCAGGTCCGGGCTCTGGCTGGGCCACTCAAGGACTTGTCACGAAGCCACTCCTGCATTGTCTTGGCTGTGTGCTTTTGGTCGTTGTCCTGTTGGAAGGTGAACCTCCGCCCCAGTCTGAGGTCCAGAAAGCTCTGGAGCAGGTTTTCATCAAGGATCTCTCTGTACTTTGCTGCGTTCATCTTTCCCTCGATCCTGACTAGTCTCCTAGTTCCTGCCGCTGAAAAACATCCCCACAGCATGATGCTGCCACCACCATGCTTCACCATAGGTATGGTATTGGCCAGGTGATGAGCGGTGCCTGGTTTCCTCCAGACAGGACGCTTGGCATTCAGGCCAAAGAGTTCAATCTTGGTTTCATCACACCAGAGAATCTTGTTTCTCATGCTTATTGGCAAACTTCAAGCTGGCTGTCATGTGCCTTTTACTGAGGAGTGGCTTCCTTCTGGCTACTCTGCCATAAAGGCCTGATTGGTGGAGTGCTGCAAATATAGATGTCCTTCTGGAAGGTTCTCTCATATCAACAGAGGAACTGTCAGAGTGACCATCGGGTTCTTGGTCACCTCCCTGACCAAGACCCGTTTGGCCGGGCGGCCAGCTCTATGAAGAGTCCTGGTGGTTCCAAAGTTCTTCCATTTAAGAATGACGGAGGCCACTGTGCTCTTCAGGACCTGTAATGCTGCAGAAATTGTTTTATACTCTTCCCCAGATCTGTGTCTCGACACAATCTTGTCTCGGAGGTCAACGGCCAATTCCTTCATCTTCATGGCTTGGTTTTTGCTCTGACATGCACTGTCAACTGTGGGACCTTTTTAGACTGGTGTGTTCCTTTCCAAATCATGTCCAATCAATTTAATTTACCACTGGTGGACTCCAAACAAGTTGTAGAAACATCAAGGATAATCAATCGAAACAGGATGAACCCAAGATCAATTTTGAATGTCACAGCAAAGAATCTGAATACTTATGTAAATGTGATATTTCAGTTATTTCTTTTTAATTACTTTGCAAAAATTTCTAAACACCTGTTTTCACTTCTTCATTCTGGGGTATTGTGTGTAGATTGATGATCAAAATAAGAATGTAATCCATTTTAAAATAAGGCTGTAATGTAACAAAATGTGGAAAAAGTGAAGGGGTCTGAATACCTTCTGAATGCACTGCATATCCCTCTAAACCATTCCTTTCAATGTACCTGTCCAAATGTCTTTTAAATGTTGTTATTGCACCTACCTCAATTACTTCCTCTGACAGCTCATTCCACATAACCACTGGGGGAAAAGTTGCCCCTCGGGTTCCTACTAAATATTTCCCCTTTAACCTTAAACCCCAGTCCTCTATTTCAAGATTCCCCTAACCTGAAGGCTCAATATTCACTCTTTCTATTCAATTTGTGATTTGATACAATGTCATAAGATGACCCCTCTGCATCCTGCACTCAAAGGAATAAAAGTCCTTGCCTGCCCAACCTCTCCTTTGGTCAGGCCCTCAAGTCGTGGCAACATCCTCATAAATCTTCTGTCCACTCTTGCCAGCTTAATGGCATCTTTCCTGCAGAAGGATGACCAAAAGTAAAAATACCCCAAGTGTGACCCCATCAAGGTCTTGCACTACTGTAACACAATGTTCCAATTTGTAAATAAGGTAACAACCAAAGATAGTCAGACTCCAAGCGAGGCAATATAATTTTAAAGCTATCTTAAAGATAGGGTGGTCAAGAAGGACTTTGGTACATTGGCTGTCATCAGTCAGGGTATTGAGTATTAACTTGGGATATGTAAACCAGGTTTTCAAATGAAAGGATTGAAAACCCAATTTTATAAATGTAATTGATTTAAGAAACATAAACAGACACACGGAAAAGCTATTCCACAAGTGATTATTTATACATTATAATACAAGGAAGAAAACAGAGAAATACCTGTAAAGAAATAAAAATTACAGGGCCATGGAGAAAACCAGGGACTTACTGGGACATTCTTACACAAACTCTAATAAATACAGTATATTGAAGAAGATCCTCAAATGAAATGAAAATCCATGGTTTTATTCTCAATTACTGACATCTATCTCTGGTAGTTATTCAAGTCAATTTGGTAGGTGATGACAATATTACATTAATTAATTTACAGCACAAAGTGTTCCTTTGAGATCCTTCAAGTCATTCGCGGTTCATTATTGGGATCAGTGGTTTATCCTTCAGGTTACTTTAACCATCAATGACCCAACTTATTCAACTCAGAATATCTCTCATCATTTCAGATCATAGTATGGCATTAAATCAGTTTGAGAGCAACAAATAGATACATTAAAAAACAAAATTTGTTCGTTTGGAAATTCTGAAGGATAAAAATATCACCAAAATTACCTGAAGCTCCCATTTGCTGGAGGAGTCGAGGTTCGGGAAGCAACAGCTCTCCCTTTCTGCACACCGCCAAAGTTCAAGGTTCGGTCATGTTCAGATAAACCTGCATGAGATGACGACTCGGAAATAGGATCTGGCAAACTCAGTTTACGACTCACTCGCCCAGCTATTTTATCTGACATAGGTTTAGAAAGTCTTCGAAGGGCTGTAACCTGAAAGGTAACAACATTGCATGCTTTGAGCAAAGTTATACAAGAATGCAAAGTAAACTTTAAACACTTACATTTCAAACTTTTCTCTAAACAAATAGCCAAAATGTTGACCTTCATTTTCACTAGATAACACTAATCGTCTGGAAATTGACCTATTCTCATGTTGATGAGGCTGCATTTGGAGTAATGTCTTCAGTTTTGGTCATCCTGCTGTAGGATGTCATTAAGAAATTCTGCTGTAGGGTGTCATTAAGATGTCATTGGAAAGAGTGCAGAGAAAATTTGAGGATATTGTCAGGACTTGAGGGGCAAAATTGTAGGGAGAGTTTGGGCAGGCTAGGACTTTATTCCTTTGGGGTAATTTTATAGAAGTGTATAATATCTTGAGGGGAATAGATAGTGTGAATGCACAGTCTTTTATCCAGGATTGGGGAATGAAAAACCAGAGGACATAGGTTTAAAGTGAGGGGGGCAAGATGAGCATGTAGGGCAACTTTTTCACTGAGGGTGGTGGGTATATGGAATGAACTGGTAGTTGAGGCATGAACTCCAACTTGGGAAAAAGGGAAGTACAACGGGATCTGGGGGTCCTTGTACATCAGTCTATGAAAGTAAGCATGCAGGTACAACAGGCAGTGAAGAAAGCGAATGGCACGTTGGCCTTTATAACAAGAGGAATCGAATATAGGAACAAAGAGGTCTTTCTGCAGTTGTACAGAGCCCTAGTGAGACCATACCTGGAGTATTGTGTGCAGTTTTGATCCCCTAATTTGAGGAAGGACATTCTTGCTATTGAGGGAGTGCAGCGTAGGTTTACAAGGTTAATTCCCGGGATGGTCGGACTGTCATATGCTGAGAAAATGGAGCAGCTGGGCTTGTACACTCTGGAGTTTAGAAGGTTGAGAGGGGATCTCATTGAAACATATAAGATTGTTAAGGGATTGGACACACTAGAGGCAGGAAACATGTTCCCGATGTTGGGGGAGTCCAGAACCAGGGGCCACAGTTTAAGAATAAGGAGTAAGCCATTTAGAACAGAGACGAGGAAACCCTTTTTCTCACAGAGAGTGGTGAGTCTGTGGAATTCTCTGCCTCAGAGGGCGGTGGAGGCAGGTTCTCTGGATGCTTTCAAGAGAGAGCTAGATAGGGCTCTTAAAAATAGCAGTCAGGGGATATGGGGAGAAGGCAGGAACGGGGTACTGATTGGGGATGATCAGGCATGATCACATTGAATGGCGGTGCTGGCTCGAAGAGCCAAATGGCCTACTCCTGCACCTATTGCCTATTGTCCAACCGTATTTAAAAATTTACACTTGGACGGGTACATGGATAGGAAGTTTGAGGGATATAGCCAAACACAGGCAAATGAAACTAGCTTAGATGGGTATCATGGATGGTGAGCCAAAGGACCTGTTTCCGTGTTGTACGATATGAATTTATCACAATTAACTAATGAATCAAATCAAAATTTGATCAACTGGCATGGAATATGTAGCTAAATACAATTACTCCATAAGCGAATACACACATGCTTAATTATTGCAATGTGTTTGGAGTAGAATATAGTCCCCAGTATATACCTGTAGACAGGGATATAATGATGATTCAGGAAATTCTGCACAATATGACAATACTTTCACAAGCATATTGACAAAGTTGGCTGAGTACCAGATATTAAACTGTTTAAGTATTTCTTTTTGCATTCTCTTCATGGTTTCTTATTACAATTTATTCATGTTCAATATTTACATAAACAGGTTCACAAATTATTCCGTTTCTGATTTCTTAACTAGAATCCAGGTAAACTACATCCACTGACTCTCCTATGTCTATCCTGCTCTTAACTGCCTCTTTCAATAGATTTGTCAGGCAAGACCATGTCGATTTTGGCCTATTTTATCATGTACTCGGAACCCTCATCCTCAATAATGGACCTTAAAATCTTACCGACTGCTAAAGTCAAGCTAACTGGTCTACAGTTTCCCCTCCTTTGTTTTGCTCCCTTCTTCAGTAATGGAGTAACATTTGCAATTTCCCAGTCCTCTGGGATCATTCCTGACTTTTGCGATTCTTGATAGACCACCACTCATGCCTCCACAATCTCCAAGACGACCCATTTCAGAACCATAGAGCGTAATCCACCAGGTCCTTATGGTGACTTATCCACCTCCAGACCTTGCAGCTTCCCAAGCACCTTCTCCTTTGTAACCACAACTTCACTAACTCTGCTCCCTGACGTTCTAGAATTTCAGGCACGTTGCTGGTGTCGTCCACTGTGAAGATTGGTGCAAAAAACGCATTCAATTCATCTGCCATTTCTTTATTCCCATTACTGCTTCTCTGGGGTCATTTTCCAACAGTCCAATATTCACGCTTGCCTCGAAGATAGACACGAAATGCTGGAGTAACTCAGCGTGACAGGCAGCATCTCTGGAGAGAAGGAATGGGCGACGATCCCATTCCTTCTATCCAGAGATGCTGCCTGTCCCGCTGAGTTACTACAGCATTTTGGGTTTACCATAGATAAGGAAGTGTCTGTATAAGGAAGTGTGAGGTGTCCCAATGCTATCCCCCTGCAACTGCAGGTGATGTACCACATGTCACTATACCTCCCCCCTCGACTCCGTCCAAGTACCCCGACAGTCTTTTCAGGTGAGGCAGAGGTTCACTTGTACCTCCTCCAACCTCATCTACTGTATCTGCTGTTCCAGGTGTGGACTCCTGTATATCGGCGAGACCAAGCGCAGGCAATAGTTTCACTGAACACCTCAACTTCCAAGGCTTTTGTAACTCCCAAAATGGCTGGTACAATTAAATAAATTATTTCTCAGATTTGATGTTACAGTTGAACTGAATGGTTTTAATGCTGAAAGCAATAGTGATAGCAAAATATACCTCAGCTATATTTTCCAACAATTTGAAAGAATACTTTTTGCACAAAAAGAAAAATAATGTAAAAGATACCACACCTCCTCAGTTTTTCGTTTTAGGATTATTTCTTGTTGCCGTTTCTTAGCTTCCAAGAGTTTCATTTGATGCTAAAGGGAAAAGAATAAATATGTGAAGGGAAATAAATTCTTATGTTCTCATGGGTAGTATGCTCAACTGCACAAAGACAATGCATTTTATAGTTGAAGCAAATAAGATCAAGATATAATAAAATACATCAATGTTAAAAACAGAAAACTGCAATTTCCTATCTCACTTCATTAAAGGTTTACACTGTGTATTTTTATAGGTTTAATAACTTGAGCAACTTCACAACAATCACAATTTTGCACAACTGTAAAACTTTGCTGGGCAATGAGGTAATTACCACAATATCTTGTGGTAACTGCTGCTCTTTTGCCATTTTATGCTGACACCACCAAATATTCCACTTTGAACACTGTCATTCTCCCTACTACGTTTATAGATCAGGTGACTTAAAGGAGTGTGACAAAGAATGCAGATAAAATGTTTTTAAAAAGTCAAAATTGCATAAAAGCAAAGGATATTTTTAAACAAAATCACCAAATGCGAGTTAGGCAGAAGGCAGAGATTGATATGTGAAGCTATAAAATGGGGATATCTAAGAGGCAAAACAGTTCTTTTGTGCTAATCAATGAAATATCTATGATTTTTCGCTGTGATTTATTAAGAAATATTCACAAAAGTCCTATCAGAATCTTGAACCAATCCACACAACCCTAATCCTACCACAGCAACAGAACACTATAGAAAACCTTTCACTAGCGCAGACTTTTTTTTCTAATTATGTTCTGCACCAATGTCTTAGTTTTTTTGCAATCTTTTCTCCTTTTTACTCTCTGGCATTATTTGTGTAATTTATGCATAATTTATGTTTCTCTGTGTTGTCTGAGTCAATGTACCCGTGTTGTAGCTGCAAGCAAGTTCTTCATTGTACCTCAACATCACCCTAGTTGGGCAATAAACTCAACTGGACCAAGTTGTCAGTTATTGAAAATTACTGTTGAGAAGTGAAAAATTGTACAATAACATTTTAATTAGATGTTTGGACTCAATATCACAACAGAAGGACTGGAGAGTTGCTACTGTTGTTTCTTTATTTAAAAAGAGACTGAATCCAGGTCACGGAGCCTCTCTTCAGTGGTAAGGAAGCTATTGGAGAGGATTCTTCAGGATAGGATTTATTCCCGATTGGAAGAGTATGGGTTAATTAGGGACAGCTAGCATGGCTTTGTACATGGCAAGTCGCAACTTACAAACATAATCAAGTTTATTGAGGAGACAACAAAGTTGATTGACATGGGTAGTAAGGTTGTGGATATTGTCTACGTGGAAATCAGCAAGGCATTTCATAGAGTCCCCCATGTTAAGATGGTCCAGAAGACTAGGATGCACGGGATTAACAGTGACTTGGTTGTATGGATTCAAAACTGACAGATCAAAGAGCTGTGATGGAAGGACAATATTCAGGCTGGAGGTCTGTGACTGCAGAGTTCCACAAGGATCTGTGCAGGGACTGCTGAGGTTTGTGATACATATTAGTGATTTCGACATTAATGTAGATGAGTTTGTTAGCAAGTTTGCAGATGATACCAAGGCTGCTGGGGTCGCGGACAATGAGGAAGGCTGTCAAAGCTTATAGTTTAGTATTGTTCAGGTACAGAAATGGGTGGATAAAATGGCAGATAAGAACTTAATTCAAATTCAAACAAGTGTGATATATGGTGTTGCAGTCAAGTGTTGCACAAAGAGTGGTGGGTGTATGGAACAAGCTGCCAGAGGAGGTAGTTGAGGCTGGGACTATCCCAACGTTTAAGAAACCGTTAGACAGGTACATGGGTATGAGAGGTTTGGAGGGGTATGGATCAAACGCAGGCAGGTGGAACTAGCGTATTGGACATATTGGCCGGTGTGCGCAAGTTGGGCCGAAGGGTCTGTTTCCACAGTGTATCACTCTATGACTCCATGTACTGCACTTTGGGAGATCTACATAAGGGGAAAATCCACAATTCATGGCATGACTGTTAACAGCATTGATATACAGAGGGATCTTAGGGTCCAAGTCCAGAACTCCTTGAAAATGACAACGTAAGTATAGAGAGTGGTAAAGGAGCCCTGTGGTAAGCTTATTTTCATAAATCAGGGCAAAGAGTCAGGAAGTCACGACGTATGTTTACAGGACTTTAGTTAGGCTGCATTTTACAGTATTGCATGCAGTTCTGGTTACCCCATTACAGGATGTGGAGGCTTTGCAAGGGGTGCTGAGAATGTTTACCAGAATGATGCCTGGATTTGAGGGTATTAGCTACAGGGAGACGCAAGACAAACTTGGATTGTTTTCCCTGGACCGCAAGAGGTTGTGGGGTGATCTGATAGAAGCATGTAAAATTAGAAGCATAGATAGGATAGACAATCAGAACCTTTTACCCAGGATAGAAAAATCAAAAACACGCGCAGAGCTTTAAGGTGAGTGAGGTAAAGTTTAAAGGAGTTCTTGGGGCAAGTTCTTTTTTTTTTTGTAAACACAGGTGGTGGCGAGTGCCTGAAACAAGCTGACAGGGGAGGTGGTTGAACCAGAAACAACAGTGGCATTTAAAAGGCTTTTGAATGGGCATGTGGATATGCAGGGAATGGACTGATATGGATTATGTGCTGGTAGATCTTATCATCATGTTCAGCTCAGACGTTGTGGACCATAGGGTCTGCTCTTGTACGATACTGTTCAAAATGAAAAGTTCTAACTTTCTTAAATTTCCGATTTTAAAGTTCGAATTTCTTCAATAGGATTATTACTGGTTTCAACTTCTGCAATGGCTACAGTACTGAAAATATATTAGCATTTTCAAACATCTCAAACACACTTCTTGCTTGCGATGATCTTTCTTCAGTTGAGCAATTTCTCGGTTTCTCCTCGATTCTGCCATGCGAGCACGTTCTTGTTCTTCCTTCATTTGTTTCATTAGACGGACCTTCAAAAGAGCAAGAATCGACAATGATTCTGAATGAAAATTTACTATACCATTGCCATCACCTTCTCTTAGCACCTTCTTTCAGCTGATGATTGGAAATGTTTGATCATGAAATAAAACGTTGTATACCTACATAAGAGACTCGGCTTCAAACATTAACGCTTTTTATTCCATCATTGAGTTTAGCCATATTTCTCTTTATTTAGAAGACCACGTCCAGGTTCACCATTCCGGCACCCTTGGCTGCAGAGCCTTTCTGGATTGCGCCTTTTGCCAGACCAACATAGGTTACGACCTCCAAAAGGAGTCCAACGGTACCAAAACGGTTCACTTAGCTACCCAGGGGCCAAGATATCCTCGGAATTCAGCTATAGGGACGGATCTGCCGGCATTCCAGAGCCCCAGTCACTGGGGGTAAATTCCAGAGCCCCAGTCACTGATTGTTTTCATCTTTTTTTTCTTTGACAGCAGGATGAAGGCAAATTTAAAGGCACACTTATTCAGACCAAGCACTGTGCATTGTGGTAACAAGTTCCATACAATAATATTGACATATGATAATACTACAGCTCATCAGCTTTAATGCGTGGCACTTAAACTACCCACTAATATTCAAAGTACAGCTTCTTACAATTACATTCCTACTTGTATCACTTCCCTAAAACATGTGTCACCTTTCATTGGATGCGTGGGGGAAGATGGTAGGATTCTTTTTTCTAAGCTGGTAAATACTACTTTGTGTTCATTTGACGAAATATATGCTTTACCTTAGTAGAATTCTCTTTCTGCTACTTCATCCCAAGATTCAACAAATTAAATTTGTCCTTTATGTTGTAGTCGCCAGTAATGAGAATAAACTTTACCTTGGTTTTTTTCATTTCTCCTACTTCCTGCTGTAGTTTCTTCAACTGTTTTTCATACTGTAATTGACTTTTTAGTAAACGGGCATGTTCCTTTTGGGCAGTGTGCAACTTTTGCAATTCTTTGTTCATAACCTGAAGCTTCTTTTCATATTCCGATTTAATTTTATTTGCTTTTTCTTCAGAAAAAGATTCCATTGAACCTGGAAAAAACAAAATTTCACATTTACCTTCTTTTCTTCTTTGAACAATTGTGTTCTAGTTCTGAGGAGTCTATTACTCTAATATTAAGCATTAGTGCAAGTAATCCATTTATTGATTCAAGTAAAAGCAAGAAAATGGGTGGGGAAATGGCAGATGGAGTTTAACCCAAGCAATTGCGAGATGTTGCACTTTCGGAGGTTGAATGCAAGGAGAGTATACAGATAGTGGCAAGACCTAATGAGGTGCAGAGTGTTCTTGGAGCCCAAGTTCATAGCACACAAAAGATGGCAGTACAAGTAGATAGGGTTGTATGGCAGCATATGGTATGCTTGGCTTCATTGTTAGCAGCATTGTACATAAGAATCAGGAAGACATGATACAGCTCTATAGGGCTTGAGTTATGCCATATTTGGAATATTGCATGCAGTTCATGTCTCCCCATTACAGAAAAGATGTGGAAGTTTTGAAGAGCATGCAGAGGTGGTTTACTAGAATGCAGCCTGGGTTAGAGGGTTTCAGAAACAGGGGGGCATTGGATAGACTTGGATTGTTTTCTCTGGAATGTTGGAGATTGAGGAGAAACTCTATAGGAGGTCATTAAATTGTAAGAGGCATAATTAAATTATGGTAGGCAGTCGGAACCTTTTCCCCAGGATGGAAATATCCAACACTGGCAGGCATAGGTATAAGGCAAGAGGTAGAAAGTTCAGTGGAGATGTAAGGGATGTTATTTTTACACAGAGGGTGATGGGCCTTGGAACACACTGCCAGGGGTGGTGGTGGAGGCAGATGCGATAGTGGCATTTAAGAGGTTTTTGGATAGGCACATGGATGTGCAGGGAAGAGAGAGTTCTGTGTAGGCAGATGAGAACAGTCCAATAAGGCATCATGTTCGGAACAAACATTATGGGCCGAAGGGCCCGTCTTGTGCTGCACTGTTCTATGCTTTTAAAACGCAGAGCAAAATGATCCTTCAAATCAAGACAAATTGCTGAAAACAATGAAAAGTATTTGCAATTGAAAAGAAAACGGATTGACAATTTCATACAAGATTGTATGAATTGTAAAAATATGACCTGTCTAGTCATTTTTTTAATTTGACGCAAACATTTTTTTAATACCTAAATTTTGCAGAACACGGTCCCTCTCCAGCTGGGTATCTCGAATTTTATTTTGCAACATCATTAACTTTTCCTCATACTGCTTCTTCAGTGTCTGTAGTCGTCGCTGGCTATTTTCCAGTTCGTCAATGAGCTTCTGCTTAATTTCTATTTCACAAGTAATGTTAGCCAGATCTGCCTGAAAATTAGCTGTGGAAATAAGTATTGTTAGAGAAACAAGAGTAATTGAATATCCAGAATTCGAAAAAATAAAACCTTATTTAAATCTTTGTATTTTCCGAGGCTAACAGAATTTAAAAAATCCCAGAAGTCCTTTAAGACAGTGTCACAAATTATAATTTGATCAAACATTCACTAAACAGCAATGGTCCATGTGCTAAACCCAAATATCGATCTAATTCTCATACCCAAAATAAAAACTAAATCACCTGTGTACTCATGTTCTCTGTAAATGCAGAATTTTGTAAAGATACAAAACGAGGCGAGATTGTGAGTACAGGAGGGGGAGAAAATGTAAAGGGCATATCATGCAGATAAAGACGTAGACTATTTTCCAAAAGGGGGGAGAGTTCAGAAATTAGATGTGCAAAGGGACTTGGGAGTGCTGGTGCGAGATTCCCAAAAGGTTAATTTGCAAGTTGAGTCAGTAGTTAAGGACCTGTCCCACTGCGGCAACCTTATTGGCGAGTTCAGAAGAGTTTGCCCTCGACTTATACTCGCAACACAGGGTCCTTGGAGGTCTTTGTAACTCTCCTTCATGCTCGAGAGCAGTCCCCGCGTACTCGAGGCCTCAGCTAGGTCGCGGCGTATTTTTCCACTGGCTGAAAAATGCCGGCGAGTAGAAGAGGTCGCCATGGAAAAAAAAATCGATATTTTTTTTACTCGTAGGTTTAGTCGAGGTAGGTCGGCATGTTATTCTTAGGTAATCAAGGTTGGTCGAAGGTAATTGAAGGTAGTCCTAGATAGTCTTCAACATAGTCGAAGGGAGGTTGGAGGAAATCGAAGGTCGTCTTCACTCTCCACTATTCGGTGTCCATTTTTCCCGATCTAGTCGATGCTAGTCTTCAACATAGTCGAAGGAGGTCTTCAACATGACATTTTTTCAAACTCTGCTAAACTCTCCTAAACTCGCCAATTAGGTCGCTGCAGTGGGACAGCCCCTTAAGGAAGGCAATTCTAAATTTAGCATTCACTTCGATAGGACTAGAATGTAAAAGCAGGGATATAATGCCAAGGCTTTATAAGGCACTGGTCAGACCGCATTTGGAGTATTGAGAGCAGTTTTGGGCCCGATATCCAAGGAAGGTTGTGATGGCATTGGATACGGTTCTGAGGAGGTTTACGAGAATGACCCCAGTGATGATTGATTGGGTTAACTTATAATTCTACTCCTATGACTTATGAACGGGGACAAGTTAAATGAGTGGGGAAGGACATGGATGGCAAGGCTTAATGTGGAAAATTTTGAGATAATCCAACGGCGTGCAAGTTAGAAAAGAAGAGCACCTCTAAGTTGTCCCAAAACATCAGTGTCCCCTGCAAATAGCAGGTTTGTAGTTGCTTCTGCAAAATTCATGAATCAACAATTTAGATAACTAAAGCCAGCTAGTCACTAATCTATACGAACACCAAAGAGAATCGGCAATATAAATTTGTAAAGTTATTACCTTCTTCATCTAACTCAGAATCAGATTCATCTGAACTTTCACTTATTTCAACCTCATCCTCTTCAGCATCTTCTTCATCCCCATCATGATCACTGCATTCCTGACCTTCCTTTAAAAATAGTATTTCAGCTATTAACACTACTGATTAATTGAAAAGGTAGTTCCTTGAAATTATGTAAACTTTGGCATACCTCTTCTAAGTCATTCTTTTCTTTCTCTTCCTCATCTTTCTCTTCCAGCTTCTCCCCTTCATTCAGATTCTCCTCTTTAGTTACGCTGTGCAAACATAATTACATTTATATTGTACATTGAAATCTCACAACAATACAAAATTCACAAATTGTTGAATTTTTGTAAATATGAATTTGAATTATGCTAATGTTACACATCCCTAAATCATGCATCGAGTTGCACAGCATGGGAACAGGCCTTTCGCCCCAACTTGTTCAAGCCAACCAAGATGCCCCATCTCAGCAAGTCCAATTTGTTGCATTTGGTCTATGTTCCTCTAAACCTTTCGTATCCATCTACCTGTATATGTCCTTTAAATGTTATTGTTGTACCTGCTCCACTACCTCTACCTCATATGCGCACCATCTTCTGAGTAAACAAGTTGTCCCTCAGGTTCCTATCAGGTTCCTTCCCCTCTCACCTTAAACCTCTGTCCTCTGGTTCATAATTCCCCTACCCTGGGTAAAAGGCTGAGCATTCATTCTATCAATTCCCCTGGTGATTTTGTACACCTCGATAACATCACACCTTAGCCTCCTATACTCAAAGGAATAAAGTCCCAGCTTGCCTAATCCCTCCCAACAATTTGTCCTGCAATATCCTCATAAATTTTCTGTGCACACTTCCCAGCTTAATGATAACCTTCCTGTAGCAGGGTGATCAAACCTGAACACAATACTCCCAATGCAGCCTCACCAGCTATAACATCCCAAATTCTACACTCACTACCCTGACAGATGAAGCCCAGTGTACCAAAAGCCTTACCACCCTATTTACCCATGCTGCCACATTGTACCAATGCAAATAAATGTCCAAATATAAAGAGGAAATTGCAATATATGAATATATAACTGAAATCATTTTTAATTTGACTGTGCAATAAGGGTTCAAAACACCATGGTCACAAGTTTTAAAACTAGTGTAATATGGACATTATCTACATATTATTTGAACCTTCACTTTTTCCAATTTGCGAGCAGCAAAAGTCCTATGTATGCAAAACAAAAATAAGGCGATTCGAGCATCACATCTTGAGCAATACTGTTAGAATAAAATATATTTTATGCCCTGATACTTTATAACCAAATTTGGTTGAGGTATAGTTTCTAATCTGTGCTAATGTTTAAAATGATTAATATTTTTGTAAACACCTGGTCATACAAAGCCAAATTTAAAATTCAAGTTACTATTATGGCAAAGGAAAATCAAAGCATTAAAAATATTTGACTTTAAAACAATCATCCTCTCAACCCAAAATATATTAAGTCAAAGGAATTAAAAAAGTTACAATGTAATACACATATATACATGAAATTTTATCTCAACTGTGCTATTTCCAAAACAAGGAATTTGAAACATGATCAAGTTTAAGACTAGGGTAGAAGTATGCAGTTTCTTTGGCCAGATACAAATAAACTATCAACTGCCCACCACCTAGGCATTTCCAATTCTTCATTGAAACTTTCAACAAGGCATTGTATTCAACAAATCAGTTACTCTCTGTAGAAGGCTTCTAAATACGAGCCTATATCATGCAAATCCCAATCCTGTACAACAGCTGCAACTTCATCAGTTCTTGCCTCATACCCAATTAGACATAATGCCAAATGCCACGTTGTCCTTATTCCAGTTTAGCCTTGTGACATGGGAAGACATGAGAGAAGGAATGTGGACAGACCAAGTTACATATTAAGAAAAAATAGTAGTCGTGTACTTATGTAAAATAACTTGAATAAAACAAATTGAATGGAAGGCTCGTTAACTACAGAGGTATACTGCCGATACACACCTAGTCTAAAAAGTGTACCATTTTAAATATGTATTAAAATTTAAGAATCTTTAACATGAACAATATTGACTTTACCACGTGCATATGATCAATTCCAAGATCCACAATGAAACTTTGAACAAATTTCATTCGGGAAAAATTAATTGAAGTGTACGTTGTTACCCCTAATCAAATGTAAAAAAAAACTAATTTAATAAATGGAAGTGATATATTGTAACATGTACCTTTTTTTCTTTTTCTTTTCCTTTTTCTTGAGCTTTTCCAAGTCCTTTTTAGCCATTTGTAAGACATCCATAGCATCCTTGTCTGAACCAAGAACTGAACCAGAAAAAGTACCATTAAGATATGGAGGTCTTGCTGAAGCCCTTGAAAGGTTACGACGAAGGTTTTCATTCATGGCTTCACTCTCAAATAGTTTTGATCTAAAACAATATAATAGCAAAGCTAAGAATGCAACCGTGGGTTTGTGTTAAATATTGGAATAAATACTCCGCAGAACTATATTACAGTCCTAATAAAACCATTGAAGTGGCAGGAGCAATGTAACAGGACTAAATTGTGCAGGCTACAATATTATAATAGGACAATCACAGGAATATTTTGCAGTTACTTGATTTCCCCACACACTGCCCCCCAAAAGCTTGTGAGTTTTACTATGTGAAAGGGTGATGGTGCTCATTCTTATGAAAATTTCTCACATCTTGACTGTATTTGATATTTTTAACAACCTATAATTATTGTAGAGGATATCATATTATCAAGAATAATTTGTCCACAGGATATCATAAGTAGGTGGTTATATTGAACAATTGGAAGACCACAAATTGTGTACTGAGTACTGAAATTGCATGCTTATTTATGATTGTTAATGTATGAGGATTTATGGGAATACATGGAAGTGCTCTTACAAAGAAAATTTAGCTAGGCTATGTTATTTGCAGTTTATAAGAAAAGATGGTATATGTTGTTTTAAAAAAAAAACGTAGTGATTGGTGCATGGAACATGCTGACAGGGATGATGATAGAAATAGATGCTGACATTTAAGAGGCTTGTAAATAAGCAAGTGACTGCAGGGAATGGAAGGATATAGATTATGTGCAGTCAGAAGGAATTAGTTTAATTTGTCATTATTTAGTTTGGAGATACAGCAAGGAAATAGGCCCTTCAGCCCACGCTGACCATCGATCATCCTTACACTAATTCTATGTTATCCCACTTTTGCATCCTGCACACTAGGGACAATTTACAGAAGCCAATTGACCTGCAAACTTATACGTGTTTGGAATGTGGGAGGAAACCAGAGCACCTGGAGGAAACCCATAGAGTCACAAGGGGAACACACAAACTTCGCACAGACAGCACCTGAGATCAGGATCGAACCCGTATCTCTGGCGCTGTGAGGCAGCAGCTCTAATGCTGCGCCACTGTGCTGCTCTATTATGCTCGTCACATACATCATGGACCGAGGGGGCAGTTCCTGTGCTGCATTGTTCCATGTTCAATGTCAGGGATAGTAATGAAACACAAGATTTTGGGGGATGTGCAGAGTGATTTTGAAGAGAATATTTCTTCTCCTGGGGTAATCTAGAATTATGGTTCAGTGCATAAAAGTATTGGGATTGTTCATTTAATGCATGAACAAGATGGTTTGTTTCCTCTGGTGTAATGGGCCTTTGGAACACTCTGCCTTAATATTATTCAAAACAGCATACCATCAATCTTTGAGGAAAAGGTAGTCAGATTCCCAAAAGGGTGAAAGATTATTGGAGAAAGACAGAAATATGGAGTTGAGATTACAACCAGATGAGTTATGATTTGATTAAATGGCAAAGGATATTTGACAGCCTATGTTTTCTAAGGATGCACAATGTTCGTTTATCTTCAAAAATGGTATGTGCCGAGATACAACGACCTACATCTTAAAGAAACTTGCAGTTACCTGAGATCTTCAACTTCTTTAATATAATTCTTTATCATTGCACTGATTTCATCGTTTCCATCTCCTATAATTGTCAAGATAGAATACTTACATTAGTCCAATTTAAAAGTGACTAAAAAAGATTTATGAGCATGTGAAATCAAAGATAGAAATAATTCTAAAAGTCCCATAAAGTGCTATGGTTCCCTTGTTCAAAATTTGTCATCAGTTTAACACACACTGCCACACATTGATGGTGTTAAAGTAGAGATGGTCGAAAGCTTCAAGTTCTTAGAAATAAATACCACCAGCAATTTGTCCTGCACCAGCCACAACAAAGCCATGGCCAAGAAAGCACACTAACGTCTGCACTTCCTTAGAAGGATTAAGAAGTTTGGCATGCCTCTCGCCAACTTCTACAAATGTGCATTTTATCGGGATGCAAAACATTATCGTTTGGGAACAGCATCATCCAAAGTCAAAGTCAAAGTATCCTTTATTGTCATTCAGACCTTTCGGTCTGAACAAAATTTTGTTGCCTTGCAGTCATACATATAATAAAATAACAAAACAAACAATAAACACAAATTTAACATCCACCACAATGAGTTCACCAGACACCTCCTCACTGTGATGGAAGGCAAACGTCTTAAAGTCTTTGTCTCTTCCCTCCTTGCTCTCCCTCTGCGGTGAGGCGATCCAGGCCTCCGATGTTATGACCCCACCGGGTGATGGTAAGTCCCGCGGCTCAACCGTGCTCTGCGAACGTGCTCCGCGAACGGGCCGGTGCAAACTCCGCGGCCCGGAGTGGTCAAAGCTGCCGCCCTTCCATGACCTCCCATGAAATTGCAAAGAGTTGCAGACATAGCCCAGACCATCACGCAAACTAACACCCTTTCCATGGACCCCATCTACACTTTACACTACCTCGCCAAGGCCATCAGCTTAATCAAGGAGCAGTGTGAGCCCAGTCATTCTCTCTTCTTCCCTCTCCCATCAGGCAAGTTGTACAGAAGTTTGAAACTGCATACCTCCAGATTCAGCAACAGTTTCTTCACAGCTGGTATCAGGCAACTGAACCGTCCTCTCACCAGTTAGAGTGTGGTCCCGACCTCCCATCTACCTCATTGGAGACCTTTGAACTATCTTTGATTGGACTTTATTGGACATTGTCTTGCACTAAATGTTGTTCCCTTTATCCTATATCAGTGCACTGTGACAGCTTGATTGTAATTATATATAGTCTTTTTTTTGACTCGATGCGACAATAGTAAACTAACCTAATCTTTACAGTGAACTTCCAGAACATGTCAGGAAAAGAGGAATTCTCTTCTGTAGTCGAAAAGGTAAAGATCATTTACTTGCAAATATCTAAGATTAAATTATAGCATAAAATTATGTTGAAAAATCATTTAAATTAAGAAGTAAACATCATCAGGTTTCCACATTTTGAACCTTAAGGTAAGTTCACCTGATTTGGCGAGAACTTGATTGACTTGATCACTCAGAAGTTGTGTTACTCTTGATCTCAGTGATTCTATGGTCTCTTGCATTGCTTTTACCCTCATTCGCAGATTATTATTTTCAGTGTGCAGCATAGTATTTTCATGGAACATATCATTGATACTCTCCACACCATCATCTCCAATTAATCTCTTGCCCTAAAAAAAAGATAGAATTTTATTTTAAGAAATAAACTCATCTCCATTTCATTGACATGTTATGCTCCAGTCTGCTCTGGAAATAGATAAAGTGCCCCCACCCTTGTAGACAAGTATCATAACAGACTGACTGAAGAAAGGTCCGACCCAAAACATCACCCATTCCTTCTATCCAGAGATGCTGCCTGTCCCGCTGAGTTGCTCCAGCATTTTGTGTCTATCTTCGGTGTAAACCAGCATCTGCAGTTCCTTCTTAAGCATTTCCTCTACCAGCCTTAAATATCCAGCGCCTTCACCACTCGGATATACATCTCCAAAACACTAACATCACTTGGGACACCGAAACACATAACTATCCATGCCTACAAAGAGAAGAAGCTGATATAATTATTACCAGATTATTCAAATCTGGACACATTATTGCTCCCTCACTGCCATTTGACAAAAAGTATGTATTCCTACTCAATGGCACTGTGGGAGTAGGCTGGGCACAGAGTAATGTCACAGAGACATCTTGCTCAGGCACAACTTTGGACTGTAAATTATCTCATGGTCAACTTGTTACACCAGACAGAATTTTTTTAAGTCATTTCTTTATCTAATGAATTGAATGCAGTAAACTGTATCCTAATTTCTCATACTCTGCTTAATATGTCTGGAGCTCCATTCCAATGTTCCTCTTAAACTCACCAAGTTCCTTGGAAAGTGTATTAAGGGCCTGTCCCACGAGCATGCGACTCCATGCGGCAAGCGCGACCTAACATGGTCGCTTGAGCCGTACGGCCTAGCGGGGCCAGTCTCATTTCGATCGCCGGAGCCGTATGGAGTTGTGCGGAGCTAGTCCCGACATCGCGCGGGGCTCCGAAAAACTGACCGTGTTCAAAAATTCCGCGCGGCAACGGCCTGCCAGCCGCAGCCGCCTTGACGTCATACGCACCGCCTCAACGGGCATGCACAGTGTCTTGACGCCGTACGTCACGCGCAAATTTCCCGCGGACTTCGCTTGAACTTCACGTCACTCACTCGACCTCCTCGCGACCCCCGCTTCCGGTTCGGTCGCGCTCGCCGCATGCAAGCGCATGCTGGTGGGACCGGCCCTGTACGGGGATCAATCGTCCTCCGCGCGCCACCCACTTCCGGTTTGGTCGCGCTTGCCACATGCAGGTCGCATGCTCGTGGGACAGGCCCTTTACTTTACTGTTAAAATATTTTAAACAAAAAGAATAAAATGAGTTGGAGTATTAACAGTTAAATCAAATGGTCTGGAAAGTCTGCTTGTCCAGCACCAAAGTCCTGAGAGTAAAGGATTATTAGAGTTTTAGCAAAATACTCATCTGGGCTGCAGGACTATTTTGAGAGTTGAGGGGAAAAAAGGATATTACAAAGCAGTTCAGAAGTTTTAGCTGTACAGAATGATTATGTCATTTGGTGAAATTCCCCATGATCATAAAATAAGTTAATCCCTTACACAAGCTTTTCAGAAAATTGACAGAGACAAGGCAATTTCCCAAACTGCAGATCAGAGAGCATCCAGAAAAACAAGGTGGCACGTGGTGAGGGCAGCATGGTGGCACAGTTTCTGTCTTGCAGCATCAGATATCCGAGTTTGATCCTAACTATCGGTGTTTGTCTGTACAGAGTTTGTATGTTCTTCCCGTAACCTGCTGGATTTTCTTCGGAATCTCCGGTTTCCTCCCACACTCCAAAATCATACAGGTTTGGAGGTTAATTGGCAGGCTAAAATTGTAAATTGTCCCTAGTGTGTGTAGGATAACGTTAGTGTGTGGGGGTGGCTGGTTGGTGCGGACTTGGTAGGCCAAATTGCCTGTTTCCGTGCTGTACTTCTAAATTAAACAATTTTTAAGATTCCTTCCAGTTTTCTCAAAATTTGCTTACCGTCTTATACTCTGTAAGTTCAATCTGGAGTCGTGCTATTTCACTACGAAGTATATTGATTTGTTGACTTGCTCTGTCCTGGTTAACCATCACTTTATTTTTGATGTTTCGTGCACGATTTGCATACTTCAGCGTGTTCAAAGTTTCCATGAAATCACGATCTGACGGACCAATGCAGGCTATCATAACAGTCTGGCTGCAAAAGAAAACTAGATTCACTATTGAAGTGCATCTCACCCATCACATGATTTCTGAAAACACTATTTAAGAATTAAGTCATGCAAAAAAATGTCAATGCATCAACATCTATTACTTGAGCTTTATCAGGATTGTTGGACAAAAAAATTAAAAATGTTTTCCACTGAAACCAAGTTAATATCTTACAACATTCATAAACATTTTCCCTTTATTTGAGCACATACTACATCACAGAATGTTAGCAGGCCATATATTTGTTTGTATCATAAATGATTTTTAACAGAGCGAGCACAAATGCCAACCAGCCAATAAATGTGAGAGCAAACTTTATAACAAGGATCAGATGGATGGATATTATTTCTCCAAATGTCACCATTTGTAAGCAGCTCAAATTCACATCATTTATGGTGCAAATTCTGTTATTGGCGATTGTTACTACTCTTTCATAATTCACCTCACACTTATACTTGATGGTTTAGTGGAATGTATAAGTTTCTCATCTTATTTTTTTTTTTTTTGATGGAACGGATTACTTTAATTTCTCAAATAACATGTCAGTTTCAATACATTTCTAGAATCATAAAATGGCCTTCAGATCAAAATGTAACAACTCCCACAAAAATTGTTTTAAATTACTAACTTTCTTTTAAATTACCAATAATGTAGAAAATATTTGTGTACAAGTTGAAATAATTTCCACTCAGTAATTGGGTAATTATTTCCAAAATGCCAGATAAACACTATTTCTGGCACTTTTAACATTAAAGTGGTGAGGCAGTTTTAAATCTCTTTTAAGACATTATTAATTCCAGATCATTTTGCTGTGTAGTTTGTTCTTCTTATATTTAATTTTTTTATTATTGGAGATAGGTACATAATCTATTACATCATTACTGTTACATCATTTTTAAATTGATAATATTGTCAGTTATTATTACATTGTCTCCAATACTTTTTGCATTTTCTTCGTTTTTTTTTATAACTAGATAGAGCTAAAGGGATAGATGAAATAGAGAGAGGGAAGAAGGAAAAAGAAAACTAAAATTAAAAAAAAGGAAGAGGAGTGAAAGAGGTAATTGAAGAAGAATGGAAAAATTTGTTAGAGTTTAAAAACATCATTCGAGATATGTTCGTACATTTCGAAGTATAGCATTTCATCCAATCTTTAGTCCGGGTGCTAGTCAGGTTCCTGTGCTGAACTATTCTGACCCTTTAAGTAATCAATAAAAGGAGACCATGTTCCAACGAATAATTCCTGTTTATCCAACAGGGAAAATCTGATTCTTTCCATGTTTAAGGTCTCCGTCATTTCTATAATCCACATTTTGATTGTGGGGGCCGTAGGGCCTTTCCAAAATTTTAGGATTAATTTTTTTCCTGTTATTAAACTGTAATCGATAAAGTTTCTTTGTGTTATTCTAAGTGTTTGATTTAATTCTAATATTCCGAGTATTATTAATTTTGAGTTTGGTTCCAGTTGTGTGTTGGTTACTTTGGATATTATACTAAAAATATTTACCCAAAATTTTTTAATTTTTGTACAGTTTGTAAACATGTGCGATAACGTAGCTTCTAAATGTTGACATTTATCACATATAGGTGAGATATGTTGAAAAATTTTATGTAATTTTGTTTTGGCGTAATGTAACCTATGTATTACTTTAAATTGTATTAGAGAATGTCTCGCGTTTAGTGAACACTGATGTATGTGTTGTAGACTTTCTTCCCAAGTGTCTTTCGTTATTACCTGATTTAATTCTTTTTCCCATGCTTGTCTGTATAAGTCCGTCAAAGGAATGTCACTGTCTAATAAGATATTATATATATAAGATATTAATTTTTCTGTATTAGGATGCTTATTCCAACATTCATCAAGAATCTCTGGGTTTCTATTTCGAAAATTTTTAGAATTCGATTTAACATAATCTCTAAGTTGAAGATATCTGAAATAATCATTTCCTCGAAGTCCATAAATCTGTTGCAACTCCTGAAATGTCAAAAAAGAGCCTTCCTTGTAAAGGTGTCCCATATTTTTAATTCCATAATTCTTCCATTGTGTAAAACCCCCGTCTAAACATGAAGGCTTAAACAATGAATTATTCACAATTGGAAGAAAAAGAGATAAGTTATCTAATTTTAATGTCTTTTTTAATTGTTTCCAAATTTTTATAGCACTAAATATTATAGGGTTTTCCCTGTAAATTTTCTTGTTTAATTTAGACGTAGCAAATAATATCGAACCAATATCATAAGGCATACAATCTTCCTTTTCCATTTTTAACCAGTCTGGTTGCTGGTCTATTTCTCCCAACCAGAAGTTCATATTTTTAATATTAACTGCCCAGAAATAAAACAAAAAGTTAGGTAAAACCAAGCCTCCATTATTTTTTGATTTACACAGGTGTCTTTTGCTTATCCTATGATTTTTATAATCCCAGATAAAATCATTAACAATAGAGTCCAATTTAAAAAAAAAGTTTTTTGCCAGGTATATCGGAATCGTCTGAAAAAGGTATAATATTTGCGGTAAAAAAATCATTTTTATGGCATTAATTTTACCAACCATTGAAATAGGTAATGTTTTCCAGTATTGGATATTCTTATGTAATTTATTCAATAATGGGGGGAAATTTGCTTTAAATAATGATGTATATATCTTAGTTACATAGATACCGAGATATTTAAATTTTTCATTTACTACTTTAAATGGGAATTGTTGTATTATCTGTTTATTATGTTCCCTTATTGGCATAATTTCACTTTTATTCCAATTTATTCTGTATCCTGAAAGTGCACCGAATTGGTTTATTAGTTTTAATAGGTTTGGGATACTAATTTCTGGTTTTGTGATGTAAATTAATACGTCATCTGCGTATAGAGAAATTTTATTCACTGTGTCTTTACTGTTATACCCATATATTTCCGGATGCCCCCTAATTCGTTCTGCAAGTGGCTCAATTGCAAGTGCAAATAGTAATGGAGATAACGGGCATCCTTGTCTACACCCTCTAGATAGACTGAATTTAGATGACAGTCTTTGGTTGGTAAGTATTCTAGCCGTAGGATTTATGTATAGCAGTTTTATCCATGTGCAAAATTTCTCCCCTAGCTGCATCTTTTCCATCACCGAAAATAAATAACGCCATTCGACCTGATCAAATGCTTTTTCAGCGTCAAGTGAGATTATTGCTAAATCTTCATTAATAATTCTCTTGGTATATATAATATTAAATAATCTTCTTAGATTATAATATGAATACCGTTTCTGAATAAAGCCTGTTTGGTCAGGGTGTATTAATTTATTCATCACTGTACTTAATCTACGTGCTAGTATTTTAGTTAGTATTTTCTGGTCTGTATTCAGAAGTGCAATTGCTCTGTATGATCCCGGATCTTCCGGATCTTTATCAGCTTTAGGAATAAGCGTTATTATAGATTCATTTAAGGTGTCTGGGAGTTTCTGTTGGGTGTAGATATAATCATATAGTCTTTGCAAGCGTGGGCACAGCAAATCATGAAATTTTTTGTAAAATTCTGAACCTAGACCATCTGGTCCTACTGCCTTACCATTTTTTTTTTTATTTTTATTTTTTTTTTTATTATTATTGGAGATAAGTACATAGTCTATTACATCATTACTGTCTTATATTTTTAAAATGATAACATTGACAGTTATTATTACATTGTCTCCAATATTTTTTACATTTTTCTTCGTTTTTTTTTTATAACTAGATAGAACTAAAAGGATAGGTGAAATAGAGGGAAAGAAGAGGGAAAGAGAGGGGGAAAATAAAAAAAAAAAATAAAAAAAAAAAAAAAAAAAGAGAGAGGGGTGAAAAAGGTAATTAAGGAAGAATGGAAAAGTTTGTTTAAGTTTAAAGACATCATTCGAGATATGTTCGTATATTTCAAAGTGTAGTATTTCATCCAATCTTTAGTCCGGGTGCTAGTCAGGTTCCTGTGCTGAACTATTCTGACCCTTTAAGTACTCAATAAAAGGAGACCATGTTCCAACGAATAATTCCTGTTTGTCCAACAGGGCAAGTCTAATTCTTTCCACGTTTAAGGTCTCCGTCATTTCTATAATCCACATTCTGATTGTGGGGGCCGTAGGGCCTTTCCAAAATTTTAGGATTAATTTTTTTCCTATTATTAAACTGTAATCGATAAAGTTTCTTTGTGTTATTCTAAGTGTTTGATTTAATTCTAATATTCCGAGTATTATTAATTTTGAGTTTGGTTCCAGTTGTGTTTTGGTTACTTTGGATATTATACTAAAAATATTTACTCAAAATGTTTTAATTTTTGTACAGCTTGTAAACATGTGCGATAACGTAGCTTCTGAATGTTGACATTTATCACATATAGGTGAGATATGTTGAAAAATTTTATGTAATTTTGTTTTGGCGTAATGTAACCTATGTATTACTTTAAATTGTATTAGAGAGTGTCTGGCGTTTAGTGAACACTGATGTATGTATTGTAAACTTTCTTCCCAAGTGTCTTTCGTTATTACCTGATTTAATTCTTTTTCCCATGCTTGTCTGTGTAGGTCCGTCATTTTTTAGAGAGCCAATAGACTCCTCAATATCCTTTATCGTAATTTCCCTTTCTAATAATTCTCTATCCTTTGAATCTAAACCTTTTAAATTACATTTTATTAAAAAATCTGCTATTCCTTCTGATTGTGCTACAGTTTTAGTTGAATAAAGGTTATGATAGTATTGTAGAAATCTATCATTTATATCCTTGGGCATTTTTAATAATTCTCCTGTATCTGTTCTAATTTTATGAATTATTTTTTCCCCTTCCATTTTTCGCAGCTGGCGTGCTAATAGTTTTTGTGGTTTGTCTCCAAATTCAAACTGTGATTGTTTGGTTTTTTGATAAAGTTTTATTACTTGTTCTGAGTACATTTTATTTAATTTATATTTCAGTACAGCAATTTTATTATGTTTTAACGTAGATGGCGTTCTCGCATTTTCTGTATCTAGTTGCTTAATTTCACTTTCCAGTGCTTTTTGTTTAATCCTGTTTTCTTTATTATAAAATGCTTGGGCAGAGATTAATGTACCTCGAACATACGCTTTAAACGTCTCGCACATAAGAGAAGCAGGTGTGTCAGGGTTGTCATTTACCTCAAAAAATATTTGGATTTGTTTAATAATATATTCCTGGCATGATCTTTCGTTCAAGATTTGTGGGTTAAGTCTCCAATATGTTTGTTTCTCGGACATTCCATTTAATTTAATCATGAATGTTACCGGTGCGTGATCTGAGATTATAATGTTATGATATTTTGAATTATAAGTAAATGGAATAAACGTAGAGTCAACTAAAAAGTAATCTATTCTTGAGTATGTTTTGTGTACTGGTGAATAAAATGAATATTCCCGTCCGGTTGGGTTTTCTATTCTCCAGATATCCTTAATATTAGTGGTATTAATAAATGAATTTAAAAAAACACTTGAATTGGATGTTGCTTTTTTTTTGCCTTGATGATCTATCTAAGTATGGGTCTAATGTACAATTGAAGTTTCTCATCTTAGATAGTTCTCTCAGAAAAATTGGGTATTTCCATTTCCTCTCTCCAAACAAGGTATGGTGGGTGGGTGGAAGAGATATATCACATCACCCTCTCAAATATTGAAAATCAAGTCTATAATTTTGAATTTTTTTCCAAACATACAATTGGAAATAAGATTTTAACCATGCCAATGATTACATAACCTTTTAAAAAAATAAGCACCAATTATAGCAAAGGCCTCAAAGCAAGTGATGATATTGGCGATGTGCTCCGATTTAATCGTACCAAGGAAAAATTCTCATCTGTTCTGATTTCCATCATCATGCTATCATGTACTTGGGAGAAAGATACCATTACTAATACCGAAGAATAGTGGAAAACTATAACTTTTTCCCTCAGTCATTTTTGCTACCATAATTCAACTCCTAACAGATGCAATTGAAAATGCAAGGAATACAAAGAACCACCACAGCAAGAGTGACCTCTCTTCTTGCTAACTTGCCAATGGCTTTCTGCATAGTTGGCCAACATGACAAGTTAGTTTACCAGTAAGGATGTGCCTAAAACATGTCAATTTGGACACCAAATTGGAACCTGGAAAGTCTCGATCAAGGGAATCCAGCCAACATTGGTTGATAGACTACTAACTGCAATGCATTTGATCCATTTTGCTTAACACCACCAAATAAAATAATTAAAATGCTCCACTAAACAATGCTCACTCTCCTGGAATATCTTTTAGAGCAATCATCTTTTAATGGGTTACACCATCCAGTATTTCTATGATCATTACGAGCCAGGATTTCTGTCTGACAGACGGCATAGTTTAACACCAGATAATTTGAAAAAAAATGCTAGTAATTATGTGCAACCAGGCAACTTTGGTCATTTATTGTAGTTTACCTTTATATTATCATTTTAAACCATATTTTGGTGGTAGAAATAAATGCCTTTTTATGCCTTGTCAATAAATGCCATTTTCGCATCTCTTTTGTAATTTTATCATGCCTTCTTGCCTACCTATTTCAGAGTTTTTAGTGTGTAAACATCCTGGCTCTAATCATTACACTTGACTCTGCTCCAATGACATTCCAAATATTACTTTTATACCTTTAAAAGTACTCTAGATATCTAGACTGAAAATGTATATCAACTGCCTTCTCAATATCCAGTGATACATAAACGTTACTTGGTGCCTATTAGGTTTATCTTAAGGAGAAATTTCACAAAATTCAACAAATGGCTTCAATTAGGGGTTGGACAGGCTAGATGCAGGAAGATTGTTCCCGATGTTAGGGAAGTCCAGGACAAGGGGTCACAGCTTAAGGATAAGGGGGAAATCCTTTAAAACCGAGATGAGAGAAGAACTTTTTTCACAGAGAGAGTGGTGAATCTCTGGAACTCTCTGCCACAGAGGGTAGTTGAGGCCAGTTCATTGGCTATATTTAAGAGGGAGTTAGATGTGGCCCTAGTGGCTAAGGGGGTATGGAGAGAAGGCAGGTACGGGATACTGAGTTGGATGATCAGCCATGATCATATTGAATGGCGGTGCAGGCTCGAAGGGCCGAATGGCCTACTCCTGCACCTAATTTCTATGTTTCTATGTTTCTATTATCAAGATGTGGCGAGTGGTTGGATCCCGTTGGTAAACAAAGCTGGAGAAAATCAGCGGGTGAGGCAGCATCAATGGAGCGAAGGAATAGGTAACACTTTGGGGTGGAAACCCTTCTTCAGACTGATGTCGGTGGGGGGGGGGGTCATGAAGAAGCAAGGAAGAGACGGAGACAGTAGGCTTGTGGGAGAGCTGGGAAGAGGAGGGGAAGGAGGCAGAAAGCAAGGACTACCTGAAATTGGAGAAGTCAATGTTCATACCGCTGGGGTGTAAACTACCCAAGCGAAATATGTGGTGCTGTTCCTCCAATTTGCGCAGGGCCTCACTCTGGCGGGGGCCCAGGAGAGAAAGGTCGGATTTGGAATGGGAGGGGAAGTTGAAGTGCTGAGCCACCGGGATATCAGGTTGGTTATTGCGAACTGAGCGGAGGTGTTGGGGGCAGCGATTGCCAAACTGCCTCAACACCTTAGCTCAGTTCGCAATAACCAACCTGATGTCCCGGTCGCTTATTACTTCTCTCCATTGAATCTGCCTCACTCGTTGAGTTTCTCCATTAATTTTGTCTACCTTCAATTTTTCCAGCTTCTGCAGTTCTTTCTTAAACATTAATCACTTCTAAAACTGATGTACTTCAACTTCAGCAATACAAAATATGCCATCTCTCCAAGTCACCATGACCTCCGCACCTCTTAGAAAAGTAATGCTTCCAATATGATCTAATCAATCTACAGTAAATACCCACCTATTGCCACCCAAGGAATCTTGCAGCAATCGGGTCAATTTCGAGTCTCTATAAGGCACATGAGTTACCCGCTTACTTTTATCGCCAAGTGCACTGATGACATTTCCAAGGGCCAGCTGGAAAGCAAGTTTTATACAAAATGATTAATGTTTTCATTAAACAACTCCAGAGTTTTCAAACGTCCATTTTTATTCCAAGGTTTATTTTGTTTGCCATGAACAATTCACTTACAATTGAATGACTGGCAATGGAAATAAATACATTTGTGTGCAAATTTACTTTGTCAGGATAAGTTACTGCAAACATACCTAAAATGATTGTACCAGAAAGTAATTGGAAGCCAACCAAATTTCAGTAAATTCAAAGACTATCTATCTATCTATCTATCTTCTATATTACTAAAAGTCTGTTCTTGACCGGTTTTGGCCATCTGTGCTGCGATTTCCGAGAGAACGCCGCCACCTACGGCCGTCATTTTTGGCCACCTTGCTCAGAGCCCCCCTCCGCCGCATGTGTGCCGAGGATTTTTCCCATCAATTAAAAATGACAGAGATATTAATGTTTTTATGAAATTCCCCATTCTCTCTGCTGCCCCCGCTGGCGGCAGGGGGGAGGGACTATAAAACCAGGAAGTGGTGTGCCCCAATCAGTCTCTACAACATGGAAGTCTGAGCTCTGAATGACTGAACAAATGTCTACACAGCTGTGAGTAAGTACCCTTAATTTGGTTTGAAAATGAAAATATGGTTATGGTTAGTTTGAGGAAAAAAGCACTGCCTGCAAATGGTTGTTTGGGGGGTTTGGGTTGAGTAAAAAGGCATTCTCTCTCTCTCTCTCCCTATCCCTCTCTCTTTCTCTTTCTCTCTCTCTCTCTCTCTCCCTCTCTCCCCCTCTCTCCCTCTCTTCCCTCTCTCTCCTCTCTCTCTCCCCCCCCCTCTTTCTCCCCTCTCCCCCTCTCCCCCCCCCCCCCTCTCTCTCTCTCTCTCTCCCCCCCCCCCCCCCCCCCCCCCCCCCCCCTCCCCCCCCCCCCCCCCTCCCCCCCCCCCCCCCCCCCGCCCCGCCCCCCCCCTCCCCCCCCTCCTCTCTCCTCTCCCTCTCCCCCCCCTTCTCCTCTCTCTGCCCCCCCCCCTCCCCCTCTTTTTCTCCCCCTCCTCCCCTCCATCCCTTCCTCCACCATCCCTCCCCTAAACCCCCCCTCCCCTCCACACACCCCCCTACCCCGTTCCCTCCACCGTCCCCCCCCTCCCTCCCCCTCCCTCTCCCCCACCTCCCCCCCTCTCTCTCTGTCTCTCTCTAACTCTCCCACCCCCCCCCCCCCCCTCTCTAGATGTGACTGCAAGTTGGGGGCTATGCATCAGTAGATAGGGTGGTTATGGAGCAAAAGGAGCAAATTAATAATATTAATATAATATCAAGGGTGGTAATTAGCGTGAGTGTGGGGAGGGGGATAGTTAGTGTGTGTGACGCTGCATGCCGCCTCCCCCCCCCCCCAACCCCACACAACCACATGTTGGGTCTGCACTTGGTCTAGTATAGTTCTATAAATAGCATAACACCAGGAGAGTTAATCATAATTTTAAGTTCCATTTCCGGAACCCAAACACCATCTCGGTTGGGGACACTGCGAGTCGGCTGCCCCGCCAGCAGCCTGTTCGTTTGTTTTTTTAAAATATATCCAAATGTTTGTTTTAGTGTCTCTCGGTATGTCTTATGTGGGGGTTGGTGGGGGGAGAAAGGGGGGAGCCGTTTTTCAGTCACTTCCTCGACGGAGAGGCGACTTTTTCCATGTCGCTTCTCCCCCTCCCCAACAGATTTGTGCGGCCTTTCCCGGAGTCGGGCCTAGAGCTTCAGCAGCGGGCGCAACGTGGACTTTTCCATCGCGGAGTGGGGCGGTCCCTTGCCGGGGCTCCTCAGAAAGGATTACTCAGATTGCTGGCATGGTGACTTTGACATCATGGGGCTGTGGTCTACGCAGCTTCTAGCCGCAGGCGTGGCGTGGACTTACCATCCGGAGCCTGTGATCCCTTGTCAGTGATCGCCAGAGAAGAGCTCCGATCGGTGGCCTGTATCATCCTGAAGCCGACGTCGGAGTTTCGACCATCCTGACGAGAGGACGTGCATCCGGCCGTCCGTAGCAGCAACTGCTCAATGTCCCGACCACAGGTGAACAAAGGAGGACTAACTGAACTTTATTGCTTTCCACCACAGTGAAGAATGCTGTGGTGGAGGTTTATGCTAAATTCTATTGTGTATTATGTGTTCTTCTTTCAATTGCATCGCTGCATGGCAAATTCATTTCACTGTACCTTAGTTGGTGCATGTGACAAATAAATTTGAACCTTGATCTACATGGATACTATAGTGCAGTATTTAAGAATTATTTCACGGTCATCTGTCAAGTATTTACGCAGACACTTCTGTCCGATTAACTGAATAATAAATTCTCGTACTATTAGTGAAAGTGGAAACATTTTCTAGTTCTATAACCAATGTAAATAAACAAAGTTTAATATTATGGTACTCATTATTGTTCACAGTAACCTGTCCACCGACTGATTGCTGAGCACCTTCTTCAACGACAGGCAAATTGCCAGAAGTTCTCACTTATCTATATACATTTCAAATGTTACATTCTATGCACAATAATTATTTAATCACTATTTAATTTAATAACTTTATGGTCCTCCCAATTCTAGATGGCAGTTCTGCCTCTTAGATCAAAGTTTATACAAGCCAAACTACTCATGGAACTCAGCGTACTGGGCAGCCTCCGTGGAGGGAAATTAACAGTCTCTTTTGGGGGTCAAGACCCGAGGGACATGTTTCCATGCTCTATGACTATTACTCCATGACGCTTCATTTGGATTGAAAGAGTGGAAGAAGTCGGTACAAAGAGGTGAGAGAGAGGTTGGGATAAGAGCTAGCGATCAATAGGCAGATCCAGCGGAAGAGCAAATCTCACCCCTTTTTTTGGGATATCTCCCTACTTCTGCAGTCCAGATGAAGGGCCACGCCCAGAAACCGACTGTCCATTGCTCTCCTGGAATGCTGAGTTCCATCAGCAATTTGGTCTTTGCTGCCAGTTTCTGTAGTCTCGTGTCTCTAAATAACTAACATCAGTATTATTTCCTCACTCTCTGCACTCCTAACTTAACTGCTATATCTATTTTCATATCAAATGCTCATAACCCTTGCCTTTGGATGTTGATTTGACAAGTAACACACTTAAAACATCTAAGCAATGTCTAAACACCTCATCTCATCTGCTAGTCCATTTACAACCAATCCTGTCATTCTTCTTCTCACAGACCATCTTCAGTGTTCATCGCTATTCTGCTATAATTACTCCCAGATCCAACACTCTCCACCCCTTATTTCCCCTCCATTTAGATAATAGATAATAGGTGCAGGAATATGCCATTCGTCTTTAAGGTCCAAACCCTTAATAATCTTATATGCTCTTATATTCTTCCTGATAGCACAAAACCACGGTATAGAAAGCGCTATTTCAGATGCACTTCTGCCACTGCATTTCAAACAAAAATACATTCCGTTCTAATGTTATAAAGAAGGAATGTTAACTCCCCATCCCATTCCGAATCAGACCTTTCTGTCCTGGGCCTCCTCCATGGCCAGAGTGAGGACCACCGTAAATTGGAGGAGCAGCACCTCATATTTCGCTTGGGCAGTTTGCACCCCAGTGGTATGAACATTGACTTCTCTAATTTCAGGTAGTCCCTACTTTCTCCTCTCCTTCTCAGCTCTCCCTCAGCCAACTGGCTCCACTTCTTCCTTTCTTCTTCTCCCCCCCCCCACCTCACATCAGTCTGAAGAAGGGTTTCGACCTGAAACTTTGCCCATTTCCTTCGCTCCATAGATGCTGCCTCACCCGCTGAGTTTCTCCAGTATTTTTGTCTACCTTCGATTTTCCAGCATCTGCAGTTCCTTCTTAAACATGTTAATAGAAATAAGCACATACACCACTAGAGGCCGCTCTCCCTTATACGAACAACGAGCATTTAAGGCAAAAGGGCACAAAATGCTGGAGTAATTTAGCAGATCAGGCAGCATCTCTTGAGAACATGGATAGGTGGCATTTTGGGTCAGAACGCCTCTTCAAACTGGTGGGGGAAGGAAGAAAGCTGGGAGAGATGAGAGGCAGGATAAAGCCTGGCAGGTAAGTGGACGCAAGTAAATGTGATTTTTGATGGGCAAATGTTTGGAATAAGCAACATTCTATTTTACCAGAATTTGATTTCTTAGTTTTTGTCTAATTTATTTTCAGCTCATGCGAGCGGACTTTTGCATTACCTCTGGTCCATGCAGAAGCATTCTGCTAATAGGGCACAGTCTGCATAATTCAGCCCTATGTTTCCTGGATTTGGTCCCAACTGATTTAAAAAAAAACATAATGAAGGAGCAAGTACTCATCCTGACTTTCATCAGCAGCTTTCTTGGCACCAAGTTTCAGCAGCATCAAAAGTCAATTTCAGGGCATCTAACGTCTTCACACAAGCAACCTCCCAACAAGAAATCAATGAAATCCAGGTGCCAAACATCTGTTGTTACACAATCTTTTTTAAAATACAAAATGTTTCAATGTCATTTGTAGATTAAATCTAATGCCACCAACATTACTAAAATTATTCAACTATTTTACAAAATATCAATATAATTTGCACACAATGAAATAAATAATCTGTTCAAGCTTGGGATGAAATACAATTTTTTTTTGATAGCGCAATTCAGCATGTACTTACAAGACCACAATTAATTGAAATTCCTTCTTTTGCTCGTTCTCCAGTTGCCCCAGTACGCTTCAGTCTTTCTGAACCTGCGAGGTCAACAAAATGGAACTTGGCCGTGAGGGTTTCAAACTCGTTCATTTCTCTTGATTCACTAATTACTTTGTTATCTATCACTTCATCCTGTGTTAAAACAAAAAACATTTTCAATACAGGTAATGAGCATGCATCAATTTATTTGAGATTTATTTAAAAAATGTAACACAATTATAACTTAAAATTGAGCGGTGTGAATGGTCTTAAGTTGGAAGATCATCAGTTTGGTCTTCTCAATTTACAGGTGCTTACTGGACAGAATACTTGCAGATTTAATTTCTCATATTTTGTGCATCTGTATTTCGAAACCATGAAACCCTTCATCCCACAAACCCAACGGTATATTTTTAGAATCAAGGATCAAGGAAGTTAAATCTGGATATAATTCTTTTATGATATGAACAATATTCCCAAGTCCTATGGTTCACTTTTAAAACATTAAAAATTCGGGCGGCACAGTGGCGCAGTGTCAAAGACCTGGGTTCAATCTTGACTAGGGGTGCTGCCTGTGTTGAGATCGTATGTTTTCCCTGCGGGATTTCCCTGGGTACTCCAGTTTCCTCCCACCTTCCAAAGACGCACTGGTTTGTAAGTTAATTGGCTTTATAAATTGCCCCAAGTGTGTAGATTGCAAATGTAGGATAACATACTGATGTACAGGTGATAGATGGTCAGCATGGAGTCGATGGGCTGAAGGGACTGTTTCCACATTGTATCTCTAAACTTAAAACAAGGTAGCATTTTTAAATTGCAATGCATAAATTCTATTTTAAATGCTGCCCTTTTTTCCAGAAATAATGGTTTATTTTTGTCTGGACGCGTTAGTCTTTTGGATTCAGCTCTTTGTAGTGATCTGACTTGCATTTCACAGCTTTTAATAATTGTTTTTATTTTCTCTCAGATTGCCTTTATTAATCTATCAACCAGACAGCTGCACAAACAGAATCACTATCAGAAATATTCTTTGCTCTATTCATTCTTCTCCCCCCACCTTTTCCGTAATCTAATACTTGCTTTCTTATTTTTGCTGTTCTGATGAAGGCCTAACATGTTAGCTCTATTTATTTTGCAGATGCTGCCTGAAGGTGCTGAGGCTTTGCAGCATTTCAAATGATTTCAAATTTCAAATATCTTTGGGTATTGTTTTCATTCATGTTCATCATTCGCATCTGGCTTAAGGAAACATAAATAATTCTGTGTATGAAGGAATTGCACAGCTGGTTTAAACCAAAGATAGACACAAAATGTTGGAGTAACTCTGGGGACAGGCAGCATCTCTGGAGGAGGAATGGATGTCGTTTCAGGTCGAAACCCTTCTTCAAACTGACTCCAGCATTTTGTGTCTATAAATAAGTCTGTATTCCCCAAATTATACATATGTGATTCTTATATATCTGACATGATTAAGTTCCAAAAGTTCCTATTGATTATCATTCAGATGTCTTTAATTTGTTGGTGTACTTTTTGCACTCATTTAAATTGGACAATGTAACAAACTGCATCCTAAATCAGTCTACAACAAAAACCCGAGAAATACAATTGACTAAGTTATAAATCGAATCTTCAAAGTTACAAACCTACAATAAAATAGAGAATTATGGAAGGAAAATAAAGTAGAATCAAATGGCAATATCTTTAATCATATTACCAATTTAAATTTCAGATGTTTAACACTTACATTATCCATCTTGATGCAGACACGCATCTGGCATATATGTATTGTAAAAATAGCATGAGAGCGAGAACTCTGAACATTCATCTGCGTGCTGGCAGTTGTGCGAGAAAGAGCTCCCAGCTTTAGACACTGCAACATCTACAAAACAATTGAGAAAATATATCAGATCACCAGCCTACAAACAATTTATTCAATGCTCTGATCATGATAGTTTTACTGAAAATAAAGTGATATTTCATTTATATTTGTAATTAAGGAATAATTATGGAATATCACTATCTTTCACGATAGTTCCTTTCTAGTGCACTCAGCAACACAGCTCAATTAATCAATTAATTGAAAGCTAAGGGATTGTACTGCTAACAAATATCAAAAGATTCAACTGGTTCTCACTTGTTCGATAAGATTTTAGGTCTGAAAAACGTCAAAGGCCTACTATTTGGACTACTTGCTAATATTGCAATTGCTCGCAGTATTGAATAAATGCTACATGTTTTACAACCAAGAATTTTAAATACTAGGTCAAACATGTTTGAGTAATATGCAGCACAGTAACAGCATACCCAAATTCACCATCAAAAATACAGAGGAGTTATGATTTCAGAAGTTATAACTTCCAATGGTACCATAGGTCTTAAAACATTTAATCTATTATAATACATACTGTGCAACACACAAATGAATATTTGTTACACGTGTCATATTCAAATAGCATTGCAAAAATCAACAACAGTGAGGTATATTTTTTCATATTCTCAATCTTTTACAAAAGTGCTGGGTAGTTTACTTATAACATGATTGTTCATTTATGTCCCTCTTCAATTTCAATTTCAGTGACATCAGGTTAATTTGCTACTTTGGCCATTTTGTTTGATAAAGTAATAGTGTAACTTGATTACATTTTAAAAATCCTAAACTGGATTCACCAAATCACAAATGTTGACGAACTAAAGTTCTAAAATTGTATACACAGCAAATGTTCATTTGAGTAATCATCTTCTCCGTTCCCCAGCTGTTAGCATAAAATGAAACCCAAACCTCATTACTTTGAATAGAAAAACAATTTGAAACAAACGATTAATATTTCATTGTGATAGTTTCTTTATATTATAAAATCACATATACCGACATGTGCAACGAAAACGGCCATTTAAAAACTGAAATTCCTTGTTCTAAAAGAGAACAAACGTGGTTTCAAAACATTAAGAAACTAACCATCATTAAAATTGGTAGAACTGTTTATCCATAACTCATTAATATTAGAACATAGAAATGTACAGTACAGGAACAGGCCTAGCACTGCACGTGATACTCCAAACCCAATCTAACCGAAGTCTTATTGAGCTGCATCATGACTTCCTGACTTGTATACTCAATGCCCCAACCTATGAAGACAAACATACCATATGCCTTCTTTCCCACAAGTATCCACTTTCAGGAAGATCTTTCTGCAAATCAATGATGTAAAGGAGACTGCCATCAACCAATTACCTTCTCCTTACATTCGACCACCCAAAGTACACTTCACACTTGTTCGAAGTAAACTCTATCTGTCATTTCTCTGCCCATTTCTGTAGTTGATCTCCATCCTGAGTATTAAACAACATTAACTTAAATACTATCTCCTCCGGCAACGTTACCTTAAAGCAGAATATATTAGCTTATGACACCAGCCTCAACACCATCTAAGATTTGCACAATTTAGCCAAGTGGCTGTTTATTCCAAATATAGGTGCAGTCTCTGTTCAATTTACAAAATTGCTCATTTGCAGAAGGATGGGATGAATGGGTCTTTGTGCAACAATTGTTTTTGCCAGTTCTCAGCCAAGTTGAGTTTCAAAGACACTTGGACAGGTACTGGTAAAGGAAAGGTTTAGAGGGATATTGGCCAAACGTGAACAGGTGGGGCCAGTGTAGATGGGGCATCTTGGTTGGCATAGGCAAGTTGGCCCAAAGGACCCATTTCCATGCTGCATGACCACACACCATATGGGAAAGACTGACCCATTAAACTCAATCCATTGTCAATGCTGAGTTTGCAGGTTTCACCAACTGCAGTGAAATGAAACCAAATGAAGCATTACAATTAGTTTCATTATTCAGAGACAACAGCAAAATAAGTCAGCCTGCCTTCCTTTCACCATTACTTTCCAGTCAGTGCCAGGAGACAGTGTGAATTATTTTGCAGTAGATTTGAAGTTCAATTATATGGAAGTAATTTGAGAAACAAGATAAACACAGCACTGCAAGAACCTTCAAAAATCAAGACAACCCAGTTAATTGATAGGCATTTTAATTCCAAAGAATTGGCCAAAAAAAAAAAACAGGGATAAAGTTCTAAAAATGTTTTCATGTTATTTATTTATTTTTTTAAATTGTATTCTGGGCATTGTTTTATACAACTAATTATCATTGAATGATACACACAAAAAGAGGAAATGGTGCTTCTCTTCACCAGTTTACCACTGAAAGACAAATCTGAAATGCATAACTAAATGCTCCATTACTGTGTTTTTAAAACATATTCCATTTGTTTCTGTTCAACATATTAACTTGGACACAACAATTTAAGTAATTTCCATTTTTGAAGCTTGGTTCACATTACACAAGATCCACTTCTCCCAACCACCCCGAGGCACCATTTTTGGCTTCTCGCGATGTTTTGGATTTTCAACGCAACCTCACCTCTGCTTCTGTGTTTATCATACGTGTTGTTACTCCAACAGTGTAAATTCCTCCATTTGCATCTTCGTGGATTTTAATGTTTGACTTTTTGTGGCTTGCCTCAAGGTCACGAAGGGAATCAAAGAGATCAAGAATGTCTTCATTATAAAGCTTGAAGAAATGAAAAAAAATGTTACAATGTGTTTATTAAGTAATTTAAAAAAATAAATCACAGCTACCATTTTGTGCATATGTCTGTGCTCCAGCAGGTGAATTAAGATACACAAATATTTAAACTAGGAAGACTAACACAAGACAAGGGGTGCAAGTAATAAAATAAATCTTTACTTGATTATAATTTAAGATAAAAAGTAAACCAATAACCAAAGAAATCCAGTTTAAAAAATATCCACATGCCTACCACATATGGTTTACCATGTTAGTATCCAATTCTTTTGCTAACTTCATTGTTATCTTTGACTATGGGATTTTAGCTGTTTGGTACTTCTTTTAAATTTTGACATAGTAATGCACATAGCATGAAATTGGCCAAGTTTTATAACTGAGCGAACTGAATAATCTGCATTTGGCCCACATTTCTTTAAACTTTTCCTATCCATGTACTTGCCTAAATGTCTTTTATTGTCGCCACTGTAGCTTGCAGTTCATTCCATATATACACACCTCATATCACATGAACAAATTGCCCGTCAGGCCTCTTAAATCTGTCTCACCTCACCTTAAACCTATACCCTCTAATCATGGACTCCTCTGCCCCAGGAAAAAGGCTGTGACCATTCACCTGATCTATGCTTCTCATGATTGTGTCCTCTATAAAGTCTCTCCTCAGCCTCATAAGCTCCTGGTAAAAAAGGCTCCCAGTTTATCCAGCTTCTCTTTATAACTCATGCCCGAGTCCATATTCAGGTGAATGTTTTTTGCACGTTTTCTAGCTTAAAGGCAGCTTTCCTATAGTAAGGCGATCAGAGCTGCTAAAAAAAAATCCAATTGCAATAACAATATTTAAAAGACGCTTTGCAGTGTATATGGATAAGAGATTTAGAGGGATATGGACCACATGTGGGAAAATGGGGATAGCTAAGATGGGGCATTTGGGTTGGCATGGATGATTTGGGCCAAAATGGCCTGTTTTCGTGTGGTATGCCTCTCCGTAGATTCACTAATATTTTACACGGATGTAGTGTAATGTACCACTCCTATACTCACTAGCCTCATCAATTAAGACAGGTATGCCGAACACGTTCTTCGACACCCTATCTATGTGCCATTCACAAGGAACTCTGTACCAGTAGCCTGGGTCTCTGCTCTACACACTCTCCAGAACCCTGTGAAAGTCCTGCCCCGATTTGATTGACCAACTTGCATCACTTCACATTTTAGCGCGTTCAAGTCCATCTCCTATCGCTTGGCCCACTTTCCTTGTTGATCAAAATACTTTTGTAAATGTAGATAGCCTTCCTTATAGTCCATCTCCCAACTCTTTCTCTGCTAGACAACGACTGCATCTCCTACACCCATGCAGAATTTGTTGATTTCAGTAACTTTACCACTAACTTCCACCCTGCTCCAAATGCACTTCAAATATCTCAGACACCTCACTTCCCTTTCTTAATCACTTTCCATCACAGGAGACAGACTATTGACTGGCATCTACTACAAACCCTCCGACTCAGAGTTATCTGGACTGCACCTCCCACCCTGCCTCTTGCAAAGATGCTTTCCTTTACTCTCAGTTTCGCCGTCTCTCCTGCATCTGCTCCCAAGATGAGGCTTTCTATTCTAGGACATCCGAGATGTCCTCTTTCTTTAGTAAAGATGTTTTCTCCCTGCTGTCATAGATGGATCCCTCACCCGTGTTTTCTGTGTCCTGTGGTTCTGCTCTCGCTCCCTCTCTGCCCAGATGGAACAAGGTTAGTGTTCCCCTCGTCCTTACCTTTCACCCTATCAGCCTCTGCATCCAAAACATTAGTCTCTGAAATTTCCACCACCTTCGACGTGATCCCACCACTAGTCACATCCCCACCCCTTCTGCCTTCCACAGAGATCGCTCCATCTGCAAATGCTTGGGTTTCGCTTCCCACTCAAACCACTGCCTCCCCAGGTAGCTTCCCTGTGCGGAGTTTTCCGTGACCACGTGGGTTTCCTAGAGGTGCTCCAGTTTCCTCTCATGTCCCAAGAACCTGCAGTTTGGTCGGTTAATTGGCTGTTGTAATTATACCTGGTGTGTAGGTTGGTGGTAGAATGTGGGGAGTTGATGTGAATTTGGTGAGAATAAAATTGAATTGGTGTGGGATTAGTTGAAGGATGTCGTGGACACAGTGTGCCAAAAGGGCCGTGTCCACAAGTAAACAAGAAACAATGTTGAGAAGATTTACGAGGATTTTGCCAGAACCTGTGAGCCTGAGCTATAGGGAGAATTTGGACAGACTAGGACTTAAAACATCTCTATAACATCACCCCTCAGCCCGCTGCATTCCAATAAATAGAATCATGAGGGGAATAGATATGTGGATGCAGTCTTTTAATCCATAGTTGGGGAATCAAGAACTAAGTTTAAGGTGTGAGGGGGTAAAATTGGAACCCCATCCTTAACTGTTTCACACGCAAGGTGGTGAGTATATGGAATGAGTTCCCAGACGAAGTAGTTAAGGCAGGAACTATAACAACATTTAAAAGACATTTGGACAGGTACATGGATAGGAAAAGTTTAGAGGATATAAGAAATCTGAAACAAATTTGTAGTATATAAACCTTAATTAAATGTTAACATTTAGCCTTATTAAAGGTAACAACAATGAAGAGCAGATCCTATCCTCAATTACTAAGATACACACCTCAAGAAACTGCACATTGACTTTAAACTCTGGTGGTGGTAGCCCTTGTTCAATAGCAGCACGCTTTTTCTCCTCTATACCATAGTAAAGGTGTTTGATAGCACGTGGAATTATACCAAGCTCACCATCAGTGATGTTAACATCAAATCCAGTCCCCATTGTGTACGTTTTCCCTGATCCTGTCTGTAAAAGATGACCATTTTCATTTTATTTTATGATATTGGTTATCCACAAGATATTCAACATTACACACAAAAATAAGGGTTATTAGTGCGCATTTGCATTGGAGTTGGCTTTATTCTAATATTTGTAAACTCACCTAAAATCAAAATAGTCAACATATTTTAAGTTCTCAAACTATTCAGTGGAATGATGCTAATATGATGCAATGCTGCAAACTCTACAACTCACCATGAAGCAGGTAATTACTGCTTTGCAAGTTAACTGATATGTCAAGGCAAAAAGCTGATTGAGCATCAATGCTCTAGAGTAATATTGCTCACCGATGCCAAGAAACAGTTGCATTGAACTTAGTGCCAGTATCAGCATTATTCTGGACAACAGTAAAAAATAACTAATGTAAATATGACACTCACTTGCCCATAGGCTAGAACTGTGGCATTATAACCTTCCAAGCAGCCATCAATAAGCTGTTCTACACACTTCAGATAGATCTCTTCTTGCTGAGTGTCCATGTCATAAACAAAGTCAAAAGTAAATGCTTTATCTTTTCCAAGAACAACTTGGGGTTCTCCTGGTATAACTGAAGTACAAATATGGCATCCTTCTATCTTCTCTTTGGCCAGTTGTGGACGAATTCTGCATGAAGAGAAAAGAATAATTAACACAGTGCCAAGTTGGATCAGGGATATTAACATCTCAAGATAATATCGCATTTGGTGTTTCAAAGATTAAATGTAAAAATCATTGCAGAAATGTAAAGTAGCATTATGCTTCAAAAGTACAAATCAAGTATTTTTCATTTTAAATCTCATAACCATACGAACAGAAGACCGAGTAATGCGTCCTCACCAAGAACACCCCTTTGTCAGTACTGGAAAGGAAAAAAAGCTTGTTTTCAGTAGCAAGGAAGATGTTAGAGGTTAGATGTTAGAGGGGGAAGGGTTAGAACAAAGAACATCTATCTGATGGGGGTAGATCAAATAAGTTAGTGTAGCAACAGGAATAGCAGATGGGATCAGCTATAAATTATAGACTACACAAATCAATTAAGAAAAACTAGAGCCAACATAATGATGGATAGAGTTGCCAGTTCTGATGCAGTGGGATAAAGAGTGGGTGACCTAAAGTTGGAACATTTGATAGAGCCCAGAAAGCTGCAACATGACCAGTACAAGATAAGGTTGCACCTTCTTGAAACAGTGCAGGAGGCCACAGAGACAAAATGTCAGAGTGGGAGAGGGATGGTGAATTAAAGTGGCAGGCAATCAGAACTCTAGGTGCACTGCATTTGGCACTCAATTCCAGGTAACTTTACTTTTCAATTCGCATCACTGGCTAGTTCTGTAAGGGTATCCATCTGTAAAAATGTGGAGACGAGGAATTACAGATGCTGGTTTACAAAAAAAGTGAATGAGTAACTCAGTGGGTCAGGCAGCATCCCAGGACAACATGATGTTTCGGGTGGGACCTCTTTTTCCGACTGATTGTGAGGGTAAGAAAGCTAGAAAGGCAGGAGAGTGTGGCGAGCGCAAATCTGGAAGTAAAGGCAGCATGCTGGATAGAGACACTCCATATCAGGCAATATCTGCAAAACACAATTTTACCGATGTTCCCTGACCTGCTGAGTATTTCCAACATTTTCTGTTTTTGCACCTGTGAATACTTCCCATCCAAATTCATTCATGCATTTTTTTTTGTAGAAATGATAAATACCATACTGGGTTGCACAAAAAGCACCAAGCAAAGGTTAATGTGAGAGCTGGAACCAGCCTAATGGTTCCTTCTATTGCTGTGCTTATTTGTGTCTTTTTACAATACTGAAGAGTTTTTGACAAAGATTAGTATTTACTTTTTTACACCAATACACTGTTCTGAACAAAAATCTACCCATCATATGAAACCTTACAAATAGCAAATATAACTTAGATAACTTCAAGACCGAAAGTCAAAAATGTTTTTCATAATAGACAGATTTTCATTGTTTCCCCACCATTTAGAACACCAAAAATGTGACATTAAAAACTCTGCCACATTTAGTCATGAATATTTATTTCATAAATAAACTTCATAGGGACCCTCATACATATTTTGGTAATGATCTAGGCAAATATCTTCATCTAGACTAGGAGAAAAATACAGTAACATAAAGGTAATACAATAAAGATCCCGTAACGGTCGTTGTGCTTGGTGTCCATTGTCACATCGTCCGTTATCGGGGTCGGTACGTCCGTAAGTTAAACCACGGATGCTCCAAACCTCTAATGCTTTTCAAACACCCAAAGAGGTATCCTATGGTACAGGTGCACAACCTTTTATCCGGAGTTCCGGAAACCGAAAAACTCTGAAAACCGGCCATTTTTTCCAGGATGTCGTCTGTACACCAAAGCTCACGTTTGGCGCCAAACTTGACCCGAAACGACCCACGGTCAACCCAGGTCTGTACTACTGTAGCGGCTGCCTCCTCCCCGGAGACCGGGGAGACACTTAAACATCTGTAAATCATTGCTTAAATGTTAGTCAGTTAGTTTGGAGGGCTTTTATGTGAAGGGGGGGGGGTGAAGGGGTAAACTTTAATTCGTAGTCCCCTACCTGGTCGGAGAGGCGGGGAGCGGTCAATGCCTTACCAGGTCACCATGCAGTAAGCTCCGCAGCGCTGTGGCCGCCAACTCCCAGCTGGGGCTGCGGGCGTCTGGCCGCGGGCGGCGCCGGTTGTAGCTCCGACCCCGGCAACTCTACCCCTGGCTGCGAGGCGCTCCAAATCCACCGTTGCCCGCAGCCGGACGCCCGCAGCCCCAGCTCATCGAATGTTGGGAGTCGGCGGCGTCGCAGCGCTGGGATACCAGCGGGGAGCGGGCAATGCCTTACCGGGTCGCAGTGCGGTAAGCTCTGGAGCGCTGTGGCTGCCGACTCCCAACATTCGCGGAGCTGGGGCTGCGGGCGTCCGGACGGAGCCCCCAGCTCCGCGATGTTGGGAGTCGCCGACCAGGTAGGGGACTAAGAATCAAAGTTTCCCCCCTTTACACCCCCCCACCACCACATAAAATCCCTCCAAACTAACTGACTAACATTTATGCAATGATTTACAATGATTCCCCGGTCTCCGGGGAGTAGGCAGCCGCTCCAGACTTTTCAAGCCGCCCGAGCTACCTTCCTAATCTACGCTAAAAATCTTCCATTCGGAAATCCGAAAATGTCCGAAATCCGACAAGTGTCTGGTCCCAAGGCTTTCGGATAAAAGGTTGTGCACCTGTAGTAGCACTTTGGGTTAGTAAATTATTTTTTTCTTATTTTGCAATTTAATATATCAAAAACATTGCGGTGTCAAAAACGCAACGACCGTTTTCGATATATTTCCCTACTTTTTTAAATTAAAAAAAAAGGACATAAATTGGTCATCAAAACTAAGAAACTGAGCCAATCTTCAATTTGGCAGCACACTGTCTCTTGTTTACCTTTTGTACAGACCAAGTCGCTAACTTCATTCCTTTGTGTCAGCTTCGGGAAGCTCCGCAACGACCGTTACGGAGACATTTTACAAATCAAACGATCAAACGATCTGATGAATCATCGGCCATCGATGTCGCTCAGATTCATAAAGTGATGTACCGTTTAGGTCGCTTTGGTGAAAATGCTTGGTTTTGGCAGGGACACCAAAACAAAAGTTTTTTTAAGTGTCCACCGCAACATACGTTTGTGTGTATGATGTGTAACGCGCGATGCGGTGTCCACTCAGATGGATGCAGTATTCTATTGCATCAGGTAAATTAAGTGGAAATGGTGTTTGCAATTTTATTGTTCCATGTGGTATTCATAAACATAGAAAGGAATAAGAAACATGTGTACTTACTGTGCCAACCAGGTCACTGGTGGACACCACGCAACAACCATTACACAAAATGTATTTATGTATTCTGATGCCATTTTCAGAAACGTCATCAATATGCTATCTTTTCTTATATTGGTTGTTGATACTACGTTAGTCATCAACCCAATAAAGTGCTTGTCAACTATTTTGAAGGAATGTGAAATTTGACCCCTTTGTCACATTTTTGTGCGCAGTATTGTAAAAAGACACATATGGGCACAGTGCCATTTCCACGCCACAACTGTTAAATTACCACTTGCCAGACTGCTAAACGCTCATTACTAATTCTACGTTGTTTCCATGTGAAAAGCCGCTCTGCAGTTTCAATGAACTCCTGGCACTTCAATGATTAACTTCAAGAATTTGCCATGATTAAAAAAAAAGGCATTGTAAAAGGAACAATGTGGGGAAAGAAATAAAACAAATAGCTTTCTCCAAATTAAAGTGAAATACAATGACTATGATGTTAATACAGGAGCAATCTCCAACAGAAATACTAAAATGATAAATGATTTGTGAGCTTTAACAACTTTCAAATGATTAGATTTAATCGGCAAGACAACAATCTTGACTCCTAAAGATGCTTAAAGGCAAGGATTATAATCCTTAAACTAAAAATTAATGATTTCACAGTGAATGGTGGGCCCTCAGGAGTGTTGTGGAGTAGAGGGATCAAGGAGTGCAGGTACATCATTCTTTTTGAAAGCAGCCAGGTATTTTAACTCCCCTTCCCATACTGACTGTCCTGGGCCTCCTCCACTGTCAGAGTGAGGCCACATGCAAATTGGAGGAACAGCACCTCATATTTCACTTGGGTAGCTTAAAACCCAGTGGCATGAATATTGATTTGTCCAATTTCAGGTAGACCCTGCATTCCCTCTCTCTACGTGCCTCCTCCACCCCAGTCGTCCTGATGGACCCACTGTTTGCGTTGCTTCGTTAACACCTCTTTCAGAGCCAAAAATGGACCCCAACGTTTTTTGGTCAACGGTGCCAGCTCTGATAGTTCTTTTCATACTTCTAGTTTTACTCTCACCTGACTCTATCTGAAGAAGGGTCACGACACGAAACATCACCTATTCCTATTCTCCAGATATGCTGCCTAACCTGCCAATTTCAAGCATGGAATGGAATCAAATATAAATTGGTCTGATACCCAATTAATACATGGGAAAGAGCCTCGAGGAAAAGGCTCGAGTTGGTAAGTTGTAAGTTGTTAAATGACCTCAGAAGCGCACATGAAGTATGGTTACAAGGTTGAGTTGCCGTGCTCAAAACTAGATTTCACACTTTCCAACTGCGTCAGTTTCCTCCGGGTATCTGGGTTTCCCCCACTCCTCAAAGATAGGAGGTTAATTGGCCTCTAAATTGCCCCTAGTGTTCAGGGAGTGAATGTGAAAGTGGGATAACATTATCTATACTTAACGTAAAGTCTGTTTCCATGCTGTATCTTTCTATCAATCACAAAATAAACAAAAAGTTGCTAGGTGGATTCAAAGGCAACAAATAACATTAAGGTGCATTACTAATAGGTGAAAAACATGTTTCAATGCTTCAAACTTGTATCAATTTGTAGCTTTGGGCTTTAAAATCACATCCTGGAACATCTTGAGGGGCAGTGTCTCAACATGCTCTAGATTACGGTGTTGAAATTCTCAGTAGATGCTAACTTGAATAGATCATGAAAATAAAATTTACAAAAACAAGCAGCTTAGCTGGTGCACTGAATTAAACAAATACCTTCAGAAACTGCAAACAACAAATATATATAGCTCTTAATGGTAACATATTGTGTACAAAATGGCTGCCATGCAGCTTGTCTACCGGAGTGCACTTTTCCCTTCAAAGACCGAGACCTAAAGGCTCAAACAAAACTGCTGGTCTACAGAGCCGTTGTCCTCTCAGCCCTGTTGTATGGAGCCGAGTCATGGACCACCTACTGCAGGCACCTGAGAGTCCTGGAACAATACCATCAAAGATCCTTACGGAAGATTCTGAGGATCAGCATTTTGGAGGAAGCCAACATGGCCAGTATCCCCACCACAATAATGCAGCACCAACATCGATGGACTGGCCATGTCATCTGCATGTCCAACACACGTCACCCTAAACAAATCCTGTACTCTCAATTGAAGGAAGATTGGCGAGTCCCCGGCGGGCCAAAGAAACGCTTCAAGGACAACATCAAGCACAGTCTGAAGAAATTCCACATCACATCAAGCAACTGGGGAGCACATTGCACTGGACAGGCGCTCCTGGAGGAAATCCGTGCAGGAAGGAGCTGCACGTCACGAAATGGAACTACGCTGTGTCGCAGAGACAAAGTGACAGCACCGTATGGAGAGAGAGAGAGAGAGAGAGAGAAGGGGGCTCGACGACTACCAACCACCGCCAGTCTCCACTGCCCACATCTGCAGACCCACAAGTAGATGACCCTATGGAGAGGAAAGGACAGTCAAACTGGTTTTGAGTGACTGCCGATGATGACGGCATCTCAGGTGCTTCATTCGTTATAATAGTGTTTTGGCATGTCCTGAAAGGCATGTGAAAACTGTGGATAATGCCTTTTGAAAATTCATATATTGCATTCATAAGTTCTCCCAATCATTTTCAAAGTATACTTCAAAGAAACTTGATTAGATTTGCAAAACAAATACTTTAGCATAATTATTTGGCTCAGTCCATTCGTATGCTTTGCCATGTGCTGTTACTACACAATGATTAATGCGTTCTAGAACTTCTCAGAAAACAAAAATCTTTATTTTCTATCTTTCCAATTCTAAGAAACAATAATACATTTGCTCTCTTCTAATCAGGTTCAGAATTATGAAAATGACATGAGTATTGTCAGCATCTTCGCATCCAACTTTTAAAATCCAAAGATTTATGAACTTGGTGACTATCTTTGGATTTTAAAAAGGTGTCATATTTTGGCCATTTGAAAATTGAAGTACTTTCTTCAAACAAAATTTAGCAATAAAGCTGCTTCCTCACAGCGACAGAGACCCAGGTTCAATCCTGACTTTGGGTGCCGTCTGTGAAGAGTTTGTACATTCTCTCTGTGAACACATGGGTTTTCTTTGAGTGCTCCGATTTCCTCCCATAAAGACATGCAGGTTTGGAGGGCCTGTTTCCACACCATCTCTAAAGGGCCTGTTTCCACACCATCTAAACCAAAAAACTAAAATTAAGTTCCTCACTAGATACCTGCCTCTGCAGAGCACAGACTATAACCTCACGGACTGCATATCTCTCAACATATCAGAACCAAACCAGGATCAACATGCAGAAGTACATGCTCGGAATAGAACTAACCTAATGTAATGAGGTGCCAGCTCAGCAAAGCTGCTACACTGGACTGCAAGAACAGAGCAAAATAAATGAAAAAAAGGAAAAAAAGAGCAAAATTTATATATTTTTTATAGATGGTTGGCTCTAGATACAAGGAACTAAATAGAAGACTGATACATTTGCAACCATGTACAGCCATTAACTGCTGCGTGAAGATGCGTCTTGGCTTTCTCCCAACATCCCAATTGTCAAAAATGCCAGCCAATTTGATTTGCTTCACATGACATCAAACAAATTTGTACCCAGTCTACTTTAATTCAAATATAACAGTATCGCTGCAGTGTCAAGAAATGCAGATCAAGCACAATCTTACCCAGATTATAGAGTTGGCTCAAAGGGCCATTTTGCCTGCTACTGTTCCTGTTTACTCTGTTGATAAGACCAATGCAAACTCCAATCAACCCCCCCCACCCCCAACCACATACAGAGTGGAGAGTATATAGAACGAGTTACCAGAGGTAGTTGAGGCAGGTACAATAATAACATTTAAAAAGACATTTGGACAGGTTCATGATTTTAAAAAGTTTATGGGATATGAGCCAAATGCAGGTAAATTGAACTATCTTAGAAGGGGCATCTTGATCAGCATGAACCAGTTGTAGTGAAGGGCCTATTTCCGTTGTATGACACTATGACTCTTCCTATAATTGATACTTGAATCTGATTAATGTACGTCTAAAACTACACACAAGAACATTAGATTTAACATACCCTGCTGTTTATAAATGGTTGATTTGGATGAGTCCAAGATGAAAGATCAAGTTTTTGACAATGTAAATCGGATGAAAAGATAAATCCAATATGTTGCTCGATATCAATCCCAAGAAATAAACTGTCTTGATAAGACCTCCTATCTTGCTTTTTGATGTTCCCTGCTTCATGGTTATTTTAAGCGAGTCAAAACACCAGACTAAATTCTTTTCCCCCCCAAACTATTGAGAGGAAAATGCTCCAATTGTGAGAGTTGTTCAGTTCATATCCACCGGGTGACGCCAGCAATGGCTGCCTCGCCAACAGTCCTGTCCTGTCCTGTCCTTCTTTGTGTTTTAATAATATGTGTTAAATGTATGTTTTTACTGTTCTTTAGCTTGTTTTATGTGGAGGGGTGGGCGAGGAGAGGGAAGTTGGGGGAAACGTATTCTAATCTTTTACCTCGACAGAGATGCGATTTTTTTCAGTATCATATCTCCGTCCGCACTGTGGCCTAGCATCGAGTTGGCGGCCTCTCCAACCAGGGTGTCTGTGGACTAACATTGTGGAGCATGTGGGCTCTGGTTAGAGACAGACTTCAGAGAACTCCAAGCTGGAGGAGCGTCGACCACCCCGACACGAGAGCTTCATATCACCCCGACCGCGGGAGAATAAAGAGGACAGAGATTGGACTTCATTTCCTTCCATCACAGTGAGGAATGAGGGGAATCCACTGCGGTAGATGTTTATGTTAACTTTTAATTAGTTATGTGTCTTCTTGCTTTCTTTTTTCGTATGCCTGTATGGTGATTCGCATATCATTGTACCTTAATTAACACACGTGACAATAAAAGACCTTTGAAATCTTCATTGAGGACGTGAAAACAAACCTCATGATATTTGCAACTAGTGCAAAAACATAATTTCTATTATTTCTTTCAATTTTCTCCTTTAAAACTTAAAACTATTGATTGAGAACAATGGCCTGAAAATATGGAGGGTGACCATCCATTACGGAGACCCAAGTGAGACTGGAGTGGCAGCTCAAAGTTCTAGGATTTTGACATTTCAGTCATGGTGGAGAAGGAGATGAAAGAGGTGACGGAGTTATTTTACTAATCGGGGAGAATGTCAGTGACATACTGGAGGATCAGTCCACTGAGGCTACATGGGTTAAAAAAGACAAAGAGCTGGAATAACCCACAGGGTCAGGCAGCATCTCTGCATGACATGGATAGGACCAGGAGTGGAATAACCCCGGCCATGGCGGAGGGACAGGCCTTATCACTGAGGAGGAGGTACAGTGCGCTCTGTGTAGGATCAATCCACGCAAGGCTGCAGGCCCGGATGGAGCCCAGGGAAGGGTACTAAAGGAGCGTGCTGTACAGCTGGCGGAGGTATTCACAAGGATCTTTAACCTGTCTCTATCTCTGGCAACGGTCCCCAAGTGCCTGAAGACAGCTATCATAGTGCCGGTGCCGAAAAAGTCTAAAGTCACCAACCTGAATGACTACTGCCTGGTTACCCAAACTCCAATACCCATGAAATGCTTTGAAAGGCTGGTCCTCTCCCACATCAAATCCAGCATCCCTGCCTCACTGGACTCTCATCAATTTGCATACAGGGCAAATAGATCAACAGAGGAGGCCATCTCTCTGGCTCTTCATGCTGCCCTGACTCACCTGGAAAGACAGGGCACGTACGTGAGGATGCTCTTCATAGACTATAGCGCTGCATTCAATACGGTCATCCCCACCAAACTCCACCAGCTAGGCCTCAGCGCGCCGATATACGATCGGATCCTGAATTTTCTGACGGAACGACCGCAGGCAGTGAGACTGAGCCCGCACCTGTCCTCCACTATCACCCTGAGCACCGGCACACCAAAGGGCTGTGTACTGAGCCCCATGCTCTACTCCCTCTTCACACACGACTGTGTTCCTGCATTCGACACCAACACCATCGTCAAGTTTGCAGACGACACAACAGTGATTGGGCTGATCACCAACGGCGATGAAACAAAATGCAGGGCGGAGGTGCAGAACCTGGCGGACTGGTGCGCGCGTAACAACTTGTCACTAAACACCTCCAAGACCAAGGAGCTGATTATTGACTTCAGAAGGTCACATTATGGAGAATACGCCCCAATTACCATCTACGGGGACAGTGTGGAGAGAGTGTCCAGCTTTAAGTTTTTGGGCACTCACATTTCAGAGGACCTCACATGGTCCACCAACAGCGCTGCGCTGGTCAAGAAGGCACAGCAACGACTGTTCTTCCTGAGAACATTAAAAACGACTGGTCTGCCCCAACAGCTGCTGACCAGTCTTTACCACAGGAGCATCTACCACACACGGTGCCTCAGGAAGGCCGTCATCATCCATAAAGACTCCTCACACCCTTGTAATGGACTGTTTGAACTACTTCCCTCCGGCAGACGTTACAAGGCCTTCTACGCCCAAACCTTCAGACTCAGGAACAGCTTCATTCCCAGAGCTATAGCGGCTCTGAACCGGCCCTGTTGAGTGTTCCCCGCCCCCATGGACTGTCTCCCTCGGATGGTCACGTCGCACAGACACATCTGCACTTTAGTCTGTTTGAACTGTTTTGACTATTTTACTGTTGTAATGTTCTTCTTACAAACCATGTTCTCGGGGTATCTAAATATAAATTTTATTAGTTATTTAAGTTATGACATCGGATGGAAGCTGCATACCAAATCTCGTTGCGCTTATGTGTAATGACTATAAAAGATATTATTATTATTATTGTTATTATAGGTGACGTTTCGGGTCAGGACCCTTCTTCAGACTGATTTTGTGGATGGGGTGGGGAGGCAGGATAGCAAGAGAAATGGGTACGTATCTAGGTGGGGTATTCTGGAAAGGAGGGGGGGGGGGGGGGGGGGGGGGGGGCGGTGTAGGATCGTTAACTAAAATTAGATAATTCAATATTCATACAGTTAGGACCTAGGCTACCCAAGCTGAATAAGAGATGTTGTTCCTCAATATGCATACTGCCTCGCTCAATCAAAGGAGGCGGCCCGGGACAGAAAGGAGATGGGAAGGGGAGTTAAAATGCTTAGCCACCAGGAGATCACAAGTGTTCAGCAAAACGGTTGCCCACTTATCACTCATGAAAAGGTCACATCGGGAGCACCAAATGCAGTAGATGAGATGAATAGATGAGTAAAAGTCATACCTGGGAGGGCCGCAGAGGTCTCCGAATTGATGTGGTCGTGGATGGATGGATGAGGCAAAATGACTACAACTTAAGTTCACCTGCAAACAGTCTCATCCAATGTCCTTCCGCAAGTTCCCAACAATTGCTTTCAAAATTGTTCTTGCCCCAGTTTAGGGCCTTAACTTGCGCATTAGTCCTATCTTCCAAAATTATTTAAAAACTAATAGAATTATGGTAGTTTGTCCCAAAGTGCTTCAGTCAGTCACTTGCCCTATCTTGTTCCTGAACAAGTGGTCCAGACGTAAGTCCTCTCTGAAAGACCTCTCGATATATTGACTAAGGAAGCTTTTTTAGACACATTTAACAACTCCACCTTATCCAAGCTCATTGCATGATCCAGTCAATATTAAGAAAGTAAAGAGCCTGTCCCACTTGGCCGCATTTGCGCACCATTTACGCGACCTGGTGGTGTGTGACAAGCGCAGGACGGGCACATGGAGTGGCGTGGAGGAGTGTGGAGTTGCACGCAATATCGCGCAGCGCTCCAGGATTTCGTTCTGCACGGCCTGGCGTGTAAATGACGGCCAAGTCTCGCGTCTCACGGACAACGTCTCACGTCCAACAGCAGCAGAAGCAGGCAAGCGATCGCCGAGCTCGGCCTGGGGCTCACGGCCGTTGCAGATCTGGATCCGCCTCCACTCCTACTTCCAGAGCGGGGCCATGACAATTGGAGATAGACACAAAATGCAGGAGTAATTCAGCAGGACCGGTAGTATCTTTGGAGAGAAGCAATGTGTAATGTTTCGGGTCGAGCCCCTTCTTCAGACTGAAGAAGAATCTCGATCCGAAACATCATCGATTGCTTCTCTCCAGAGATGCTGTCGGTCCCGCTGAGTTACTCCTGCATTTTGTGTCTATCTTCAAATGACGTCACACGCTCAGATGGCTGTGCGGACGCATGATGACGCGCACGACCGTCGAGCGCCAGTCACTACCAGCCTGTCGCGTAAATGACGGCCCAAGTGGGACAGACCCATAAGTCTCCCAATCTTGCAAACTCTCTCCAACAACCAAAAATAAAAATATTACATTAAAAGGTAAACTGCTTAATAGTCTAAATGACCTGGATAAGTTAAATATGTAAGAATATCGGCCATGAAGTGTGCAGCAAAAGGAAAGAACTGGGGTTCATAAGCACATAGCGAGAGCATTTACATTTGACTTAAAAGATCAACTGACGTGACAAATATGAATCAACCTTTATTTCCTCTATGATGGAAGGCCAGAGGTTCAAGTCTCTTTGTAGAACCCACACATATCAAGGACCTACTCCAGTGCAGCAATGAAAAAAGCACTGGCCTGCCTGAAAGGTCATCTTTTAGATGTGATGTTTAACCCAAGACCTGCACTGCACTTTTAAGGCATGTTTTAAAGGTTAAACAAAATTATCTTGTGCATCATATTCATGCACAGACCTGCTCTCCTCATCCAATTCGCTGCCTCATCTTGAACAGCAATGATTCCTTGAAAATATTTTTATCTGTAAAGTATTTTGAGACAACAAAGTTGGAAAATTCACTACCATGGCAAATCTCACTTAAATATATCATATTCCTTTGACATATTGTGCATTCCTGTCCAATTGACACAAGCCTTCCAACTGATACTCTTCCCCCCCATCCATGATGCACAAACAAACCAAACATAATTTATTTTTAAAAAGTCTTCTCTACTCTGAACCGGACGATACGAGTTATCCAATACTTGTTTTCCTAATTAAAATATGGGGTTCCTTCAATTAATATTACCTATGTAGGTATAAAAGACCTCGTATGAACAACATGGTATATCCTTAGCAACAAACAGCAAATGAATGAGGCAAACAACCATAACCCCACCTGGAAAGCCTCAAAGGGTTAAAATTTAAAAGTGAAGTAGAACTTTGATTTTTGTATGAATGAATGAATACGTTTATTGTCATTGCACAATATTGTGCAACGAAATTCCATTACATCTCCTCCGGTTAAAAAAAATACAAACACGACAACCATTGACACATATGTACACTTATTAGTAAAATAATAAATAAGTATTTAAAAAGAATTTAAAATAATTTGGTGGCATTTCTTGGAATTACATTTTGCTTCCCCAGTGTTCTCTGTTGGAATTTAGCTCTTTTATCGCACATGGGTAGAAACTATTTTTTAGTCTACCGGTGCGAGCCTTCAGAGACCTGAATCGCCTCCCAGAGGGTAGCAGAGTGAAAAGGTGGTTGGCAGGGTGGGATGTGCCCTGCTTGATATTTGTGGCCCGGCGCAAGCATCGGGCCCTATAATATATATCATCCAAGGAGGGCAGTTCAGCGTTTGTAATGCTCTGTGCAGTTTTTATAATTCCCCACAGTGCCCTCCTCTCAGCCACAGTACAGCTAGCAAACCACACCAGGATTCCATAGGAGAGGATACTTTCCACGACGCATCGGTAGAAGGACAGCAGCAGCGGCTGTGAGACGTTTGCTCTCCGCAGAGACCTCAGGAAATACAGCCGCTTATTCCCAGGAACTTAAAGCCAGTGACTCTCTCCACCATGTCTCCTTTGATGTATAAGGGAGCAGGTTCCTCTCTCCTCTTCCTCCTGAAGTCGACGACCAGTTATTTTGTCTTTGATGGGTTGAGTACCAGGTTGTTTTGGTACACCAAACAGTCAGTTTTTGGACTTCATCCCTGTAAGCAGACTCGTCGTTGTTGTTTATCAGTTCCACCACAGTCCTTGTCGGCCGCAAACTTGATGATCCTGTTTGTACTGTGTGTTGGTATACAGTCATAAGTATATATTGTATACAAGATAGGACTCAGCACACAACCTTGTGGCGCTCCTGTGCTGAGCGTCAGGACTGGGGAGTAATTGGATCCCATCCTGACAGTCTGTGGGCGGTCTGTTAAAAAGTCCTTAATCCATCCGCATGTGTTTGCATTAACACCCAGATCAGACAGTTTGTCCACCATTCTGCTGGGGATGATGGTATTAAATGCAGAACTAAAATCTACAAGTAACATCCTCACATATGAGCCAGTACGCTCCAGATGTGTCAGTGCAGAATGTAGAGCTATGTTGATGGCATCCTCCGTTGACCTATTAGCTCTATATGCAAACTGATGCTGATCCAGGGTGGATGGGAGTGAGGACTTAATGTGGGCCAGGACCAGCCGTTCAAATGTTGTAGCAATACAAGTTATAGCTAGGAACCACAATAAATACTTCAAGCATCTTTGAAAACCACCAAAACAAAGTGCAGGAGGAACTTAACAGGTAAGGCAACATTTCTAGAGGGAATGGACAGATAATGTTTTGGATCAGACCCTTCTTCACACCCTTTTATTTGCAACTCATGAAATAACCATACAGCATATGTCATTTCATTTCAAGTCAATTAATATGGTCATATCTACCACTATGTTTCCACTCTGCAATTGGATCCACAATTTCCTGACCAGCAGACCACAATCAGTGAAGATAGGTGACAAATTATCCTCTACGATAATCCTCAACACTGGCACCACGAGAATGCATTCTCAGCCCCATTATATAGTCCTTATACACTCAAAACTGTACAGTCAAATACTAATCCAAATTCGTAGACGACACCACCATAGTGGGCCAGACATCAAATAATGACGAGACAGAGTGCAGGAAGGAGATTGAGTGTCATGACAACAATCTCCTCCTCAATGTCAGCAAGACAAAGGTGATTGACTTCGGGAAGCGAAGTGGAGATGGTTGGAAGTTTCAACTTCTTAGAAATAAATATCACCAGCAACTTGTCCTGGACCAGCTACACCAAGGAATGGCCAAGAAAGCACACTTTGAAGGCTTAGGAAGTTCAGCATGGCCAAAGGAGCCCTCAACAACTTCTACAAATGCATAGAAAGCATTTTATCAGGATGCATCACAGCATAGTTCGTGAATAGCTCCATTCAAGACTGCAAGAAATTGCACCATTGTGGACGTAGCCCAGACTATCATGCAAACCAACCTCCTTTTCCCAACTAATTTTCATGCTGCTTCAGCAAGGCCACCAGCATAATCAAGGATCAATCTCACCCCGGTCATTCTATCTTCTCCCTTCTTCAATTAGTCAAGCGGTACAGAAGTTGGAAAAGGTATACCTCCAGATTCACGGGCAATTTCTTCCCAGCTGTTGTCAGGGAACCGAATGGTTCACTCACAAACTAGAGAGCAGTCCTGACCATCCCTCTACCTCATTGGAGATCTTTGAACTATCTTTAATTGGAATTTACTGGACTTCATCTTGCACTAAATATTATACCTTTTATTCTGTATCTGTGGGCGGCTTGATTGCAGTCATTTAGTCTTTTCGCTGATTGGGTAGCATGCAACAAAAAGCTTTTCACTGTACCTCGATACACTTTGCAAAAATAAACCAAAATAAATGTGTTTCTTTTAAATTCACTATTCCAAAGAGTTTTACCCTCATGGATTGGTCTTCCAATGGAAACTTAGCCTTAAAAATTATATTCTTTTTATTAAAATATGCTTTGTAGCAAATGAAAAAAATGATAACCAAAAAGCCTTTACACTGATCACTACTGGTCAGCCAGAGTCTGGTCACTGAAAGCAACTGGAAAAACATAGGTATACTGCCACCACAGCAATAATTTAAGCCAGTACTCCAGCTCCAACCCACAAGGAAAATGAAACAAAAATACTATGTATGCAACAAAAAAACTGGCATGAGAGCTGGAAAGAATGAGAACAAAATGGGGAGGAGGCAAATTCCTGACTCTGGAGGTTAAGGAAAAAATCCATCTTCGAGTGTGGTTTGCATAATTTAAGTATGAGGTTTTGGAAAAAAACAAAGTTAAATGCAGCTTAAGCAAACCGTTTCGTTTTGGTAAAATATAACATTGTTTCTCCAAATGTACAAATTAATATCTCAAAGCATCAGTAACTGTACATTTTCCTCATTATTATTGTGCCATAGGTTTGGGTACAGCTCAAAAATATAAAGATGCAATCACTCTGATGGGATGATGCTACAAGCCTCCCAATAGCCAATTGAAAGATAAAGGAACAAATGTGCAGAGATTACAGAAATGTGTAAATGCAACAAGGCTGTCGTAGTGGGTAACGTTAACTTCCCCAATATTGACTGAGATTTCCATAGTGCAATAGGCTTGGATGAGGCTGAATGTGTTAGGCGAGCAAGTGTGGTGCTGGACGAATGGAGATTGGATACAAAGTAAAATAAGTATACGCCTAATGGCATGAATCCTAATAGCATTAACGTACAGATAGATCTTTGGCTTCACGTCCATGGTTCATTGAAAGTGACAACACTGTCAGCTCAGCAGTGGTGCAGCTGGTATGGCAGCTACAGTATCTCACAGCACAGAGTCCTGGAGTTCAATCCTGACCTTGGTTAGTGTCTGTGTGGAGGTTGTACTTTCTTCCTGTGACAGCATGGGTTTCCTCTGGGTGCTTCGGTTGTTCTCCCACATCCCAACGACGTGCGAGTTTATAGGTTAACTGGCTTCTGTAAATTGCCCTGCGTCGGTCGGGAGTGGATGCAAACGTGGAATATTAATAGAACTAGGATGAATGGGTAATCGATGTTCCATATGAATTTGGTGCGCCAAAAATCCTGCTTACATGCTGTATTTTTCCCCATTCAATCAACCCACCAACAAATACATTTTGCGCAGGGCAAGTTTTTTTTTTTTAAATCAAGAGTTGTGAGTCCCTAGAACGCGTGGCATGGGGCGATGGTGAAAGCAGATATAATTGTGACATTAAAGAGCCCTTGAATATGCAGGGAATGGATGGATAGGGATCACGTGCAGGCAGACGAGATCAACTTGGTATTATATTCGGCAAGGACATTTTGTGTCGCAGATCCGGTTCCTGTACTTTAACTATACTACGTTCTGCAGCTGCTACCTCAGATATCGAGTTATTCTCAAGAAATACCTACCAATTGCCTATTTCCCTTTATAATGCATGTTCCCATCATTAGGGTATCTTTAGGTCTGAAGAAGGGTCTCGACCCGAAACATCGCCCATTCCTTTTCTCCAGAGATGCTGCCACACCCGCTGAGTTACTCCAGCATTTTGTGTCTATCGACCATTAGGGTATCCCTGATTACTAGGTCCAAAATATAATTTTGTTAAACATGAAAAAAATACTGCCAGTTATATGACCTTTCCATTCAACTGGTAAGTGTTAGCAAAACAGTAATTTCCACCACGCAGCTTCGGGAAAGTTCAGTTTTTCCAATTGAAATTTATTTAGAAAATCCCATGACGTGTCAGCTTCTGCCTAGAACAGTGTATACATTATCCTTTGATGAACAATGCTGCCATTTTTGTTTCAGATAACTGCTGACTTCTTGTAACCAACACGTCTGGTCACAAAATATTTCAAATTAATTCCAATTGACAAACGAGAATCAACTACAAAAACAAATATAGAACAATGCTATGTAAAATTTCCTCAAATTTAATTTTACTACCAAATACAATTTCTGCTTGTTATTTGCATCTTATAATATACATTTTTGAATAATCAAATCTTTAAGACAGTAGCAAACATATTTAAAACAGTACACACAAAATGCTGCAGTAAATCAACGGGACAGGCAGCATCTCTGGAGAGAAGGAGTGGGTGACGTTTCGGGTCGAGACTCTTCTTCTTAAAATAGTTTGTTTTTAACCATCTCTCTCCACTTGCACTTCACGCTGCCTCAGGAAAGCAGCCAACATAATCAAAGACAGTTTTCGCCACCGTCATTCCTTCTTCTCTCCTCCTCACCTCTCCTGTCAGGCAGAAGATACAAAAGCTTGAAATCTTGTAGCACCAGATTTCCCCCCCACTGTTATCAGACTACTGAGCAATCTCCCCAGAAGTCAGACCCCAGTGTCCCGATCTTCCAACCTACATCATTGCAGATCTTGCACTTTTTCTTTACTATAAATGTAACACTGTAACGCTATATTCTGTACTCTGGTATTTTTCACTTTGCACTACCTGTTGTACGTCTGGATGGCTTGATTATACTCTTGTAGATTGACTGGTTAGTACCCAAACAAAGCATTTCACTGTATCTTAATACAAGTGACAATAATAAATTAATACCAACACCGTTAGAATTATAAATACCCCTATCAGATCCTTTTGCAACTACCTTTGTCTCAGTTTCTCCATGCTCTATTATAGATGGCCTTCATCCCTGAAAGAACGCACAAATCTCCTGCATCTCCCCTGAAAACTCTACATTACCACCCCCACCTCACTATTCAAATGTAGCATCTAGCCAATCATTGCTTTATTCAAGAATTATAAAAGCAGAAAAAGATGGAACTACACAGTACTAAGGCAGCATCACTGAAGAGAGAAATTAAGTTAATATAACAGATCTGATGAAAAGGTCATTGTACCATAATGTGAATTCTGTTTCTTTCCCTTTAGATGCTGCTTGACCCAACTGTTTTTCTAAACTTTTCAGCTTTCAATTTTAGAATTCCAGCAGCTACAGTTTCTGTTTTATCAAAGGTTGATTGTTACCTTCTTGCTCTTGCAGTCTATAACCATTTATAAATCACAGAATTGCGGGAGCTTAAAAATCAAATCCTCAACTTATCCTCCATTGTTTTTGTTTAATACAGAGAATGCCTGGGATGGTGATGGCACATACAATAGTGACGCTTAAGAGGCTTTTAGATAGGCACATGGAAATGCAAGGAATAAAGGGATACGGATTATGTACAGGCAGATCCGATCAGTTTAACTACGCATCGTGTTTGGCACAAACATTGTGGTTCAGTGCGTGCACTGTAAGGGCCTGTCCCACTTGGCCGTCATTTACACGACAGGCCGGTAGTGACTGACGCGCGACGGTTGCGTGCGTCATCATGCATCCACACAGCCGTCTAGAGCGCATGACGTCATTTGAAGATAGACACAAAATGCAGGAGTAACTCAGCGGGACCGGCAGCATCTCAGGAGAAAGGAATGGGTGATGTTTCGGGTCGCGATTCTTCTTCAGTCTGAAGAAGGGTCTCGACCCGAAACTTCATGAATTGCTTCTCTCCAGAGATGCTGCCAGTCCCGCTGAGTTACTCCTGCATTTTGTGTCTATCTCCAATCGTCTTGGTCCCGCTCTGGGGGTAGGAGTGGGGCCGAATCCAGATCCGCAACGGCCGTGAGCCTCAGGCCGAGCTTGACAATCGCTTGCCTGCTTCTGCTGCTGTTGGAGGTGAGAAGTTGCGCCACGCCAGGGTGTCCCACTTGGCCGTCATTTACTCTACAGGCCGGTGGCATGCGAAGATGTCGTGCAGAACGAAATCCTGGAGCGCTGCGCGATACTGGGTGCAACTCAACACTCCTCCCCGCCATTCCATGTGCCCATCCCGCGCACGCTACCCACATAGATGGTGTAAATGGCGCGCAAATGACGTGCCATTTGACGCGCAAATGACGTGCCAGTGGGACAGGCCCTGTACTGTTCTCTGTATTTGAGTTCAATTCACTGATGCACAAGAAAAACTGCTGACCTGATACCAACTTCCTTGAAACACTCAGTTCCAGCCATCCAAGTTCAGTTGTGACCTTTGCTGCTCATTGTGTAGTTTGGCGCTCCGAATGTGGCTCATATTCTGCTTGAGTAGCTTAGAATTCAATATTACGAACATTGAATTATTCAATTTCATTCTACCCCCAATTTCCACACCCTCTCTTTCTGGCTCGGGCCCCATCCCCAAATCCAGCATACACACATTTCTCCCACAATCTTAGTCAACACTGCTGCTTTCCCCATCAACATATCTTATTTCCGAATCACTTTTATCTCCCCTCTTTCTGTCCCGTCCATTTCACCCATATCCCACCCGCCACCTTTACATTTCATTCCTCCCCTTTCCTCATCTGGCACCCCTTTTTGTCTATTTTTTCTACTGCAAACTTTTGCCACTTACTCCACCCACCTGCCAACTACCCACCTCAATTATATCCACCTAACATTTGCCAGGCACTGCCTCACCTCTTTTCCAGCTTTCTCACTCTACTCCATCAGAAGAGTCCCAATCCGAAATGCCATCTGCCACCCCCTCTGCAGATGCTGTCTGACCCACCAAGTACCTCCAGCACTTTGATCTTTGCTCAAGATTCCAGAATTTGCAGTTTCTCGTATCTCCCCACATCCTCCGTGAGTTATAGAATTGGTGGGGAGGTTAGAAATAGGGAGAGAATAAAAACTTGATTAGAGTAATTAGGTGGAAGATGGGTTGTGTAGATTAATTTCCAAGTTGTATGACTTTACAATACACCCCAGTCTGAAAAATAACTTTCACTCTACTGTATCTTGTAATTAGGTCAGCATTCCATCAATGCAGTCTGTCTGTCTGTCTATGTCTGTCTGTCTGTCTGTCTGTCTATCTATCTATCTATCTATATACAGGTGCACAACCTTTTATCCGAAAGCCTTGGGACCAGACACTTGTCGGATTTCGGACATTTTCGGATTTCCGAATGGAAGATTTTTAGCGTAGATTAGGTAGGTAGCGCGGGCGGCTTGAAAAGTCTGGAGCAGCTGCCTCCTCCCTGGAGACCGGGAGAATCATTGCATAAATGTTAGTCAGTTAGTTTGGAGGGATTTTATGTGGTGGTGGTGGTGGAGTAGGGGTGAAGGGGGAAACATTAATTCTTAGTCCCCTACCTGGTCGGCACTCCCAACCTCGCGGAGCTGGGGGCTCCGTCCGGCCGCGGGCGGTGCCGGTTGCAGCTCCGACCCCGGCAACTCTACCCCTGGCTGCACGGCTCCAAATCCAGCGACGCTCCGCGAATGTTGGGGAGTCGGCGGCCACAGCGCTCCGGAGCTTGCCGCACGGCGACCCGGTAAGGCATTGCCCGCTCCCCGCTGGTGTCCCCGCCGACTCCCAACATTCTCGGAGCTGTGGCGTCCGGCCGCGGGCCGCGCTGGATTTGGAGCGCCTCGCAGCCAGGGGTAGAGTTGCCGGGGTCGGAGCTACAACCGGCGCCACCCGCTGCCCCACCGGCCACAGCGTTGCGGAGCTTACTGCACGGCGACCCGGTAAGGCATTGACCGCTCCCCGCCTCTCCGACCAGGTAGGGGACTAAGAATTAAATTTTACCCCTTCTCTCCCCCTTCACATAAAAGCCCTCCAAACTAACTGACTAACATTTAAGCAATGATTTACAGATGTTTAAGCGTCTCCCGGTCTCCGGGGAGGAGGCAGCCGCTACAGTAGTACAGACCTGGGTTGACCGTGGGTCGTTACGGGTCAAGTTTGGCGCCAAACGCGAGCTTTGGTGTGCAGACGACATCCTGGAAAAAATGGCCGGTTTTCGGAGTTTTTCGGTTTCCGGAACACCGGATAAAAGGTTGTGCACCTGTATATATAAAACTCAAATCCGTCCGTCCGCCTGCAGTACGGATCCCTTCCTGCCTTTTGATTCGTTGACGGCTGCTCCTTCCTCAGCTTCCAACACACTTCGAAACAATGATGCAAGACAGGAACATTGAACTTTTCACTGCTGCAGCAGGCAGGGATATTTTTTTAAAGAGGCAGGGCAGTGCTGGAATCTTACTTTTGAGAACGGCTTCAGTTCCATTGGAGGAGACGGGTGCATGGTGGAATATTGGGTTGGGGGATCACACCATTGGGGGAGCAGACCCAACGGGTCTGCACTTGGTCTAGTATATATATAAAACTCAAATCAGTCCGCCTGCCGTCCGGCTGCATTTCTTCCTTTGATTCATTGCCACGCCCAATCCAGACGTTCAATCTCCGAGGTATTTTCCATTTCGGGAGAGCAGTATCCCTCCTCATTTCGTCGTCTGCACTTGGTCAAATCCTTACCCACCCCCAAGTATTTCAAAAATAAACAGGCTTCTCCATATTCCAACACACTTCGAAACAAAGTTGCAAATCAGTCCGCCTGCCGCAGGCAGGGGCTGGCTGCATTTCTTCCTTTGATTCATTGCCACGCCCAATCCAGACGCCCAATCTCCGAGATATTTTCCATTTCGGTAGAGATTTCGCTTTTCTTCCTAAGTATCCGCTCCTCATTTCATTTCGTCGTGTTGAAGTACATGTTTTTAATCAAATCCTTCTCCCCCCGCCCCCCCACACCCAAGTATTTCAAAAATAAACAGGCTTCTCCATTTACATGTCAGCTTCCAACACACTTAGAAACAAAGTTGCAAGACAGGAACACTGAACTTTTCACTGCTGCAGCAGGCAGGGGAGGGCTGCAATCTTACATTTGGGAACGGGCTCAGTTCCAATGGAGGAGACGGGTGCATGGTGGAATATTGGGTTGGGGGAATCACACCATTGGGGGAGCAGACCCAACGGGTCTGCACTTGGTCTAGTCATTATATAAAAGTCTGTGGCTGCCGCCGTCCGTCCAGCTGCCTGTCTGCCTTTTGATTCGTTCCCATCGTGTGATGTCACAATGCCCAATGCTCGCAGATGTCCAATCGGGATGGATCATTTACATATGCCTTTGCACCAGCCCCAGCCCCTGGTGACCGTGTCATCGTGTGATGTCACAATGCCCAATGCCCAAAGACATTCTTACCATAGAGGGAGTACAGAGAAGGTTCATCAGACTGATTCCTGGGATGTCAGGACTTTCATATGAAGAAAGACTGGATAGACTCGGCTTGTACTCGCTAGAATTTAGAAGATTGAGGGGTGATCTTATAAAATCTTATGTTTCTATGTTTCCCTCTCCTCACCCTCCACCACCCCTCTCTCTCCCCCCCCCCCCCCCCCCTCCCCCCCTCCCCCTCTTCCACCACTCCCCCTACCCCTCCCACCCCACTCTTCCACTTCTCTCCCCTTCCCACTCCACTCTCCCTCCCCACTCTTTCCCCTCTTCCCCCCCCCCCCCCTCCTCCCCTCACACACATCTCTCTCCCCATCCCCCTCTCTCACCCCCTACCCCGCTCTCCTTTCCCTCCCAAATCTGACCTGTTTCCTCCTCCTTCCCCTCTTCTCACCCCCCTCCCCCCACCTGCGTGTTTGGGGTGTGGTTAATGCGAGTGTGACCCGGGGGTGGCAGATGGCATTTCGGATTGGGACTCTTCTGATGGAGTAGAGTGAGACCCGTTTCCTCCTCCTTCCCCCCTTCCCACCCGCAAACGCCGTTGGGGAAACAGACCCAACGGGTCTGCACTTGGTCTAGTTATTATGTAAAGGTCTGTGGCTGCCGCCTGCCGTCCGTCCGGATGCCGGCTGCCTTTTGATTCGTTTCCATCATGTGACGTCACAATGCCCAATGCTCACAGATGTCCAATTGGACTTTCTTCCTTTGATTCACTGCAACTCTGAAACCAGACGCAGAATCGCCGACATCTTTTCCATTTCGGTAGAGATTTCACTTTTCTTTCTAAGTATCCGCTCCTCATTACATTTTGTCGTGTTTAAGTACACGTTTTTAATCAAATCCTTCTCCCCCCCCACTCCCCCAATATTTCAAAAATAAACAAGCTTCTCACCCATAGAAGCAGTCCCAGCCCCTGGTGAACGTTCCATCATGTGATGTCACAATGCCCGAGGCTCACAGATGTCCAATCGGAATGGATCCATTTACATATGCCTTTGCAGGAGCCCAAGCCCATGGTGAACGCTCCATTGTATGATGTCACAATGCCCAATGTTCAAAGACATTGTTGCCATAGAGGGAGTACAGAGAAGGTTCACCAGACTGATTCCTGGGATGTCAGGACTTCCATATGAAGAAAGACTGGATAGACTCGGCTTGTACACGCTAGAATTTAGAAGATTGAGGGCGGATCTTATAGAAACGTACAAAATTCTTAAGGGGTTGGACAGGCTAAATGCAGGAAGTTTGTTCCAGATGTTGGGGAAGTCCAGAACAAGGGGTCACAGTTTAAAGATAAGGGGGAAATCATTTATTACAGAGATGAGAAAAACATTTTTCACACAGTGGTGAATCTCTGGAATTCCCTGGCACAGAAGTTAGTTGAGGCCAGTTCATTGGCTATATTTAAGAGGGAGTTGGATGTGGCCCTTGTGGCTAAAGGGATCAGGGGGTATGGAGAGAAGGCAGGTACAGGATACCGAGTTGGATGATCAGCCACGATCATATTGAATGGTGGTGCACGCTCGAAGGGCCGAATGGCCTACTCCTACACTTAATTTCTATGTTTCCCTCTCCTCACCCCTCTCTCCCCCCACCCATCCCACTCTCCCCCACACCCCTTCCCTCACTACCCCACTCCCTTCCCTCTCTCCACCCGCCCCCTTCCTGCTACCCCTCTGTCCCTCTTCCATCACCCCCTACCCCTCTCCTCTTCCCTCCCCACTCTTCCACCTCTCCCCCTTCCCACCCACTCTCCCTCCCCACTCCCCCTCTCCCCCCCCCCCCCCCCCTCTCTCCCTCCTCCCCATCCCCCCCTCCCTCCTCCCCCCCCCCCCCCTCACCCTCTCTCACCCCCTACCCCGCTCTCCTTTCCCTCCAAAATCTGTCCCGTTTCCTCCTCCTCCTCTCCCGTCCCTCCCCTCTTCTCACCCCACCTGTGTGTTTGGGGGAAGGTTAATGTGTGTGTGATGCCGCAGCGCCCTCCCGCCCCCGGCAAACGCAGTTGGGGAAACAGACCCAACGGGTCTGCACTTGGTCTAGTTATTATATAAAAGTCTGTGGCTGCCGCCTGCCGTCCGGCTGCCATTCTTCCTTTTGATTCGTTTCCATCGTGTGATGTCACAATGCCCAATGCTCACAGATGTCCAATCGGAATGGATTCATTTAGATATGCCTTTGCAGGAGCACCAGCACCTGGTGAACGTTCCATCGTGTGATGTCACAATGCCCAATGCTCAAAGATATTCTTGCCATAGAGGGAGTACAGAGAAGGTTCACCAGACTGATTCCTGGGATGTCAGGACTTTCATATGAAGAAAGACTGGATAGACTTGGTTTATACTCGCTAGATTTTATAAGATTGAGGGGGGATCTTATAGAAACTTACAAAATTCTTAAGGGGTTGGACAGGCTAGATGCAGGAGGATTGTTCCAGATGTTGGGGAAGTCCAGAACAAGGGGTCACAGTTTAAGGATAAAGGGGGAAATCTTTTAGGACCAAGATGAGAAAAACATTTCTCTACTCTCCCTCCCAAATCTCTCCAGTTTCCTCCTCCTCTCCCCTCCCTCCCCTCTCCCCCCACCTGTGTGTTTGGGGGGTGGTTAGTGTGAGTGTAATGCCGCAGCCCCCCGCCCCCCCCCCCGAAAAACGCGCGTTGGGAAAACAGACCCAACGGGTCTGCACTTGGTCTAGTTTTCTATAAAACCATGAAAAAACTAGTTATATTTAAAAGCCTTGGAATTCATTTTATCAAAAACCTTGAATGTCTGGATATAGCATATTGACCTTCTATTACTTTTTTTTTTTTTTTAAATCAAGTTACTTCGACATGATTTTCTTTTAACAAATCCCTGCTAAGTTCTCGAATCAATTGTCTTTTGCTCAAATAGCTGTGAATACTCTCCTGATGATTCATTCCAAAACATTCCCCATCAAAGTTAAACTTCAGTTTAATCTCTACATCCTTGTCTGAACATTTATTTCCTCCCAGTTCTGTCAGCAACATGAGATGCATCCCATCTGGACCAAGTATTTTATGCTTTAAATACAACCATTTCTCTTGCACTTCATCAACTTTTATGTCATCCAGAATCCTAAGTACATCTTTTGCTGAGATTCTAGAAGCTGTATGTTTACTGCATAGTCACCTTACTGAATCTTTGCCTCTCCTAATTCACCACTGATCCTTTCTTATTCGTTCCTTGGATCAGATACCTGTCAAGTGTTCTTTTCCTCAATCTCTTCTTGGTCTTCCCGAAATCTCTGGCTTTAATTTCCCTCCCCATCTCCCTCATGGGAATGCAGTTAGACTTGAATTGAAACAATTCTCCAATGAAACTCAATAAAGTTAGGAATAGCAACTCATCTTTCCATTGGGTTTATGACTATAAATCAATGCTCCCATGATGAAACATAGTGTATGTAGGCCATCCACCCTTCAACCATACATTGAGAGAATGAATAGATAAAGGATGTCTGCACCGAACAGTCTCGACTGTCAAAAGAACTGATTCACCTCCATACAGGTTAAAAAGGAAAAGATGAGACACAGACATATAAAACTAGTGGCATAGGCTAAAATATAACAAGGCCTACCAAAGTTAACAAATATATGGATTTCAGAAGCTCAAAGTAGTGTTGAAAGATGCTGATGCCTGTTTAATAATTAACCAAGTGAGGAAAAGGTAACCAAATTGATTTAGATCACTGATCAACCAGATCATCAGATAAGGGTCCCAGGGCAAAACTATATTCCTATTCCTTTAATAAGAGCAGTGAAATAAATATCGAATCTTTGCTCTCCTTAATTACAAATTAGGCTTTATAGTAAAACAGAATCTTTGCATGGGTTTTGGGATGAGCCATGAAATCGGGATGCACATGATTGCCGAACTAAGCACACATTCTAATCTTTTAACAAAAGGAATTCTGCTGAGGTTGGTGCAAAAGTGAAATTGTGTATTTCTCTCCTCATACACATGGCTTGGCCTGCTGAGAATTTTACTGCAGCACCAAAGGATACATTAAGAAGAATGTCTCGACCCGAAACATCGCCTACACCTGCGCTCCATAGATGCTGCCTCACCCGCTGAGTTTCTCCAGCATTTTTGTCTACCATTAAGAAGAAACAAATACTTTAACTCAGTTACGATTATGAATACACAATGCCACAGACAAGCAGAGTATTGTCAGAATAGTTTCAATGTGAAGAACAACAAGGTTTTCAGTAGACAGCAGAATGAAGATGTGCTTGCCAAGTATATTTATATTTTATATTTTTCTGTATATTTGATATTTACCACAAAATTTCACAAACATTTATGAAAATTATTTTCCTGGAATACAATATTACTCAAATACATTGCATATTACAGTATTCATCCCATCACTGCAAGTTATTAATTATAGTTCCGCAGGAAAACCGATATCAGTCTGTACAAGGAACCGCAAGGAATTACAAGTCATAATAAAGTATGCGTCAAAGTTGTTTTTTTTGAACAGAACACAACAGTAATTTTAACTGATAAAGAATCTGAATACTTCACTGATAACGCAAGTTTACGGGAGACAACATTCAGATTCCCTAATTAATCTCACTTTCCACATATTAATAGGAAAAAGATATCCACTTTTACAAAGTTAAGAAACAAAATCAACATTCTTCCACAGCATCCTTGTAAAGGGACTGTCCCACTTTCATGACCTAATTCACAACCTTTTTTACTCGTGGATATTTTTCATCATGCTAGAAAAAACTCCCGGACCTACTTAATGCCACGAGTACCTACGACTAGCATCACAAACTCCTACGACCATGCTGCGAGTATGAATCAAGGGCAAACTCGGCAGAGGTCGTGAAAGTGGGTTAGGCCCCTAAATCTTCTATGCACCCGCTCAAGCTTAACAATATCTTTCCTGGGTGACCAAAACTGAACACAATACACTAAATGTGGCCTCACAAATGTCTTGTACAACTCTAATACAAGATCTCATCTTCTATAATCAACACTCTGACTGATAAAAACCAATGAGCCAAAAGCCGCCATATATCCACCTGCCTTGACCACCATATATTCACCTGCCTTGCCATTTTCAAGGAAGAATGTCCCTGTATACCTAGATCACTTTGCACTACAACAATCCCCATTCACTGCGCAAGTCCTGCCCTGGTTAGACAAAATGCAACACCTTGCACTTATCTGTATTAAATTCCATTGGAGCGATATATTTGATATATTTACAAAGCTTTTCAGGTCAAGAATAGAACCTAATACAGAATGGATTATACTTGGAATAATAGTAGAAGATATCAATTTAAATAAGGACCAAAATTTTTTTTTTTAATTATGGGTTAATAATTGGAAAGAAATTGATACTTAAATTTTGGAAAAATACAGCTATTCCAACTGTTAAAATGTGGATTAGGAATATGATGGACATAGTACGCCTTGAAGAAATGAGACTCTGACTAATAGATAAATATGACCAATTCTTAACGAGTTGGTCCCCTTTTATCGACTTTTTGGAATCATGTGATGCAGCGGTACCGTAAAGATTACTGATTTCAGGTCAGGTCGTGGATAGATTTACATCTCCGAATAAAGATTTGAAAATTTCTCTTTTAAGGGTCTTTTTCTCCTATTTCTACTTTCCACTTTTTCTTTTCTTATACACACACTTCACGTTTTTCTATTTTCTACTATCTATTTTTCCTCTTTTTCTCTTCTCCAATTTTTTTTTCTTTTTTCTTCTTCTTGTCTTTCTTATTTCCTTTTCAAAAACATAAAACTAGAGGTTGTACATAGAATGTATAATTACATTATGACATAGTTGGCACCTAAAATTAGGTCCCACTGTATTGTTTTGTATTGTACTAACTTCTAATAAAATAAACAACAACAAAACATCTGTATTAAATTCCAGTAAACATCCCTCAGCCTAACTGCCCAACCGATCAAGATATAGTCACAATCATGCAGCATGGAAACAGGCCCTTCACCCCAACTTGCCCACACTGACCAACATGCCCCATCTACACTAGTTTCACCTGGCTGTGCTTAGCCCATAACTCTCTAAACTCCATCCATGTACCTATGCAAATGTTATAATAGTACCTTATACATACTATCTTTTCAGTAAAAAAGCTAGCACTCACATCCCTATTAAACCTTATCCCCATCACCTTAAACCTATGTTCTCTGGTTATCGATTCCCCTACTGCATTTACATGCAAAGACATTGCATTTACCCAATCTATTCATCTCATGATTTTGTACACATCCACAAGATTAGCCCTCATCCTCCTGTGCTCCAAAGAATAAAGTTCTAGCCTACTCAACCACTCCATATAGGTCAGACATTAGAGTTCTGGCAACATCTTCATAAATCGTTGACAAACAAATTATTTCCTAGAACTTTGTGACCAAAACTGAATATAATACTGTATGTGGCCTCACCAATGTCTTATACAACTTTAACATGACCTCCCAACTTCTAAACATATCTACTCTGACTGATGAAGGCTAATGTGCTGAAAACCTTTTGACTACCCCGTCTACCTGCGAAGACACTTTCAAGGAGCAATGTACCTTCACTCTTTGATCCCTCTGCTCTACACCACTCCCCCAGCCCTGCAATTCACTGTGTAGGTTCTGCCCTGATTAGATTTCTCAAACTGCAACAGCTTCCACTTCCCGGTATTAATCTCCATCAACCATTCTTCAGCTCACCTTGCATCCCTTGCAATCTATCATTCCAGAGTGGACTACCATGTGGAACCTTGAAATGCCTTGCTGAAATCCATATAGACAATGTCTCCAGCTCTGCCCTCATCAAGTTGTGTCACATCTTCAAAATAAATTCACATGTGTGAGACACGATCTCCCACATACAAAACCATGTTGATTATTCCTAATCAGCCCGTCAATCTAAATGTAAGTATATCTTATCCCTCAGAAAAATCTCTCTAGTAATTTTCCGACCACATATATTAGACTCACTGGCCTGTTGTTCCCATGCTTTTCCCTGCAGCCCTTCTTAAATAGAGGCACAATATTTGCCACCTTCCAGTCTTCCAACATCTCACCCGCATTTAGTCATGACTCATAAATCTCAGCCAGCAATTTCCTCACTAGCTTCCCAGTGTCCTCATTTACATCTGGTCAAGTCCGGGAGGTTTGTCAACCTTCATAAGCGTTAGGACCATCAGTGCCTCCTCGACAGGAATACAGGAGAGATACTCATTGAGGACCTTTCCCCTATCCCATGGCACCACCGTTGACCATTTTAATTCCTGAGGGCCCCTACTACCTCTCTCTATGAATGCTCTGATTATCCTATATGTTTATAAAATTGTGAGTTTGTCTATAACAATACTCTAATATTATCTGACAGAGCTATCTCCTGCCCCCTTTTTGCCCTCTTGATTTGCTTCTTTAGTATGCTGCTCAGTTACTGAAACTCCTCCAGGGATACCACTGACCCCAGCTGCCTATACATTATTCTTGACCATTTCTCCTTGTCATTCAAGCTTCCATATGCCGACCTGCATTTCTCCTCCAGCAAGCTAGTCTGCGGCCAAGTGCCATTATCTTCACTTCACTTTGATCAACATAATTTTAAATTATTATTACATCACTGAACACAATCTATTTGCCACGCAGGACCCAAACAGGTTTATCAAGTAAAACACAAAGTGCTGGAGGAGCTCAGAAGGTCAGCAGCTCCTGTAGTGAACACTGGGCAGCATTTCTTCTTCAGTTTGACCTGTTCTGTCCTGAAACGTCACCCATCCATGTCCTTCCCATATGCGGTCTGACTGCCGAGCTCCTCAGCACTTTATATTTTATTTAAGGTCCCAGCTTCTGCAGTTCCTGTGTCCCTGGGTTTATCAACTGTCTGATGTTTTACTCAATTAAAATGAATTTGCTCTAGCTAACCTAAGCAACTGATTACAAAAGATTTTGGTACATTGGTACATTGAGTATGGAGGTTCGGATGCTATGTTGATGAGGCCAGATTTGGATTATTGTGTTCTGTTTTGGTCACCTTGCTGCACAAAGGATGTTGTTAAGCTGTAAACTGTGTAGAGAAGATTTACACTGATGTGTCGGGACTGGTGTCAGTGCCTGAACTACGGGGAGAAGTTGAGCAGGTTAGGACTTTATTCCTTGGACCGCAGGAGCATGAGGGGTGATCTTATTGAGGTTTATAAGATCATGAAGGAAATATATAAGATTAATCCAGTCTTTTACCCAGAGAAGTGTACCACAACCAGGGAAAATAGGTATAAGGTGAGAGGGAAAACATTTAATAGGAACCAGAGGGGAAACATTTTCACAGAGAGTGGTGGGTATATGGAACAAGCTCCCTGAGGATGTAGTTGAGGCATGTACTATACCAACAATTAAAATATATTTGTAAAGATACTTTATATGAAAGGTTTAGAGGGATATATGTGGACAGGTGGGACAAATGCAGGTGGGGCATCTTATTTGTCATGGGTAATTTGGGCCAAAGGGCCTATTTCCAATCAAAGTTTCACTTCAATTTTACATATGTTAATACCATATTCTATACCAGACTTACATTCATAGGCAACCTATGCACAATCCAAAATAAAAAAGGACTGCACAACTAGTCAGGTAGCAACTGTGCAGAGAATTTGACACAAGATAAACAAAGTTGTTAAACGTCTGCAGATGGATAAAGTTCATTTTGCAGATTGAAACAAACATCTTGCATAATTCATGCACACTTTATACTGTCTGAGTCTACATGCTTGTGATGCCGCTGCAAGAAAAATTTTCATTGCACTTGTACGTCACTGCATGAGCATATGACAATGATCTTGACACGTCAGAATAACTACGATTCATGTTTTTGAACAAGGTCCAAATGTAAATATGTTACTCTTCTTCCAAAGACAATAATTCAATAAATAACGAATTGATAATGAACACATTTATTACATTCGCCTCAAATATCTTCGCCGATATATACACGGAATGGTAATAATCTGATTAATGGACTAAGGCAGTTTTGGAAATGAGAACCATCATTAATCAGATTCTACAAATTGCACAAACACAACCTAAAGTGCACCTGGAGCTTGATGTTGGAGATCATTGATTACAGAAGTGATTAACAAATTAATTCAGCTCAAGAGATGAATCTTTGCTGCTTTTGGAAATTGGATTACTACAATAAATAGTTTCACACTTTGCCTTCAAAGAGCATATTTGACAGTAGATAACAAATTCAACAGAACAGTAGCTGTAGTTTCTTATCGTTAAATCTTACTGAAATGAAATATTAGATAATATTTTGGGTGCCACAGTGTCACAACGGAAGTTGCTGCCTTGTAGCCCCAGAGACCCGGGTGCTGTCTGCAAGCAGTTCGTAATTCTCCCTGTGATCGTGTGGGTTTTCCCCGTGTGCTCCAGTTTCCACCCACATTTCAAAGACGTTCTGATTCGTAGGTTAATTGGCTTCTATAAATTTCCTTTAATGTGGAGGATGCAAAACTGGGATAACATAAAACATGTGGTCATTAGTCCGTGTGGCTTTGGTGGACTGAAGGGCTGGTTTCCACATGGTATCGCTAAACTAAGCAATTAATGGCCCAGTGTTCCAAATGAGACACAAAATCTGCCTTTGGAATAGTTGGCAAAGCCAAACCCCAACATAACACCAAAAGAAGTTTCAAGATGTGTTGCTATCGCATAACCTGAAAATCCACCTAATGCAATAAAATATTCTCAAGAATTTGTTAATACATGGAATATGACTCCAAGCAACACAAGAAATGACCATATTACAGGGTGGCTTGGCATGTACATGCCACAATAATTGTAATGCACACCGTCAAAATATGGTCTCAATAGTACAATAAGCACCAAAAAGATACATTAGTCCTTGTTGATCTGACGTAGTCATTTTTAAACATGAAAGTTAAATTAGGCTTAGTTTGGCTGTTTGTCAGTAGCCAGGAAAAATGTTTGAAATTTCAGAGAATAGAAAGAAATATCTTGAATGTTTAAAATTTCAGAGAATAGAAAGAAAACGGCTTCAGTTATACAAATATTTTGTTGACAAAAACTTGCATACATCTAGTCGCGTGTTGGATAAGTCAGTTAAATAATCAGGAGTTGGAGAAGGTCATACAAGGCAAAGCTGGATATCACCAGAAAAAACACACAATCGTCAAGTCATTAGTAAATAATATCTTATTTTTCTTCACAAAACACATCTTATAAAACAGACTCTTATAATAAGGGGGTGGGGTGGAGAGATATTTTCTAATTGGTCAAGAGATAAACACCAAAAAGCAGAAACATAAACACCAATACGCCAGAAACCAGCATGTTTATACATTAAACCTTGATTGTTTTTACATCCCATACCTTTAGTATTGAAGTAAAAGAGTCATTGGGAATATTTGAAAACATATAAAAGAAAAGAAGGATGTCATTTTGAGACGATGATAAAGCATATAAGCTCACAGTCAAAATTCAAGAAAATAATTTAGACACTAGACTATTCAGCACATTGCGCCTGCGAATAAAATAGCCACCTAGCCTAAACAGCATCCAATGGAGCCGTGCAGGTCTCAAGTGCACATTCAAATACCACATCAAATGTATTGAGGATTTTTGCCTCTGCCATCTTTTAGGCGGCAAGTTCCAAAACCAGACAATCGTCTAGGTGTATTTATCTTCTCATCTCCTCCCCAATCCTCTACCAATGACTTGAAATCTAAATCTCCTTACCACTTTTATTACAAAGCCTTCAACATTTGATGCATTTCTGCTCCGCCTGTCCTAAAGAAAACAACCCGAGTTTATTCAGCGTCGCTAAAATAAATTCCAACCAGAACATTTAAAATGGACACAGTGATTAGTGGGAGGATACGCATCTGAATAGTAAGCATAAGTAACGATTGGATTTAGTTGGCAATGTCAGATATACAACCTGTCGACAGGGCCCTACCTCACAGCCACCCGCACGGTGCAGTCATCCTGACCAGGCGCCGCCATTGCACCGACTCGGTCCCGAGAAAAACGACTCTGGAAGGAAAACCTGCGGCGAGATGATCAGCCTCGCTCAAAGCCTTCCTCCTCCTTGTGGGTGTGAGTCTGTGGCACCAACCCATCCGATGAGGAGCTGGGTAGGGTTTAAGCTGGAGGGAGCAGGGAAGGAGACAGCGTCCTGCTCATCCCCACACTGGTCCGGGAGGGAGGGACGGGGACGTGAAGGAGTGGTTACCGGCCTCCCACCCAGCGCCGTTCACAGCGGCTCCTCCCAGCTTTCGCCTGGCCTTCGTTCCGCAATGCGCCGCTGAATTAGCTGAGCCGCAGAGTGGGCGGCGAACGGCCAACCCGACCCCACCCGGTGTCTCCCTCCCTCCCCCCGTCACTGACTATTGGGCGACCATGTCTGGGGACGGCGACATCGCCTCCAGCTACACCCATCAGCAAATATACAATAGCGGATTAGTATATTTTCCCACCAGTGCGCAGGGGTCTATTTCAAACCCACGGCCGCTATGGAATTAAAATGACGGTCTTTGATCGTAGACCGAGGAAACCACCCTCCCCAACCGGACAGAAAAGGAGGAGACCAAAGGGCCACCTCGATCTTGATGGTCAACAGCGGTATCCAGTCAGGGTGACTATGGTTTGTGACGGTGGACAGGGGTTGAAGGGGCCACCTGGCAGGTGGTGACACAGGACACTGCAGATGCCGCAGTCTTGGCAGCTGCTCGCAAATTCATGTCATCGGAACAGCATTACCCTCTTCGGCCCATCCAGTCGACTCCGCCATTCAATCGTGGCTTGATCTATCTTTCCCTTCTCAACTCCATTCTCGTCTTTCCCCCGTTTTCACTAATCAAGAACCTGTCGACCTCTGCCTTCAAAATACTATTTCAGCTAAAGTAACAAAGAAGGCTGATGGAGGAATTTTAAGAAAGCATTTAACAAACCATTTCATAAACTGTTGGGCGAGAACATTAAAACTCATCAAATGATTGATGCAATGTAGGCTGATAACATGGGTTAAAAAAAGTGTGATAAATGTTTTGTCAGATTGAAGGAAGATGGACAATGGTGTTCCTTAATGGTTCCCCTGATGCACCATTGACAAACGACTTGAATATCAGAATTTAATCAAGAGGATCACGGCTTTCGGCGGAAGGGCTAAGAAGAGGCAGTGTAGACTTTGACCATAAAACAATACAGTACATGAAAAGGCCCCACAGCTTGTAATTTTTGTGCTGAACATGATGCCTAGTTAAACTGATCTCATCTGCCTGTGTATGATCCATATTCCTCCATTTCCCTATCTAAAAGCCTCTTAAACGTCACTGTCATATGTGCCTCCATCATCCCCGGCAATACGTTCCAGGCCATCACTATGTAAAAAACCTAACCTGCACATCTCCATTAAACTTTAACTCTCTCACTTTATATCCACGCCCTCTAGTGTTGAACGCTGGGAAAAAGTTTCTGTGTATCCTATCTATGCCTCTCATAATTTTATATAGTTCTATCAATGCTCCCCTCAACCTCTGACATTTCAGAGAAAACAATCCAAGTCTATTCAACCTATCCCTGTAGCAGAAACCCTCTAATCCAAGCAGCATTCTGGTAAACCTCCTCTGCACCCTCTCCAAAGCTTCCACGTCTTTCCTGTAATGGAGCAACCAGAACTGCACGCAATATTTCAAAAGCAGTCCTAACTCAAAGTCCTATAGAGCGGCATCATGACTTCCTGACTCTTGTACTTAATGCCCTGGGCAACGAGGGCAAGCATACCATACACATTCGTTACCACCCTGTCTACTTCAGTGAGCTATGAACTTGGATTCCAAAATCCCTCTGCACATCAATGCAGCTCGGGCTCTTGCCATTAACTACTTTCCCCTTATATTCAACCTCCCAAAGTGCAAACTCCTAAACTTACACTTGCTCGGGGTAAACTCCAACTGCCATGTCTCTGCCCATTTCTGCAACTGATCTATATCCCACTGTAACATCTGACAGCATTGGTAATTTTCTGAAACTCCTCTAATTTTGAAGTAATCAGCAAATTTACTTAACAGCCATCCATATTTATAGACATATCATAATCAGCAGTGGTCCCAGCACAAATCCCTGCAGAACATGGCGGCGGCATGGCACGGCGGTGGAGTTGCTGCCTTACAGCGCTTGCAGCGTCGGAGACCCGGGTTCGATCCAGACTACGGTTCTGTCTGTACAGTTTGTACGTTTTCCCCATGACCTGTGTGGGTTTTCTTCAAGATCTTCAGTTTCCTGCCACATCCCAAAGATGTACAGATTTATAGGTTAATTGGCTTGGTAAATGTAAAAATTGTCTCTAGTCTGTGTCGGATAGTTTTAATGTGCTGGATCATTGTTCCGTGTTATATGTCTAAACTAAACACCACTGGCCACAGGCTTCTCCCCCCGCTCCCCCCCGCCGCCCCTCAGTTTACAAGTTGCACTTTGCAATTATGTATCCCTCTTGGGCTCACACCCGTCTCTAGCCAAAGACTGGCCTATTAAGGAACCTCCTTGCCCGAGGCCATCTGTTGCCGACTCAGATTTGTCCTGTTTTTTTCCCCCTTGCTCCCCTTTCACCTCACTACAATCAATCTGAAGATGGGTCCTGATCCGAAACATCACCTCTCCAGAAATGCTGCTTGACTCGCTGAGTTATTCCAACATTTTCTTTCTGCTGAAAAGTGAATTTAGGGATCATCTTAAAAAGAGGTGGAGAATAATATTTCAGCTTCTACCTTTTTCCCCCCATGTATTTTGCCACTTTTTAAATTAAGTCCACTGCAAAATGTTTATCTAAATAGTTTTCCTTTAGAACTTTACTGGTTTGCTATCTTCAGTGTGATTGACTGACCTGATAACATCATTGCTGATGGGCACCTCACTTGCCAGGGACTCGCCACATTTGAAACATATACCCGAGATTATAGATGGCAAAAATTGTTGTGCAGCTGTAAGTGCACAATTTGAACCCAATGTGAATATACACAGCTCAAGCGGTCCCAAAGCAAATTAAAGAATGACCATGATTTCTGACTGGAGTATTTCAGGTACAACCCATTGGCATTCTGACAGTGCTTGTAATTGTATATTGGTAGGTTATCGTAGCATTATGGTTGTACAACATTTAAAGGATCTCTTCCTATTTTATTTTATTCACCGGGTACATGTTTGTGCGTGGTGGTGCAACACATGGATAACAATAATCAATCTCAGTAATCATGCTTCCTAACTTTAGCTGAGCGAGTGGTACCCTGCGAAAGGTGCCATCTTGATAAGATATTAAATAAAGACCTCATCTCCATTAAGAATTTAATCCCCTGAACTCCATCTGGTGTGCAGTCTATTATTTATTACTGTAATAATTTCACTAAAGCACATTAGCTGGCTACGTTTGTGGTACTCTAAACAAATTAGCCCTCTACGTCAGTGGTTCCCAACCGTTTATCGTCTTGTTTACCCCTGGCAACTTTAATAGCACAGAACAATGTATTTCACTTATTTATAAACCCCTAATGATGAACAGATACTGGTATACCAGAACCAAACACAGTCAGTCAATGAGAAAACATATGTATTCAGAATCAACAAATCTACCCCCTGGGGGTAAGTTTGGGAACCCTTGCTCTACGTTATTAGGAGGACCACTTCAATATGTCACCAATTATAGATATTCTGATAACATGAATAGCTTGCATATATTTGTCATTTGTCTTTTTACTTCATATATCCTTTTGTAGTAAAGATTACAGGATCAAGCATTAATGATGGTTCAAAGTTTTAATGTGTATAACAATATAACTATTATTTTTCAAAATACAAGATACAGTGCATTTATGTACGGATTAAACTGCAATTGAATGGTAAAACAGGATTTCACAATCATTGAGGTGATTTTTATAATTCATTTCAGAAAATGCAACTTAGTCCCTGCAGTGTCGGGCTGCTCAAAATATTCCTCAAATCATTTAAGTCAAGCATTCTTCACATTATTTAATTCAAACAGTACAAAATCAAAGTATTTGGGATATAACACAATTTGGCCTACATGTATATTGTTTGGTTGGTAAGGAGTGCAACATGAAAAATGCATTCTACTGCACTTTAATACTACATGTTTATCCAATTCTCCTTTCTGCTCCAACAAAGGATATTGGGAGATTCTGGCTGGTAGGAGCATAGTACACAGAATGCATTTGATTATAAATGTATGCAACACCACTTATTTTCATTTAAGGTTGAAGGCATTTGTTTACAACAGATTTGCCTTGATCAAATGTAATAGCATTTCTCCAATCGGCTTGATATCAATTGAAAAATCTAAAGATTATGGGCATATTTGCAAAATTTGCAAATTGCTAGTCAGTTGTACTACCAATTCAGAAAGTAAAGACCTGCAAATCATGCAAGTTATTGTAAATATTTTCAAGTCTCAATATAAAATGTTATTCATTTTTTATTACAAATCGTTCAAAACAAACAAAACAGTCATGTTCATTCCCACACATGCTCTTTTACAGTCACATTCTGGTCCAGCCATATGAATATCATTGAAGCTACTATACATAACATGTTCCCAAAAATGCAAATTACTGTAAGTTTACATACATCATGCAAAGGACATTTTAGAATATGAAAGTGAGGGTCATGCTCTGGTTAGAAGAGCATGATTCATTTTAAAAACAGTATTTAATGGCATGAGAGTACATGCAGGTTATCAATTTATCATGAAAGACAACAGTTTCAAGAATGCACACAGCCTATTTCTAAAACAAAACACAAAGGAATGATATTGGGCCCCATGGATTTTAATACAATTAATTAAAAAATCATCAAACTCAACATCTGTTTGTTAAATCTAAAAGCTAACAAGGATGAAGTTCAAGAGATTGCAGGTATTTATTTTGCAAGTTCAAATACTGGTTTCAGCTGCTGTTTGAGAATAATATTCCTCATTGCAAAAATTCCATACGTTGTACATGGTTTTACATCAGTATTGCGTGAAGTGCGATAGATGCAAGACCAGCTCTCCATCATAGAAGCACATCCCCATTAGGCCAATCAACAACTTAAAATCCACTGACTAAACCCTCATGGTAAGAAAGGAACAAGCAGAACTTCAAAAATCTGGTTTCCCATAATTTGCAACAGTAAACAATGAGGCATGGCATCCAAGTGCAAGTGTAAATACCAAGTATATAGAGCAAAAACACTTTTTTAGAAGATCAAGCCTATGCATGAATGAGTTTTAATAAATGGATAAACATTTTTCAAAGGAATAAAGTGAACCCAAATAAAAATAGAAAATGCTCATAAGACCAGTCTGTAACCTCTATCTATTCCATCTGGAGGTTCCCACCTATATTAAGATGACCATGTGATCCAAAGAAAGTCAATGTAGCATGTTTTTAAGTCAAATCAGGAAAGGACCTTCACAGTAAATGGCAGGGCCCTGGGAAGTGGTGTAGACCAGAGGGATCTAGGTGTGCAGGTAGATAGTTCCCTGAAAGTGTGTCAAAGGTAGATGGAGTGGCCAAGAAAGCTTTTGGTACATTGGCTTTCATTTGTCAAGGTATTGAGCAGAGAAGTTAGGATGTAATGTTACAGATGTACAATGTTGATGAAGCTGCATTTGGAGTATTATGTTCAGTTTTGGTCACCCTGCTGTAGGAAGTATGTCATTAAGCTGGAAAGAGTGCAGAAAAGATTTATGTTGCAAGGACTCGAGAGCCTGAGCTATATGGAGAAGTTGAGCAGGCTAGGACTTTATTCCTTGGAGTGCAGAAGGTTGAGGGGTGATCTTCTAGAGGTATAAAAGATCATGAAGGGAATTGTTAGCGTGAATGTAGGATGAGTCTTGTACCCAGGATAGGGTAACCACAAACTTGAGGACATAGGTTTAAGAGAGGGGAAAGATAGTACCCCGAGGGGGACCTTTTTCCACACAGAGTGGTGAGTGTATGGAACAAGCTGCCAGAGGAGGTAGTTGAGGCAGGTACTATAACAACATTTAAAAGGCATTTGGACAGGTACATGGATAGGAACGGTTTAGAGGGATACAAGTCAAACATGGGCAGGTGGGACGTGTAGTTGGGACACCTTGGTTCAGCACTGACATTGGGCTAAAGGGCCTGTTTCCTTGTTGTTTGACTCCAGCATGCCTTAATAACCATTATCCGGTGGTTCTTACATCCACCATAATGAAGTGCTTCGAGATGCTGGTCATAGCATATATTAATTCCAGCCTACCAGCAGCCTTGATCAACTGCAGTTTGCCTACTGTCGCAAGAAGTTCCATCTCCCTGACCCTACACTCATCAATGGAACAACTGGATAACATGTACACCTACGTCAAGACTCAAATATCTATATTACTAAAAGTCTGATCTTGGCCACTTCCTGTTGTTCTGTATATTGATTTTAGCAAAAACGCTGCCAGTTACGGCTGTGATTTTTTACCATCGTACTTAGTCCCCCTACGCTCATCAGGTGGAAAGGATTCTTCCCATGAATGAAAAATAAAAGTGTTATTAGTGTTTAAAAAATGTTGAGAATCTCTCTCCTGCCAATCACGCCATGAAGGCCACGACCCCTCCGGTGGGAGGGGGAGGGATTATAAAACCCAGAAGTGTGGGTGTGGCTCAGTCTCTGCAAGATGGGGGAGGGAGAGGTCACGACTGTCTGAGCTGTGAATCAACTGAACACACTGAATGTCTACTGAACTGTGAGTGCGGTATTTATGTGGTGTTGTGTGGGGTTTTATGGTGGTTTTATGGTGGTCTTGCACCCTGCTTGAAGTGGTATGAAACTGCACTTGAATTGGGTGGCCTTGCACCCTGCTTGAAGTGGCATGAAACTGCACTTGAATTGGGTGGCCTTGCACCCTGCTTGAAGTGGTATGAAACTGCACTTGAGTTTGGTGGCCTTGCACCCTGCTTGAAGTGGTAGGAAACTGCACTTGAATTTGATGGCCACGCACCCTGCTTTTAATGGTAGGAAACTGCATTTGGTGGCCTTGCACCCTGCTTGAAATGGAATCTCAAGGAATAGCTGCGAGTCAACTGCCAGCCCACCAGCCGTGAGTGAGCTGCCAGCACATCAGGCTTGATTGACTGTTGCCACCCCAAGAATCCATTTGGCCCACAATGTCCATACTAGCCCTCTGGAAATCAGTCCATTCAGCCCACAACACCCATACTAACATTCCAGAAAGTTCCCTCCCCCCCTCTCTGGCCACCAATATTGGAATTGGTGGAGAGGTGGAATATTGTGTTGGGCAAACCAGCACTCCCGTGTGAACATGGGACCCAACAGGTCCCACTTAGTCTAGTATTGATTATAACTCCACGTTCAATTTCAACCAAACTCATCTCCAAACTATTGGACTAAGGAGTCAGTATTCCCCTCTGCAACTGAATCCTCTACATCCTGACCTATGAACCACAATCAATGTGAATAGACAATACATCCTCCACAATAATTCTCACAGGTACTCTCAATGTTCTCAGCCTCTTACTTTACTCCCTATATACTCAACTGTGGCCAAATTCTGTTCTAATTCCATTTGCAAGTTTGCAGATCACACCACTGTAGTGATAAGATGGAGTACAGGAAAGAGATAGAGCGACTAGTAACATGATGTCAAGACAACAACCTTTCCATCAATGTTAGGAAGATGAAGTAGCTAGTTATTGACTTTGGGAAAGGAGGTGGTGTGCATGCCACAGTGAGCATCAACAGTGCTGAAGCAGAGATGGTCAAGATCTTCAAGTTCCCAGGTGTAAATATCAACAATAATTTATCCTGGACTAAACATGTTGAAACCACAGGCAGGAAAGCACACCAATGACTCAATTTCCTCAAAAGACTAAGAGAGTTCCGCATGTCTCCAACGACTCTTACCAACATTGACAGATGCACCATAGCACGAATCCTATCCAGATGCATCATAGCTTGGTTTGGCAACAGCTCTGTCCAAGATGGCAAAAAATTGCAGCTGCCTTGGAAGAGCAGCCAATGTAATCAAGGTCCACTTACATCTCATTCATTCGCTTCCCCCCCTCCATCAGGCAAAACCTCGAAAGTACGTATTCAGATTCAGCTTCTTTCCCACCGCTATCAGATTACTAAACGGTCCTCTTATAAGCTAAAGTTGCAGTCCCGATTCCCTAACTTTCATTGTGGCTCTTGCACTTTTTTTTTTGCACTTCACATTCTCTGCGGCTGTAGTATAATGGTCACCACATTATTCTGCACACTAGTATTTTTCTCTTTGGACTATCTGTTATATTTGTGTTTAACTTGATTGTACTGATGTATCACATGATTTGACTGGATAGCACGCAAGTAAAATGTTTCATTGTGTCTCAGTCCGTGACACCAATACTAGTACCAGTGAGTGTGCAGAGATAAGCAGCTCATTTTTAGACTAATGACCATTCACCTGCAATTATAGAAATCATTGACCTGAAACATTATGTTTCTCTCCTCAGATGCTGCCCAATCTAACGAGTATTTCCAACATTTTTGTTTTAGATTTCCAGCATCCGCTATTTTATACTTTGATAGTTCAACCAAGTTTTTTTTAATACACAGTACTGACCTTTTCAGTGGTATAATGCAGATATAATGAATACAACATTAATTGAAATAAAATATGCACATTTTATGTTAATATGCACTATAGTAATTATTGTTTAAATAAACAAATCTATACCAGATCATTTTTTCATTAAAAACAAATGAGTAATTTTGGATTCTGTATAATGTGGAACATATATAAGCATAAATTCATTACTTAGATCCACAAAAATACAGAAGATGTGTTTGGTAATATAGATAGATAGATCCTTTATTGTCTATATATACTACTTTTATAACAACAATGGGCAACTAACAGTCTGAAGTGTAAGCACGGCTGAAATGCTAAATGTTATACTAGAGATTCACTCATATTGCACTAAAATAAACCATATGTTGATACAAGAACCCCTCTCCGTTTCCTCAAAACAATTAATCCTGGGAAGCAAAATAAAATACTGTTTGTACTTATTGCAAATGAACTGCCTGGGTAGAGTGGTAAAAAAAAAAAAATGGTATGGTATCATCCATATCAAAAGTCTAGCCCAGCACTTGTACCAGATGATACCTGGTACAAAGTTAACACAAAATGAGGCTCATTAAATATTGAAATTGAGAAGAGCATTCAATTGCACTTAGACGTTAACCATTTCTCTAGAACACGTACATTCTAGTTTCCTCTTACAATTCATAGTACTTTTTAAAATCAGTGCTGTCAAATGTATTACCAAACGCTAATATTACAATAATGTAAACTATCAGAAAAGTTAACATATGTTTCAAAAGAATGATGAGATTGCATCCAAAAGTTAACTTATTTTACTGACTTTAATGACTTTAAATAAATAGGAAGATCTGTTTACTTTATATTTGTTTGCATCATGCAATTCTTTTGTAGCTCCTCGTGTCATATTATTCACATTCATTGGCTGTATCATTAATCTTCAGTTCCAGTGGTTCTGAGCACAGAGTATTCTCCCAAAATTTTGCACAATTCATTCAGTCGCTGTTGCATTTGCGGGATTCCAGCCAGTTGAGACTCAAGTCTCTGCTTTTCCTCAGCCAGTGAGAGTCGCGTAGCAGTATCTAATTGTTCAAATCGCCAACCACCCTCCCCATCAAACTGTAATAGGTGTGTGTGGTATTTCCTGCAAAATTAAATTGCATTAATCTTATACAGTCTCCATCCACTTAGCAAATAACAAAGCTTCCAGATTAAATTATCCTTGCTGTTAACAACATGTTAATTTTAGGAATCTACAGCTGTTTCTTTCATTTTACTTCATAAATTTTATAACAGCCACTTGCACTGCCAAAGCATTTAAATATTTTAGAAGAAATTTGACTACCCATCATGGAAGAAGCGATGATCATTTTATCAATGCAAGTTTAAATCATGCAATTCCATTCACTGGGGGGGGGGAAAGTTTCATCTTTTGCATAGCAAAGGGCATCAGGCATGTTTCAAAGGCATAATTGAAAGAAATGTTGCATCGTAGACAAGTGACTGGAACAAGAAAAGCAGGCAGCAGAGACAAATAAAAGTGAAAAAAACTGAATGTTGGGAATTTGAAAGAAAACTAGAAAATCATGGAAAACCTCAGGATGTCAGAAAGATCTATGGAAAAAGAAAATGTCAATAATTTGGAGCTGTGGCCCTTCAGCAGAACCGGGAAAGAGAGCGGCAACATAAAAACTGAGACTAGAATATCCTGGCAAAAATCCAGCAGGCAGGCAGCAAGCAGTAAATTAATGCTATTTGAATTAGAAAGGGGCAAGTAACGTAAACCCTTAGAATGTGGTCTCTGGTTGATAGTTCTTTACAATCTATATTATCCCTGTGGGTATTGGCACAAGAAGAGTGGAATTGGATTGTTATCTAAATTACCAATTATGATAAGCCAGGGGGAAGATGCAAAAAGACAAGATTAGAATAACATGTTGAGCCAATTCCTTAGACAAAGTAAATTTGAGTTTCCTCTTAATATACACAGAAACATAGTCAATTAATGAAATCAACAATTATCTAGAATTTTGTGCAGACTGCAATAGAAAGCAGAATGTTGCATGATGTGCACACTTGATGCATGGAGATGAAATAAGCATTTTAAAATATAACTAGGCAAATTAATTTATGTTTGTACACCATCACATTCAGTAATTCAGCAGATATCAAAATGACTTTCAAACTATAGATGCGTCAAATCAATGAAGCAAGTGGCTGCATTTTTGAATTGTAATAATCAACACATGAATACATAACAATATTTGTAAAAAAATGCTAGGCACAAATCTTATTACTATGCTTTCATATTCCTCAGAATCCGATATTTATCCATGCCTCGAAGTCTGAAATAACACATCAATATGAATTCAATTTATTTCTTCATTAGTGGTGCTACAGTAGAGGAGAATCTAAAATTCAGAATTCAGCTAAGAAAAGTTGTAGCAATTAATTTATTCCTAGTTTGCATGCAACTGTATAACATTCTTTCATTAGAATATTTGTAAAGTTGGAGTACTCACCATAGAGATGGCCTATGAGTAATAGAAAGTAATGATATCCCCGAGTCCTTTGCAGTCTGAAATATCTTGCCCTCAACATCAATACTCACGGCACTTGTACATTCATCAAGCAATGCATATTTTGGTCTAAATAAAATCAAATAAACTGTAAACTACAATAACCACTGATATATTTCCAAGAGGTTTTTTTCTTATAACAATTGATGTAATGTAAATCTTACATAAAATTAGAAAACAAAATTAAAGAAAATCAAAATATTGTTTAAGAAACATTTAGACAGATACATGGACAGGTTAAGAAGGATATGGGCCAAACACAGGCAGATGGGACTAGAGTAGATGGGGTATGTTGGTTGGCGTGGGCAAGTTGGGCCAAAAGGCCTGTTTTTGTTCTCTATGATATTTAAAGGGATCAAAACTATAAATTTAATTGGTCAAGTTAAACAAGAAAGGGATATTAAGTTGCAAATAAGTATATTATAACGTGAAGATTCTGAACATTTTCCGCAGTACTACTTTCATTCTCTGATATGAAACAGATGTTTCATTCATTCTTTTCAGAACCTGCGGTGTAAACTGTTCATGCAATACAGCACAGGAATGCAGCCTTTGGCCCACAATGTTTGTGCCAAACACTTCTCTCCCATCATAGATGAAGCCCTCATTCGTGCCCAAGATGAGATGTTCCATACTAGAACATCAAAGATGTCATAATTTTTTAGGGAACGAGGGTTCCCCTCTCCCATCATAGATGATGCCCTCACTCGTGTCTCCTCGGTACCCCGCAGCTCCGCCCCATGCTCCTCCCCCCCCCCTCGTCGCAACAGTGACAGAGTCCCCCCTAGTCCTTGCCTTCCACCCCATCAGCCGTCGCATACATAATCCTCGAAATTTCTGCCACCTCCAACGGGATCCCCATTTTTTCCATTTTCGCCTTCCGCAGAGACCATTCCCTCTGCAACTCCCCGGTTAACTCATCCCTTCCCACCCAAACCATCCCCTTCCTAGGTACCTTCTCCTGCAACCGCAGAAGATGCAACACCTGTCACTATACCTCTGTCCAGAGAGCCGACAGTCCTTTCAGGATTGGCTGAGGTTCACTTGCACCTTCTCCAACCTCATCTACTGTATCCGTTGTTCAAGATGTGGACTCTTATACATCGGCAAGACCAAACACAGACGGGCCGATCATTTCGCAGATCACCTTCGCTCAGCCCGCGTGAACCAACCTGATCTCCCAGTTGATGGACGCTTTAATCCTCCTTCCCATTCCAACACAGACCTTTCTGTCCTCAGTCTCTTCCATTGTCAGAGTGAGGCTCAACGCAAATTGGAGGAACAGCATTTCATATTTCGCTTGGGCAGCTTACAGACGAGTGATATGAATATTTATTTCCCTCACTTCAGGTAGCCCCGGCATTCCCTCTCTGTCTCTCGCTATCCCTCCCCCCACCCAAGTTGGGCTTGTTCTCATTTTCACCCTACTTAACCTAGAAAGATTTTCTTCATCACTCTGGCTCTTTTAGCATTCACTTTAAAATCAATGTCGTCTCATTTTCAACCCTTCTGCCAAATGGAAGTGTCCTTGTTTCACTCTTCTTCAACCCTTCATGATCTTGAACGTGCTATCTAATAAAGTACAAATCCTCTCTCTCTAACAAAAGCATTTTCCATTTATTCATCAACTGAAATCCCTATTTCCCGACACCAATCTACTATATTTTTGCTGCACCGTCTCGTTTTACAAATTTCCCGTAGTGTGGAATGAGGGATGGACAAGATTACCAGTGAATGACCAGATAAACAAAGTGACTACAGGATAACAAAAGGAGCAATTTAGTTTATATATTATTTAAGTAAGCAACCATGATATTTGATCAATCTCGTAATAACTTTCAACGTTTATCTTACAGCCCACTCACTTCTGATAAAACATTCGTGCCATCCCCATTCTTTGTTTCTCACCCCCAGACAAGACATCCTTCCAGTCAGTAAAGGCATCCCACCCTGCAACAGGAAAAAATAATGCTCACTTACTGTAAAAAAATCAAAATTCTGCCAAATTAAACAGTACTTAGTAAATTTTACATCATATTTTCAAAATGTCATTATTTATTATTGGAAATAAACTTGTTCAAATATATTGCATGTAATGGCCAGGAATGGATCTAACCATTCAGATTTTTCAGATATAGAAAGAGTAAAAGAATGGACATTGGACCACTGACAAATGATGCGAGAGAAGTAGTATTGGGGAACAAATAAATATTGGACAAACTGAACACATTTTTGCAATTGTTTTCGGAGTAAGATGCCAGAACACGCCAGAAATTCAGGAGTGTCAGGAGCAGAAGTGAGTGCAGTCGCTGTCAGTAAGGAGAATTTTCTTGGGAAGCTAAAAGTTCTGAAGATGGATATAGAAGGAGCCCATGGTATTAGAGGCAAAGTTCTAGCATGGATAGAGGATTGGCTGTCTGGCAAAAAGAAAAGAGTGAGAATAAAGCGGCTTTTCTGGTTGGCATCCCGGTGGCTAGTAGTGTTCTGCAGGGGGCGGTGTTGGATCCACTACTTTTCATGTTGAATTGAATTGAATTTCCTTTATTGTCATTCAGACCTTACGGTCTGAACTAAATTTCGTGCCTGCAGTCATACATACAATGATACAATAATAAACAACAATAAACACAAATTAACATCCACCACAGTGAGTCCTCCAAACACCTCCTCACTGTGGTGGAGGCAAAAATCTTAGGGCTGCAGTCTCTTCCCTCTTCTCCCTCTGCGCTGAGGCAATTCCCCACCGGGCAATGGTACAAACATACATGTTGTATGTCAATGATCTGGATGATAAAATTGATGGTTTTGTGGCCAGGTTTGCAGATGATATGAAGATAGGTGAAGGGGCAAGTAGTGTTGGGGAAACAGGGAATCCGCAGAAAGATTTACAGGTTGGGAGATTAGGGAAAGAAGAGGCAAATGGAATACAGCTCAACAAATCGTACTCCTAGAATGGTTAGTTTCTGCAAGCTCCATGTTACCAACATGACCTTGGTAACTTTAAATGACTGCTCTGGTAAACTGGATTATGTATCATCGAGGTTACTGCAGAATAATAGCATTCATTTTAAATTCATTGTATGAGGTAAGTCTACTATACAATCTTGTCAGGGCAGGTCTATCTTCCTTCACACAGTACAAATATTAAGTTCCCAGTTTCTAACATAAAGGAAACAAGAACATTGTCGCCTGTAGATTTTAGAGATAGTGTGGAAACAGGCCCCTCAGCCCACTGAATCCACGCTGTCCAGCAATCCCCGTACACTAGCACTATCCTACATGCAAAGGACAATTTTACCAAAGCCATTAATCTACAAACGTCTTTGGAGTATGGGAGGAAACTGAAGCACCTGGAGAAAACCCACGCGCTCACAGGGAGAACATACATACTCTGTACAGACAGCACCCAAAGTCAGGATTGAACCCAGGTCTCTGGCGCTGTCAGAAACGACTCTACCACTGCGCCAATTTGCAATCCTCTGCTGGAGAATATTTTCCATTGGCATTACTAATGACATTTTTCCCTTTCCATGTCAACATTTGGTCTTGCCGATGTGTGGCAGGCTGCATTGCAACACCGGATGCATTAGATTAAGTTAGAGGAGGTGCATATGAACCTCTATCTCACCTGAAAGGACTGCTAGGGTCCCTGGATGGAGTTAAGGGAGGAGGTCCAGCAACAGATTTTACATTTCCTGCAATTGCAGGGGAAAGTACCTGGGGAGGGGATGGTTTGGGTAAAAAGGAATGAGGAAAAAAAAGGAGTGGCATGGGGAGTTGTATCACAATAGGGGAAAAGGGGTGGGGATGGGAAGATGTGACTGGTGGTGGGATCATGTTAGACAATAGGTGCAGGAGTAGGCCATTCGGCACTTCGAGCCAGCACCGCCATTCAATGTGATCGTGGCTGATCATCCCTAATCAGTATCCCGTTCCTGCCTTCTCCCCATATCCCCTGACTCCGCTATTTTTCAGAGCCCTATCCAGCTATCACTTGAAAGCATCCAGAGAACCCGCCTCCACTGCCCTCTGAGGCAGAGAATTCCACAGACTCACCACTCTGTGTGAAAAAGTGTTTCCTCGTCTCCGTTCTAAATGGTTTACTCCTTATTCTTAAACTGTGGCCCCTGGTTCTGGACTCCCCCAACATCGGGAAAACGTTTCCTGCCTCTAGCGTGTCCAAACCCTTAGCAACCTTATGTTTCAATTAGATCCCCTCTCATCCTTCTAAACTCCAGAGTGTACAAGCCCAGCTGCTCCATTCTCTCAGCATATGACAGTCCTGCCATCCCAGGTTGAAGGTGATGGGAATTTTGGGGAATGATGGAATTCTTTCCCAATAATTTTATGCCCATCTCTTTTCTCATCAAATGCACTCCTTAAAACTTTAATTATTTGACAAAATATTTGGTAGGCTTTCTTGATATACTTTCCTGAAACATAGTATCAAATGTTTATCGCTTAAACTCCTGTTAACATATTACGAAAAATTCTTCTTCTAGAAACACAATGGACAATCACATTCATTGCTTTACAAACAATGATTTTAAATGCACAATGACTTTATGAAAATTCATGCAATTCATTAAATACGATTTCATGTAATGTTTTTGTATTAACTAATATTTCATTGTGTAGCTTCAGAATTACATGATAATTTGGTGACTACTTTGTTCCGTAAGATAAACAATCACTATCACCCAGCCAGAAGTTCATTGCTATTAATTATTTATAGTTGATCTTAAAATCAAACACACATTAAATTACAAATAATCATAAATAGTAGTGGAGCCAGGGGATTAATTATATAATTGTTAATATAGTATACAAAATATTATATTTATCAAGTACTAAATTGGAAATAAAATGCAATGGTACGATTTAATTAAATTATCTCACTGAAATACTATCTATTAAAAATAAGCATTTTTGGAATGAAACTCATACCTCCCTCTCTCTGTACAATATGGTTCAAATACACAATATCTAGAATATGCTCCAGATCCAGATCTGCATATCCTTTCTCATGCATGTCTTCCACAGAATCCGGATAGATAACCTGATCTCTTAGAGTTCCAACCGACATGTAAGGCCTGTGAACCCAGATAAAAATAAACCATTAACTTTGCAAAAAATAGTACCATTTACGCAAAAATCATTCGAAAGAAAATATCCTAGTTACATTGGTACACAATGTAATTTAGTTTAGTTTAGACTACAGCCCAAATATTTCAAATAAAAAATATTATGAAGATAATGGCCCTGTCATTGGCAGTACAGGTGCACAACCTTTTATCCGAAGTTCTAAATAATGAAAATCTCCGAATAGCGGACATTTTTTCAGTCCTTGAAGAAAGGTCCTTGAAGACGTTCACCGAGGGCGGCCCGCAGAGGTGACAGCGGAACCTCCGGTCGGTCCTCAAAGAAAGGGGAACTAAATCCCCATTCATAAAAGAGAAGGTGAGGGTATATTGCGCGGGAGGGTTAATAATTGACAATCTGCTGCTGCCTGCCCGCTGAGTTAAAAAGTTCCCATGGTCGACTCGCGATACACAGTGTATCGCGAGTCTTGCATGGGAACTTTTTAACTCAGCGGGCAGGCAGCAGCAGATTGTCGCTCCCTTCAGTTTCACCCCACCTACACCCCTCTGCTTCCCGACCATGTGTGTGACCCCGTCCCTCCCCTCTCCAGCTCCCCGCCCATTGCACCGGCGCGGGGGCTTTGCACTGTCTTCACGTCGGAGTTGCCAGCAGGTCAGTGCCAGTCACCGGAGATGTCAGGACCAACGGGACACCGGCCCCCAGGCCCACTGCAAGCACGGAGATCCCAGAGACCCACAGCCAGCAGCAGCCCAGCCCTGTTCCAACTCCAGAGGAACACGCTCCCCATAGGGACATAAGCTGATGGTGTGCAAGGTACATCTTTGTCTTGGGGTTGCGGATGAGGGGGCGCAGCTCGGGCTGTGACGTCTCCGGCCACCCCCCTGTACAGGAGCTGAGACTGGGAACTGTGGGGTTGTTTGCAGTTGCAGAGGGAAGGGGCAAGGGCGGTACAGTTCCCAGTCTCAGCTCCATTCCAGGGGGATGGCCGGAGACGTCAGGACCAACGGGACACCGACTGCAAGCACCGAGATCCCAGAGACTCACAGCCAGCAGCAACTCTAGCCCAGCCCCACTCCAACTCCAGAGGAACCCGGGTTGCGGATGAGGGGGCGCAGCTCGGGCTGTGGGCGAACTGCCACTTGTCGCTGTAGCGGCGCATCGGGGAACGGGTTCTTGTTGGTCCTGAAGTCTCCGGCCATCCCCCTGGACAGGAGCTGACAGACGTCAGGATCACCAGAAGCCGCTCCCCGATGGGCCGCTACAGCGACAAGTGGCAGTTCGCCAACAGCCCGAGCTGCGCCCCCCTCATCGGGACACCGACCCCCAGGCCCACTGCAAGCACGGAGATCCCAGAGACTCACAGCCAGCAACAACTCTAGCCCAGCCCCACTCCAACTCCAGAGGAACCCGGGTTGCGGATGAGGGGGCGCAGTTCGGGCTGTGGGCGAACTGCCACTTGTCGCTGTAGCGGCCCATCGGGGAGCGGATTCCTCTGGAGTTGGAGGGACAGGGAGACACAGCGGCTTTTGAGAATAATGGACAATCACTTCCAAAGTTCTGCCCACACAGTCAGTACACCTCTCCTACACTTGTCTCCCGCACTAAGATCATCTCGCAGAGAATGATCCCAGCCTAACCCTCCCTATTCTCTCCTATTCTGCAAGTAAAAACTACATTGAAGACTCAAACTCACGATCGAGTAACTGCCGGGATCGAGGCGCAAACTCGCGACCTTGCGGATATGAGCCGAGCACTCTACCACTGCGCCAGCCGTTAAAATCTACGCTAAAAATCTTACATTCCGAAAGCCGAAAAATTCTGAATTACAAAAAGTGTCTGGTCCGAAGGCTTTCGGATAAAAGGTTGTGCACCTGTACTTTGCGAGTCATATCTCAACTTTCATTTACAACTAAAAAGTGTTTTGTCAGTGAATATGCTCAGAATCAAAACCAATGATAATACTGTAGTCGGTCTCATTTTTCTTACAGCTTCCCCGCTACTCAGTCTGTTTTTCTGAACAGGTAGGAAAGCTAACAACAAGAGCGAAGCAAGGGGTAAGGCCCAACAAAAGTATAGACTTCTGAATCTGCGCAGGTTTCAAATTTGGTCTCAAACTTGTGGAAGAGCCAGGGTTGACAAATCAATAAACAATGCTATGTGGATCATATATATATATATATTTTTAAACCAATTTTTTCTTGAATGAGCACATTATTGGTTAACTGAGATTAGTAGTGTGTCCCTATACTGGTAATAACTAAGCACGATCAAAATAAATAATTACTCCAGCATTTTATCTCGATCTTCAAAATAAATAATCCCAATTATCCTCTATTTCAAGGGTTCCCAACCTGGGGTAAATTTACCCCGCAGGGAGTAAATTTGTTGATTCTGGAACTTAAAATAATAATGTTAAAAACAGTATTTTAAAATTTCCCCTTTGTCGGTTGCTTTATTATGGTAGAAGTGTAAACTCAAATTACTGAACAAAACAGGGTGGGGGGTAAATTTACTTTCAAAATGTTGCCTGAAACAGGACGTAAAGGGTTGGGAACCCCTGCTCTATTTCAAAATTAAAAAAAAAATTAAATCAGTTTGAGAAATAACATTGAAATACGTAACTGGTACAAGAACAAATTGGAGCAGGAGGACATACACCCCCTTGAGCTTACTTCAGCACGCAGTATAATAGTGGATGATCTGATCTGATTTAGACTCAACTCTTATATATGCAGAGATGCTCTCTCATTTTAGAGAGTGCAACATTTGCATGCTGAGATCTAATCTTTTATTGACCATTTCTAAATGTTGTTTCCACTCTACTTCTGCTGGCTGCCTCCCATGTGGCCTGCATGGCAGACAAAATAAACCACAGCAATCCGTGGATACCATCTGTTCATTAGGAATATTTTCAGAGTGCGAGAACATACAATTATTACTGTCATTGTTCTAAAAGCAATCACTTTAAATACACACCTTTGTGAAAATGTATGTGATTCATTAAAGAATTCATGTAATGTTTTTGTATTAACTAATATCTTATTCTGTAGCTTCAGAAGGCCCCGAGTTGCAGTAATGTTCCAGCAGTTTTTTTTAATAGAATTCGAACAGACAAAATGCGCCTCCACTTTCAGAAAACCTGCAATGTCAACAAACATCTCCATGCCCAGTCTATCTATGGACAGCATGAATACTGGTCTGCTCAAACAGAAACTTATGCAAACTCCCTTACGATAGAATGCACAGCAGATTGGGAAATATTGCTGATGTCTACAATTCCTGCCTACAAATAAGCTTTTCACTGTATCTCAGTACATTTGACAATAACCTAAACTAGAAGAAGCTAGATTCCGAGCCACTCTATCATTACCCACCATAAACAAAACAATCCATCCGCTGTGCCTATGTTTGTACAGGGTCTCAGATCCTATGGGCATCACACTACAAAAAAAGGGATGTACGAACACTGTTCCTGTAGATACTAATTTCAGCAAATTAATATCCACAGTATCAAATTAATGACATGATTCTAGACCGTACTTCTAAGGTAACAATCTTAAATTTGTAAACTACACCAAAGTCACATTTAATATTCATTTACATGTGAGGAAATAATAGCCTGCAAAATACAAATCTTGAAAATATACTGGTGGTGTACTTGTAGGGAATTCAAAGGAATTTATTTGAAATATTCATGAAAAAGACTGCAAGGATCTGGATTGTCTGTGAGTATGAGAGTGCAACAGACAGGAGTTACAGCGAGGTGATCACTCTGTTGGTGTCCTCCCACATTCCAAAGATATATACAGTGCATTCAGACCCCTTCACTGTTTCCACATTTTGTTACGTTTCAGCCTTATTCTAAAAAGGATTAATTTTTTTTCAAATCATCAAGCTACACACAATACCCCATAATAAAAAAGCAAAAACAGGTGTTTAGAAATGTTCGCAAAGTAATTAAAAAGAAATAACTGAAATATCACATTTACATAAGTATTCAGACCCTTTACTCAGTACTTTGTTGAGGCACCTTTGGCAGCGATTATAGCCTCAAGTCTTCTTCGGTATGACGCTACAAGCTTAGCACAACTGTATTTGGGTAATTTCTCCCATCCTTCTCTGCAGATCCTCTCAAGCTCTGTCAGGTTGGATGGGGAGCATCGATGCACAGCTATTTTCAATCAGGTCCAGAGATTTTCAATCAGGTTCAAGTCCGGGCTCCGGCTGCGCCACTCAAGGACATTCAAACTTATCACAAAGCCACCCCTGCGTTGTCTTGGCTGTGTGCTTTGGGTTGTTGTCTTATTGGAAGGTGAACTTCTGCCCCAGTCTGAGGTCCAGAACGCTCTGGAGAAGTTTTAATCAAGGATTTCTCTGGACTTTGCTTCCTTCATCTTTCCCTCGATCCTGACTAGTCTCCCAGTTCCTGCCGCTGAAAAACATCTCCACAGCATGATGCTGCCACCACCATGCTTTACCGCAGGTATAGTATTGGACAGGTGATGAGCAGTGCCTGGTTTCGAGACGTGACGCTTGGCATTCAGGCCAAAGAGTTCAATCTTGGTTTCATCAGGCCAGAGAATCTCATTTCTCATGCCTATTGGCAAACTCCAAGCGGGCTGTCATATGCCTTTTATTGAGGAGTGGCTTCCGTCTGGCCACTACCATAATGGCCTGATTGGTGGAGTGTTGCAGCTCCTTGGTTGTCCTTCTGGAAGGTTCACCCACCTCCATAGAGGAACTATGGAGCTCGAAGGTCTCCATCACCTTTCTCGAAGGTCTACGGACAATTCCTTCGTCTTCATGGCTTGGTTTTTGCTCTGACATGCAGTCAACTGTGGAACCTTTTTAGACTGGTGTGTGCCTTTCCAAATCATGTCCAATCAATTTAATTTACCACTGGTGGACTCCAATCTAGTTGCAGAAACATCTCAAGGATAATCAATGGAAACAGGATGAACCTAAGCTCAATTTTGAGTGTCATAGGAAAGGGTCTGAACACTTATGTAAATGTGATATTTCAGTTATCTTTTTAATTACTTTTCAAAAAATTCTAAACACCTGTTTTCGCTTCTTCATTCTGTAGTATTGTGTGTAGATTGATGATTTAAAAAAATTAATTTAATCCATTTTAAAATAAGGCTGTAATGTAACAATCTGTGGGACAAGTGAAAGGGTCTGAATACTTTCTGAATGCACTGTAGGTTTATGTTAATTGGCCTTGGTAAAATTGTAAATAGTCTCTATAGGCTGTGGGCCGAGGAGCTTTATTCTGCAGGTTCGTGACCCAAGTCACCAAACTACATGAAATTTTCACATATTGTGTAAAAAAAAATGAATTATATAAATCACCCCTGAAACCCGATATGAAGAAGACTTGCACATTTTTTAAAATTAAATTAGAGAAAAAGCGGAAAATTTTCGGGTAATTTTTAGTCCAATCAAAGCACGTTTAACATTGATTTGTCTGCCAGTTGGCCAATCACACGCTTTGTTTCAGGCTAGCACACAAAATGGCTAAGGGGGCTTCACAGATGCCTGTTGAAACCGCGACGTGGCCTGGAGGGGAGCTCCCGTGTGGAAGGGAGAGAGGGACTAGGAGTTGGCGGTTGACATAAACTGGTTTGTGACTGGATCAAATGGCAACCCAGGTAGGATTAGAGGATGACGAAGATCAAGATGATAGGGCTTTTGGTGACTGGACGTCAGTGTCTAGTCAGAGATCAGGGAGGAATCAAGGAGAAGAAGGAGTCAGGCAAAACGAGCTCAACCAAAGCAGCAAAAGGAGTTTTGAAGGGAACAGTTCAGAAGAGGATAGAAGAACGGTTCGGAAAAAGGTTGAAAGGAAGGAGGTTAAAATAATACTGAAATTTAGAAAGGAAGATGAGCATGTCAATTTAAGTCCGATAGCTTTATCCAGGTAGCTAAAGAAGAAGGTAGTAGAGGTGGAAACAGCTAAGATTTTGAGAGACAGGAACTTGTTAATAATATGTAAAACGGAGGAGCAGAAAAATAAGGCTCCGAAGATTGAAAGTGTTTGCAAGAAGATGGTCAGTAAAAGAAAGACTCTGGGTGAGAGTAGAGTGACAAGGGGAGTAATAACAGGTATTCCTGTAGATGAAGACCTGGAGAAACTCAAACGTAGTATTTTTGGTGGCCAGGTGAGTGTAGCTAAGAGATTGTTAAGGACAGTGGAGGGTAAGAGGGTAGAGAGCTTGTCTGTGCTTCTGGAGTTTCAGCAGTCTGAACTACCAGAAAAAGTGAGAATCGGATGCATGAGCTTTCCAGTGAGGCCTTATATCCCTCCACCGCTCCGATGTTATAAATGCCAGAGGTATGGACATATAGCAGCGGTGTGTAAGGGGAAGCAGAGATGTCCCAAGTGCGGAGGAGAGCATAGATTTGAAGAGTGCAGAGAAAATAGGCAGGATAAATGCTACAATTGCGGAGGACCGCACAGGGTAACGTATGGGGGATGTGAAGTCAGGAAGAGGGCTGTGGAGATTCAGCAAGTGAAAACAGTAAGTAACATAAGCTACTCAGAGGCAGTGAAGAAGGTGCAAGGACAAAGGGGAAGAGTGGATATTAATGCGAGAGAGAATCATCCGTTTTTGAGATCAGAGGAAAGTCAAGCAGTCAAAACTCACACAGAACTGACAGCTGATAAGCTTATTGTTTTCATTGCATATGTAATCAACTGTACTGATCAGATTAAACACAAAACAGAAAAAATAAAAATCATTGTTAAGGGAGCAGAAAAGTTTTTGGGTTTAAAATAAGTATCATGGGAGAGTATCAATAAAAAGCTTGAAGCAGATGGAAGGCAGGAAGGTTCTGGTGATAGGTCAAATTGATTATATTACAATGGAACACAAGGAGCATAATAGCAAATGGACAAGAGTTTAAAGGATTCATTAAAGAGTTAAAGAAGAAACCAGAAGTCATATGTATTCAAGAAACCTGGCTTAAGCCTTCATTAGACTTTGTCATCAAAGGTTATGATAGTATCCGTAGGGATAGGGGGGAGGGGAGTGGAGGGTGTGTGTAATATTTATAAAGCAAGGAATACAGTATAGATTGTTGGTGAAAGGAACAGAATTAGAATATTTAGTGGTTGAAATTTGGACAAGATAAGGTAAGGTTAAAATTGTTAATTTTTATAATCCGTGTAAAAGGCTTTAAATCCATTTATGGACGAACTTGCTGGGTATTTAGGGGGGGAAAGTTATATGTTGTGGAGATTTTAATGCTCATAGCATGTTGTGGGATGATTCTAATGATGAAAATGGGATGGTGATTGAGGATTTAATGGAGAATAAAAACCTTGTGTGTCTTAATGATGGAAGTGGGACACGAATCAACATCAGAACAGGGTCAGAATCAGCCATAGACCTCACACTAGCGTCAGACTCATTGGCGGGTGTTTGTTCATGGGAAGTAGTTCGAAGAACAACGGTAGGAAGTGACCACTACCCGATAGAAATAGTAGTAGGAGTGAGTTTAGAGGAGTATAATACAGAGAGAATACAGAAGTGGTATTTTAGGGTGCTGATTGGGAGAAGTTTAAGATTATTAGTGATCAAGAAATGGAGAAAATTGATATTTATGAAGTGGTGGATAATTTAAATATTTCTGTTTGTGAAGCCATTTTAGAGGCAGCAACAAAGTCCATTAAGAAGAAAGGAGGTAAGCACAACAAGAAGAGTGTACCATGGTGGACTAAGGAGTGTGACATTAAGTGTCGAAATAAAGCTTTTAAAATTTTGAAAATAAATCACAATTTTCAGAATCTTATTGAATACAAAAGGTTGCAAGCAAGTGTAAGAAGAGTAATAAAAAATGCAAAGAGGGAATTTTGGAGGACATTTTGTAACTCAGTGGGAAGGGAGACAAAAGTAGGTCAAGTTTGGGGAATGATAAGGAGAATGAAAGGAATTAAAAGAGAATACAAATATCCAATCCTAACGGACGGTGAAATTACAGCAGTGAAAGATGAAGAGAAAGCAGAGATGTTGGCAAAATCTTTTGCTAAAATTCACAGTTCAGACAATGTTAGTGAAGGAAGAAAAGGAAAAGAAAACACTACAGCAGAGAATATACAGTTAATACGACATGAGGAAGACACTAACGATGTTCTTAACAAACCATTCACAAAGACAGAATTCAACCGAGCTCTTAGAAAAACCAAGATGTCAGCACCAGGTAAAGATCAGATTTGTTACACCATGTTAAACCATCTCAGTGAAATATCCAAGGATTTTTTGTTAGAATTTTATAATAAAGTGTGGGAGGGTGGGAAATTACCACAAAGCTGGAAGGAGGCAGTAGTATCCCAATAGGAAAGCCAGGTAAAGATCTGACAAACCCAGGGAATTATAGGCCTATTGCGTTAACATCCAACATATGTAAAGTAATGGAAAAAATGGTAAATGAAAGGTTAACATATTATGTAGAAAATAAAGGATATTTATCCAATTACCAGAGTGGTTTTATGAAGGGGAGAAACACCATGGATCCAGTTATATGTTTAGAACATGAAATTAGGAGAGCACAAATTAACAGAGAAAGTGTAGCAGCTGTATTTTTTGATATTGAGAAAGCATATGATATGATGTGGGGAGAAGGGTTATTAGTGAAACTAGGTAAATTGGGGATTAAAGGTCGTATATTTAAATGGATTAAGGATTTTTTATTTGGGAGGTTAATACAAGTACGAGTTGGAAATCAATACTCAGGAACATTAGATATTGAAAATGGAACATCTCAAGGGAGCATAATAAGTCCTTTACTATTTTTAGTAATGATAAATGATGTATATGAAGAAATTGTAATTGAAATGGGAGTTTCACTGTTTGCGGATGATGGGGCAATCTGGAAAAGGGGGAGAAATGTGAAGTTCATTGTGCAGAAACTACAGAGGGCTATAATAAAGGTACAAGTGGTCATATAAATGGGGATTCAAATTTTCTGAGGAAAAGACAAAGATAATGTTTTTTACTAGGAAGAAAATTGGTAGCGAGGTAAAACTAAAATTATATAACGAGGAATTTTGACCATGCCTGTGGCTTTGCTTCTGTTTTTGGTTTTTTTGATGTTTCTTTATTTTACTTGTCTTTTCCTACTATTTCTTTTGATTGTTATTTTTGGTGTGTATTAACTTTTTTGTCAATGATTAGTGATGTACAGCACTTTGTTGCAGCTATGTTTGTTTTTTAAAGTGCTCTATAAATACAATTATTATTATTATTATTATTATTAAAGATAATGTTTTTTACTAGGAAAAAAATTGATAGTGGGGTAAAACGAAAATTATATAACCAGGAATTGGAGAGAGTAAAATACTATATATGTTTAGGTTTATGGTTTGATGAGAGGATTACATGGATGGTTCATATTCAGAAAGTAGTGGACAAATGTAAGAAGATACTTAATGTAATGAGATGTTTAGTTGGATGTGATTGGGGGGCAGATAGAACAGCTTTGAAGGCTATATACACTGGGTTAATTAGATCTGTGTTAGATTATGGTTGTGTGGTATATGGGTCCGCATCAAGTACTTCTCTGAAGAAAATAGACAACATTCAATATCGGGCATTGAGAATATGTACAGGTGCGATTAAAACAACTCCAACAGCAGCATTACAGGTTGAAATAGGGGAGATGCCTCTAGAGATGAGAAGGATACAGCTTTCATTGAATTACTGGATTAACCTACAGGGCCACAGTCAAGAACACCCAGCACAAGTTACTGTCAAACCATGCTGGGAAAAGGAGAGAAGAGAAACAAAAAGTTTTGGATGGACAGTGACCCAGAGAGCAATACAAATCAGCATAGCACAATTAAATGTGGTTCCAACGGTTCCATTGCCTTCAATTCCACCTTGGATACTTCCAGATGCAACAGTAGACTTTACAATATTAGATCAGAAAAACAAGGATAAACAGCATATGTATAATTCAGTCATCATACAGGAATACATTGACAGATACTACAGCTTTGTCCAAATTGTTACAGATGCATCAAAAGATTCAGTAGATAAAGTAGGAGCAGCATTTATTGTACCAGAGTTTCACATCAAAGTAGGGAAGAGGATCAATAATGAGGTCTCAGTATACACAGGTGAAATGATTGCAATATTGTTAGCGGTACAGTGGGTCGAGGATACTAGGCCTTTAAGGACAGTTATTTGTTCAGATTCAAGTTTAGCAATAAAGAGTTTACAGCACAGCCATTCAGACAGTAGACCAGACATTTTGATTTAAATACAACAAACACTATTCAGAATTCAAATGATGGGGCTTACAGTCATATTTTTATGGGTACCAGCACACATTGGCATTAGAGGAAACGAAATGGCTGATAAGGTAGCAAAAGAGGTAACAAAAAGAAGTAAGATTGATTTAAGTATTAACATAGGTAAAACTGAAATCAAAGACATTATTAAGCAAAGACAGGAGGAAAGATGGCAAAAGCAATGGGAGGAAGAGCGGAAAGGACGGTGGTTCTACAGAGTCCAGAGGAAAGTGGGAGAAATGAGATGTGCAGGAAAAAACAGAAAAGAGGACAGTAATTTCAAGAATTAGATTTGGACACACTGGTCTGAACAGTACACTTTTTATAATAGGCAAGCATAATACAGGCAGATGTGAGTACTGTGGGCAAGAAGAGGCAATAGAGCATGTCATTGTACATTGCGAGAGGTATGAGGAGGAGAGAGAGGACAGATGAGTGAGCAGTTCAGAAAAGAAAGAGTACAATTTGATTTGGTAGATATTTTGCAAGGGAGTTCATATAAGTGCTATCAAATCCTGTTGCTTTTTCTTAGGGTAACCAATTTGTTCGGAAGGATATAGGTTATTAGTATATGTAATGGTGTTGTTTGATCCACACTCCATGCCAGTTGGTGGTGGTAATGCACCAAAAAGGTTGTTTGCCAACCGCCAAAAAAACACTACATAGAAGAAGAAGCAGAACAGATGCCTGTTTTACTGGAGATTCCGATTTGTTGTTCTGTGGAATAAATGTCGTGGAAACTTGCAGCAGGTAATTGTATTTAGTGGGAAAAGCATCCGCTGCTCTAGGTGTCAGCTGCCCTACATCGATGAGACCAAGCGTAGGCTTGGCGATCGTTTCGCCCAACACCTCCGCTCGGTTCGCAATAACCAACCTGATTTCCCGGTGGCTCAGCACTTCAACTTCCCCTTCCATTCCGAATCCGACCTTTCTGTCCTGGGTCTCCTTCATGGCCAGAGTGAGGCCCACCGTGAATTGGAGGAGCAGCACCTCATATTTCGCTTGGGCAGTTTACATCCCAGCGGTATGACCATTGACCTCCAATTTCAGGTAGTCCCTGCTTTCTCCTCCGCTTCCCAGGTCTCCCTCAGCTCACTGTCTCCGCCTCTTCCTTTCTTCTACCTACCATCCTCACATCAGTCTGGGGTCTCGACCCAAAATGTAGCCTATTTCCTTCGCTCCATAGATGCTGCCTCACTTGCTGAGTTTCTCCAGCATTTTTGTCTACCCATTCACACAAGTTCTGTTATCCCACTTTCCTCACCCACAGCCGATGATGTGCTGGCCGTGGTTGTGCGCATGTGCAGAGGGAGGAAATGCTGGCCGTGGCAGTGCGCATGTATAAGGCAACCTGCCGTGCCGGCGGATGAGGAGCGAGCCGAGAGCCGGACACGGATGGCGGGTGGAGACGGAGAGTGACAGAGAGGGAGAGATAGAGAGGGGCCCGCTCAGAATTAAATGTGCTGGTGATCTCAGGTTTATCCTGGCTACTCAGAGGTGCTGCCGATCTCGGGTTTATCCTGGCTACTCAGCTTTAAGACTTGAAGATGTGGCGCTGGTGATTTCAGACTTTGCCCCAGTGTGTCTGTGCACCGACAGAGGGACTGCGCTCACACACTGATACAAAGACTGAACTGTGGACCAACAGAGGTCACAGAGGAGTCCAATGTTACCGGTACAGTCCACCTAGCCGAGGAGCAGAGATACGGCCTGCAAAGTCGGCTATGGGAATGGGTCCGTTGGATCCAGCCAGGCCGGAGGTCTAGATCCTCAGCCGGATGGTGCAAATTCGACTGCTGGTCATCCGCGGGCGTCAACTATGGGAACGGAACTGCCGGCTCCAGCTGGGCTGGAGTTCCATAGCTCCGGCTGCAGGAGACAAATTCGATCTGCTGATCCTTATGTCCTGATGAGATTGATATCAGCTGCCTCTCCCGACCTTGGCGCTACATATTCGGGGGAACTTCCAAAGGCGATTTCAAATGCGCTCGTAATTTTATTGGATTAAAGGAGATACTGAACCAACAATTGCTTGAAGATCGGTGGTGGGCCAGTATATATTTATTGAAATCTGGTATACAAGGTGGAAAGGTGTATGGGCAAATCTGGAATCAGGTGAAATATGAAAGAAGCAATCTGGGAAATCAATGCCTGGAGCAGGTATTAAAGATTGTCAAGACTTGAATAATGATTGTTACGGGTGAACCTGGGGGCAATGCAGGGCTGTGGAGTCGGAGTCAATCAACAATAGGTGCAGGAGTTGGCCATTCGGCCCTTCGTGCCAGCACCGCCATTCAATGTGATCACGGCTGATCATCCCCAATCGGTACCCCGTTCCTGCCTTCTCCACATATCCACTGACTCCGCTATTTTTAAGAGCCCTATCTAGCTCTCTCTTGAAAGCATCCAGAGAACCTGCCTCCACCGCCCCCTGAGGCAGAGAATTCCACAGACTCACCACTTTCTGTGAGAAAAAGTGTTTCCTCGTCTCCGTTCTACATGGCTTACTCCTTATTCTTAAACTGTGGCCCATGGTTCTGGACTCCCCCAACATCGGGAACATATTTCCTGCCTCTAGCATGCCCAAAACCTTAACAATCTTATATGTTTCAATGAGATCTCCTCTCATCCTTCTAAAGTGCACATGCCCAGCTGCTCCATTCTCTCAGCATATGACAGTCCCGTCATACCGGGAATTAATCTTGTAAACCTACGCCGCACTCCCTCAATGCCATGCATTTGCCCACTCTCCCAACCTGTCCAAGTCGCCCTGCATTCTCATGGCATCCTCCTCCCAGTTCACACTGCCACCCAGCTTTGTGTCATCTGCAAATTTGCTAATGATACTCTGAATCCCTTCATCCAAATCATTAATGTATATTGTATTAATATGTTCAAAGCAAGTTCCAGTGATGTCAGTGAGTTCGCGGAAACAGTCACGGACTTCATCGCAACAGTAACCGACAACATCGTCCCCACGGTAAGGGTAAGCACCTTTCCGAACCAAAAACCCCGAGTAGACAGGTCTGTTTGTGTGGCCCTGAATGCTCGCACCGCTGCCTACAACTCGGGCCTGGCATCAGGAAACATGGACGTCTACAAGGCAGAGTTCTACCGACTGCGAAGGGCGGTGAAGGACGCAAAGAGAAGGTACAGATGGAGCAGCAGGACACCAGAAGCCTATGGCAGGGGCTACGGATTGTAAGCAACTACCGGAGCACCCCTCCCTCATCTGCAAGTGCCGGCACCTCCCTAGCTGATGACCTGAACTCCTTTTATGCTCGTTTCGAGAGGGGCAACACCACTCCAGGTCTGCCGACTATCGACAATACCGCCAGTGGGCTGGCTACCGAAGCTGAGGGGAGGAATGTGCACACATTCTCGCTGTCCGAGCACGAAGTGAGGAGGGATCTGACACGGGTGAACACGAGAAAAGCTGCAGGCCCCGATGGCATCTCGGGGCGAGTACTCCAGTCCTGTGCTATGCAGCTAGCTCCAGTGCTCACTACATTATTCAACCTCTCCCTGGACAAGTCCGTGGACCCTGCCTGCTTCAAAAAATCCATCATTGTACCGGTACCAAAAAATGCCTCCCCAGCTTGTCTGAATGACTACCGTCCGGTGGCCCTTCCCTCGGCAGTCATGAAATGCTTTTAGAGGCAGGTGAAGAAACACATCTGCACCGTCCTCCCTCGGAACATGGACCCGTTGCAGTTCGCATACCGTCCGAACAGATCCACGGACGATGCGGTCTCCCATGTCTTGCACACCGCTCTCTCCCATCTGGACAGCCAGAAGGGGGGCTACGTGAGGATGCTGTTCATAGACTACAGTTCAGCCTTCAACACGATAGTCCCCACCAGTCTGGCCGGGAAGCTAATGGAATTGGGGCTCAACACCTCCCTGTGTGCCTGGGTCCTGGACTTTCTCACCGCCAGGCCCCAGCTAGTCAAGATGGGAGGGAATACATCGAAGTCCCTCACTCTGAGGATAGGATCACCCCAGGGTTGCGTCCTCAGCCCCCTATTGTACTCCCTGTACACACAATGACTGTGTGGCTAGGATCAGCTCCAATTCAATAATTAAGTTTGCTGATGACACTGTGGTGGTGGGCCTGATCTCAGACAACGATGAGAAGGCCTACCGGGAGGAGGTGGCTGGTCTAGCACTCTGGTACCAGGATAACAGCCTCCACTTGAACATCAAAAAAACAAAGGAGCTGATCATGGACTTTAGGAGGGCACATCATCCGAGGACGTACACTCCATTGAGGATAAATGGGGATCCTGTGGATAGAGTGAACTGTTTTAAATATCTGGGAGTCCACATCTCCGAGGATATGACATGGGCATCACAAGCCTCAGCACTCGTGAGTAAGGCAAGGCAGCGCCTTTACCACCTCAGGCAATTGAGGAAATTCAGTGCGTCTCCGAGGATCCTCCAGTGCTTCTACGCAGCGGCGGTGGAAAGCATCTTGTCCGGGAACATTACCATCTGGTTTGGGAATTGCTCTGCCAAGGACAAGAAGGTTCTGCAGCGAGTAGTGCGTTCGGCTGAATGCACTATGGGAACTTCACTTGCCCCCCTGCAGGAACTATACATCAGGAGGTGCAACTCCAGAGCAAACAATATCATGAGAGACCCCTTTCACCCTTGCAACAGACTGTTCCAGCTGCTATGGTCAGGCAAACGCCTCCGTTGCCATACGGTGAGAACGGAGAGGTTGAAAAGGAGTTTCTTCCCAGAGACCATTCGGACTGTAAACGCCTATCTCACCAGGGACTAACTCTACTGAACGTTTTTCCTTTCATTATTTATTATGTGAAAGAATATGTGTGTTATGATTGTGTTTATTGTTGTTTGGTTGTTTGGCTTTTGCACAAAAGTCCGCGAGCATTGCCACTTTCATTTCACTGCACATCTCGTATGTGTATGTGACAAATAAACTTGACTTGACTTGACTAAATAGCTGTGGTCCCAGCACCGAGCCTTTCGGTACCCCACTAGTCACTGCCTGCCATTCTGAAAGGGACCTGTTAATCCCTACTCTTTGGTTCCTGTCTGCCAACCACTTCTCTATCCATGTCACCACTCAACCCCCAATACCAAGTACCCCAATTTTGCCCACTAATCTCTTATGTGGGACCTTATCACGTCAGAGTCATCGAGTCTGAGTCGGAGCAATTGTGGTGCTGCTGGAGTTGGATTCGGTAAAAAGTCCCGACTCAGAATCCAACCTCAAAATAAATTTCACAGACTACGTAAATCTGAAAAAATCCCACTTTTTAAACATGCCGCACACTTTATTTCCACCCGAGAGAATGAGAAACCACATCAGTGCTGCCATCTGGCGGCAGAACGACGAGAAACAAAACGTAAACAAACGCCATCACCAGCTGTTTTCCCTCCACCTGCTACTGAGTGAACATGTCTGGATAATTTCTGAATTCAAAAGGTAAATTTAGTCATTCATTTATGGGAAAATATATATCATAAATGAATACAGATTACGAATTTTCATGATTTATTGCAAAATAAATCGTCAGTCATGATTAATTCCTTCTCAACAGCAGTAAACACTAATCTTGGCAAAGCATCAAGAATTTGGTAATTTTCCGTGAATATAAACCATAATTTCTACTTTCAGTGGGATGCTTGACACAATATTCTAGGTTAAAAGGTTAGTAAGGGGTTAGGTAATGAAGGAAAAATAGGTTAGGGCTCATTTAGGTGAAAGTATAGTAAACACCAGCTAACCTAAACTAACGGGGGTGGGGGAGGGGGGGCTGCGTTCCCTTGACCCCACTAATCACTTAAAACAAGTTTCCTCAAATTATTTAATTATTACCAATGAATAGAGAATATTACCACTGAATAAGTAAAGTATGTCAGTTCTTCCGCCGGTATTTACTGTACTTTAACCCTGTATTTTTTAATATATAAAATACGTTAATAATTCCATTTCAGGCCCTATCCATTCACTAATGTCATTCATTATTTTCTTTTTCAGGAAAAAAAAAAATGGAATTAATGCAAAATTTCCCAAGTAAGCAAGTTTGAAATCTAAAGCCCCTTTCTCAATGGCACAGAAAACTCCAACCAGATCTGCTGTTTTTTGAATATTTTACAATAACTACAGATAAAAAACATTTTGTGTGTCAGTGTATGATAGATGATGATGATGGTGAAAGATTGTGTGAAACAAAAGACAGTTGTTTCTCAGGCTCCGATAAAAATGCTCCAACAAGAGCTTCAAATTTGAAAAGACATTTGCAGCATTTCCACTAAAATTTTGGAAGTTGTAAATGAGAAAGATACAAGAACCAATAAAAATCTTACAGCGGCATCAGATCAGCGTGGAGAGACTGTTCTCCGCACTGAAAGTAATTCAATCAGATTTAAGGGCTTCAATGATAGAGGATCTGGCAGAAGCAATTTTGTTCCCAAGGACAAGTTATTAATAAATTTTATGTATGTACTTTTGTAGCAAACCTAAAATACCTATGCATTGTTTTAATTTCTACTGCACTTGAGATTTTTTGTCATAATTTAGCCATTTAGCTCATACCTGTGGCCTTAGTTTAATAATTTTTGGAGTAATGCTTTTATAATTTTTATTTAATTCAATGGAATTTTAATTTTATCATAGTCCTATATGTATTTTTTCCTTTTAGCATTATGAATTATGTTTTTTTTGCAAGACTAAACAATAAAAAAGCCACAATAGCATAACTACAACTATGAGACTCAAAACTAAGGACATGAGTTTAAAAGGTAGCCTGATGATTTGTGTAGTTCTTATGAAATGCCATCTTGTGTAATGTAATCAAAACAGATTTAGAATTATTTGACTTGGGGGTCAGGGTCGGAGTCAGATACAGAAGAAATCAAGGAGTCGGAGTTGGGTGGTTTGGGTATCGACCCCACAGCCCTGGTGCAATGGACTAAATAATCCTCATACAAGCTGAGCGTATAACGGACAAAGATATGGGAGTAGATAACCCATCTATTTAGTCTCTTTCACCTCAGTGCTTGGCATTCTTGTGATAGAGACAAAATGGTGGGGTAACTCAGTAGGTCAGGCAGCATCTCTGGAGAAAATGGGAAGTGACCCTTCTTCAGACTCATTCTTGTGTTCTTTTATTTTCATCGCCATAAAAACTTTCAGACCTCTTCTACAAAACATTGATTCTAGCCAGAAACATGTGGAGAAGGACGATAGTAAATCATGCACGTGAATACTTCCATCGCTAAACCTGGCACCCCAGAGTTAAAAAAGGCTCAACTAGAAATGGTCCGAGCGAGCCCATGAGAGATTTCTTGGGGCCTGGTGAAGTCCTTCCTCAACTTCGTACAAAGTTTGTAACACAGCAAGGTGTTCACCCTTGTAGTCAGAAGTGAAGTGCAATTTCATGGCAGCAGTTTGCGATTATCCCACAACATACTATTTGACAGAGCATGCATTAGACTATATGGAAACACTGGCAGAGACCACCCAAAGTCTATGTGCATCAGTGGAAGCTATCTGATCCCTTGACAGCTGTGCATAATTGAGTACAGTACACCCATTTTACCCATTGACATGGGTCTTAAGGTAAGGAATCAATCATTATTTGTTTTCAGGACAATGCCAGCAACTGAGGAGCAGGAAACTTCTACTCTCCATTTGGATTATAGCAAATGTATTTCCAGCACTGATACTCCAACAACTCCCATGTGTCTGTCAACTGGCTCAGACTGGTGTCTCTCATGCCAAGATGCTACAATTTCATCCATGATATTCAATCTTGGTTTCACTCAATTTGACAGGTGGGGTAGGGAGGGTAGTGCAGTCAAAGCAGGTTAAAAGTACTCCTCATACACAAACAAACTGACTTTGTGTTGCATTAATTGAGCAGCTTTATTGCAATTGCACAATACAAGCATAAAAGCATTAACATTCACCAGATTTGTGCTGCGAGTAATAACTTCAAGCCCATTCAATCATGAACCAAAAATACAACATGAAAACAAATTGGCACAGTTCAGAGAACATAAAAAGAAATTGAATGCATGACTTTTAGCAAGACAAAGGTAAAATGTTTCAGTGAAACTAAAGCACTCACCTCTGTGGAATATAGAACATATGCTGAGGAGGAGGCTTAGACAATACCCCTCCATATACCGGCCATAGGCCACTCAAAATCCTGAATAAAGAACTTTTCCCACATCCATTTGGCCCAGTAATAAGGAGATGCATGCCTTCATCAACCTACAAAGCAAAATTCAGATGAACAAAAACAAATTATTGCTCAAATTATTACACTTTTATACAACTATGTATAATCCAGTGAAATATTTTTTTCAAATGTTAGAAATTAACAATTATAAAGAACACAGTTCTTTTTCGGTTTTAGTTTACATCAGCATGTTTTCTGAATCAATATTGATGCCCAATACACATGAAGCTTTTCTTCACAACTACAGTTGAAAATAAATTGAACATTGAAATCAGATGCGTCTAAATTCAGTGATTTTATAGCCTTTGTTTATTTCCATACAGAACTGTTTTACTGGGTTGGGAGATTGCAACCTTCACATGGTCCACCCTGTTTTGACTAATGCAATCAACCCGACGTGCACAAGCAAAAGATCAAATAGAACAAGTTGACCTACAACTTTAGGCTGTGCACGCCATACGCAAGAAGAAGTTTTACTGGTTTACTTCCAACAGGAATTATATTAATATGTTCTATCAGCAAATGAATGGACATGAAATTATTGGCTCAGATGGAATCAATCCGACTTGTTCAGGGAGATCAAGAAAATGCTGAAGAAGCCGAAAGCAAATACAATTAACATTCAAGATGCAAAACTGGTCATTAAGGATCTAATTCATTTCAGAAAAAAAGTCATAAAGAAATGAGGCACAATAGCAAAAAAGGAAATGAAATAAAATGGAAATTAGTTTCCAGGAAAGAGTTGATGTGGGCAAAGACAGGTGCATTGATATGGCTGTGTGATTAAAACTTCTTTGCCAGAGCATTGCAACTGTTTTCAATCAATGGCAGAGAGATTATGGGTGTAAATCTGTCATCTAACTTGGATCTTTTCCTCCATATCGTGGTTAAGCAGAGGGCATTACAATTCCCAGAAGTCTTAAAACTGATTCAGATCTAAAGGAAGTGAACCTGTGAGAAACATAAATCATTACGACTGATGAAATTGAGAATGCTTAGATAATAACAGATAAGAGATATGACGATATGACAGTGATGCAATGCAGAAATTTAAATCTAATCTAAGGCCAAAGGGAAATCTAATTGTCGTCTTTATAATTGTTATCTCTGTTTTCTATTTCAGTTTATTCCCTGGCCACCGCTGCATTTCTCTCCCCAGCAACTGTACAAACATAACCCACATGCAATATTGATAGTAAATCTGATCCCGTGAGCTTATAGAAAAAAAACTCTTCCTATCCAAACCGTCCCCTTTCTGGTACATTCTGTGAATTAGAGCTGTCTATTCCAATAACTCCCAGATAGCTTTTCTTATTCTCTTATCCCATCTTTTGAATTAATGTTTATTGCAAATAGGGTAGACACATTTAAAAATACACTAAGTATTAGTAGCTGAAAGAAAAAGCTAAAGAGGTTATGTCCATATAGTAGAGGAATGTGACAGAGATTTAAGTAGAGCATAAACCCAGATCAGCTGGTCAAAATTGTCTGCTTTTCTATTTCAGAATGATTTTCTGTCAACAAGAAAATTAGGGCAGCACAGTGGTGCAGCGGTAGAGTTGCTGCCTTGCAGCACCAGAGATCAGAGTTCAATCCTGACTATAGGTGCAGTCGGTACAGAACTTGCATGTTCTTCCTGTGATCGTGTGGGTTTTCTCCAGGTTCCTCCTGGCAAAAGAATAAATCAGGGAAGGTAGTACATCCATGGATAACAAGGGAAATCAGGGATAGTATCAAAGCGAAGGATGATGCGTACAAATTAGCCAGAAAAAGCAGCATACCGGAGGACTGGGAGAAATTCAAAGACCAGCAGAGGAGGACAAAGGGCTTAATTAAGAAAGGAAAAATAGATTATGAAAGAAAACTGGCAGGGAACATAAAAACTGACTGCAAAAGTTTTTATAGATATGTGAAAAGAAAGAGATTAGTTAAAACAAATGTAGGTCCCTTGCAGTCAGAAACAGGCGAGTTGATCATGGGGAACAAGGATATGGCGGACCAATTGAATAACTACTTTGGTTCCGTCTTCACTAAGGAAGACATAAATAATTTGCCGGAAATATCAGGGGACCGCGGGTCAAAGGAGTTGGAGGAATTGAGTGAAATACAGGTTAGCCGGGAAGTGGTGTTGGGTAAATTGAATGGATTAAAGGCCGATAAATCCCCAGGGCCAGATAGGCTGCATCCCAGAGTACTTAAGGAAATAGCTTCAGAAATAGTGGATGCATTAGTAATAATCTTTCAAAACTCTTTAGATTCTGGAGTAGTTCCCGAAGATTGGCGGGTAGCAAACGTAACCCCACTTTTTAAGAAGGGAGGGAGAGAGAAAATGGGGAATTACAGACCAGTTAGTCTAACATCGGTAGTGGGGAAACTGCTAGAGTCAGTTATTAAAGATGGGATAGCAGCACATTTGGAAAGTGGTGAAATCATTGGACAAAGTCAGCATGGATTTACGAAAGGTAAATTGGGGCTAATGGGTATTAACAGGTGCAAGGAAAAGAGTTACAATTTGAGGAATCAGAAATCGAGAGGCAGGGTACCCATTTTGAAGTGATTTGTGTTATTTCCCGTTAGCCTATCTAATATCAAATTCAATTACCATCTGATTATTTTTATAGATAGCAAATGCTAAATAACAAATGGAATTTAATTCAGGCCAAATGTGATGTATTGCATTTTGGGAAGTCAAATCATGGCAGGACGTTTGCAGTGAATGATAGGGCCCTGGGGAGTGTTGTAGAGCAGATGGATCTCGAGATACAGGTACACAGTTCCAAGAAAGTGTTGTCACAGGTAGATGGGAAAGTGAAGACGGTTATTGGCACGCTGGCCTTTATCAGTCGGTTGTACAAGACATTGGTAAGAACGCACTTGGATTATGGTGTTTTGGCCACCTTGCCATAGAAAAGATACCATTAAAGCATGGAAAGAGGGCTTGGGAGATTTACAAGGATATTGCCTGGACCCAAGAGCCTGACCTTTTGAGAAAGATTGCACAGATTAGAACTTTATTCCTTGGCATGCAGGAGTCTAAAGGATAATCTTATCAAGGTGCATAAAATCATGAGAAGGATAGATCGGGTGAATACGAGGTGTCTTTTTCCCAGGGAGGGTGAAGCAAGAACTAGAAAACATAGGTTTACGATGAGAGGGGAAACACTTAATAGGAACCAGATGGACGTTTATTCCACCACTTGGAGAGTGATGGGTATATGATAGATAGATCCTTTATTGTCATTCAGACCTTTCGGTCTGGAACAAGTTGCCAGAGGAAGTCGTTGAGGCAGGTACATAACATTCAATAGACATTATAAGTGGGAAAGGTTTATAAATAGGCCAAACACAGGAATAGTTTAGATTGGACATCTTGGTCGGCATGGACAAGTTGGGACGAAAGTCCTGCTTCCATGCTTTATAACCGACTCTAAATACGTTCTGATTGAACAAATACTTTATTGTCACATGTGACATGTCACAGTGAAATTCTTTGCTTGCATACCCAAGGTATGCAAACAGTCGTCACAAAAAGAGTGCTTAAAGTTAAAAGGTATCCATGCAAGGTCCCCTTTTGTTCTCCCCACCCCACCCACGTCAGGTCCCCCTTTGTGTATAAACACTTACCCAACACCAACCTAAGATATTGTTTATGTATATCCCAAAAGACAAAATTCAACCTGTGGTATCAGGAACATACATAATGAAGCACTAAAAAAAGTTGCAATATTATTGCAATGAGGTGATTAAGTAAAAATCTTAAATCTGTCATGTATCTGGTAATCCAGCACACTGGTAAATTCAATATGCTACCCGCAAAAAACAAAATAGGATCAGATTCGTATTTTCTAGCAGGACTACTTTCCTTTCATGCCATTAAATTTATATTTAACATCATACTTCTGTATCCATCATATTATACAAAACCTTTTCCAATCCTTCAGCAATAATGTTTGTTTCTGATGACAATCTTGGGTCTACGTATGCTTACGATCAAAAACTGGTACCTTGAACTACTTGAAATAACAAAATTAAAATGGAAAAATATTATTTTAAATATAATTGGGGGGGGGGGGGGGTTCTGTGACTAAACATTTATAAAACTACACTTGCATTACAAGATTAGATAGGTCTTCCAAATTTCAATTTTATGTCCTGCAGGAAAGATTTTGTAAATGTGTATATTGTTTATATTTCTCAATAAAATAACATTTCTCCTACATAAATATAACTGCTAAATTTAATTAACCAGTCCATCCAAAAGTTTGATATCAATCAAATGCATTATTTAGATACTACATCTGATCTGACTGGTGTTGTAAGTTTTAAAATGATACGCAATGAAGTTGTAACAACTGAATAACAATCCAATTCACAAAATAACATTTTAGTTTTTAGTACTTACTTCAAAGTTTAGGCTGGAAACAACAACATCTCCATTTGGGGTAATAATTGGAACATTTGCACATACAATTCCAACATCAACATCAATAACGTGCCCTGACAGATAAAACAAAGTTATTCACAATGAAATGGTACCAGGTCATAAGAGACGTCCTTGCTTTTTAGGAAATGAGGGTTCCCCACTTCCATTATAGATGAGACTTTCACTTGGATCTCCTCGATATCCCGCAGCTCCACTCTTGCTTCCCCTCCCCCAATTCGTAATAAGGACATAGTCCCCCTGGTCCTTACCTTCCACCCCATCAGCTGTCACATACATCAGATAATAATCCTTCAACATTTTTACCACCTCCAACGGGATCCCACCACTAGCCACATCTTCCCATCTCCACTCCTTTCTACTTTCCACAGAGACCCTTCCCTCCGTAACTCCCTAGTCAACTCGTCCCTTCCCACACAAACCACTCCCTCCCCAGTTACTTTCCCCTGCAACCGCAGGAGATGCAACACCTGTCCCTTTACCTCCCCTATCGACTCCATCCAAGGACCCCAACAGTCTTTTCAGGTGAGGCAGAGGTTCACTTGCACCTCCTCCAAACTCTTCTACTGCTGTTCTAGGTGTCAACTCCTGTACAGCAGCGAGACAAGCGCAGGCCTGGCGATCGTTTTGCTGAACACCTCCGCTCAGTCCACCTTGACCCACGATCTCCCGGTTGCTCAGCACTTTAATTCCTCCTCCCATTCCCAATCTGACTTGACCTGGGACTCCTCCATTGTCAAAATGAAGCCCAGCACAAATTGGAAAAAGAGCCCTCATATTTTGCTTGGGGAACTTACACCCCAGCAGTAGGAACATTGACTTCTCTACAAATAGCTCTTGCTTTCTCTCTCTCTCCATCTCCTTCCCCTTCCGAGTTCTCCCACCATTCTTACTGTCTCCGGCCACATTCTATCTTTGTTCCGCCCACTCCCCTGACATCAATCTGAAGAAGGTTCTCGACCGGAAACGTCACCCATTCCTTCTCTCCAGAGATGCTGCCTGTCCCACTGAGTTACTCCAGCATTTTGTGTCTACTCTCTGTATTGTATTTAGCTTTTTATTAATTTTAAACAACCAAGCCATTCTGAGCCATGTGCAACATATACCAGCAAACTCTATATCCAGCAGCTCCGTTTAGTTTAGTTTCTGTGATGGAGAACTTCGTCAAGAAGAGCTAAATCTTGTTCTAATAGAAACATAGAACGTAGAAATTAGGTGCAGGAGTAGGCCATTCGGCCCTTCGAGCCTGCACCTCCATTCAATATGATCATGGCTGATCATCCAACTCAGTATCCCGTACCTGCCTTCTCTCCATACCCCCTGATCCCCTTAGCCACAAGGGCCACATCTAACTCCCAATGCAACTGGACTATGCACTTCTATTACTTGAATGAGAAAACACAACTTTTTTTTCAAAATAAATTTTGATTATGTCCATTCGTAATCATAAAACACAATTTTTAGTACATTTATCCCAATTAATTAATCATTAATCATAAAGTTGTAGTTTTCATTAAACTTAAAGATTCTACAAAATAATAATTTTAACATATCAAATCCTTATTAATAGATTTTCAAGCAATTTTAAATTGAACGAGAGGACAAACATGTCAGAAAACAACTATAAAAAATGCAATGCTCTGGCAAATATTTCCAGAAAACAGTTTGCATATGAAGTTCCTAAATGTATGTCACTATAGTTGCTAAATGATTAAAATGTGCTATCATTGAGAATCAAAATTGAACGTCACCATTTAACAAATAAAGAATAATGTTACAAATAAAATCCAGAACATCATGAAAACAGAAATCATTGAGAGGTTATTTGTTGGGTTCAGCCCCTTGTGATAGCTTCACCATAAAACAGGATAAAGTCTGAGCCTCCTCCAATCTCAATTTTGAATGAAATCAACATCAATCAACAAAGGAGTTTCTGCAAGCTACAAAATGGTCAATTCTTGAGTGGCCAAGTCAAGCACCCGATCTGAACCCAATTGAGCATGCCATTTCTACGCTGAAGAGAAAACTGAAGGGGACTAGCCCCCAGAACAAGCATAAGCTAAAGATGGCCGCAATACAGGCCTGGCAGAGCATCACCTGAGAAGACACCCAGCAACTGGTGATGTCCATGAATCGCAGACTTCAAGCACTCATTGCATGCTAAGGATATGCACCAAAATACTAAACATGACTACTTTTATTTACATGACATTGATGTGTCCCTAACATTATGGTGCCCTGAAATGGGGGACTATGTATAAACACTGCACTAATTTCTACATGGTGTAACAAAAGTGTATAAAAATGGCCTTTACAAAAATCTGGCAATGTGCACTTTAACCACATGTGATGTTTTTTTATTACAAATTTCAAATCGTGGAGTACAGAGGCAAATAAATAAATAAAGGGTCTTTGTCCCAAACATTATGGAGGGCACTATTTCTGATCAGGCCCTGGAGATTTGTCTACTTTCATACACTACCTTCAGCAACTCTTCAACTGAAACACTAAGGGTCTCGACCCAAAACATCACACATTCCTTCTCTCCAGAGATGCTGCCCGTCCCGCTGAGTAACTCCAGCTTTGTGTCTATCTACTGCTCACAGGACACTTTCCATTGACGGCCCCAAGTTCTTCCATCCTCCTGTCTTTCTCCTTGGTAAATAGAGAAGAAATACTCATTGAGGTCCTTGCCCATCTCCTGTGGCTCCACACAGAGGTGACTGTTTTGATTCTCGAGGGTCCCACTCTCTCCCTCTCTCCAGTTACCCTTTCCCCCTTATGGATTTATAAAATCTCTTGGGATTGTTCTTCATGCTATCTGCCAGAGCTATCTCCTGGCCATTTTCGTCCTTCGGTTTTCCTTTTAATTTACTCCTCAGTTGCCAAAACTCCTCCAGGGATGGACATGATCCCAGCTGGCTATACCCGTCTCATGCATCCTTATTCTGGAAGGATGCCTCAATTTCTCTTGTAAATATCTTGCTAAGTTCATAAAGAACAGAGGATGGAATTCTCAAGAATTTAGGATAGGAAGTGACCTTATTGGATAGATCTGCCAATCCAGGAATCTTTCTAGTGAATCTCTCTGGCTCTTATATCAATATATGTTTTTCAATATATTCAGAATTCAAATGAACACAGAAGAAAAGCTAACATTTTATCTGCATATTAGGCATTTACAACTGATTACCTTTCTGTTCCAAAGAATGTTCAATACTTAATCGATGTTTAGCTACTTTACTGGAATCTATTTCATCTTCCTGATTGACAGAGGACTTCTTATAAATGCCCCTCTGAACTTCGTCAAAAACCGAAAACATGTTGTGTACTCGGGCTGTATAGCCAGCCAATTCAGTGATCTGCAAATCAAAGAAGAAAAGAATCAACATGGCCACTTTATGATTCGGTTACAAAATAAACCTTTATGTACAGCTCAAGAATTTTCTAAATAATGTATTATTCATTTCAGCGTGCAAACTTTTGACAATAATTTTTTGAAGTCCAATTCAGGTTCAAGGTACCCAATGATTTCCATCAGCTTTTCAAATTATATATAGCCAGGATGTTTAGGCACTAAAAAACAGAAATAGGCAGGCAAAAAGGCATGATAGAATTACAAAAAAGGCATGGAAAAGGCACATTGACAAAGAAATGCATAAAAAGGCATTTATTTCCACCACCAAAATATGGTTTAAAATGATAATATAGAGGTATACTCATTAAATGACCAAAGTTGCCTGGTTGCACATAATTACTAGTACTTTTTTTTTCCAAATTATCTGATGTTAAACTATGCCCGCCTGTCAGACAGAATATGCTTCAGTTCGGTGAAAAACTTCTGTCTACCTCAGCTGAGGTCACTGGTGCATACCCAAACAAGCTACGGACTCTACATTCATGTCGATATCTTGTGCATTACAACTACCTTTGAGAACTTTAGCTGTTTTGTATTTCTTCAAGATCTTTGTTAGCTAAAATCAATCTCTCACATTTTCCTTGTATGTCTTTATCTCCGTCTCCAGGAACTATACGAATATCATCAGTTACTTTGTTGAAAGCCTGCAAGTTATTCACTAATGTTTCACCATGTTCCTCTAGGGAAATGACAGCTTGTGGGAAGTTTGCAAAATTGGAAGCAATAAACACAAGATCTCGGTGGAGGGACTTTTTCTCCATGATTTCACTGAATATCCTGACTGCAGCAGATTCATCTTCTTCAAAACAATAAACGATTTATTTTATCTTTTCAAAATTTGCAGCATCGTAAAATGCAGCAGAGAGCCACGTACCCCACCTTGTCAAAACGGGCTGAGGAGGTAGCGGAATCTCGGGTGCCATTTCCTTTGACAACTGCACATGTGACGGTGCTTCGAGGAAGATTTTTTTGACATTGGAAACTAGGCGATCAACATTTGGAAACAAGCTACGTATGTGCTTGGCAATTCTATGAAGTCCTTGAGCTAAGCAAGTCAAATGCAACATTTTGAGGAATAAAACTGTCACAAAGAGAAGAACATTCTCATGTTTTATACCTTCTGGCCAAAGTACAGCAAGTGAAGATGTAAATAACTGAGCAATAGTTGAGCTGTTTGACTTCTCCAATACTTCCGATGTCAACAAATACTCCTTTGATGGATGACCTGCCTCCAGTATACCGATGACCACATTGGCAACATATCTCCTCACAGCATCGGTTGTCTCATCTATTGAGATCGATATTTTGTTGCATGCAACTTAATCTCTAATTTTTTGCACAACAATGTTGAAGTTGCTGTCAATAATGATGACTCGCTTGGTATATGTTCTTCTGTGTTTCTCTAAAAAAACTCTGAGAGATGTTTTCCAATTTCCACAATGGAATTCCGGCATCAATGAATGCCTTGCACAGATCACTCAACTCAGATTTGCGACTGGAGCCAGCAGTAAATGTAATGAGGAGACAAGCTTGGGTATTATGCTTCGGTAGTCCACACCCCAGCAGTATCACAATTGATTGCTCTTAATTTTAAATAGCCCTTGTCTTCTCCCTCCTCCCCAGCTCTTCTTCTAGTCAGACTGTCTCCGCCTCTTCCTTTCTTTTTCCCGACCCCCACATCAGAATGTAGAGGGTCTCGACCCAAAACAGTGTCTATTCCTTCTCCATAGATGCTGCCTCACCCGCTGAGTTTCTCCAGCATGTTTTGTATACCTTCGATCTTTCCAGCGTCTGCAGTTCTTTCTTAAATAGATGTTGGGGAAGACTGAACCAGCAGGCAGCAGCACGAATGAATGACCGACGGTGGCGCCCCCGGATTCGCCCCTGTGGTGGAGGTTTTCTTGTATGTTATACTACGTTAACACTTTAATAATAGCATTAATATTAATGTGTTAACATAGAAAATGTCATCGTAATCACGGTACAACTTGAGAAAATAGCACCTTTTAGCAAAATGGTAAAAAGAGGGTGATTTAGGCACTCAATCATGAAAAAGTCATTATCCTGGTGAAATCATCAAAAAAGACATAAAAAGGCACCCATGACATTTATGGCAAAATCCTGGCTCTGATACACGAGTGAGCTTTATGTAGTGGTCGCATTAAACGGAGAAAAATGGCACACTTCAAGGTCATCTGTGCAATATTACTAAAACTCTCATCTTGTCTGTGTGTGTGAGTGAGTGAGATCCTGAATTTACACCAAAACGGTACACGATAGGGATACAATTTTTTTGGACCACCTTACTCACCATTGTCCTGCAGTATGGTGTATCAAGTTGTGTTCAGATTGATGGTATATTTTATAAGTTATTCACATTTTAAACTTTACAAAATTCCATTTGAGAAAAATCACTTGAACTTGCAGTAGCAGTTAGCAGCTATGACATCACAATGGAATCTCATTTACATTTTTAAAAAACAGCAGCTTCCACCTCACAATGACTCCAAGGGAGAGGGATTATGGAGGAAGAGAGGGAGTGACTGATGGTAGGGAGTAACTGAGGATAGGGGAAAGGAGAGGGATGGATAGGTGAGGGAGGAATAGAGGAGGGGACGAGGAGAGGGGAGAGGGAGAGTAAAGAGGAGGAGGAGGGGGTTTTGGTGGATGAGGGGAAATGAGCCGCACCTGGCAGTTGGGAGCTATGGGTGAGTGGTGGAATAATGCGTTGGGGGAATGGGCAAGAGGCTTGGCAGTCAGGATAAAGAGTTCAATCTTGGTTTCATCAGACCAGAAACTCTTGTTTCTCATGGTCTGAGAGTCCTTTAGGTGCCTTTTGGCAAACTCCAAGCGGGCTGTCATGTGAACGGAGCAAAATACAGAGAGATCCTTGATGAAAACCTGCTCCAGAGCGTTCAGGACCTCAGACTGGGGCGGAGGTTGGCCCTCCAACAGGACAACGACCCTAAGCACACCGCCAAGATAACGCAGGAGTGGCTTTGTGACAAGACTGTGAATGTCTTTGAGTGGCCTGGCCGGAACCCAGACTTGAACCCAATCGAACATCTCGGGAAGGACCTGAAAATAGCTGTGCATCGACCCTCCCCATCCAACCTGAGAGGATCTGTGGAGAAGACTGGGAGAAATTACCCAAATACAGGTGTCAAGCTTGTAGCGTCATACCCAAGAAGACTTGAGGCTGTAATTGCTGCCAAAGGTGCCTCAACATTTACTCAGTATTGAGTAATTGGTCTGAATACTTATGTATGTGGTATCTCAGTTATTACTTTTTAATTACTTTGCAAAACTTCCTAAATACCTGTTTTCGCTTTTTTATTATGGGGTATTGTGTGTAGATGATGAAAAAAAAATCATTTAATTCATTTCATAATAAGACTGTAATGTAACAAAATGCATAAAAAGTGAAGGGGTCTGAATGCTTTCTGAATGCATTGTAAATTACTTTATAGGAATGCCAATCAAACTTTGTTACTAAGTCACATTATGACAGTTCATTATGTCACATGGCAGTTCATTAAGGCACATGATTAAAAGCAGGGCCAACAAGCTGATAGAATTAAATAAATATTTCAAGAGTTTACGGGATAGGTAGTTGATGAAACTAATAAAATTGTGGATACACGAGGGTAAGGAATACTACTACAGGTGCACAACCTTTTATCCGAAAGCCTTGGGAATAGACACTTGTCGGATTTCGGACATTTTCGGATTTCCGAATGGAAGATTTTTAGCGTAGATTAGGTAGGTAGCGCGGGCGGCTTGAAAAGTCTGGAGCAGCTGCCTTCTCCCCGGAGAATCATTGTAAATCATTGCATAAATGTTAGTCAGTTAGTTTGGAGGGATTTTATGTGGTGGTGGTGGGGGTGAAGGGGGAAACTTTAATTCTTAGTCCCCTACCTGGTCGGCGACTACCAACATCGCGAAGCTGGGGGCTCCGTCCGACCGCGGGCGGCGCCGGTTGGAGCTCCGACCCCGGCAACTCTACCCCTGGCTGCGAGACGCTCCAAATCCAGCACCGCCCGCAGCCCCAGCTCCGCAAATGTTGGGAGTCGGCGGCCACAGCGCTCCGGAGCTTACCGCACGGCGACCCGGTAAGGCATTGCCGCCGACTCTCAACATTCGCGGAGCTGGGGCTGCGGGCTTCCGGCTGCGGGCGGCGGTGGATTTGGAGCGCCTCGCAGCCAGGGGTAGAGTTGCTGGGGTCGGAGCTACAACCGGCGCCGCCCGCGGCCGGACGCCCGCAGCCCCAGCTGGGAGTTGGCGGCCACAGCGCTGCGGAGCTTACTGCACGGCAACCCGGTAAGGCATTGACCGCTCCCCTCCTCTCCGACCAGGTAGGGGACTAAGAATTAAAGTTTACCCCTTCACTTCACCCCCCCCTTCACATAAAAGCCCTCCAAACTAACTGACTAACATTTAAGCAATGATTTACAGATGTTTAAGTGTCTCCCCGGTCTCCGGGGATGAGGCAGCCGCTACAGTAGTACAGACCTGGGTTGACCGTGGGTCGTTTCGGGTCAAGTTTGGCGCCAAACGCGAGCTTTGGTGTGCAGACGACATCCTGGAAAAAATGGCCGGTTTTCGGAGTTTTTCGGTTTCCGGAACTCCGGATAAAAGGTTGTACACCTGTACTACTACACAGAGATCTTGGTGAATAATAGGACTGATGGAAGTCAAGGATGACGACTTTAAAATTAAGACACTTGTCATAGGTCTACAAGCATAGAGAAGACAAAAAAGTTGGAGATAAAACTAAGATGCAGGATGCAGACGAGAAGTTTTGGAAATCAGTTATCAGTTCAGCTTCTGGTTAGAGAAAGGAGTTTGGACTAGGAATTCAAGATTATGGCTTATAATGCTCCAAATTTTCATTGGAGAGCAATTGACTGACCAAATGGTGCCAGAACAGCCACCATGAGATTACATCTTAAATCTGGGAGTTTTAAGAACCAGATGTAAGAATTTAAACAAATCTAAATTTCAATCCTACTTTTGTGCTACACAAACCTCTTTGTATGATGACATAATTCTTTCAATTGCACCTGCTCCAGAAGCCAGAAGATTGCGAGCTGTTGTAAAAGCTTCAGTTCGTTCACTAACCAAACTTATCTGCTTCTGACCATCTTCAGACTCTTGAAAAAAATGTGATTTAAACATAAATTAAACTCTACTGAGAAAAGACTTTTAAAAATCATACACATTTCAAACATGTACTGTACTATATAATAAAAATAATAACTACAATTGTGTACTGTATCTAAATTCTGGTCATAAGGTTTCACTACTCTGATCACTCCTTTGAATTCAACTGGGGAACATAGAAAACATTTGTCAGAGTATTTTATGGCTTTCATTATATTTCATGCAACTTAAGCTTTCAGTGCATTTACACTGAAGTAAATTATTTGTTGTTCACCCCTTAAAAGAACCAGAAACATTTGTTTCAGCTGTAAAACATACAAACCATAAACAAGCTGGGTTAATTCCAATTTGAGAAAAGTAGTAGAACAAAAGTGGCACAACTTGTTGGGAAAGAAGAGTTAATAAAATTACTGCCAAATAGACAAAGATAAAGAAGAAGCAAATAGTTTCTCTATAAAATAGAAACATGAATTGCTTCTTTTTCTAGAAGAAATCAATATTCCCTCTTCATTTGCACTCTTGTAACCGAGCACTGCCACTCTAAATGAAAGTTACTTATATATTTTTTAATTCCATCTCAGCATTGTTTATTAACGCGTGGGATATAAATGTTGCAGGTTAAAACAGCATTTATTACATTGCCACATCTGAATGGAAAGGCTCACCAGATTATTTTAAAGGCAGATTTAAGAGTCACCACTTCGATGTAAGTCAATGTCACATTTGGGATGAACCGAGTCAGGATGGCTGAATTCTTTCCTTGAAAGATATTAACTTTCATAAGCTATTAAACCCATTAAGTTTGTCTCTAACAACTGGAAGCCGTTAATTATGTCACAACTGCACAATTAAGCAGGTAACAAGCTCCTTCAGCAATGACACCAGAAATAAAAACAACCAACCTAATATTTCTGTACTTACTATTTTTCTCATTGGACTTTCACATATTACACAAGAGATGAATAAATCAGTCAAGTAACAATGGACATCACAATCACAAAATATGCATAAAGGTATTTTCTTCTGCAATTTGGTGAAATCATAAAGGAGGAGACTGGAGAGTGGATCAGTGGGAAGCAGAGTGTAGTTAGAAGCCAATGAAGTGTCGAGCTAGTAAAATGATCTGGGAGAATGCAGCAGGATGATGGTTGGAGGGTTACAGTAAGATCATAAACATTGCTAAGTGATAGAAGCAAGTAACCGGGCCATCTTTCATTTCCAGTCAAACTTCCTCTGTAATGTTCAATGCCTTTATCAGTTATAGTTCTCACGCTCATGGAATAATTTTATGTAGACTAAATCAAAATACCCATACTGGAATATAACGATGCTCACATTGGATAAATCAATCATAAAAATGTGAAGTACTTAACCACCAGCAGAGTGACACACTGTTCCTCCCCAGGGGCTCAGGTTTCTTCCAATGTGCAGGAGACATATTGACTCATTGGCAGGTTAACTAATTAGCCTGAATTGCCTATAGTGTAGATGTATCACTAGAAAATGTGGGATGTGGAGGGTGGGGTAGGCGTGAATGAGTAGGCATGAAAAAATCTGTGTAGTCATACAGCACGGAAACGGGCTCTTCAGCCCAAATCGTATCTACTGACCAAGATGCCCTTTCTGAGCTAGTTCTGTTAACCAGCTTTTGGTCCATATCCCTCTCAACCTTTCGTATCCATGTTAGATTAGGTTATAGGCGAGGTGGGCCTACTTCCATGCAGTGATTACATGACTATAAAACAACATTTTATTACACAGCGAATGGAAACCATCCAGATTACTGTTACTTCTTGATACTGCATAAGCTACACATTAGGCAGTGCACCCCCATTCTCTACTGATAGCAGAGGACAATTTACTTATTTTTTCCAACATGTCCCGTTTTATATCATGCTGATGCAGTTTTTCTTATCCTGTTTGTATCAGAGTAAGTGGTTGGGGCATGCACAGTTACATTTAAAAGACATTTGGACAGGTTTGTGCATCAGAAAGGTTTCGAGAGATTTGGGCCAAATGCAATTGGGACTAATTCAGGAAAGTACCTTGGTCAGTATAGATGAGTTGGACAAAAGGGCCTGTTTCTGTGCTATACAAGTCTATGACTTCAGTTCTAGTCTGCCAGGCAGGTCCCATCATCTTACTATTAGCAACTCATTACATAGACCAAGAAGCTTAAAGTACTGGCACCTGCCAACATTAAGCCACTTTCATCTTTCCCAACAAACATTCTCTTTGTTTCACCTTATCCCTTTCCAACCTTATTTCACACGGCAAACTAACTTGTTTCTCTCTTTCCCAGTTCTGAGGACAAGTCACAGACCCACAACCTCATTTCTCTTTCCAGGGATGCCTCATGACTTGCTATTTTTTTTTACATTTCCTATGCTTTTTTCCCCCCCAGTTCTCAATCCTACAGTTTATTTAATACAAAGTATTTCAAACATGCATTTAAAACAAATGTCAAGCATTCATGAGAATCAAGCAGCTTCACTGCAAACAATTAGTAATAACCCATAACAAGCAAAAGCAAATATTTTGAAATAAGAAAGATTACTGGGGATTGCAATTTGCCATATTGTATCTTATAAGGTTGGAATAAGGTGGATATAAATTAGATGCATAAAAATGCAATTTACTGAAGAGAATGGGAAGTTCAACTATAATCGCTGCTGTGAACAGGTCAAGAAGAATTAAGTTTCTATTGAGCATGCAAAAACACAATAAAGTCACATTGTGCTTCAGAGCAAATCTACCGATTACTCAAGCCCATTCTCAGCCCTGTATATTTGTTGCTTCTAACAACCGAGCACTTTTGTTTTATATTTGTGATACAGCTTTAAAATCATTTATCAGACCTAACAGGACTGAGGGGAATCATGACAATTGGAGACTAACAAGGACTTGACAGCAACCCTTTCCAGGGCTGAATTCCAGTTGGGGCCTCCCCTTAACATTAATAATACGAAATAATAATTTTCAATAATACCAAACAAAAATATTAATCAGATTAAAAAATCTGCCTCATTACCATTGTCTGCAAAACCTGTTGCCGTGATAATGGGTACTGCTACCATTACTAATCCACTTCCACTCCACACGTACTTCATTAGAAACTGCTCCAACATTATGTACCATAATCTTTTAGACAAAATAAGATTCATCTGGGCAATAAGCGACTTGTAACTTTTCTGTAGCTGATTCATTTCCACCTAAGGAAAGAAAATGGAAGATTGTAAAGCCATGACCAATATTGTTCTGAAAGATGGTCATGCTGCATCTCAAATTCACGAACAAACAATGTGCTTCAAATACCATTGAAACTGGAATCTTGTGGTGTGATGTGAAATGTGGGGTGGAAGATTGCAACCTTCACGTGGTCCGCCCTATTTCGACGAATGCAATCAACCCGGTGTGCACAATCAAATATAACAAGTTGTCCTACAACTTTAGGCAGCACACCATACGCAAGAAGATGTGAAATGTGGACAGGTACATGGATAGGAAAGGTTTAGAGGGATATGGGCCAAACACGTGCAGCTGGGACTAGTGTAAATAGGGCACCTTGGTCGGAATGGGCAATTAAATGATAATTCAAGTGCTGTATGACTATAAATTGGAAATAATTACATGAAACAAAATAACATTGTTGTGTGTGTGTGTGTGTGTGTGTGTGTGTGTGTGTGTGTGTGTGTGTGTGTGTGTGTGTGTGTGTGTGTGTGTGTGTGTGTGTGTGTGTGTGTGTGTGTGTTTTTTTTGACTCAACTGCTAACATAAGGAATTCCTTTAATGCATTGCAATCTGTAATTTAAGTGGGAAAAGCAGAATCAACATGTTACCTTTATAACTCCAAAGTAACACCTATATTACAATGCATCTCCTTCTTGAGAAGTTACTCATTTTCAGCATTTAGTGCTATGTTTGTTCAAAGTGCCAGAGTAACTCAGTGGGTCAGGCAGCATTTATGTAAGGAATGGAAATGTGATATTTCAGTTTGCTTCATCTTCACCGATTGCAGTGTGGGGGGGGGGGGGGGGGGGGGGGGGGAAAAAGCTCCTGATATGGTCCTTTATATCACTGAAAATCTGTGCTCTGTCCATCAAGGTCTACTAAATCTCCAGTTAGCTAAACATTTTAACATCCTTTCCCATTCCCATTCTTCTATCCTTGGACTACTCCATTGTCAGAGTGGACACGTGCAAACTTAAAGAGCACTAGCTCATATTCCATTTTGGATAACTTATAACCCCCCGCACACTCATTTTTTATCCCCGTCCCATATTTTCTTTGATAAGACACCAAAATGCTGGAGTAACTCAGCGGGACTGGCAGCATCTCTAGAGAGAAAGAATGGGTGACGTTTTGCGTCAAGGCCCTTTACCAGCAGACCCATATTTCCTTTAATTTCCTCTTTCCCCTTCCCCACCAACACCCAACTCCCTGGTCTCCTTCCATTCAGATCTCTACCTATGGCTTTATATGTCACTCTTCTCTCTCCTTATACACCTTTTTTGATCTCCAGCTTTTAACAGTTACTGCACCCATCTGCCAACCCTCCCCACCTCAACCTGTATCCACCTACCTCTTGCCAGACTATCCCCCATCTTTCCCCCCCCCCACACCACACCAACTCGTCAGTATGAACAAAAGTCCTAAGCCGAAATGTTTCCCCATTCTCCCCAGAGATGCTGCCTGACCTGCCGAGATGCCCCAGCATTTCGGTTTTGCTCAAGATTTCAAATCTGCAGTTTATTGTCTGTGTGATTATTTAACAGTTTATTTCTACTCGCTCTTCCTCAAATTCTCAATGACTTAATCACCAAGATATATGAAATATAACATAAGATATAACACAGGTCAAATCAAACATAGAATAACATATGTAACACATAGAATAACGTATATAACAGATCAAATCAAATTTTACTGAACTTATCTTTTTCAGTGTATCAAGGGCAAGACTCTTAACCAGTAAAAAATATTTCCCCTTTGCTGACAAGCTTTAAACAAAGCAGGAAAATGGTTAAAACCACAACTTTTCTTGTCTTCATGCTCAAAAAAACCTCTTGTGCCGATTCAAACAGAGGCATTCTATGAAAACATGAAGGATTAAATCGTAGAACCCAGAGTACCAGCTGCCAAATTTCACATCCAATAATAGGATGATTTAACATGTACTGAAGTATATTGGTTTATTACCCCTTTGTTATTGATCTCATTGGTAATTATCTGCTTAGTTGTAAATCACATCAAATATCATTCCATATTTACAATTATAGTTGAGCCCCAATCCCAATTTAACACTCTTATTTAAGTAAGCACTGAGTTGAAAAGATTTCCAGAAAAGGCAATCTAGTAATTTAGTTTTTAATTGTGTTGCAGTGTGAAACCCAGGCACTATGAGAATGGCTTTTTCTAGCCTTCACAGATAGGTCATCTGGTTTTACTGCAAAATCATAGTCACTTTAATAGTTCCTGACTCAGTTACTTTTATATTCTGTGGTTACAGAAGGAATAATGATATAGGAAGTACAGCATTGTTGCTGATGTTTCAAAAAATTTGCAGACAAGAACAAACTCTTCCTAACACAGTCTAATGCTAACAAAGTATAATTCTCGTGTGGGATTATGATGGATTATTTGGATAAGGTACATAATGGATATTTTGTTACATACATTTACAAATATCCAAAATGTAAAGCCTTATCCTGTGAAATATTTCCCACAAAATCATATTTGAAAATCAGTTCTTGGCCTCAACTCCACCATAGCTCCAGAGGTCTTGATGTCCGTCTCTCATTCATCTGATAGCAACAACTTCCAGACTTCTGGAACAGTCTTTCAATCTCCCAATTGGCTTGTTCTAGTTTTTCGCCCTAATTTCATATTTGCATGATGTGGCTATGGAAATTGACCACAACAATCTGATCATAAGTTCTAACATGTGTCCTTGATGGTATAATCTGTATGATGTAAAAACATGTCAAAATAATAATTTTCAAAAATGAATATTCCTCTTCTGCAATGAGTGACATTATCAGAATAGAAAGATAATAGAATTTCAAATGAAAACAATTGTAAATCTAAAAGAACAAATTTAGAAATATGAATCTGTTTCCACAGCCTCACAACCTTATATACACACACACGCACACACAGAAATCATTTTTTTTTAAATTAGGGATTTTAGGGACAGTTTCTTGCCTGGGACCCACCTGGAATGCACAGCCAGGGTGGTGGTGGAGGCCAACACAATAGTGGCATTCACGAGGCTTTTGGATATGCAGGAAATGGATCACTTGCAGGCAGAGATTAGCTTAATTTGGCATCACGTTTGGCACTGTCATTGTGGGTCAAGGGGCCTGCTCCTGTGTTGTGCTATATGGTTCAGAGGCTATATACAAAGCTCGATTTTGTTAATGTTAGAATTTAGGCAAAGATAGGCATCTTGCTATTTTTTATGAAATATATCAATTTTCCTGACAAAAAAAAAGTGATCCATTCACTACCAATCTTACATAGATTCAAAAACATAAGATAAAGTATAAAGTGTCAGGTGTAGTCCAAAACAATACACTAATGGCCTAATGCAACCATCTCTCACTGTCATGATAAACTTTGAGCCATCAGTTTAATGAGCTCCAGTTTTACTGCAGAAATCCTTACCCTATGTCCCCTGTAGAAAGCAATCTCTTCTGCATTGGCTATAATTCGTGAATGGATATATCTTAAGTATCCTTTCCTTTGGGCTTCTTCGGCCACTAGTTTCCCAAATCTTGGAGAGAATGCTTTTAATACCCTGGCTGTGGCATAGACAACGAGGCCTGCTAAAAGTGTTGGTCCCATGGGGTTTGCTCCACGCGAAGATGCAGTCTGGATCAAGGTGTAAGAGGTCAGCATCACGTCAAGGATGGGCTTCGTCAAGTTGGAGTACAAGTGTGCGATAGACTGTGCAAACATTAAAATATCTTCTGTGAGTGACTGGTCTGGATTTTCCAATCTCCCATCCATGTTGCTAACCTTGTAGTAAGTTTGATCGGTGAAATAAGTGCGGTATGCGTGATCTACCAGACGAGTGCGAAATGCCAAAGCCAGCTTACATTCCAGATAACGAATCATACTATTGACAAAAGTGGCAGGGATGGCCACCAGAAGCCATTTGACCAGTTTTAACACGAAGCTTTTGGGTTTTTTTTCAACGATCGTCTTCACGATCTTCCCGTCCAACACGGCCACATAAATTGAGAGAAAAGTCCTGGAAATCAAAGCCACCGAATGCAGGCAGAGCAAGCCCAGCTCCTTAGTGAGCAGTTTGGGGAATAGGATTTTGCCGAGACCGAGAAGCTGCCGACAAAACTCGTCGTCAATAGCGGGAGATTTATTGGCGAAGCAGTGGCTGGGCGTGTGGTGAGGTGAAGTTGCGCCAGGCCGCGGCTTGCCATGGAAGTGATGCTGGAGAAGCGGATACAACTTCTTCACGCCATAGACGGCCAAGGCCAAGACGAGCGCTCGGCGGGCAGCCGTCGACTTGGTCCATCTCACGCCGGCAGCAATCTGCAGGAGATGGGACATTTGCACCCTTTAGCTGGCCGATGTGCGGCGGAAAGACGAGGCGGCGGGCGTCATGGCGGCGGGCGTCATGGCGCAGAGCACCCGGCGCTGCTCCCATCCGGTCCGCGCCACGCTGCGTCTCCCGTTATAGGATCTTTGGTTACGTCACCGCGCCGCTACGTCACACGCTCGGGCCCGGCACTTTCATATACGCCGTGACGCCACGCGTCCTTACGTCATTCAACGTAACAAGTTTCAATGTATAGGAAGGCAGTGCAGATCAAAGATTATAGAGGATGGGGCAATCTGGAAAAGGGGGAGAAATGGGAAGTTTATTGTGCAGAAACTACAGAGGGCTATAATAAAGGTACAAGAGTGGTCATATAAATGGGGATTCAAATTTTCTGTGGAAAAGACAAAGACTCGAAAGAGGGAGCACATATCGCCAATTATGGCCTCCCTACACTGGCTCCCGGTGCACTTTCGAGTTCATTTTAAGATACTGTTATTTGTTTTTAAATCCCTGAATGGGCTCGCCCCGCCTTACCTCTCTGAGCTGATCCACCCATACGCTCCTGCCCAGTCCCTCAGGTCAGCTGGTCAGCTGCTCCTGGAGGTACCGAGGTCTGGTCGGAGGCTCAGAGGGGATAGAGCCTTCTCTGTTGCTGCTCCGACACTCTGGAACACCCTGCCGTTGCACATCAGACAGGCCCCCTCAGTGTCCATCTTCAAATCCAGTGTTAAAACACATTTGTACTCCATGGCTTTTGACCATGCCTGCGGCTTTGCTTCTGTTTTTGGTGTTTTTGATGTTTCTTTATGTAACTTGTCTTTTCCTACTATTTCTTTTGATTGTTATTTTTGGTGTGTATTAACTTTTTTGTCAATGATTAGTGATGTACAGCACTTTGTTGCAGCTATGTTTGTTTTTAAAGTGCTCTATAAATACAATTATTATTATTATTATTATTATTATTAAAGATAATGTTTTTTACTAGGAAGAAAATTGATAGTGAGGTAAAACTAAAATGATATAACCAGGAATTGGAGAGAGTAAAATACTATATTTTTTTAGGTTTATGGTTTGATGAGAGGATTACATGGATGGTTCATATTCAGAAAGTAGTGGACAAATGTAAGAAGATACTTAATGTAATGAGATGTTTAGTTGGATGTGATTGGGGGGCAGATAGAACAGCTTTGAAGGCTATATACACTGGGTTAATTAGATCTTTGTTAGATTATGGTTGTGTGGTATATGGGTCCGCATCAAGTACTTCTCTTAAGAAAATAGACAACATTCAATATCGGGCATTGAGAATATGTATAGGTGCAATTAAAACAACTCCAACAGCAGCATTACAGGTTGAAATGGGGGAGATGCCTCTAGAGATGAGAAGGATACAGCTTTCATTGAATTACTGGATTAACCTACAGGGCCACAGTCAAGAACACCCAGCACAAGTTACTGTCAAACCATGCTGGGAAAAGGAGAGAAGAGAAACAAAAAGTTTTGGATGGACAGTGACCCAGAGAGCAATACAAATCAACATAGCACAATTAAATGTGGTTCCAACGGTTCCATTACCTTCAATTCCACCTTGGATACTTCCAGATGCAACAGTAGACTTTACAATATTAGATCAGAAAAACAAGGATAAACAGCATATGTATAATTCAGTCATCATACAGGAATACATTGACAGATAGTACAGTTTTGTCCAAATTTATACAGATGCATCAAAAGATTCAGTAGATAAAGTAGGAGCAGCATTTATTGTACCAGAATTTCACATCAAAGTAGGGAAAAGGATCAATAATGAGGTCTCAGTATACACAGGTGAAATGATTGCAATATTGTTAGCAGTACAGTGGGTCGAGGATACTAGGCCTTTAAGGACAGTTATTTGTTCAGATTCAAGTTTAGCAATAAAGAGTTTACAGCACAGCCATTCAGACAGTAGACCAGACATTTTGATAGAAATACAACAAACACTATTCAGAATTCAAATGATGGGGCTTACAGTCATAGTTTTATGGGTACCAGCACACATTGGCTTTAGAGGAAACAAAATTGCAGATAAGGTAGCAAAAGAGGTAACAAAAAGAAGTAAGATTGATTTAAGTATTAACATAGGTAAAACTGAAATCAAAGACATTATTAAGCAAAGACTGAAGGAAAGATGGCAAAAGCAATGGGAGGAAGAACGGAAAGGACGGTGGTTCTACAGAGTCCAGAGGAAAGTGGGAGAGATGAGATGTGCAGGAAAGAACAGAGAAGAGGAGACAGTGATTTCAAGAATTAGATTTGGACACACTGGTCTGAACAGTACACTTTTTGTAATGGGCAAGCATAATACAGGCAGATGTGAATACTGTGGGCAAGAGGAAACGATAGAGCATGTCATTGTACATTGTGAGAGGTATGAGGAGGAGAGAGAACGGATGAGTGAGCAGTTCAGAAAAGAAGGAGTATAATTTGATTTGGTAGATATTTTGCAAGGGAGTTCAAATAAGTGCTATCAAATCCTGTTGCTTTTTCTTAGGGTAACACATTTGTTCGGAAGGATATAGGATATTAGTATATGTAATGGTGTTGTTTGATCCACACTCCATGCCAGTTGGTGGTGGTAATGCACCAAAAAAGTTGTTTGCCAACCGCCAAAAAACACTATATAGAAGAAGAAGAAGAAAGATTATAGAGGAGCTATCTTTGGTGCAGATGCTGCTTGACATCCAAGATAGACATGGGTGACGTTTCGGGTCGAGACTCTTCTTCAGATCCAAAACGTCACCCATTCCTTCTCTACAGAGATGCTGCCTTTCCCGCTCAGTTACTCTGGCATTTTGTGTCTATCAAGGAGTTTCAATGCAGCGTGGGTGAAGAAGGATTCCTTATCCCAGAAACTAATTATCATAAATCTCTTCTGGGCATCTTATAGCAAAGATCCTATAGAGATCTTTGTTTTATAGTGCGTTGACATCCTTCCTATTGGGGGGGTTGCACATAAGGTCACGGGTCAAAGGGCGTGACGCACGGAGCAGCTGCATGCTTCTGGAGGACATGGCAGCATCCCGCATACACTAGTAACTCACGAAATGTGTACTGTCTTACCTGTTAAAAACCGCCGAATTGGTCAATTTTTGCGCTGTAAATATTTGTGGAGGGTGACTGAGCGCTCTGAACCAAATGCTCTAGTATCTGCAGCTGCTCTGTGCGTCACGCCCTTTACTGAGACTAGAATTGAACACTGGAAGGGAGCATATGTATCAGAAGACACATGATAAAAATAAACACACAAGTAGTGAGTAGTCTGAAGAAGGGTCTCGACCAGAAACATCACCCATTCCTTCTATCCAGAGATGCTGTCTGACCTGCTGAGTTACTTCAGCTTTATGTGTCTAACTTGTTTGGGGATTGGTACTGATTGGGGATGATCAGCCATGATCACAGTGAATGGCAGTGCTGGCTCGAAGGGCCAAATGGCCTACTCCGACACCTATTGTCTATTGAGTAGTGAGGGTCTGAAAAGGAGGTAGACGAAGAAACCCTCAGTTCCAAAATTGATTTCTCCTCTACCCAGGCTCATTGTTCCAGTATACTAATAACTGAGATTATCATTGTTTTGAGATCATGCAAAGGGCAAAACAATCACCAGAAAATACTAATATATTATCCAAATATTAACTGGGAAAACATTCAGTTTAAATCTTTGTCCGTTCTGCCAATAAAAAATAATTCCTTGTTCATGCTGTCAAAACAATTTTAATTTCTACATTAAATGTAATTTGTTTGAAGAACAATCTCAGTTTTCCATTCATTTTACATAACTGTATGTATCCCTGTCCCTTACTACCTAATCCAATCTATCCATTATATAACTCTTTGCACACGTTTACTTTGCATGCCACTCATCCTTTTTCTCCCATATCTTATATGGCATCCGTATTGATCTCCACTACATATCTATATCTTTATACAATACCACGCATATCCCACAGTTATCATTCCTAAATATACTGCAGCGGCAGAGGACCATGTCCCATCACGGTTAATCAGATTAGTGAATGTTCTTTTGTTGCGATAGAAGAGAGCAAATAACGAGGACTCAAGGTGGCACTCCAGGCATTGATGGGGAAACAGACATCAAACATCAATCATCCATTCAAATCAGCCAAAAAGACATACATTACAGATACTCGGTTCAAAATAAAACAAAACATTATTAACTCAGTTTCACTCTCCATAGAATCTGTCTGACGTACTGGGAATCTTCAACATGTTCAGCTTTTTCAGATTAGTTCATGCATGCCTAGATCACAAAAATTCAGACTTTGTATGCCAATATTATATGACAATGTTATAGCCCGCAGGCTGCGTAGCCAACAGTCTGTCTCGTTTCTTCTTTGTTATTTTTTTAGTATGTGTTAAATGTATGTTTTAGTGTTCTTTAGCTTGTCTTATGTGGTGGTGGTTGGGGGGAAACTTTTTTTAATATCTTACCTCAACGGAGATGCAATTTATTTCTGTATCATATCTCCATCCGCACTGCAGCCTCGAGGAGCTGGAGGCCTCTGCTGGAGACCGACTTTGGGATCTCCAACTGCGGGAGCCTGCGGGACTTAACATCGTGGAGCTGGCGAACCCTGTCAGGGATCAACCTCAGAGCTCCAACTGCGGGAGCCTGTGGCTTTTAACATTGTGCATTCTTGGCGGGTTTTCCAAACATGGATTGTCATTATCTTAAGTGTATCGTAAGAAACAAAGAGAGAAGAATGGAGTTTGTGTACAAATAATGTGGTAAGTAAATGTATTTGAACTATATGTTTTAAAATACCATATTTCCCAGCAAGCAAGATTCTATTTTTTACCCAAAAATAAGGCACAAAAATTTACCTGCGTCTTGGAGGCTGAAGGTTAGGTTGTTAGCCAAGAAAGATAGACTTGGCTAACCTATAGTACGATGTTGCTGTACTGAGGGATAGCCAAGTCTATCACTCATTACTGGCAGCTAATGGGAAGCGGCTGTAAAAGGACAGAGCTGCTGGGCGAGGGGGGGGGAGGAGAGTTCCTTTCACATTGTGGCCAGGGAGGGAAGTAGCTCAGTTGGCTGCGAGCGGACAGTAGAAACCGCCCACCATCTCAGCGCCTTCTGCCGGCCCGCTCACCTCTGGCAGTGCCTTTGGCAGTAATAAGATCACAACTGATTCAACTTGACCCGGTGTGCTCCCGTTTTTCCCACCCCCCACCCGTTCACTAATTCAGAATGAAGGAGATTTGGATGCCTTGGGCAAATTAAATTGTTACTTTCTTTATTTTTTTTATTTTTATTTTGACGGTGAGAAATTCTACGTCCCGCCAGCCTTCTTTCAAAATTTAACAAATCAAAATGAGGATGCGTCTTCATTGCCGGGAAATACGATACTTTATTATGAGATATGGCATTTGAAGACTTTATAAAAGTTACCTACAGCTTACTCAAAGGAGAACAATCTGCGCATGCGCGGTTTAAGATTTTTTTCAAAGCCGACTGACTACCTACCCTGAGTAATTACTTATGGCATGTGCCTGGGCTGTGGGAGAGCTGAGAAGGGAAGGGGAAGGAGGGAGAAAGCAAGGACTACCTGAAATTGGAGGTCAATGTTCATACCGCTGGGGTGTAAACTACCCAAGCAAAATATGAGGTGCTGCTCCTTCAATTTGCGATGGGACTCACTCTGGCCATGTAAGTGGCCTAGGACTGAAAGGTCGGACTCGGAATAGGAGGGGGAGTTGAAGTGCTGAGCCACCGGGAGATCAGATTGGTTGATTCCACGCCAGTGGGTCACATAAGTGGCAAGGGTGGGGGATAAATTTGTGAAATTTGAGCAATGTATGTAAACAGTATAGAATGTTTTGTATAGCCTCCGAAAATGTCAGATTCATTTTTTGCATGATTCATGTATTGTATGACCTGAATTATTACCAGAATAAAGCCTATTTTGATTTTTTTTAATTGAATGCGAACTGAGCGGAGACGTTGGGCGAAGCGATCGCCAAGCCTGCGCTTGGTCTCACCGATGTAGAGCAAGTGACACCTGGAACAGCAGATGCAATAGATGAGGTTGGAGGAGGTGCAGCTGAACGTCTGCCTCACCTGCAAAGACGGTTTGGGTCCTTGGATGGAGTCGAGGGGGGAGTTAAAGTGACAAGTGTAGCATTTCCTGCGGTTGCAAGGGCAAACGAATCAGAAGCCATGGATGAACGGAGAGGTCAGGCTACTGCTGAAGGCATGTGACACCGCTTTCAGGTCAGGCGATGCTCGAGCCTACAGTTCATCCAGAGCTACCCTGAAGAGGGCCATCAAGAACGCCATGCACAGCTACAAGCTAAGGGTCGAGGAGCACTTCTGGAACAACTCCGACCCCCGACGCATGTGGCAAGGCATCCAAGCCATCACGGACTATAAACCCACCAACACCACCCCCACATCCAGTGACGCCTCCTTCCTTCATGAGCTTAACCTCTTTTATGGCCACTTTCACAGGGAAAATCAAAAGATGGCCATCAAGGCTGTGTCCACTGCTGATCACCAGCCCCTCACACTCACCCTCATCGACGTGTATGCGGCACTGAGCAGGATTAATGCACAAAAGGCTGCTGGCCCTGATGGCATCCCCGGGCGCGTCCTCAGGGCCTATGCTGCGCAGCTGACAGACGTCTGGACTGACATCTCCAACCTGTCACTTGCCCAAGCAGCTGGCCCACGTGCCTTAAAACCACCTCCATCGTGCCAGTGCCAAAACACTCCACTGCGGTGAGCCTCAACGACTTCTGCCCAGTTGCACTTACTCCAATCATCACTGAGTGCTTGAGAGGCTGGTCCTGGCACACCTCAAAGGCTGCCTACCTCCCACACTGGTCCCCTATCAGTTCGCCTACCGCAAGAACAGGAGTACGGAGGATGCCATCTCCACGGCACTTCACTCCGCCCTCTCCCACCTCGACAACAAGAGACACCTGCGTGAGAATGCTATTCATCGACTTTAGCTCAGAATTTAACACCATTATCCCCTCCAAACTGATCACCAAACTCATCGACCTGGGCATCGACCCCTCCCTCTGCAACTGGATACTGGACATTCTCACCAACAGACCCCAGTCTGTTAGGTCAGACAACCACACCTCTTCAACCCTCACATCTGAACACCGGCGTTCCACAGGGCTGTGTGCTGAGCCCTCTCCTCTACTCCCTCTTCACCTATGACTGCACAGTATATGGTACTAACACCATCATCAAGTATGCAGATGATACAACGGTGATTGGCCTCATCAGCGACAACGATGAGTCAGCCTATAGGGAGGAGTTCCAGCTCCTAGCAGCATGGTGTGCTGACAATAACCTGGCCCGTAACACCAAGAAGACCAAGGAGCTCATTGTGGACTAAAGAAGGTCTAGGGGCGGCACACATACCCCAATCAATATTAACGCGACGGAGGTGGAACGTGTTTCCTGCTTCAGGTTCCTGGGGGTCAACATCTCCGATGACCTCTCTTGGATCCACAATACCTCAACACTGATCAAGAGGACTCGCCAGCGTCTCTTCTTCCTGAGGAGACTAAAGAAGGTCCATCTGTCTCCTCAGATTCTGGTGAACTTCTACCGCTGCACCATCGAGAGCATCCTTATCAACTGTATCACAGTATGGTATGGCAACTGCTCGGTCTCCGACCGGAAAGCACTGCAGAGGGCGGTGAAATCTGCCCAACGCATCACCGGTTCCTCGTCAAGGACTGCTCTCACCCCAACCACAGACTGTTTACCCTCCTCCCATGTGGGAGGCGCTACAGATCTCTCCGTTGCCGGACCAGCAAGTTCAGGAACAGCTTCTTCCCTGCAGCTGTTACCCTACTTAACTCGGCACCGTTGTGATTGCCAGTCTCCCCCCACCCCCCACCTCCTGGACATTCCTTCCCCCAGTGACTGATCTCTGCCCCCACAATTTGCACTACTGCTACTGTATGTACATATATATATTTTACTGTTCCATTATTCTGTGTTCGTACTTCTGGGTGAGATGCTAACTGCATGTTATTGTCTCTGCACTTGTACACTGCACAATGACAATAAAATTTGAATCTGAATCTGAAGTACCAGGGGAGGGGGTGGTTTGGGTGGGAAGGGATTAATTGACCAGGGAGTTACGGAACGAGCGGTCTCTGCGGAAAGCCGAAGGGGAGGAGATAGGAAGATGTGGCCAGTGGTGGAATCCCATTGGAGGTGGCGAAAATGGCAGAGGATTATATGGTGTATGATGGCTGGTAGGTGGAAGGTTAGGACAAGGGGGACTCTGTCCTTGTTACGTATGGGGGGATGGAGAGTGAGAGCGGAGCTACGGGATATAGTGGAGACCCTGGTGAGAGCCTCATCTATAGTCGAAGAGGGAAACCCCAGTTCCCTAAAGAATGAGGACATCTCTAATGCCCTGGTTTGGAAAACCTCCTCCTAGATGCTGATGTGGAATGGACAGAGAAATTGGGAGTAGGGGATAGAGTCCTTACAGGAAGCAGGGTGGGAAGAAGTGTAGTCCAGATAGCCATGGGAGTCAGTGGGTTTGTAGTACCTTTGAATATTTTGGATACGTAGGGCATTAGGTATATTGGATGCACAATAATGATGACATTAAAGGTCATTCTGAAATATAGAAGTGATGGAGAAATGTATCTGAGCCATGCAGTGTGTCTCTGGTCGGGATATTCCAGCAGGCCTCTCAGTTAGGACAAAATCTCAACAGGTAACAGCAACAATGGTAGGAACAAGGAAAGTTGCTTCAAAATGTTAAGTGCATATAAGAGTAGAATATTAAAGACAAAGCAGCTATGTCCAGTGGAGCAGCCAAGTATAAAGTTGTTTTGTCGATGTTCAGTTGTTCGGAGTACATTAACCTGAGATCAAAGTTGAGAAATGATTCAATGTCAGCCAAGGAAACCATAGAACAGGCAAAAAGGAATTGGGGGGAAAAAAATGTTTATTGTAAACCAGCATCTGCAGTTTTCTACAAAAGGGAATGGTAATTGGCCGTTCAAGTTGCTAGTAGTGGACTTTTAATTAGGGCTAAAACATCTGTACATTTATTGTATCCATGGCAATGCTCAGAGGAATCCCAATAAGGAAAACTAATTCCTTTCAGTTTCTGTATGATATAAATGGACATTGATGCCCAATATATGACAACAGAATCAATAATGTCATATACCCGATGGGTTGGTCCACCCAAAAGTTGCATTAAGCAGGAAAACTGGCACTGATCTTGGGAACATAAGGCAGAGGAATTAAACTGTAAAAGTAGTCAATTGTAATTCCACATATGTTGCAAAACATACTTGGCTAATAAAGTATTATTATGATTGTGATTGATTGTGATTGTTATGTATTCAAATTTAAAATGAAACACATAGCATTTTGCTATAAAGCTGATTCATATTTGAAAATGCTTTATTGATTTTAACTTATTAACTAACAGATCAAAAGTTCCAACATAGTTCATGGTATGATCTTGAATCCACATTCCAAATTTCATAACTTGAGATAGATACTCAACATTTTCCTAATTTTACCATGTAACATTTGCAAACGAAACATTGATTTTTATAATTTCCTTTAAAATTTTAATTACATTCAAAAATTCTGTTAAATTGACCAGATAATGCAAAGGTCTTATTTGTCTTCACAAAGTTTGCACATGCATGTCTTTGCAGATTTGTACTTGTACTTTTTAGTCCTTCCATTCTTGCAATTCAGTTTTGCTTCCTTTTCTTCTATTTCCTTTTCCTGACAGCAGTCGCAGTTCTTCACCATGCGGTTTACTTTGGAATCAAATCTGAAAAATAGCCGGATCACAGCAGCAGGCTTAAACTAGTCGTAATCAAATTGGCATCATGGTTGCACACATCACAGATATAAGAACAAACTCATAACACACACAACACAAGAAAATCGGAGGAATCAACCATCTGTACTTCAAGCCTGACCTGACATTCAATATGATCATAGTTGATCTCAATTCCCATGTCAGTTCTCCAGAGCACTAAATTCTTCATCTTTCAAAAACAATTATAAACCCACTCTTCAAATACTGCCAATGATCTTGTCTGATTCCTTTAACCAAAGTGCATGACCTCTTTGCCACATTAAGCTCCATTTGGCAAGTTTTTACCCACTCACTTAACCCATCTATATCCTGTTGCAATATTCAAATATTCTTATTGTAACATGCCCTCAAACCTATTTTATTGTTAGAGGTAAAAATTATACTCTGGCCTCCCCTCCAGATCATTCATATTGGGAGCAAATGACTGGGAGCCAAGAATAGATCTTTGAGGAACTCCAAAAAAAATCACAAAGTGCTAGACTAACTCAGCAGATCAGGCAGCATCTCCGGAGAACATGGATTGGTGGCATTTGACTTGGGGACTCTTCCATGCCTTTGGGGATCTCCATATGCTTTATCTTTACAGCATGAAAAATACCTAATTATTCCAACTCTTTGTATTCCATGTGCTAACCAGTCAATGCCATGTAATATAAAATACTGATCATGCACAACAAAATGAGTTAGAAGCTCAAACTGCTTAAATCTGTAGAAGTTAATATATTCTTTTATTTCCACAGCATTGTATTTTTGCTGGATGATTAGCCTCTCTTGCCAACACTTTAAGTCATATATGTTCTATGAGGTCAAAGAAAGAGTGGTCAAGTCACGGCCCTGTTTCCACTAATCTTTCCACCACCACGCACAAGAAGCACAAGAAGCGCAAGACAGACACCATTGCACTCTGGCTGAACAATTTCTAATCTTGTGTGAGGACGCGAGAAGAAGAAGATAAATGTTCTATCAGCCAGTAATCATTCCACTCTGTTTCTTTGTTTTTCCTTCCCCATTTAAAAAAATCTAAACGTGCTTTCATCTCTTAATAGTGTACAAACTGAAATGGTTGACTTTCTGATCTGCCAGAAATTATTTTTTAATTTGGGTTGATTTATAATTTGATTTTAAACACTATAAATATAATAAATCACTTCACTTACATGGAAGATGACTTGCAAAATCCTTCACATGAATTAACTTCAACGAATGCTGAACAACTACCCTTGGTTAATTCCGTCAGCACGGGTTGAACTTTGCATCGTTGCACTGTGGGAAAATAAAACATGTAAATTGGTAGGAATCAATCAGTATTTAAAATTATTATAAATCCATTATAAATATAAATATGTCTTGAAATTTAAATTTAACCAATTAAGGTGCACCTTCCACCTGGCTCTGTGTAGTTTGCAACCTTGAGATATATTACAATTAATTTCCTCATTCAAATAATTAATATGACATTAGCAGGTGGCACAGTGGTAGAGCTGCGGCCTTACAGCGCCAAAGACCCAGGTTCAATCCTGACTATGGATGCTGTTTGTACGGAGTTTGTACATTCTCCCCGTGACAGCGTGGGTTTTCTCCGGGTGTTCCGGTTTCCTCCTACATTCCAAAGACGTGTAGGTTTGTAGGTTAATTGGCTTCTGTAAATTGTCCCCCGTGTACAGGTGATCGTTGGTCGCTGCAAACTCGGTGGGCCAAAGGGCCCGTTTCCACATTGTATCACTAAAACTAAAGCTAACAGTATATTATGAAATATAATATTTCATATGAAAGGCTGGATTTTCAGAACTGATTAAATAGCACTCTGTTAGTAACTGCATCTTTGAATGACAGAGAGGGACAAAAACGATTCAAATCAATTACTGACTTTGACAAAGTCAAAGTTCCACCCTAGCTATTTTGTTGCGAGAGCCTGTCAGTGGTGTTCCACAGACAGGGCTGCTGAATCCTATTGGCCGTTAACTCCAACATGTGGCTGGCCAGCAAGATTAGCTCTCTGATGCAATGAAATTGAGTGTGAATAGCGAGAACCAAAGGTGGCTCTGAGCAATCAGCTGCATTCAGTAACATCTATCTCAAAGCTTTTGGAGTACAGCCACTTCGACTAAAGCTTCATTAACTGATTTTGTTTCAGCCATGAAGGCCTAAACTGAACTCACAATTTGAAAATTATGTGAAAAACTGCCAGAAATATGATTTGCTTCAATAGCCATTCAAATAGAGAGATATAATAGAATGCCTCGATACACAGCACAAGCACTGTAAGGGTGACCTAAGTACTTTAGCAATGTAGTCACTATCATGTAATGGAAATGGTACGTTTTTGTTTCAAATGTTCTCATCTTTAAATAACATCATGTGTATAATTTATAGTTTCTATACATACCACACAGAAGAATATATATTACAGAATACATTACTTTGACTAAAACTACTTACTTGGCTGTGGACAATCATAGCAGCAGTGATTTTCATCCCATATTCTGGAAGCCTAAATTAATAGAAAATATTAATCACTGTTGTACACATATTATTTAAATTTAAATTGTTATGTGTTATGCAAATTGCACTGCAAATACAAATGTATAAATTGGTGAAAATTAAATTATAATTAAATTGTCAGAATAAAATGTGATTTATTATATCTTTTTGAAACATGATTATTTTGTAAGGATATTATATAAATAATTGCTCCAGTTATCTACAGCAAGGATTTGAGGATGTAGGTGATTGCAATTACAACTACTTACACAGTTTTAGTTTATTTACATTTTTAAATGTTTGTGCATTTCAAATTACTTAGATCTGTGTTTCTTTCAATTGGGTTTTGAATTCTGCACACCATGACAATTTTGGTGAAATTATGATTACATTTTGGAATTTCATTTCTGTCATTTTTATTTCAGTCATTTTTATATACTCTGTTGTTTCTCATGGATATTTTGACCTAATCTGCAAATAAATGCAATGGTATGCCGTGGTGTATTTATCTGCTGTTTATAGTAAATCTATAACAATGTTTATTGTGGTAAGCCTTGCATTGTCATCCATATTTCCAGATTGATTTGATATCAATTTCCATGAACTGTTTTAGTCGGGAGGGAGAGGAAGCTCTTTATCAGTCAGAATGAATTAGACTAGTAGGATGCACTGGTGAATCAAACATAGCATACCTAACATAGATAATTGTTCTCCTTATTTTGTTCCAATGAACTGTTTTTGAACCATACAATAGACTCCATTGGGTGGCACACTGACGCAGCTTGCAGTTACTTCCTCACAGCGCCAGAGACCTAGGTTCGATCCTGATCTCGGGTGCTGTCTGTGTGGAGTTTACACATTCTCCCTGTGACCGTGTGGGTTTCCTCTGTATGCTCTGGTTACCTGCCACATCCCAAGCATGTGCGGATTTGTAGGTTAATTGGCGTCCGTAAATTGTTCTTAGTTTGTACGGAACGGATGTAAAAGTGGGAAAATATTGAACTCGTGTTAAGAAGTGATTGATGGTGGGCCAACGAACAGGTTTCTATGCTGTACCTTTCAATTTAATCAAAACTAAATCATTGTAGTTTGGAGTTTCTTATCCTGACATCACTGACATGACTGCTGCTTTAGTGTCAATTTGTAATTTGTTCCCAACATACGAAAAACTAATGAGATTAGCCTCTGCTTTTTATTAATCGAATAAGCTTTGTAACAAACAAAAGCCACCCTTCATTTCAGTTATCGGAGCTAAATTAAAATCTTGGTTACTCAGATGAACTGGTAGAATAATGCCTTCTGCAATAGCTGTATCTTGAAAGGATGCTCTGTTAATCTTCTGAGCCACAAAATACTCACAATGTTAAGAGATTTTATTTTTAAGTTTCTATTGATGTAGAATCTTTCCCATTAATTTAAATTTGTATCTCATTTTGCTGTACTTTTAGGTTTACCATCCATTGGTCAATTCTTTGCACAAACAAGAATTATAACAAAACTGATAAATACATCAATGACAAAAACAAAGCTGTGGAAACACTCAGCAGGTCAGGCAGCATCAATGGAGAGACCAATAGTTAACCTTTCAGATTGAAGACTTTGTCAGAATCCTTTGTCTGACAAAGAGTCTTTGAACTGAAATGTTACTTCTATTTCCCTTTCCACAGATGCTGCCTGACTTGCTGAGTGTTTCAAGCAATATTTGATTTTGTTAAGATATCTTCCGTTTTTAAAAAACAATTTAAACACACCAGTGTTATGAACATGAGGAATTTAGTACAAATCAAATAATGTATTTTACAAACCTCATCACAGCTTGGGTGAGATGAACATGTTATTTTGTTCTGTACTACCACACCTTGTGTACAGCTGAAGTGAATACACGTATTATTGGGATGGGACCAGCGTTCACCTTCCTGTAAGAAAAATATATAAATATTCACCAAAAATTTATAAAATCCATTAGTGTTAGAATTTCCTCTCATGATGATCCAGTTGCTTAAGTAGTTGAATCGTGTAATCCAGAAGGATCAATTTTGAGATAGCTAACATCAGATGAAGCAGCATTGGATCATTACAATTGGTATTTGGTTGGGAAAAGAAGAATCATGCTTCAGACACAAGGTACTGGAGTAACTCAGCGTCAGAAATAATGGCATGCTTTACTGCTTCAGTGCATTGACAAAACAAAAATATAATCTGAATTGTTTTTTCTCTCTTGAAACTATCCATTGGAGGGAAATGCCTAATGTAATCAGATCAAGCTGTATTAGAAGGACGCACAGTTCTGACATATGATTATCAACCTGAAGTGTTAACTTTTTTTCATTTTCACCCGCTAAGTGTTTCCAGCATTTCTTGTTTTATTTCAGATATCCAGCCGCTACGGTTTATATTGGTTTTCATCCATAATGAATACCTCATTTGACCAAAAGATCAAACTCACTACTTTCATACTAGTTGGAGATCCAGCACAAGACGTCCCAGGGAATTCATGCACTGAACATTATTGTAGTCAGCACCTGTTTGCCATGTATTTATTACCAGTATGTGGACTCACAAAATAAATTTGCTGAATAATATTGGTAATACAAATTCTGATTGATTTATGTTTTCATTTCTTGAACTATTATAGGCTTAATCAGGAATCTAACCATGATCTTTATTGCACCTTTCAAACAGGATTACACAATGTCAAAAGCAATTGGTACATTGACACTGAAGTAGCCGGGCCTTTTTTGACCAGCAACCACAGGTGTACCAGTTTTTAAATAATTATGGATAAGAATAGGGCTCATCTTTTGGTCAAATGAGGTATTAAGTTCTACATTGGGGCAAGGCCAACTTTAATGTTATTAAACAGGAGCTTGCAAAAATTGATTGGAGTAGGCTTTTTTGCAGGCAAAGGGATGTTCAGAAAAGTAGATACTTTTAAAAGAATGAGAGTGAGAATTCAAAGTAAAGATTTTCCCATGAGAGTAAAGAGGAAGACAGGTATGAGTAAGGAAACCTGGATGACAAGATAAATTGAAGCTCTCAACAGGAAAAAGGAGGCGAGGCATGGGTCAGGTAGTGGGCGCGGGGTTCAACTCAATCCCTGAAGAAGTATAGGAGATTGAGGAACATAAGAAGGAAATCAGAAAGGCAAAAAGGAGGCATGAGATAGCTATGTCAGATTAGATTTAGGAGAAGTCAATGAGATTTTTAAGTATATTTTAAGGGGAAAAAGGTAAATAGAAACAGAAGAGGGTCTCTCAGAAACCCAAGCAGTCAGTTATGTGCAGAACTACAGGAGATGATTTAGGCTCTCAATTAATGTTTCTCCTCAGTTTTTACCATGGAGAAAGACAAGAGGATTAAGGAACTTGGGAAAGTTAATGGAGATTTGTTGAGGACATTCCATGTTACAGCCACGGAAATACTGGAAGTCCTATGACATATTAAGGTAGATAAATCTCCAGAACCTGTTCAAATATATCCAAGAACACTATGGGAAGCTAGAAAAAAAATTGCAGGAGACCTAGGTGAGACATATGAATTACCATAAGACACAGATGATGTGTCGGAAGACTGGAAGGTGGCTAATGTAGTGCTTCTATTTAAGATGGGATGCAATGAAAAACCTATGAAGCATAGACTAGTATGTTAAATCCAGTGTAAAAAGTAACCAGAGAGGATTCTGAAAGATAATATACAAGAATGGCATGCTTTTGGAAGAACAGGGATTGATTACGGATAGTATGCATGGTTTTTGTTTATGTGAAATCATATCTCAAGAATGTTATTGAGTTTTTTTGACTAAGCAACCGAGGAGGTTGAGAAGGACAAGGGGTGTTTACATTGTCTATATACACTTCAGCCAGGTCTTTTATAAGGTTCCACATGGTAGCTGCTCTGGATGGCTAGATCGCATGGGATTCAGAGGGAATTTGCTAGCTGGATATAGAACTGGCTTCATGGTAGTAAGCTGAGGATCGGGGAGGAAGGTTGTATTTTACACTAAAGGCCTTGTGGTGTGCGTCAGGGATCGGTGCTGGACCCCTGCAATTTGTCATCTATGTCAACAATTTGGATCAATATATATGGCATGATGGTAAGTTTGTAAATTACACCAAAATAGGCAGTATTGTAGACTGTGAAGATGGTTATCAAATATCATAGTGGGGTTTTGATCAGCTGGGCCATGAAATGGTGAATGAAGTGCAATTCATGTAAGTGTTAGCTGTTGCACTTTGGGAAGTCAAACCTGGGCAGAGTCTTCACAGTGAACGATAGAGCAGTGAGATACTCCAGTATTCATATTTCCCTTAAAGTAGCATTGCAGGTGGATAGGTTAAGAATGCTTTTGACAAACTGTCCTTTATCACTCAGGGAATTGAGTAAATAAGCTGTTAAGCAAGTCGTTGGTGAGGCCACACTTAGAGTATTGTGTTTAGTTTTGTTCACCCCGCTATAGTAAAGATGCCATTATGCTGAAGAGTGTGGACATGATTTATGAAGATGTCACCAGGACTTGATTACCCAGCTATAGGGAGAGTTTGGGCAAGCTCGGGCTTAATTCCTTGGAATGTAGTTGGCTGAGGGGTGGTCTTATAGTCGTGTATAAAACCATGAGTGGAGTAGATAGGGTGAATTCAGAGTCTTTTTCTCAGGGTTGGGGAATCACAAACTAATGTGTATTAATAGGAAAGTGACAGTAAAATTAATGTAAAAATCTTTGAGAGTATGTAAGGAAAATAAAATTTGATTAGCAATGGCAGGAGTAAAACTTTACAGTTTCATTGTCCAGGATTTAATTATATCGCCTAGACCAACAAATGCCCGAAACAGAATTAATCAGAATTCAATAAATGCTCGAAATAGAATTATATTAATACACTGTAACTATAAAATAGGATGCCTCTCCAACTTGGGAAGTTCTGTCTTAATGTTCATGGGAAATTCTAATTACAAGAAACAAATTTGCATAGAAATAGAGATTCCAATGAAGCGTTGAAAAATGTTCTAGTACTCACATGTCTTAAATTTTCTGAATTGTCTTTACATCCTGTAGAAAAAATGCAGCAATGCATAATTAATTCTGAATTAAATTCACAAGCAGTTAATTTTTACCACAGTAATACCTCAAATTGCGTTCTAGATACATTCCAAGAAAATGGAATGTTAAATAAAACTGCGCTCAAAATGGGGTAATTATACCATAAATGAGGATGCGATCCTTGTAAGTTATTTTTAATCTCAGACATACACAGTACTGTATATTATACTGTAGATAAAGAGTATGGATAATAACAAAGAATAATAGTAAAGAATAAAGAAAAACAATATAGAAATGTATCTTTACTAGGAGTCAGGAAGTTGTGTGCAATGGAAAATAAACTTTCTCTACAAGAATGCAGGTCTGAAGACTCAAAATTCTCTAAGTGGCCTGGGCCATTATCGATCACCAACAATGCTTTAGGTTCAAGGTTACTCTCTTCACATTACTTTGCAAAATACTGACATAAACCACACAAGTGTGACGGTATATATTGTCACTCAGGCCGCCTTGTTTGATTTCCAAATCACAGGCAGAAACATCTTTGATAATCTCCACATTATTCATGGTATTTCTGAGTGATAAACGAATCAGCGGCTTCAGGTTGAAGTCTCCTGAAGTGTTACTGCCGAGTGAGAGTTTTAAACTGCCTTTTCCAGCCTTGAACCCACAAGAAAGTTTATTTTCAGAAAATATAAGTGCTGGATGGCATTCTTTTTCAGAAAAGCCCATTTCATCAACATTGAAGACAAGCTGGGGAGGGTAGTTGCTATGAGATTCTGGGGAAATTGTTTGGCTGACTGCACGACTGCACTGGCAACTTCACCTGAGATACAGATTCTGTGCAGGTTTGGTAGCATTGTTTGAACTTTTCAAACCAATCCCTGCTAACAGTGAATGGTTTGGGGCTATCACTTTTTCCATGATGATAAATTGGCTTAATGGCATGTTGCATTGTGATTGCAAATGCAAACGTATCTCCCATTTTCTCCAAAAAATTGCTCCTTGAAAAAGTCACCTTCTTTGAGGTTGACATGGCACAAGCTTTTATCTTCTCTACTTTTTTTATAATGGTTTGAATCATTGATGGAGCCGAGTTAATAGATTTACCCATTTTCATCTAATGCGCACCAGCTTCCAATTGCCTCAACATTGCCTTTTCCGCAGCAACAGATGCACTTCAGCACTTGAAGTTGCAGGCCGTTTTCCAGTCATGATAAGTAAAAATTGTGTAGATAATATAACGAATTATAACAAGACAGCCAGAATGTGTGCACAATGTAATTGCGTCAGAGCGTGACCTGACTTAGGACTAGGAGGTAGGTGCCGTCCGGATGTGAATGCACGTATGGTGTGTTGTGATTGGTAACATGAATGTAAAGAAAAATAGACACTCTTGGCAGGCTGTTCGAACTTGCAAATTTTGACCACTGTTAAGGGCCTGTCCCACTGTATGAGGTAATTCAAGAGTTCTCCCGAGTTTCCCCTGATTTGAACTCGGAGAATTACGGTAATAGCCGTTCGTAGGTACTCAGGGCTCTCGTGGACATTTTTCACAGTGCTGAAAAAACTTCACGAGTTATCGCGTTTCCCGAGTACCTGCCGCTAGCATTAAGAGCTGCTATGAGACATCCACGAGCTCCGACGTATCCGCTATGTACATTCTACGTACTTACCACGAGTTTGATTTTTTAAAAACACGGGACAGCTCTTGAATTACCTCGTACAGTGGGACAGGCACTTTATGGATTTTATTATTTTTTGGGGGAAAAAAAGGCTACAAAATCGAAAAGTGCTTATAGTGATGGGGGTAGTGCTAAACAATGTTTTACTGTACTTTAATTGTGATTTATAAATATTTGTATGTTTACTTGGAAACAGAACTTACTTGTGCATGAAGGAACACATTGGGTCTTATCTTCAGATAGCATCATTCCATCCGGACAAAAGCAACCTTCAGCAGGCACATCAAAATGTTCTCCAATTATCATCATCATACTGCAACAAAGATAATTATTTGAAATTATTTACTAAATTATAGTTGCATATCAATATTGAAATTTGGCATGACAGGCATGAGAGAGATTTTGAAAATATGAAGTCTATCATAAAATACTTACTTGTTCTTACAATAATTGTGATCACGTCTGGAACAGGCTTTATAGATGAAACCATCCGGACAAATGTAGTCTTTAAATAGAATTAACATAAAATATCAGATACAGAGACATTTAAAATATCCATAAAACCACTACTTCCAGCTGAAGAAAAGCCAGAAGAGATTCAACTTTGCTCAACAATATGTGTACGCTTGATTAATCTTTGCACATTTGTTCCATTCATGTCAAAGGTAACAGATTTCAAAAGCACAGTTGAACATATAAGCCTCAAGTTTCTTAGTTCCTCGATTTTCACACCAAAGTTTAATTGTTAAGGGGCTGTCCCACTTGGGCAACCGAATTGGCCAGTTTAGGAGACTTTGAAAAAAAATGTCATGTTGAAGACCTCCTACGACTATGCTGAAGACTAGCTTCGACTAGCGACGACTAGCTAGGACTAACTACGGGAAAATTGGACATCGAATAGTGGAGAGTGAAGACGACCTCCTTTGATCTCCTTCGACCTCCCTTCGACTATGACGAAGACTATCTACGACTACCAGGCACTATCTAATGCCTATCTACTCGTGGGCATTTTTCAGCATATTGAAAAATACGGTGCAACCTAGCTGAGGCCTCGAGTACACGGGGACTACTCTCGAGCATGAAGGAGAGTTACAAAGACCTCCTAGGACCTCATGTCGACCATGCTGCGAGTATGAGTCGAGGGCAAACTCGCCAGAACTCGCAGATTAGGTCGCCCAAGTGGGACAGCCCCTTCAGGGATAGTAATTACAAAAGTTGATTGGAGTAGATTGTAAGCAGGCAAAGGGACATCCAGAAATTGGGATGTTTTAAAAAATGTGATAGAGTTCAAGACATGCATGTTCCTGATAGAGCAAGACAGGTAAGAGTCAAGAGTGTTTTATTATCATATGTCCCAGTTTATTATTGTATCTGGCTTCACTATCACCCCCAGCAGTGCATTCCAGGCACTTACTACACTTGGTGTAAAAAACTTGCCCGACACATTTCTTTTAAACATTATCCCTCTACTATTTGGTATTTCCATCCTGGGAAAAATATTCTGATTGTCTACCTTATGATTTCCTGACTATTGCATCACAATACTCACCACATAATCCTTTTGCAGATGATCTCCAGTCGACACACTGTCCCGCTCTATTGCACATTTGGGCAGCTGCTTCCAAGCTGGAACAGTCAGGTCTTCTGGGATTCGACCCACAGTTGCCACCTTCACGGCTGGAGCAACCATCTTCGGCGGAACCTGAACCTGATCCGGAATTTGAACCTGAACCTGGACGCGAACCTGGCCCTGATCCGGAATTTGAACCTGGCCCTGATCCGGAATTTGAACCTGGCCGTGATCCGGAATTTGAACCTGGCCCTGATCCGGAATTTGAACCTGGCCGTGATCCGGAATTTGAACCTGGCCCTGATCCGGAATTTGAACCTGGACCTGGACTTGAATCTGGCCCTGATCCGGAATTTGAACCTGGACCTGAATGTGAATCTGGACGTGACTCACAACTGCCATCTTCACCACTGGAACAATTAGTTTCTGTGGAATTTGTCCCGCAGTTGTCGTACTGACATGCCTGGTTGTAGAAGTCGAAATACTTATTGTTTCTGCAACCACTGAATGAACTGTAGAATTGGAACATAAAGTATTTAGTCCTACAATTTAATAAAACCCAAAATGATTTCACATCTAAGAAAGCTTAACATTAATTGCAACAATAAATTACAACACATATAACAAACATGAAAAATTCCTTTCTCTGTTGTTTTTGACTAATACTTGTTAAAGGGGAGAATGCTTATTAATTGTATATACTGTACAATGGGCAAGATTTCCAGAAATACTATTTACCAAAATGTTAATCAAAATGTTTTGTATTTTTCACATCTATGATAGTAATGCGTTTATTCCCATGCCCATCCCTAACCTATATCTGGTGTGCATTTTCCCAGTAATGTAAGTGCAAATCCCCCAATAAAAAAAAAAAAGAATTCTGAAATAATCTTGATCATGATCGGATAATTTGCCAGTTCAATGGTGCTATTTAATCAGTGACCACCGTAAATTTGGTGCAAATAGCCTTGGACAACAGTGAACCATGTGGTCTCTTAAAAATCAACTTTTGTGCTATAATATTTAGCAAAGACATTAATGCACTCAAAATAATGCTCAATGTTTATGATAATGTTATCCAAGGTCATTTTGAAGTATTAACATGCTATCAATGAAGCCAAGTGCAGTCCCACAACAGGAACACAATTCAAACCACATCATATGTGCTGAAGTGGAATTGAGGGGATTGTTTATTGCAAAGATACTTCATCAAGGCCACATCAGATAAAGTACACAGTTCGCCACTGATATTTTTAATTCTGTACTTAGGAACTGCAGAGTTCAAGAGCTAACCTTTAAACACTCTCAGAGCATGAGAGGTATACAAATTGCTGAAGAAGTCTCCACTACACTATGGACCAGGGCAGTTGACTGCATTCTAGGTATCACCTGCTCCCCAGTGTTCTGACTCACGTCAGCGCATGTTAACAATATCAACAGGCACAGGGACTTTGATGGCAGAGGAAATTAATCCAAATACCAAAATGTACTCAGTATTCCATTGAAGGCACTTAGAGACTGATTAATTTTCAAAGACATCAGGCATGTCGCAACTGGTGTCACTCTGGACAGAATCTGAATTGATGACCAATCTCAGAAGCTTAATTTCAAAAATCAGTTTCCATTTCAGCGCAGAACAAATTAGATTTTAAATTGCATCCCATTCGCTCTCTGAGGTGTATATAAATGATCCCATGACACAAAATTAATGAAATACTAAAGTTATCTCTGAAATCCTTGTTATGATATATTAACTCACATCCATAAGAAAATATAATGGAAAAACAATATTATGGGTGACTCTGAGCTAGCAGTTGTTTATCACTTTAAGTTTCTATCGCACTTCTTGTCATACTTTTTTTCTTTCCACAGATGCTCCCTGACCTTTCAACCTTTTACAATATTTTATGTTCAGAATTTTCAGCAACAGCAACGTTCAATAAAGTAATCAATTGAATTTATTATTTAATTTCAAAGAAATAAAATGAAATAGTACATACTTTCCTTTCAGGACATCACACACAGTTTCATGTTCACATGATGGAGGAGGAGGAGGTGGAGCGCAGGGCACGTTTGTAGGAGCTGCTCTGCACTCTGGTTTATTTGGGTCATCAACCTTCCAGTCAAATGCAGTTTTGTGGCAGCAGCTAGGAGGCTCTGCTTTTCCATTTCTTCTTTTACATTCATCATTCACATTTCTGGATAGACAACCTATGACGCAGGAACATTTTCGATAAGCAAAAAAATAATATTTCCGAACAATACAATTTATAGTTTATTTGATTTTTATAAAAGCTTAAAGGGCCTGTCCCGCTTGGGCGATATTTTAGGCGACTGCCGGAGACTGTCATAGTCGTAGCAGGTCGCCGAAAAACCGGCGTCTGGACCCCCCCCCTACGACAATATGTACGACAAGCTACAACAACCTACCACCTAGTCGACGGCAAGCCACCAAAATCCGGTGACCCATTAGGACGACAAGTTACGACCCTGTGGCGACAACTGAAGACAACTGAAGGCAATTTAGTCGCCGGTACCTGTTGCCGGTTGGCGTAGGTTGACATAGGTAGTCCCCAATGGAATTCACCAAAATCAGCGCGGGAGACAACCTACGTCACCTGCCGACAACCTACGACAGCACCTACGTCAGGAGAAGCCAAGCTACATTAATTGGCGTCAACCCACTGTTGCCGACTGTCTTAAAAATTGTTTGAACATGTTGAAAATACAGCGGTAACCAGAAAGACGCTACGATTCTTTGGGTGACTGAGAAGACTACTCACGACCATACAGGTGCCACCCCAGCAACTATACGGCGATAGTCTAGTCGCCTGTAGTTACCTAAAAAAATAGCCTAAGTGGGACAGGCCTTTAATAGGTTAAACATGCACTCAATATTTTAGGATATTCACTTTCTATAAAAATATAAATATGTAAAGAAGTAGTTTAAAGGCATGAACTATAGGCTACCCAATGTCAAATAATAATAATAATAATAATAATAATAATAATAATAATAATAATAATAATAATATTATTATTATTATTATTATAATAATAATACACTTTATTGTCATTGTAAATACATACAACGAAATTTCAGGCGCACTGCCCGAGCGGAGCTCCAATGTACCAGATAAATAATAACGAATAATGAATAACAAAAACGGTAAGAAAACGTCGTCATAATGTGCAATATTTCACAGAATAGTGTTGTGGCAGTACAAAATATTGGCTATAGGGGCTGTGCGTTCAGTGCAGAGTTCAGAGTGGTGATGGCCTTGCGGTAGAAACGGTTCGTTAATCTTGTGGTGTCTGTTTTGATGGACCTGTAATACTTTCCCGAGGGCAGAAGGGCAAACAAGTGATGTGCGGGATGAGATGCGTACATTACTGGTCATATTATTTGTGTTAAATGTAATTGCAAGAAAAATATTCTGACTTTAATCCACAGATTTAATGCACCCTGATGCCATTGTACCTGCCCTAAATTGGAGTAAGCTACAAACAAACGGCACAAACTTATTCAAACACAATTGTATGATATAGCTATGTATCTTAGCATTGTGTATAAACAATAACATATCTCATACCGCATTGTCCTTGTGTGTTATCTCGGAAGTATTGCTCCGGTACTTGAATCTTGATGACATGTTTGTGACCAGTAATAGTGGTTCGAATGTAAGGAATATGAACACGCACATTGACACCCATCTTTGAAATGTAAATTCCTTCTGCATTATATGGAAAGCTCTCAGCATTTCCATTGAATGTAATCTGTTGAACATTGATGAAAGATTGTTAAGACTTCATGTGTGAGAAACATATTATTAAATAATACTCATTAAATATCAATTAAAACAATAATCAGTGGCATTCTTCAGGAAAATGCCATTGTTACAACTACAGAGGCTAAGTTTGATTTCCTGTTCGTGAGGCAAAAAAAGTTTATTTGAGTTTTAACTGCTGATTTAAATGCTGCTGTCAAATCTGTTTAAAAGGGTGCACCCAAAAATTGGTGAAACTATTCCTATTTACAATGTGTAATAGATATCTGCAAAATGTCAGCTTCCATGTGCTTCAGGGTCGAACGAAATTCAGAATTTCAGAACGACACCTTTCCTTGATCATCGTTGCTTGTTTCGATTTGACCTTTTGCATATCTTCCATTGATTTGTTCTATGTACCTTTTTATACCTCTTGTTTTCCTCTTCCCTGACTCTCAGTCTGAAGGGTTTAGACCCGAAAATGTCACATACTCCTTTTCTCCATAGATGCTACGTGACCCGCTGAGTTATTCCAGCTTTTTGTGTCTAACTTTGGTGTAAACCAGCATCTACAGTTCCTTCCTACACATTCCACCTGTATTTACATAGGTCAGTCTGAATGACCTTCAGCATCCTGAAGTCTGGCTGTTGCAATGTAGTCTGAAGATCCCAGCCATTGAAAGCTTCTGATAGAATTGAAAAAAGGAAATGCTGTGTAAGTAGCATCCCCTCGTGTAAAATCTCTCATTGATATTAAAGTGTCTCTAGCATCATGAAAACTGAAGAAAATAATTAAATAAGAAAATTAATTTAAATAAATAAATTCTTCAAAATCAGAAATAATCACAAAAATAAAGATTAACTCAAAGAAAAAATAATTGCCAAGCCTCCTGAATATCATTAAAATCAATAGGGACCTGGGATTATTTATCTGACATAGCATATAATTCACTGGTTAATGATATTGAATCCCAGAAAGTCTGAAGATAGTCTTGACCTGAAACATCGCCTATTCCTTCTCTCCATAGAAGCTGCCTCACCCGTTGAGTTTCTCCAGCATTTTTGTCTACCTTCGATTTTTCCAGCATCTACAGTTTTTTCTTAAACACTCACAGCTTGATTGAGCCAGGACTTATTTAACTTCAAATGCTTGCCACCTTATCGTTAACTGCATACAACATATTTCAGTCCAATGAGAACCAAATTAAATGCAACTCATGAATATTCTTGGAATAATTTAAAATAGGCCCCGTGGCATAAACTGCAAATACTCTGAGCCTGAAACGTCAAATCACTGTACATTGATTGTCAAAACACTCTATTTTAAGTTAAAGAAAATAACTGAAATACAGTGCCAATACACATAAAAGCTGCAATAACATTTTAGGTTGACAGCATTTTATTAAAACCAGGAATGATAAGAGGTAAAATCTCAAGATGTAAAGAAATGGACGAGGGCACATACGAACAGAAAGAAATGTCTTGTGCTGGGATGGGGGCAGGAGAGGTTGAACAATAAGATAGGTATAGTGTAAATGTAATCAAGGTGGGAATATGGGCTGAAGGATAATCTCATGGACGTGTAAATACAGAATAAATATCAAAATTGCCCATGAAATGTGGACTGGATGCTCTTTGCCAGAATGAAGAGTCTGCAATCGATTTATTTTGAAAATGTTGGGTCAAGGGTATACTAAATTGGTGTGAAAAGTGATATTTAATTTTCCCAGTGTTACTAAATTACAATAATTTAGTAATAATTTAATAAATTAAAGATTATCAGTTTTCTCTATAAATTTAGTAAAATAAAACACAAGGAGGATAAAAATCAAAATTATGGATTCCTCCTTCCTACCCACCACTCGCAGCAAAAAGTACGCGTTTAAAATCAGCCACACAATTAGAAAATGCTGGCAATGCTTAGCAGGTCAGGCTATATCTGCAGGAAATGTTTTAGATCGACAACTTTCTGTCAGAACTGAAAATGCAGACTTAAGGGTTTATCCCACTTGCCGATTTTTTCGGTAACTGCCAGCATCATTGAATGACTTATCAGGTCACCAAAAAAATTGCGGCGTGATGACATATTGACGTGAGGTTTTTTTCAAGTGTCGCAATATTTTTTTTGTCACCGCTGGACTTTGAAATATTCAAAATCTTTTGGCGACAATGATATAATGCCGGCAGTTGCCGGAAAACATGTGAAATTGGGACAGGCCCATTAATAATTTGTAAACCTGCAAGGTGGCAATAGGATGATCTGTGATAGAATGAAACAGGGTGACCATGGTGATAAGGTGTAAACAAGGTTACCTGGTCAATGAATGAATGAGAGCAGTTTGAGAATGAGGATTTTGTCAAAGGAATTGCAGAGCAGGACGTGCCAGCTGTCAGATTGGGCATGTTCTCCACTTACCCGAGTTACTATCACAGACAGATGATTGGTACAGACTAAGAAATCAAGTTATCTGAAGTTGTAGAATTCAATATTGAACCCAGAAGTCTGCAATATGGCCAGACAGAAGATAAAGTGCCTCAAGCTTGTGTTCGGTCACAATGCAACAGTTCATGACGCCACAGACCAATAGAATAGAGTGGGAGTTGGATGGGGATTAAATGTCAGGCAACGGAAAGCTCTGAGTCACTCCTGCGGACTGAGTGCAGGTGTTCTCCAAAACAATCCCCAATCTGCATTTGGTTTCCCAATATGAAAGAGACCATATTATGAACAGCAGGCAAACTAGATTGGAAGCCGATTAAGTGAATCATTGCTTCATCTGAAAAGACTGTTTTGGTCTATTGGTGGTAGGCAGGGAATAGGTGACAGGACGAGTGGTGGATCACCTATGGTCGAGTGTGGAAATTCCATAATAAATAGATGGCTTGGGAGGGAGCAGAATAGTGGTCATGGAGTCACTAAAGGAATGGTTCCTGAAAATGCTGAAAGGGGAGGAAAGGAGAAGATGTGGCTGGTGGTGAAATCTCTTTCAAGGTAACATTAATTGTAGATAATTTTCTGTTGAATGTGGAGATTGGGGGGCTGGAAGGTGAGGACAAGACTAACATGGCCAGAGTGAGGACCACCCTAAACCGTAAATTGGAGGAGCAGCATCTCATATTTCACTTGGGCATTTTGCACCCCAGTGGTACGAACATTGACCTCTAATTAGAGGTGACTGTATGGAATGTGTCATCATTTGTGAAAATATGATGAAGACGGAAGAACTAGGAGAATGGAATACAGTACAAGGTCCTTACAATGTACCTTAGAAGGTGAGACAAAGAGTAGTTCAGAGAGCTATCTTGTGCCCTTTCTCAACTACACTTTGTCTGACTCCCAGTCATCCTGACAACTCTTCATCATCTTGTTTAGAGGCCAAGTAGCCTAACCTGCTCAGCACTTTCTGTTTTTGTTTTACATTGACACTATCTGTAGTTTTATCTTGATTTTCATTTACCTCTAGAAAATCTGTCCCATGTAAGGATTACCTGGAGCCATTCAATAATGCTTCAATGTATATTTACCAATGACACTGTAAAATATTATTGCTCTCCTAGGAGTGTGGCAAAGACCAAATATGAAAACAACACTAAAGGTTTTTTTTTTCACGTGTATCTAACATGTGAGGAAACATTTAAAGCCTAATATTATTAAATATCACATAGCAAAGGAAAAAATATATACATTGAAATGTGAGAATGCCAGTATGGAAACGGGTTTGTGAAATGGACATATAACTATGCATAAATATATATGAAGACATTACTTACACTAGGTTGATGTCCGGTTGTTAAATATATGACATTTCCTTGGTAATGGATAATTAATGTTTGTTGACAGGATTTAGCCGCTGATGATGTGCAATAATAATTATCGAGTATCACCGTAAAATTGTATTTTGGGATAATTTCTTGCACGAGAATATGTGTACAATTTTCAAAGAAGTTATAGAATATCCCATCAAAGGTACGATAATGTTGTCCTCCCCATATCTGACAATCATCTAAAAAAAAAATCCATTTAGGTCATGTACAATAAAAACAAAAATGAAGAAAATTACTTTTCCACTGGCAAAAGAAAGATGAATCTGAATCAATTCTTACATTCACAATCCCACTTTGAACAGCAACCATCTTGAGATTCAACTCTGACAGGTTTTAACCCATTGTAACATCTTGGTTTCACAGGTAATGCACAGGCAACATGTTCAATTTTGAACATTTCGTCTTTAACACAAGTAAGGGTTGCACAGTTCTCTTTCCATGTTTCATTGCACTAGGGAACGATGACAAAAAATGTATACATCAAAAGCTTACACATTTTCCATGTTGTTTGAATTATGCATGTTACTGCATATGAAAAAGCATATTTTAGGGTGGTTTGGTTGCATTAGTTTCCAACTAAACAATTTGAATATGAAAGGGCATCACGTGTTGGTTTCTCTGAACCATAAACGCCTCTTATTATGATGGAATGTATGGAGAACCAAAATTGTGTTTATTTGATGGATGAAAATCCAACCGTCAATAATGAGAGATCAGAGTTTTTGAACACCTGCGGTGCTGGTTAAGATTATGGAGGGGTGAGGCAGGGAGGGTGAGAATTTTAAGACTGAGACATTGGTAGACAATTTGGGTAAAACTACATAAAGGTGTTGGATGAACCCAAAGTGGCATAGGCTAGGATATTAGAAGCAGAAGCTAGAAGCAAAATTCAATGGAAGAACACAAGGCCAAGTGGATAAATAATGGAAGAGTCAACTCTGGAGAAGCAGAAGAGTATATGAAAGGTTTGGGGGCAACATAGTGAAATAGGTGAAGAGATGTGTAATGATATTAGTTTCAGAAGGTAGTGCTTTATTGACATGAAGAAATATGGTTGGAAATTCAGCTCAGAGTTCAATAGAATGTTGAGGATGTAAAGTGTGTCATAAAGCCTTAGGCAAAGCCTAGACATTGCCATTACAAATTGCAATTCATTCTGATAACTACAATAAGATATTAGGTAAATTAAAGGCAACATTTTAAAGGCAAAGTTTCCAGTGTAAATTTACTACCACATCAAATCTGCCCAATTGGGTGAAACAATTACCCTTCTTGGTGGATCTGAATCACAGAAGCATTCTTCAGGGACTGTAGTTTCTTCTGTAAACAAATGCATACATGTCCTTTTTATTCAACTGAAATGTAGGGAACACCGTGACATACTTATTCATATCTTCAGTGAATAAACTATACAGCTAAAAAACATTTCCTGTGAAATGTTATTGTAATTATTGTTATTATTTAGAGCAGTGGAGAGATTGTTATGTTCTTTGCCATTGGCCACAAGATATACTGCTGTCACTTTTTGTTGTAATTAAAAAAAAACATGAGTGTACATTGAGAGAAGTTATCACTTACCAGTTGTAGGAGTGGTAGTAGATTCTGTGGTGGTCGTGGCTGTTGTTGTTGTTGTTTCTTCTGTAAACAAATGCATACATGCCCTTTATATTCAACTTGAAGAAAGGCACATTTGAGAGAGTAGTAAAAAAATCAGCATATATTACATAAATTAAAAGAAGTTGTGGAATAATTTCAACAAAAGCCGCTGCAAATTTATAATCAACACGGCATTCAGTAGTAACTTTTGTATGTGGTGCAACTCTAGCACAATCTGGGCATACTTTGGACATTGTTGTCGGACCTTTAAAATGACTGTTAAAAATTACTGGAGATGGTGTCACTCACCAGTTGTGGGACTGGTGGTAGACTCAGTTGTGGTTGTCTCTGTTGATGTTGTTGTTGTTGTTGTTGTTGTTGTTGTTTCTTCTGCAATTAAAACCATTCGGTTAAGAAAAATGTCTGAACCTAATGGTTGGTAATAACATACTGACAGAGGCATTCACTCCCCTGCTGTGGAGGTGGTGGTGTTTGGTGTCACCATGGTATTTTAAAAAAAATGGAAAATAATAAATGAATTACATTTATTTAGAAGCAAAATGATCTGTATATGCATAGATAATCAGTATGTGCATATGTACTCTGGCAGAGGCGTGTACTGTATTAAAATGAATCGCAAATGATTCTTGATAATATCATTACTCACCAGTTGTGGAAGTGGTTGTGGGCTCAGTTGTGCTGGTTGTTGTAGATGTTTCTTCAAAAGAAAAACAAGTTCATGGACAATTAATTCATCCATCTTGAATACAAGATTATGAATGACCGGCAAATTCAGCAGATATTTCCCAATTACAAAAGAGATTGTGTAAAGTGGAAATAAACACCCTTAATTACTTCCCATCTTGCAAAGGACATACTAACAGAAATTGTACTGAAATATGGTCAAAATTCACTGCAAATTTATAATCATCGTGACATTCAGCAGTAACATTTGTATTTGGTTCAATTCTAGCACAAGTTGGGCATACTTCGGACATTGTTGTCCTTCCTTTAAAATGACTGTTCACATGTACTCACCAGTTGTGGGACTGGTTGTAGACTCAGTTGTAGTCATGGGGACAGTTGTAGTCTCAGTTGGCACGCAGCAAACTCTAATTCTGTAGTCATGACAAAAGTTGCCAAAAGGATTTCCAGAGAACGTGCAGATCAAACCTATGTCTTTATTGCAGGTCACAAGATCTGACGATACACTTAGTGGCCAGTCAGGATGGTTGGCAATTTGGCACTGAATATTAGTAATTTCATCGGAAGAAGATGGGCAAAATGTATGGCCATATGTTTTCAACAATTCATAATCATGTGGAGATGACGCTGATGGTGTATTTTTATTATGCCAATGAGACCATACACCCAAACAGTCTGGTACTGTAATGGAAAAGAAAGAAAACATAAGAAAACATTTTTATTAAACTATACAAAGTGGAAAATATAAACATAAATATTAAATAACAAGATTTGAGAAACATGGTTGTGCATCAAAATGAATCTTCCAAATGACAGTTTAAAAGAAAATGGGAACAGTAAAACGGGAATAATTACATTATGTTTGGGGAACTGTTGATTGATCTGAATTGAGATACAACCTCAAGTATTAGATAGGGAAACAGTAATTGTCAGTGCAGAACAGAACAATGGGGATAAAGCATAAAGCACAAATGTGTGGTCACTTATCAGGCAGCTGGCTGCAGCTGTGCACTAACTATAGCATGATTTTAACAGCCAGATATTCTTTCCACTTTGATGGGTTGGTCTCAGCGTGTTATTGAAGAACATTATTGGAGTAGTTGCGCTGCCTCACCATATCACCTTTAAACATGCTACGTACTGTATATGGTGAAAATATACACCATATATGCAGAAGAAATTAATTGGTGGGCAAGAGGGAAATGGCAAAAAGGTAGCTGCTCCAGGATAATATATGATAAAGGAACACTTTGGCTGTCAATTCATAAAACAGAATCAAGAGTTAAAGCAGAAAAGAGATTATAACGAAAAGAAGACCACTCTCAATAAGCTGTGGAAGGCTGTGCCTCGCCTTTGCCTGTTCGCTTGAGAGATCCAAGTTCAATCCTGATATAAGGTGCTGTTTGTATGGTTACCTATACTTCCTTGGGTTCCTCCTGTCACCCAGAGACATACTGGTAGATTAATTGGCTATTGTAAATTATCCCTTTGTATAGACCAATACCAAAAGAATCAAAGGAGAGTGGATGTGAGAGAGAATATGTTGTAGAGTTACAGGGAAATAAGCAGTGGACATGACATTGTACTGTTGGAAGTTGAAAAGGACCCAATGGGCCAAACAACCTCCCCTAAGCCCAAATAAAGAAGTTACCTATCATTTTCTTATAAAGAAATGAGTTCAAATTCCCGCATGAGGATAAAAGTAGCTGCCATTGTGAGCAAAAGAAGTTATCACTTACCAGTTGTAGGACTGGTGGTAGATTCTGTTGTGGTCGTGGCTGTTGTTGTTGTTGTTTCTTCTGTAAACAAATGCATACATGCCCTTTATATTCAACGTGAAGAAAGGCACATTTGAGAGAGTAGTAAAAAAATCAGCATATATTACATAAATTAAAAGAAGTTGTGGAATAATTTCAACAAAAGCCGCTGCAAATTTATAATCAACACGGCATTCAGTAGTAACTTTTGTATGTGGTGCAACTCCAGCACAAGCTGGGCATACTTTGGACATTGTTGTCGGTCCTATAAAATGACTGTTAAAAATTACTGGAGATGGTGTCACTCACCAGTTGTGGGACTGGTGGTAGACTCAGTTGTGGTTGTCTCTGTTGTTGTTGTTGTTGTTGTTGTTGTTGTTTCTTCTGCAATTAAAACCATTCGGTTAAGAAAAATGTCTGAACCTAATGGTTGGTAATAACATACTGACAGAGGCATTCACTCCCCTGCTGTGGAGGTGGTGGTGTTTGGTGTCACCATGGTATTAAAAAAAAAATGGAAAATAATAAATGAATTACATTTATTTAGAAGCAAAATGATCTGTATATGCATAGATAATCAGTATGTGCATATGTACTTTGGCAGAGGCGTGTACTGTATTAAAATGAATCGCAAATGATTCTTGATAATATCATTACTCACCAGTTGTGGAAGTGGTTGTGGGCTCAGTTGTGCTGGTTGTTGTAGATGTTTCTTCAAAAGAAAAACAAGTTCATGGACAATTAATTCATCCATCTTGAATACAAGATTATGAATGACCGGCAAATTCAGCAGATATTTCCCAATTACAAAAGAGATTGTGTAAAGTGGAAATAAACACCCTTAATTACTTCCCATCTTGCAAAGGACATACTGACAGAAATTGTACTGAAATATGGTCAAAATTCACTGCAAATTTATAATCATCGTGACATTCAGCAGTAACATTTGTATTTGGTTCAATTCTAGCACAAGTTGGGCATACTTTGGACATTGGCGTCCTTCCTTTAAAATGACTGTTCACAAGTACTCACCAGTTGTGGGACTGGTTGTAGACTCAGTTGTAGTCATGGGGACAGTTGTAGTCTCAGTTGGCACGCAGCAAACTCTAATTCTGTAGTCATGACAAAAGTTGCCAAAAGGATTTCCAGAGAACGTGCAGATCAAACCTATGTCTTTATTGCAGGTCACAAGATCTGACGATACACTTAGTGGCCAGTCAGGATGGTTGGCAATTTGGCACTGAATATTAGTAATTTCATCGGAAGAAGATGGGCAAAATGTATGGCCATATGTTTTCAACAATTCATAATCATGTGGAGATGACGCTGATGGTGTATTTTTATTATGCCAATGAGACCATACACCCAAACAGTCTGGCACTGTAATGGAAAAGAAAGAAAACATAAGAAAAAAATTGTATTGAACTATACAAAGTGGAAAATATAAACATAAATATTAAAAAACAAGATTTGAGAAACATGGTTGTGCATCAAAATGAATCTTCCAAATGACAGTTTAAAAGAAAATGGGAACAGTAAAACGGGAATAATTACATTATGTTTGGGGAACTGTTGATTGATCTGAATTGAGATACAACCTCAAGTATTAGATAGGGAAACAGTAATTGTCAGTGCAGAACAGAACAATGGGGATAAAGCATAAAGCACAAATGTGTGGTCACTTATCAGGCAGCTGACTGCAGCTGTGCACTAACTATAGCATGATTTTAACAGCCAGATATTCTTTCCACTTTGATGGGTTAGTCTCAGCGTGTTATTGAAGAACATTATTGGAGTAGTTGCGCTGCCTCACCATATCACCTTTAAACATGCTACGTACTGTATATGGTGAAAATATACACCATATATGCAGAAGAAATTAACTGGTGGGCAAGAGGGAAATGGCAAAAAGGTAGCTGCTCCAGGATAATATATGATAAAGGAACACTTTGGCTGTCAATTCATAAAACAGAATCAAGAGTTAAAGCAGGAAAGAGATTATAACGAAAAGAAGACCACTCTCAATAAGCTGTGGAAGGCTGTGCCTCGCCTTTGCCTGTTCGCTTGAGAGATCCAAGTTCAATCCTGATATAAGGTGCTGTTTGTATGGTTACCTATACTTCCTTGGGTTCCTCCTGTCACCCAGAGACATATTGGTAGATTAATTGGCTATTGTAAATTATCCCTTTGTATAGACCAATACCAAAAGAATCAAAGGAGAGTGGATGTGAGAGAGAATATGTTGTAGAGTTACAGGGAAATAAGCAGTGGACATGACATTGTACTGTTGGAAGTTGAAAAGGACCCAATGGGCCAAACAAACTCCCCTAAGCCCAAATAAAGAAGTTACCTATCATTTTCTTATAAAGAAATGAGTTCAAATTCCCGCATGAGGATAAAAGTAGCTGCCATTGTGAGCAAAAGAAGTTATCACTTACCAGTTGTAGGACTGGTGGTAGATTCTGTTGTGGTCGTGGCTGTTGTTGTTGTTGTTTCTTCTGTAAACAAATGCATACATGCCCTTTATATTCAACTTGAAGAAAGGCACATTTGAGAGAGTAGTAAAAAAAATCAGCATATATTACATAAATTAAAAGAAGTTGTGGAATAATTTCAACAAAAGCCGCTGCAAATTTATAATCAACACGGCATTCAGTAGTAACTTTTGTATGTGGTGCAACTCCAGCACAAGCTGGGCATACTTTGGACATTGTTGTCGGTCCTTTAAAATGACTGTTAAAAATTACTGGAGATGGTGTCACTCACCAGTTGTGGGACTGGTGGTAGACTCAGTTGTGGTTGTCTCTGTTGTTGTTGTTGTTGTTGTTGTTGTTGTTTCTTCTGCAATTAAAACCATTCGGTTAAGAAAAATGTCTGAACCTAATGGTTGGTAATAACATACTGACAGAGGCATTCACTCCCCTGCTGTGGAGGTGGTGGTGCTTGGTGTCACCGTGGTATTTAAAAAAAATGGAAAATAATAAATGAATTACATTTATTTGGAAGCAAAATGATCTGTACATGCATAGATAATCGGTAGGTGCATATGTACTCTGGCAGAGGCTTGTACTGTATTAAAATGAATCGCAAATGATTCTTGATAATATCATTACTCACCAGTTGTGGAAGTGGTTGTGGGCTCAGTTGTGCTGGTTGTTGTAGATGTTTCTTCAAAAGAAAAACAAGTTCATGGACAATTAATTCATCCATCTTGAATACAAGATTATGAATGACCGGCAAATTCAGCAGATATTTCCCAATTACAAAAGAGATTGTGTAAAGTGGAAATAAACACCCTTAATTACTTCCCATCTTGCAAAGGACATACTGACAGAAATTGTACTGAAATATGGTCAAAATTCACTGCAAATTTATAATCATCGTGACATTCAGCAGTAACATTTGTATTTGGTTCAATTCTAGCACAAGTTGGGCATACTTTGGACATTGGCGTCCTTCCTTTAAAATGACTGTTCACAAGTACTCACCAGTTGTGGGACTGGTTGTAGACTCAGTTGTAGGCATGGGGACAGTTGTAGTCTCAGTTGGCACGCAGCAAACTCTAATTCTGTAGTCATGACAAAAGTTGCCAAAAGGATTTCCAGAGAACGTGCAGATCAAACCTATGTCTTTATTGCAGGTCACAAGATCTGACGATACACTTAGTGGCCAGTCAGGATGGTTGGCAATTTGGCACTGAATATTAGTAATTTCATCGGAAGAAGATGGGCAAAATGTATGGCCATATGTTTTCAACAATTCATAATCATGTGGAGATGACGCTGATGGTGTATTTTTATTATGCCAATGAGACCATACACCCAAACAGTCTGGCACTGTAATGGAAAAGAAAGAAAACATAAGAAATGTTTTTTATTAAACTATACAAAGTGGAAAATATAAACATAAATATTAAATAACAAGATTTGAGAAACATGGTTGTGCATCAAAATGAATCTTCCAAATGACAGTTTAAAAGAAAATGGGAACAGTAAAACGGGAATAATTACATTATGTTTGGGGAACTGTTGATTGATGTGAATTGAGATACAACCTCAAGTATTAGATAGGGAAACAGTAATTGTCAGAGCAGAACAGAACAATGGGGATAAAGCATAAAGCACAAATGTGTGGTCACTTATCAGGCAGCTGACTGCAGCTGTGCACTAACTATAGCATGATTTTAACAGCCAGATATTCTTTCCACTTTGATGGGTTGGTCTCAGCGTGTTATTGAAGAACATTATTGGAGTAGTTGCGCTGCCTCACCATATCACCTTTAAACATGCTACGTACTGTATATGGTGAAAATATACACCATATATGCAGAAGAAATTAATTGGTGGGCAAGAGGGAAATGGCAAAAAGGTAGCTGCTCCAGGATAATATATGATAAAGGAACACTTTGGCTGTCAATTCATAAAACAGAATCAAGAGTTAAAGCAGGAAAGCGATTATAACGAAAAGAAGACCACTCTCAATAAGCTGTGGAAGGCTGTGCCTCGCCTTTGCCTGTTCGCTTGAGAGATCCAAGTTCAATCCTGATATAAGGTGCTGTTTGTATGGTTACCTATACTTCCTTGGGTTCCTCCTGTCACCCAGAGACATACTGGTAGATTAATTGGCTATTGTAAATTATCCCTTTGTATAGACCAATACCAAAAGAATCAAAGGAGAGTGGATGTGAGAGAGAATATGTTGTAGAGTTACAGGGAAATAAGCAGTGGACATGACATTGTACTGTTGGAAGTTGAAAAGGACCCAATGGGCCAAACAACCTCCCCTAAGCCCAAATAAAGAAGTTACCTATCATTTTCTTATAAAGAAATGAGTTCAAATTCCCGCATGAGGATAAAAGTAGCTGCCATTGTGAGCAAAAGAAGTTATCACTTACCAGTTGTAGGACTGGTGGTAGATTCTGTTGTGGTCGTGGCTGTTGTTGTTGTTGTTTCTTCTGTAAACAAATGCATACATGCCCTTTATATTCAACGTGAAGAAAGGCACATTTGAGAGAGTAGTAAAAAAATCAGCATATATTACATAAATTAAAAGAAGTTGTGGAATAATTTCAACAAAAGCCGCTGCAAATTTATAATCAACACGGCATTCAGTAGTAACTTTTGTATGTGGTGCAACTCCAGCACAAGCTGGGCATACTTTGGACATTGTTGTCGGTCCTTTAAAATGACTGTTAAAAATTACTGGAGATGGTGTCACTCACCAGTTGTGGGACTGGTGGTAGACTCAGTTGTGGTTGTCTCTGTTGTTGTTGTTGTTGTTGTTGTTGTTGTTTCTTCTGCAATTAAAACCATTCGGTTAAGAAAAATGTCTGAACCTAATGGTTGGTAATAACATACTGACAGAGGCATTCACTCCCCTGCTGTGGAGGTGGTGGTGTTTGGTGTCACCATGGTATTTAATAAAAAAAGGAAAATAATAAATGAATTACATTTATTTAGAAGCAAAATGATCTGTATATGCATAGATAATCAGTATGTGCATATGTACTCTGGCAGAGGCGTGTACTGTATTAAAATGAATCGCAAATGATTCTTGATAATATCATTACTCACCAGTTGTGGAAGTGGTTGTGGGCTCAGTTGTGCTGGTTGTTGTAGATGTTTCTTCAAAAGAAAAACAAGTTCATGGACAATTAATTCATCCATCTTGAATACAAGATTATGAATGACCGGCAAATTCAGCAGATATTTCCCAATTACAAAAGAGATTGTGTAAAGTGGAAATAAACACCCTTAATTACTTCCCATCTTGCAAAGGACATACTGACAGAAATTGTACTGAAATATGGTCAAAATTCACTGCAAATTTATAATCATCGTGACATTCAGCAGTAACATTTGTATTTGGTTCAATTCTAGCACAAGTTGGGCATACTTTGGACATTGTTGTCCTTCCTTTAAAATGACTGTTCACAAGTACTCACCAGTTGTGGGACTGGTTGTAGACTCAGTTGTAGTCATGGGGACAGTTGTAGTCTCAGTTGGCACGCAGCAAACTCTAATTCTGTAGTCATGACAAAAGTTGCCAAAAGGATTTCCAGAGAACGTGCAGATCAAACCTATGTCTTTATTGCAGGTCACAAGATCTGACGATACACTTAGTGGCCAGGCAGGATGGTCGGCAAATTGGCACTGAATATTAGTAATTTCATCGGAAGAAGATGGGCAAAATGTATGGCCATATGTTTTCAACAATTCATAATCATGTGGAGATGACGCTGACGGTGTATTTTTATTATGCCAATGAGACCATACACCCAAACAGTCTGGCACTGTAATGGAAAAGAAAGAAAACATAAGAAATGTTTTTTATTAAACTATACAAAGTGGAAAATATAAACATAAATATTAAATAACAAGATTTGAGAAACATGGTTGTGCATCAAAATGAATCTTCCAAATGACAGTTTAAAAGAAAATGGGAACAGTAAAACGGGGAATAATTACATTATGTTTGGGGAACTGTTGATTGATCTGAATTGAGATACAACCTCAAGTATTAGATAGGGAAACAGTAATTGTCAGAGCAGAACAGAACAATGGGGATAAAGCATAAAGCACAAATGTGTGGTCACTTATCAGGCAGCTGACTGCAGCTGTGCACTAACTATAGCATGATTTTAACAGCCAGATATTCTTTCCACTTTGATGGGTTGGTCTCAGCGTGTTATTGAAGAACATTATTGGAGTAGTTGCGCTGCCTCACCATATCACCTTTAAACATTCTACGTACTGTATATGGTGAAAATATACACCCATATATGCAGAAGAAATTAATTGGTGGGCAAGAGGGAAATGGCAAAAAGGTAGCTGCTCCAGGATAATATATGATAAAGGAACACTTTAGCTGTCAATTCATAAAACAGAATCAATAGTTAAAGCAGGAAAGAGATTATAACGAAAAGAAGACCACTCTCAATAAGCTGTGGAAGGCTGTGCCTCGCCTTTGCCTGTTCGCTTGAGAGATCCAAGTTCAATCCTGATATAAGGTGCTGTTTGTATGGTTACCTATACTTCCTTGGGTTCCTCCTGTCACCCAGAGACATACTGGTAGATTAATTGGCTATTGTAAATTATCCCTTTGTATAGACCAATACCAAAAGAATCAAAGGAGAGTGGATGTGAGAGAGAATATGTTGTAGAGTTACAGGGAAATAAGCAGTGGACATGACATTGTACTGTTGGAAGTTGAAAAGGACCCAATGGGCCAAACAACCTCCCCTAAGCCCAAATAAAGAAGTTACCTATCATTTTCTTATAAAGAAATGAGTTCAAATTCCCGCATGAGGATAAAAGTAGCTGCCATTGTGAGCAAAAGAAGTTATCACTTACCAGTTGTAGGACTGGTGGTAGATTCTGTTGTGGTCGTGGCTGTTGTTGTTGTTGTTTCTTCTGTAAACAAATGCATACATGCCCTTTATATTCAACTTGAAGAAAGGCACATTTGAGAGAGTAGTAAAAAAATCAGCATATATTACATAAATTAAAAGAAGTTGTGGAATAATTTCAACAAAAGCCGCTGCAAATTTATAATCAACACGGCATTCAGTAGTAACTTTTGTATGTGGTGCAACTCCAGCACAAGCTGGGCATACTTTGGACATTGTTGTCGGTCCTTTAAAATGACTGTTAAAAATTACTGGAGATGGTGTCACTCACCAGTTGTGGGACTGGTGGTAGACTCAGTTGTGGTTGCCTCTGTTGTTGTTGTTGTTGTTGTTGTTGTTGTTTCTTCTGCAATTAAATCCATTCGGTTAAGAAAAATGTCTGAACCTAATGGTCGGTAATAACATACTGACAGAGGCATTCACTCCCCTGCTGTGGAGGTGGTGGTGTTTGGTGTCACCGTGGTATTTAAAAAAAAATGGAAAATAATAAATGAATTACATTTATTTAGAAGCAAAATGATCTGTATATGCATAGATAATCAGTATGTGCATATGTATTCTGGCAGAGGCGTGTACTGTATTAAAATGAATCGCAAATGATTCTTGATAATATCATTACTCACCAGTTGTGGAAGTGGTTGTGGGCTCAGTTGTGCTGGTTGTTGTAGATGTTTCTTCAAAAGAAAAATAAGTTCACGGACAATTAATTCATCCATCTTGAATACAAGATTATGAATGACCGGCAAATTCAGCAGATATTTCCCAATTACAAAAGAGATTGTGTAAAGTGGAAATAAACACCCTTAATTACTTCCCATCTTGCAAAGGACATACTGACAGAAATTGTACTGAAATATGGTCAAAATTCACTGCAAATTTATAATCATCGTGACATTCAGCAGTAACATTTGTATTTGGTTCAATTCTAGCACAAGTTGGGCATACTTTGGACATTGTTGTCCTTCCTTTAAAATGACTGTTCACAAGTACTCACCAGTTGTGGGACTGGTTGTAGACTCAGTTGTAGTCATGGGGACAGTTGTAGTCTCAGTTGGCACGCAGCAAACTCTAATTCTGTAGTCATGACAAAAGTTGCCAAAAGGATTTCCAGAGAACGTGCAGATCAAACCTATGTCTTTATTGCAGGTCACAAGATCTGACGATACACTTAGTGGCCAGGCAGGATGGTCGGCAAATTGGCACTGAATATTAGTAATTTCATCGGAAGAAGATGGGCAAAATGTATGGCCATATGTTTTCAACAATTCATAATCATGTGGAGATGACGCTGACGGTGTATTTTTATTATGCCAATGAGACCATACACCCAAACAGTCTGGCACTGTAATGAAAAAGAAAGAAAACATAAGATTTTTTTTTTAATTAAACTATACAAAGTGGAAAATATAAACATAAATATTAAAAAACAAGATTTGAGAAACATGGTTGTGCATCAAAATGAATCTTCCAAATGACAGTTTAAAAGAAAATGGGAACAGTAAAACGGGAATAATTACATTATGTTTGGGGAACTGTTGATTGATCTGAATTGAGATACAACCTCAAGTATTAGATAGGGAAACAGTAATTGTCAGTGCAGAACAGAACAATGGGGATAAAGCATAAAGCACAAATGTGTGTGGTCACTTATCAGGCAGCTGACTGCAGCTGTGCACTAACTATAGCATGATTTTAACAGCCAGATATTCTTTCCACTTTGATGGGTTGGTCTCAGCGTGTTATTGAAGAACATTATTGGAGTAGTTGCGCTGCCTCACCATATCACCTTTAAACATGCTACGTACTGTATATGGTGAAAATATACACCATATATGCAGAAGAAATTAATTGGTGGGCAAGAGGGAAATGGCAAAAAGGTAGCTGCTCCAGGATAATATATGATAAAGGAACACTTTGGCTGTCAATTCATAAAACAGAATCAAGAGTTAAAGCAGGAAAGCGATTATAACGAAAAGAAGACCACTCTCAATAAGCTGTGGAAGGCTGTGCCTCGCCTTTGCCTGTTCGCTTGAGAGATCCAAGTTCAATCCTGATATAAGGTGCTGTTTGTATGGTTACCTGTACTTCCTTGGGTTCCTCCTGTCACCCAGAGACATACTGGTAGATTAATTGGCTATTGTAAATTATCCCTTTGTATAGACCAATACCAAAATAATCAAAGGAGAGTGGATGTGAGAGAGAATATGTTGTAGAGTTACAGGGAAATAAGCAGTGGACATGACATTGTACTGTTGGAAGTTGAAAAGGACCCAATGTGCCAAACAACCTCCCCTAAGCCCAAATAAAGAAGTTACCTATCATTTTCTTATAAAGAAATGAGTTCAAATTCCCGCATGAGGATAAAAGTAGCTGCCATTGTGAGCAAAAGAAGTTATCACTTACCAGTTGTAGGACTGGTGGTAGATTCTGTTGTGGTCGTGGCTGTTGTTGTTGTTGTTTCTTCTGTAAACAAATGCATACATGCCCTTTATATTCAACTTGAGGAAAGGCACATTTGAGAGAGTAGTAAAAAAATCAGCATATATTACATAAATTAAAAGAAGTTGTGGAATAATTTCAACAAAAGCCGCTGCAAATTTATAATCAACACGGCATTCAGTAGTAACTTTTGTATGTGGTGCAACTCCAGCACAAGCTGGGCATACTTTGGACATTGTTGTCGGTCCTTTAAAATGACTGTTAAAAATTACTGGAGATGGTGTCACTCACCAGTTGTGGGACTGGTGGTAGACTCAGTTGTGGTTGTCTCTGTTGTTGTTGTTGTTGTTGTTGTTGTTGTTTCTTCTGCAATTAAAACCATTCGGTTAAGAAAAATGTCTGAACCTAATGGTTGGTAATAACATACTGACAGAGGCATTCACTCCCCTGCTGTGGAGGTGGTGGTGCTTGGTGTCACCGTGGTATTTAAAAAAAATGGAAAATAATAAATGAATTACATTTATTTGGAAGCAAAATGATCTGTACATGCATAGATAATCGGTAGGTGCATATGTACTCTGGCAGAGGCTTGTACTGTATTAAAATGAATCGCAAATGATTCTTGATAATATCATTACTCACCAGTTGTGGAAGTGGTTGTGGGCTCAGTTGTGCTGGTTGTTGTAGATGTTTCTTCAAAAGAAAAAATAGTTCACGGACAATTAATTCATCCATCTTGAATACAAGATTATGAATGACCGGCAAATTCAGCAGATATTTCCCAATTACAAAAGAGATTGTGTAAAGTGGAAATAAACACCCTTAATTACTTCCCATCTTGCAAAGGACATACTGACAGAAATTGTACTGAAATATGGTCAAAATTCACTGTAAATTTATAATCATCGTGACATTCAGCAGTAACATTTGTATTTGGTTCAATTCTAGCACAAGTTGGGCATACTTTAGACATTGTTGTCCTTCCTTTAAAATGACTGTTCACAAGTACTCACCAGTTGTGGGACTGGTTGTAGACTCAGTTGTAGGCATGGGGACAGTTGTAGTCTCAGTTGGCACGCAGCAAACTCTAATTCTGTAGTCATGACAAAAGTTGCCAAAAGGATTTCCAGAGAACGTGCAGATCAAACCTATGTCTTTATTGCAGGTCACAAGATCTGACGATACACTTAGTGGCCAGGCAGGATGGTCGGCAAATTGGCACTGAATATCAGTAATTTCATCGGAAGAAGATGGGCAAAATGTATGGCCATATGTTTTCAACAATTCATAATCATGTGGAGATGACGCTGACGGTGTATTTTTATTATGCCAATGAGACCATACACCCAAACAGTCTGGCACTGTAATGGAAAAGAAAGAAAACATAAGATTTTTTTTTTAATTAAACTATACAAAGTGGAAAATATAAACATAAATATTAAAAAACAAGATTTGAGAAACATGGTTGTGCATCAAAATGAATCTTCCAAATGACAGTTTAAAAGAAAATGGGAACAGTAAAACGGGAATAATTACATTATGTTTGGGGAACTGTTGATTGATCTGAATTGAGATACAACCTCAAGTATTAGATAGGGAAACAGTAATTGTCAGTGCAGAACAGAACAATGGGTATAAAGCATAATGCACAAATGTGTGGTCACTTATCAGGCAGCTGACTGCAGCTGTGCACTAACTATAGCATGATTTTAACAGCCAGATATTCTTTCCACTTTGATGGGTTGGTCTCAGCGTGTTATTGAAGAACATTATTGGAGTAGTTGCGCTGCCTCACCATATCACCTTTAAACATGCTACGTACTGTATATGGTGAAAATATACACCATATATGCAGAAGAAATTAATTGGTGGGCAAGAGGGAAATGGCAAAAAGGTAGCTGCTCCAGGATAATATATGATAAAGGAACACTTTGGCTGTCAATTCATAAAACAGAATCAAGAGTTAAAGCAGGAAAGCGATTATAACGAAAAGAAGACCACTCTCAATAAGCTGTGGAAGGCTGTGCCTCGCCTTTGCCTGTTCGCTTGAGAGATCCAAGTTCAATCCTGATATAAGGTGCTGTTTGTATGGTTACCTTTACTTCCTTGGGTTCCTCCTGTCACCCAGAGACATACTGGTAGATTAATTGGCTATTGTAAATTATCCCTTTGTATAGACCAATACCAAAAGAATCAAAGGAGAGTGGATGTGAGAGAGAATATGTTGTAGAGTTACAGGGAAATAAGCAGTGGACATGACATTGTACTGTTGGAAGTTGAAAAGGACCCAATGTGCCAAACAACCTCCCCTAAGCCCAAATAAAGAAGTTACCTATCATTTTCTTATAAAGAAATGAGTTCAAATTCCCGCATGAGGATAAAAGTAGCTGCCATTGTGAGCAAAAGAAGTTATCACTTACCAGTTGTAGGACTGGTGGTAGATTCTGTGGTGGTCGTGGGTGTTGTTGTTGTTGTTGTTGTTGTTGTTGTTTCTTCTGTAAACAAATGCATACATGTCCTTTATATTCAACAAGTAAGGCACGTTTGAGAGAGTAGTAACAAAATCAGCATATATTGCAGAAATTAAAAGATGTTGTGGAATAACTTCAACAAAAGTCATTGCAAATTTATAATCATCGCAACATTCAGCAGCAACATTTGTATTTGGTTAAATTCCAGCACAAGCTGGGCATACTTTGGACATTATTGTCCTTCTTTTAAAATGACTGTTAACAACTACTGGAGAAGGTATCACTCACCAGTCGTGGGACTGGTGGTAGACTCAGTTGTAGTCGTGGGGACAGTTGTAGTCTCAGTTGGCTCGCAGCACACTCTAATTCTGTAGTCACTACAAAATTGGCGAATAGCATTTCCAGAGAACGTGCAGATCAATCCTATGTCTTTAATGCAGGTCACAGGATCTGGCGATGCACTTAGTGGCCAATTAGGATGGTCAGCAAATTGGCACTCAATATTAGTAATTTCATCGGAAGAAGATGGGCACAATTTATTGCCATATGGTTTCAACAATTCATAATCATCTGGAGATAACGCTGATGGTGTATGCTTATTAGACCAAGGAGACCATACACCCAAACAGACTGGCACTGTAATGTAAAGAAAGAAAACATAAGGCAAACTTGTATAAAACAATACAGAGTGGAAAATATAAACATAAATATAAAAAACAAGCTTTGAGAAACATGGTTGTGCATTAAAATTAATCTTCCAAATTACAGTTTAAATGGGATGGGACCAGTAAAATGGGAATAATAACAATATGTTTGGGGAACTGTTGATTGATCTAAACTAAGATACAACCTCAAGTATCAGATAAGGAAACAGTAATTGCCAGTGCAGAACAGAACAATGGGGAAAAAGCATACAGCACAAACGTGAGATGTCACTTATCAGGCAGCTGACTGCAGCTGTGCACTAACTATTGCATGATTTTAACAACCAGATATTCTTTCCACTTTGATGGGTTGGTCTCGGCGTGTTATTGAAGGACATTATTGGAGTAGTTGCGCTGCCTCACCATATCACCTTTAAACATGCTACGTACTGTATATGGTGAAAAGATATACCATATATGCAGGAGAGATTAATTGGTGGACAAGAGGGAAATGGCAAAAAGGTAGCAGCTCCAGGATAAATAAGATAAAGGAAGACCACTGCTGTGAAAGGCTATGTCTCATCTTTGCCTAAAAGCTTGAGAGATCCAAGTTCAACCCTGATATAAGGTGCTGTTTGTATGGAGCTTATATTGGCAACCTGTACTTCCTTGGGTTCCCCCTGTCACCCAGAGACATGCTGGTAGATTAATTGGCTATTGTAAATTATCCCTTTGTATAGGCCAATACCAAAAGAGTCAAAGGAGAGTGGATGTGAGAGAGAATATGTTGTACAGTTCCAGGGAAATAAGCAGGGGACATGACATTGTACCGTTGGAAAGGACCCAATGGGTCAAACAGCCTCCTCGCATGCCCTCATAATTCTATTGCCCTAGCACATTATTATAAAGAAGTGAGTTCAAATTCCCGCATGATGATAAAAGTAGCTGCCATTGTGAGCGACTGACCATTTTACTTATGAAAGTAAAAATGGGGAACAGGGAACAGGGTCTAATATACCGAAAAGTTAGAGAAAATAGGGGGAGTACCCCCCGCCACGGGTACCGTGTAATCCGGTGCTACCTGCTCCATGGTTGGATAGTCGGCGACTAAACTGTCTCCCCCGCCTGATTTGCCAGATGAGGAGGAGGCTGTGAACCCCCTGAAGGACCAAAAACAAGACCTGTCAAAGGACAGATGAGCTCCTAGCGGGCCAACGGCCATCCACACTTCAGTAGAAGTTGTGATCACTGTCGTACATAGGATTGTAAGGCTCGTGCACGTTGATGTTTTCAACGATGATGATGATGGTAGAGAAGAAAACAAATGGATTTTCATTGTAATAAGTTGAGATTGCAAAATAAATATATCTTGAAAAAGCCAAAACTTACCTGTTGTGGAAGGAATGCTGGTTGATGTCACAGTTGATGTTTCTTCTGGAAAATAACAAACAAACTCAAATCACAGTCAACTCAATTCTCATACCGCTCAAGCAGATTTCAGATATAAGACAAATGAATGTAGAAATGACTAGAACTACTTAGTAGGTCAAGCAGCATGTATTAAGAATTAACATTTGAGACTGATTATATTTTACAAGTACTGGAAAATTTAGAATGATCCCTTTATTCAATATTTAGACCAATGCTTGTTATTGGAAATTGTAGTGGATAGGTCAAATTATTAGACTTTTACTGAAGACGAGTGGAAGTTTTAATTGAACAACCAAACCCAACAGCCAGTAAGTACATACTGACAGAGGCGATCACTCACTTGTTATGGATGAAGTGAAATTGAAGAAAGGAGGGGAAAGGAGTGCAACTGAAAATGATGTTTATGAGCTCAGCTGTGATATAAAAACCCATGGGTTTACATTGAGAGTAGTTATCACTCACCAGTTGTGAGACTGGTGGTAGATTCTGTTGTTGTTGTCGCTGTTGTTGTAGTTTTTTCTGTAAACACATACATACATGTCCTTTACATTCAATTTGAAGAATTACACATTTGAGAGAGGAGTAACAAAATGAACATATACTGCACAAATTAAAAGAAGTTGTGCAATAATATTTCAACATAATCACTGCAAATATACAATCCATACTACATTCAGCAATAATATTTGTATGTGTTTCAACTCCAGCACATACTTTGGGCATTACTGTTGTTCCTTTGCATTGTATTATAGCACCATTCTAGTTTGTACCTCAAGACTTTGAAATTCGAGAACATCCTGCTGCTGCTGAGGTAAAATTGTGTTGCACATGGCAAGAGTGATCAACATTGTCACAACCTGCGAGTGGTACTGTATTTGAGCATATTTGTGTTAAAATGATTGATAAAAGGCATTACTCACCAGTTGTGGGGCTGGTGGTAGACTCGGTTGTGGTTGGCTCTGTTGTAGTTGTTGTTTTTTCTGCAAATAAAACCATTACATGCAACTTGAAGAATGATTCAACTGAGGGCAAGCGGAAGTTGAAATTGAATGACTGAACGTAACGGCTGGTAATAACCTACTGACAGAGGTGATCACTCACCTGTTGTGTAGGTGGTGGTGGTGCTTGGTGTCACCGTGGGAGTTGTTTCTTCTGGAAAATAATAAAGGCATTACATTTGTTTAAGAAGGAACTGCAGGTGCTGGAAATTCGAAGGTAGACAAAAATGCTGGAGAAACTCAGCGGGTGCAGCAGCATCTATGGAGCGAAGGAAATAGGCATCGTTTCGGGCTGAAACGGGTCTGAAGAAGGGTGTCGGCCCGAAATGCTAATTTTCTTCGCTACATAGATGCTGTTGCCCCCGCTGAGCTTCTCAGCATTTATTTCTACCAAGTCATTTGTTTTGAATTAAAATAATATGTATATGTATAGGGAAGCTTGTGTAAAAAAAATTGCAAATTAAAATATCACCACCCACCAGTTGTGGAAATGGTTGTGGACCCATTTGTGCTGGTTGTTGTAGCTGTTTCTTCGAAAGGGAAACAAATTCATGGACAATTAAATCATCCATGTTGAATCGTAGATTTTGAATGACCAAGAAATGCAGACGGTAATTTTGACTATTTCAAAAGAGATTGTGTAAAGTGGAGATAAACTCCTTTAATTACTTCCTATCTTGCAAAGACCTAGCAAGAAATTGTACTAAAATATGGTCACAACTGAAATGTAGGGAACACCATAAACTACTTATTCATACCTTCATCCTATAAACTATAGAGCTTAAAAATATTTCCTGACAAATGTTGTTGTAATTATCATTAGTATTCATGGTAGTGGATACATTTTCCTGTTCTTTACTATTGGCCAGAAGATAAACCTCATTCACGACAGCACCCGCACAAACCCAGCTCAAAATCTCAAGCAGAATAGCACAGTATTGTCAGTGCTGCTCTATCCCTATCCTGCATCAGAGGACCATCAAGACTGAACCCACAGACTCTAAAATGGAATTATGAAATTGCGGAACTTGAAGCAAGGATGGGAACATGAGTGTATGATCTCAGCTGTGATTAAAAAAAAAGCCATGAGGGTACGTTGAGAGAAGTTGTCACTTACCAGTTGTAGGACTGGTGGTAGATTCTGTGGTGGTCGTGGGTGTTGTTGTTGTTGTTGTTGTTGTTGTTGTTTCTTCTGTAAACAAATGCATACATGTCCTTTATATTCAACAAGTAAGGCACGTTTGAGAGAGTAGTAACAAAATCAGCATATATTGCAGAAATTAAAAGATGTTGTGGAATAACTTCAACAAAAGTCATTGCAAATTTATAATCATCGCAACATTCAGCAGCAACATTTGTATTTGGTTAAATTCCAGCACAAGCTGGGCATACTTTGGACATTATTGTCCTTCTTTTAAAATGACTGTTAACAACTACTGGAGAAGGTATCACTCACCAGTCGTGGGACTGGTGGTAGACTCAGTTGTAGTCGTGGGGACAGTTGTAGTCTCAGTTGGCTCGCAGCACACTCTAATTCTGTAGTCACTACAAAATTGGCGAATAGCATTTCCAGAGAACGTGCAGATCAATCCTATGTCTTTAATGCAGGTCACAGGATCTGGCGATGCACTTAGTGGCCAATTAGGATGGTCAGCAAATTGGCACTCAATATTAGTAATTTCATCGGAAGAAGATGGGCACAATTTATTGCCATATGGTTTCAACAATTCATAATCATCTGGAGATAACGCTGATGGTGTATGCTTATTAGACCAAGGAGACCATACACCCAAACAGACTGGCACTGTAATGTAAAGAAAGAAAACATAAGGCAAACTTGTATAAAACAATACAGAGTGGAAAATATAAACATAAATATAAAAAACAAGCTTTGAGAAACATGGTTGTGCATTAAAATTAATCTTCCAAATTACAGTTTAAATGGGAATGGGACCAGTAAAATGGGAATAATAACAATATGTTTGGGGAACTGTTGATTGATCTAAACTAAGATACAACCTCAAGTATCAGATAAGGAAACAGTAATTGCCAGTGCAGAACAGAACAATGGGGAAAAAGCATACAGCACAAACGTGAGATGTCACTTATCAGGCAGCTGACTGCAGCTGTGCACTAACTATTGCATGATTTTAACAACCAGATATTCTTTCCACTTTGATGGGTTGGTCTCGGCGTGTTATTGAAGGACATTATTGGAGTAGTTGCGCTGCCTCACCATATCACCTTTAAACATGCTACGTACTGTATATGGTGAAAAGATATACCATATATGCAGGAGAGATTAATTGGTGGACAAGAGGGAAATGGCAAAAAGGTAGCAGCTCCAGGATAAATAAGATAAAGGAAGACCACTGCTGTGAAAGGCTATGTCTCATCTTTGCCTAAAAGCTTGAGAGATCCAAGTTCAACCCTGATATAAGGTGCTGTTTGTATGGAGCTTATATACTTCCTTGGGTTCCCCCTGTCACCCAGAGACATGCTGGTAGATTAATTGGCTATTGTAAATTATCCCTTTGTATAGGCCAATACCAAAAGAGTCAAAGGAGAGTGGATGTGAGAGAGAATATGTTGTACAGTTCCAGGGAAATAAGCAGGGGACATGACATTGTACCGTTGGAAAGGACCCAATGGGTCAAACAGCCTCCTCGCATGCCCTCATAATTCTATTGCCCTAGCACATTATTATAAAGAAGTGAGTTCAAATTCCCGCATGATGATAAAAGTAGCTGCCATTGTGAGCGACTGACCATTTTACTTATGAAAGTAAAAATGGGGAACAGGGAACAGGGTCTAATATACCGAAAAGTTAGAGAAAATAGGGGGAGTACCCCCCGCCACGGGTACCGTGTAATCCGGTGCTACCTGCTCCATGGTTGGATAGTCGGCGACTAAACTGTCTCCCCCGCCTGATTTGCCAGATGAGGAGGAGGCTGTGAACCCCCTGAAGGACCAAAAACAAGACCTGTCAAAGGACAGATGAGCTCCTAGCGGGCCAACGGCCATCCACACTTCAGTAGAAGTTGTGATCACTGTCGTACATAGGATTGTAAGGCTCGTGCACGTTGATGTTTTCAACGATGATGATGATGGTAGAGAAGAAAACAAATGGATTTTCATTGTAATAAGTTGAGATTGCAAAATAAATATATCTTGAAAAAGCCAAAACTTACCTGTTGTGGAAGGAATGCTGGTTGATGTCACAGTTGATGTTTCTTCTGGAAAATAACAAACAAACTCAAATCACAGTCAACTCAATTCTCATACCGCTCAAGCAGATTTCAGATATAAGACAAATGAATGTAGAAATGACTAGAACTACTTAGTAGGTCAAGCAGCATCTATTAAGAATTAACATTTGAGACTGATTATATTTTACAAGTACTGGAAAATTTAGAATGATCCCTTCATTCAATATTTAGACCAATGCTTGTTATTGGAAATTGTAGTGGATAGGTCAAATTATTAGACTTTTACTGAAGACGAGTGGAAGTTTTAATTGAACAACCAAACCCAACAGCCAGTAAGTACATACTGACAGAGGCGATCACTCACTTGTTATGGATGAAGTGAAATTGAAGAAAGGAGGGGAAAGGAGTGCAACTGAAAATGATGTTTATGAGCTCAGCTGTGATATAAAAACCCATGGGTTTACATTGAGAGTAGTTATCACTCACCAGTTGTGAGACTGGTGGTAGATTCTGTTGTTGTTGTCGCTGTTGTTGTAGTTTTTTCTGTAAACACATACATACATGTCCTTTACATTCAATTTGAAGAATTACACATTTGAGAGAGGAGTAACAAAATGAACATATACTGCACAAATTAAAAAAAGTTGTGCAATAATATTTCAACATAATCACTGCAAATATACAATCCATACTACATTCAGCAATAATATTTGTATGTGTTTCAACTCCAGCACATACTTTGGGCATTACTGTTGTTCCTTTGCATTGTATTATAGCACCATTCTAGTTTGTACCTCAAGACTTTGAAATTCGAGAACATCCTGCTGCTGCTGAGGTAAAATTGTGTTGCACATGGCAAGAGTGATCAACATTGTCACAACCTGCGAGTGGTACTGTATTTGAGCATATTTGTGTTAAAATGATTGATAAAAGGCATTACTCACCAGTTGTGGGGCTGGTGGTAGACTCGGTTGTGGTTGGCTCTGTTGTAGTTGTTGTTTTTTCTGCAAATAAAACCATTACATGCAACTTGAAGAATGATTCAACTGAGGGCAAGCGGAAGTTGAAATTGAATGACTGAACGTAACGGCTGGTAATAACCTACTGACAGAGGTGATCACTCACCTGTTGTGTAGGTGGTGGTGGTGCTTGGTGTCACCGTGGGAGTTGTTTCTTCTGGAAAATAATAAAGGCATTACATTTGTTTAAGAAGGAACTGCAGGTGCTGGAAATTCGAAGGTAGACAAAAATGCTGGAGAAACTCAGCGGGTGCAGCAGCATCTATGGAGCGAAGGAAATAGGCATCGTTTCGGGCTGAAACGGGTCTGAAGAAGGGTGTCGGCCCGAAATGCTAATTTTCTTCGCTACATAGATGCTGTTGCCCCCGCTGAGCTTCTCAGCATTTATTTCTACCAAGTCATTTGTTTTGAATTAAAATAATATGTATATGTATAGGGAAGCTTGTGTAAAAAAAATTGCAAATTAAAATATCACCACCCACCAGTTGTGGAAATGGTTGTGGACCCATTTGTGCTTGTTGTTGTAGCTGTTTCTTCTAAAGTGAAACAAATTCATGTACAATTAAATCATCCATGTTGAATCGTAGATTTTGAATGACCAAGAAATGCAGACGGTAATTTTGACTATTTCAAAAGAGATTGTGTAAAGTGGAGATAAACTCCTTTAATTACTTCCTATCTTGCAAAGACCTAGCAAGAAATTGTACTAAAATATGGTCACAACTGAAATGTAGGGAACACCATAAACTACTTATTCATACCTTCATCCTATAAACTATAGAGCTTAAAAATATTTCCTGACAAATGTTGTTGTAATTATCATTAGTATTCATGGTAGTGGATACATTTTCCTGTTCTTTACTATTGGCCAGAAGATAAACCTCATTCACGACAGCACCCGCACAAACCCAGCTCAAAATCTCAAGCAGAATAGCACAGTATTGTCAGTGCTGCTCTATCCCTATCCTGCATCAGAGGACCATCAAGACTGAACCCACAGACTCTAAAATGGAATTATGAAATTGCGGAACTTGAAGCAAGGATGGGAACATGAGTGTATGATCTCAGCTGTGATTAAAAAAAAAGCCATGAGGGTACGTTGAGAGAAGTTGTCACTTACCAGTTGTAGGACTGGTGGTAGATTCTGTGGTGGTCGTGGGTGTTGTTGTTGTTGTTGTTGTTGTTGTTTCTTCTGTAAACAAATGCATACATGTCCTTTATATTCAACAAGTAAGGCACGTTTGAGAGAGTAGTAACAAAATCAGCATATATTGCAGAAATTAAAAGATGTTGTGGAATAACTTCAACAAAAGTCATTGCAAATTTATAATCATCGCAACATTCAGCAGCAACATTTGTATTTGGTTAAATTCCAGCACAAGCTGGGCATACTTTGGACATTATTGTCCTTCTTTTAAAATGACTGTTAACAACTACTGGAGAAGGTATCACTCACCAGTCGTGGGACTGGTGGTAGACTCAGTTGTAGTCGTGGGGACAGTTGTAGTCTCAGTTGGCTCGCAGCACACTCTAATTCTGTAGTCACTACAAAATTGGCGAATAGCATTTCCAGAGAACGTGCAGATCAATCCTATGTCTTTAATGCAGGTCACAGGATCTGGCGATGCACTTAGTGGCCAATTAGGATGGTCAGCAAAATTGGCACTCAATATTAGTAATTTCATCGGAAGAAGATGGGCACAATTTATTGCCATATGGTTTCAACAATTCATAATCATCTGGAGATAACGCTGATGGTGTATGCTTATTAGACCAAGGAGACCATACACCCAAACAGACTGGCACTGTAATGTAAAGAAAGAAAACATAAGGCAAACTTGTATAAAACAATACAGAGTGGAAAATATAAACATAAATATAAAAAACAAGCTTTGAGAAACATGGTTGTGCATTAAAATTAATCTTCCAAATTACAGTTTAAATGGGAATGGGACCAGTAAAATGGGAATAATAACAATATGTTTGGGGAACTGTTGATTGATCTAAACTAAGATACAACCTCAAGTATCAGATAAGGAAACAGTAATTGCCAGTGCAGAACAGAACAATGGGGAAAAAGCATACAGCACAAACGTGAGATGTCACTTATCAGGCAGCTGACTGCAGCTGTGCACTAACTATTGCATGATTTTAACAGCCGGATATTCTTTCCACTTTGATGGGTTGGTCTCGGCGTGCTATTGAAGGACATTATTGGAGTAGTTGCGCTGCCTCACCATATCACCTTTAAACATGCTACGTACTGTATATGGTGAAAAGATATACCATATATGCAGGAGAGATTAATTGGTAGACAAGAGGGAAATGGCAAAAAGGTAGCAGCTCCAGGATAAATAAGATAAAGGAAGACCACTGCTGTGAAAGGCTGTGTCTCGCCTTTGCCTAAAAGCTTGAGAGATCCAAGTTCAACCCTGATATAAGGTGCTGTTTGTATGGAGCTTATATTGGCTACCTGTACTTCCTTGGGTTCCTCCTGTCACCCAGAGACATGCTGGTAGATTAATTGGCTATTGTAAATTATCCCTTTGTATAGGCCAATACCAAAAGAGTCAAAGGAGAGTGCATATGAAAGAGAATATGTTGTACAGTTCCAGGGAAATAAGCAGGGGACATGACATTGTACTGTTGGAAAGGACCCAATGGGTCAAACAGCCTCCTCGCATGCCCTCATAATGAAGTTACCTAGCACATTATTATAAAGAAGTGAGTTCAAATTCCCGCATGATGATAAAAGTAGCTGCCATTGTGAGCGACTGACCATTTTACTTATGAAAGTAAAAATGGGGAACAGGGAACAGGGTCTAATATACCGAAAAGTTAGAGAAAATAGGGGGAGTACCCCCCGCCACGGGTACCATGTAATCCGGTGCTACCTGCTCCATGGTTGGATAGTCGGCGACTAAACTGTCTCCCCCGCCTGATTTGCCAGATGAGGAGGAGGCTGTGAACCCCCTGAAGGACCAAAAACAAGACCTGTCAAAGGACAGATGAGCTCCTAGCGGGCCAACGGCCATCCACACTTCAGTAGAAGTTGCGATCACTGTCGTACATAGGATTGTAAGGCTCGTGCACGTTGATGTTTTCAACGATGATGATGATGGTAGAGAAGAAAACAAATGGATTTTCATTGTAATAAGTTCAGGTTGCAAAATAAATATATCTTGAAAAAGCCAAAACTTACCTGTTGTGGAAGGAATGCTGGTTGATGTCACAGTTGATGTTTCTTCTGGAAAATAACAAACAAACTCAAATCACAGTCAACTCAATTCTCATACCGCTCAAGCAGATTTCAGATATAAGACAAATGAATGTAGAAATGACTAGAAGTACTTAGTAGGTCAAGCAGCATCTATTAAGAATTAACATTTGAGACTGATTATATTTTACAAGTACTGGAAAATTTAGAATGATCCCTTCATTCAATATTTAGACCAATGCTTGTTATTGGAAATTGTAGTGGATAGGTCAAATTATTAGACTTTTACTGAAGACGAGTGGAAGTTTTAATTGAACAACCAAACCCAACAGCCAGTAAGTACATACTGACAGAGGCGATCACTCACTTGTTATGGATGAAGTGAAATTGAAGAAAGGAGGGGAAAGGAGTGCAACTGAAAATGATGTTTATGAGCTCAGCTGTGATATAAAAACCCATGGGTTTACATTGAGAGTAGTTATCACTCACCAGTTGTGGGACTGGTGGTAGATTCTGTTGTTGTTGTCGCTGTTGTTGTAGTTTTTTCTGTAAACACATACATACATGTCCTTTACATTCAACTTGAAGAATTACACATTTGAGAGAGGAGTAACAAAATGAACATATACTGCACAAATTAAAAGAAGTTGTGCAATAATATTTCAACATAATCACTGCAAATATACAATCCATACTACATTCAGCAATAATATTTGTATGTGTTTCAACTCCAGCACATACTTTGGGCATTACTGTTGTTCCTTTGCATTGTATTATAGCACCATTCTAGTTTGTATCTCAAGACTTTGAAATTTGAGAACATCCCATGAGCTGCTGAGGTAAACAGCTGCTGAGGTAAAATTGTGTTGCACATGGCAAGAGTGATCAACATTGTCACAACCTGCGAGTGGTACTGTATTTGAGCATATTTGTGTTAAAATGATTGATAAAAGGCATTACTCACCAGTTGTGGGGCTGGTGGTAGACTCGGTTGTGGTTGGCTCTGTTGTAGTTGTTGTTTTTTCTGCAAATAAAACCATTACATGCAACTTGAAGAATGATTCAACTGAGGGCAAGCGGAAGTTGAAATTGAATGACTGAACGTAACGGCTGGTAATAACCTACTGACAGAGGTGATCACTCACCTGTTGTGTAGGTGGTGGTGGTGCTTGGTGTCACCGTGGGAGTTGTTTCTTCTGGAAAATAATAAAGGCATTACATTTGTTTAAGAAGGAACTGCAGGTGCTGGAAAATCGAAGGTAGACAAAAATGCTGGAGAAACTCAGCGGGTGCAGCAGCATCTATGGAGCGAAGGAAATAGGCAACGTTTCGGGCTGAAACGGGTCTGAAGAAGGGTTTCGGCCCGAAATGCTAATTTCCTTCGCTCCATAGATGCTGTTGCCCCCGCTGAGCTTCTCAGCATTTATTTCTACCAAGTCATTTGTTTTGCCTTAAAATAATATGTATATGTATAGGGAAGCTTGTGTAAAAAAAGTTGCAAATTAAAATATCACCACCCACCAGTTGTGGAAATGGTTGTGGACCCATTTGTGCTGGTTGTTCTAGCTGTTTCTTCGAAAGGGAAACAAATTCATGGACAATTAAATCATCCATGTTGAATCGTAGATTTTGAATGACCAAGAAATGCAGACGGTAATTTTGACTATTTCAAAAGAGATTGTGTAAAGTGGAGATAAACTCCTTTAATTACTTCCTATCTTGCAAAGGCCTAGCAAGAAATTGTACTAAAATATGGTCACAGCTGAAATGTAGGGAACACCATAAACTACTTATTCATACCTTCATCCTATAAACTATAGAGCTTAAAAATATTTCCTGACAAATGTTGTTGTAATTATCATTAGTATTCATGGTAGTGGAGACATTTTCCTGTTCTTTACTATTGGCCAGAAGATAAACCTCATTCACGACAGCACCCGCACAAACCCAGCTCAAAATCTCAAGCAGAATAGCACAGTATTGTCAGTGCTGCTCTATCCCTATCCTGCATCAGAGGACCATCAAGACTGAACCCACAGACTCTAAAATGGAATTATGAAATTGCGGAACTTGAAGCAAGGATGGGAACATGAGTGTATGATCTCAGCTGTGATTTAAAAAAAAAGCCATGAGGGTACGTTGAGAGAAGTTGTCACTTACCAGTTGTAGGACTGGTGGTAGATTCTGTGGTGGTCGTGGGTGTTGTTGTTGTTGTTGTTGTTGTTGTTGTTGTTTCTTCTGTAAACAAATGCATACATGTCCTTTACATTCAACTTGAAGTAAGGCACATTTGAGAGAGTAGTAACAAAATCAGCATATATTGCAGAAATTAAAAGATGTTGTGGAATAACTTCAACAAAAGTCATTGCAAATTTATAATCATCGCAACATTCAGCAGCAACATTTGTATTTGGTTAAATTCCAGCACAAGCTGGGCATACTTTGGACATTATTGTCCTTCTTTTAAAATGACTGTTAACAACTACTGGAGAAGGTATCACTCACCAGTCGTGGGACTGGTGGTAGACTCAGTTGTAGTCGTGGGGACAGTTGTAGTCTCAGTTGGCTCGCAGCAAACTCTAATTCTGTAGTCACTACAAAATTGGCGAATAGCATTTCCAGAGAACGTGCAGATCAATCCTATGTCTTTAATGCAGGTCACAGGATCTGGCGATGCACTTAGTGGCCAATCAGGATGGTCAGCAAATTGGCACTCAATATTAGTAATTTCATCGGAAGAAGATGGGCACATTTTATTGCCATATGGTTTCAACAATTCATAATCATCTGGAAATAACGCTGATGGTGTATGCTTATTAGACCAAGGAGACCATACACCCAAACAGACTGGCACTGTAATGTAAAGAAAGAAAACATAAGGCAAACTTGTATAAAACAATACAGAGTGGAAAATATAAACATAAATATAAAAAACAAGCTTTGAGAAACATGGTTGTGCATTAAAATTAATCTTCCAAATTACAGTTTAAATGGGAATGGGACCAGTAAAATGGGAATAATAACAATATGTTTGGGGAACTGTTGATTGATCTAAACTAAGATACAACCTCAAGTATCAGATAAGGAAACAGTAATTGCCAGTGCAGAACAGAACAATGGGGAAAAAGCATACAGCACAAACGTGAGATGTCACTTATCAGGCAGCTGACTGCAGCTGTGCACTAACTATTGCATGATTTTAACAGCCGGATATTCTTTCCACTTTGATGGGTTGGTCTCGGCGTGCTATTGAAGGACATTATTGGAGTAGTTGCGCTGCCTCACCATATCACCTTTAAACATGCTACGTACTGTATATGGTGAAAAGATATACCATATATGCAGGAGAGATTAATTGGTAGACAAGAGGGAAATGGCAAAAAGGTAGCAGCTCCAGGATAAATAAGATAAAGGAAGACCACTGCTGTGAAAGGCTGTGTCTCGCCTTTGCCTAAAAGCTTGAGAGATCCAAGTTCAACCCTGATATAAGGTGCTGTTTGTATGGAGCTTATATTGGCTACCTGTACTTCCTTGGGTTCCTCCTGTCACCCAGAGACATGCTGGTAGATTAATTGGCTATTGTAAATTATCCCTTTGTATAGGCCAATACCAAAAGAGTCAAAGGAGAGTGCATATGAAAGAGAATATGTTGTACAGTTCCAGGGAAATAAGCAGGGGACATGACATTGTACTGTTGGAAAGGACCCAATGGGTCAAACAGCCTCCTCGCATGCCCTCATAATGAAGTTACCTAGCACATTATTATAAAGAAGTGAGTTCAAATTCCCGCATGATGATAAAAGTAGCTGCCATTGTGAGCGACTGACCATTTTACTTATGAAAGTAAAAATGGGGAACAGGGAACAGGGTCTAATATACCGAAAAGTTAGAGAAAATAGGGGGAGTACCCCCCGCCACGGGTACCATGTAATCCGGTGCTACCTGCTCCATGGTTGGATAGTCGGCGACTAAACTGTCTCCCCCGCCTGATTTGCCAGATGAGGAGGAGGCTGTGAACCCCCTGAAGGACCAAAAACAAGACCTGCCAAAGGACAGATGAGCTCCTAGCGGGCCAACGGCCATCCACACTTCAGTAGAAGTTGCGATCACTGTCGTACATAGGATTGTAAGGCTCGTGCACGTTGATGTTTTCAACGATGATGATGATGGTAGAGAAGAAAACAAATGGATTTTCATTGTAATAAGTTCAGGTTGCAAAATAAATATATCTTGAAAAAGCCAAAACTTACCTGTTGTGGAAGGAATGCTGGTTGATGTCACAGTTGATGTTTCTTCTGGAAAATAACAAACAAACTCAAATCACAGTCAACTCAATTCTCATACCGCTCAAGCAGATTTCAGATATAAGACAAATGAATGTAGAAATGACTAGAAGTACTTAGTAGGTCAAGCAGCATCTATTAAGAATTAACATTTGAGACTGATTATATTTTACAAGTACTGGAAAATTTAGAATGATCCCTTCATTCAATATTTAGACCAATGCTTGTTATTGGAAATTGTAGTGGATAGGTCAAATTATTAGACTTTTACTGAAGACGAGTGGAAGTTTTAATTGAACAACCAAACCCAACAGCCAGTAAGTACATACTGACAGAGGCGATCACTCACTTGTTATGGATGAAGTGAAATTGAAGAAAGGAGGGGAAAGGAGTGCAACTGAAAATGATGTTTATGAGCTCAGCTGTGATATAAAAACCCATGGGTTTACATTGAGAGTAGTTATCACTCACCAGTTGTGGGACTGGTGGTAGATTCTGTTGTTGTTGTCGCTGTTGTTGTAGTTTTTTCTGTAAACACATACATACATGTCCTTTACATTCAACTTGAAGAATTACACATTTGAGAGAGGAGTAACAAAATGAACATATACTGCACAAATTAAAAGAAGTTGTGCAATAATATTTCAACATAATCACTGCAAATATACAATCCATACTACATTCAGCAATAATATTTGTATGTGTTTCAACTCCAGCACATACTTTGGGCATTACTGTTGTTCCTTTGCATTGTATTATAGCACCATTCTAGTTTGTATCTCAAGACTTTGAAATTTGAGAACATCCCATGAGCTGCTGAGGTAAACAGCTGCTGAGGTAAAATTGTGTTGCACATGGCAAGAGTGATCAACATTGTCACAACCTGCGAGTGGTACTGTATTTGAGCATATTTGTGTTAAAATGATTGATAAAAGGCATTACTCACCAGTTGTGGGGCTGGTGGTAGACTCGGTTGTGGTTGGCTCTGTTGTAGTTGTTGTTTTTTCTGCAAATAAAACCATTACATGCAACTTGAAGAATGATTCAACTGAGGGCAAGCGGAAGTTGAAATTGAATGACTGAACGTAACGGCTGGTAATAACCTACTGACAGAGGTGATCACTCACCTGTTGTGTAGGTGGTGGTGGTGCTTGGTGTCACCATGGGAGTTGTTTCTTCTGGAAAATAATAAAGGCATTACATTTGTGTAAGTAGGAACTGCAGGTGCTGGAAAATCGAAGGTAGACAAAAATGCTGGAGAAACTCAGCGGGTGCAGCAGCATCTATGGAGCGAAGGAAATAGGCAACGTTTCGGGCTGAAACGGGTCTGAAGAAGGGTTTCGGCCCGAAATGCTAATTTCCTTCGCTCCATAGATGCTGTTGCCCCCGCTGAGCTTCTCAGCATTTATTTCTACCAAGTCATTTGTTTTGAATTAAAATAATATGTATATGTATAGGGAAGCTTGTGTAAAAAAAGTTGCAAATTAAAATATCACCACCCACCAGTTGTGGAAATGGTTGTGGACCCATTTGTGCTGGTTGTTCTAGCTGTTTCTTCGAAAGGGAAACAAATTCATGGACAATTAAATCATCCATGTTGAATCGTAGATTTTGAATGACCAAGAAATGCAGACGGTAATTTTGACTATTTCAAAAGAGATTGTGTAAAGTGGAGATAAACTCCTTTAATTACTTCCTATCTTGCAAAGGCCTAGCAAGAAATTGTACTAAAATATGGTCACAGCTGAAATGTAGGGAACACCATAAACTACTTATTCATACCTTCATCCTATAAACTATAGAGCTTAAAAATATTTCCTGACAAATGTTGTTGTAATTATCATTAGTATTCATGGTAGTGGAGACATTTTCCTGTTCTTTACTATTGGCCAGAAGATAAACCTCATTCACGACAGCATCTGCACAAACCCAGCTCAAAATCTCAAGCAGAATAGCACAGTATTGTCAGTGCTGCTCTATCCCTATCCTGCATCAGAGGACCATCAAGACTGAACCCACAGACTCTAAAATGGAATTATGAAATTGCGGAACTTGAAGCAAGGATGGGAACATGAGTGTATGATCTCAGCTGTGATTTTAAAAAAAAGCCATGAGGGTACGTTGAGAGAAGTTGTCACTTACCAGTTGTAGGACTGGTGGTAGATTCTGTGGTGGTCGTGGGTGTTGTTGTTGTTGTTGTTGTTGTTGTTGTTGTTGTTGTTGTTGTTGTTTCTTCTGTAAACAAATGCATACATGTCCTTTATATTCAACTTGAAGTAAGGCACATTTGAGAGAGTAGTAACAAAATCAGCATATATTGCAGAAATTAAAAGATGTTGTGGAATAACTTCAACAAAAGTCATTGCAAATTTATAATCATCGCAACATTCAGCAGCAACATTTGTATTTGGTTAAATTCCAGCACAAGCTGGGCATACTTTGGACATTATTGTCCTTCTTTTAAAATGACTGTTAACAACTACTGGAGAAGGTATCACTCACCAGTCGTGGGACTGGTGGTAGACTCAGTTGTAGTCGTGGGGACAGTTGTAGTCTCAGTTGGCTCGCAGCAAACTCTAATTCTGTAGTCACTACAAAATTGGCGAATAGCATTTCCAGAGAACGTGCAGATCAATCCTATGTCTTTAATGCAGGTCACAGGATCTGGCGATGCACTTAGTGGCCAATCAGGATGGTCAGCAAATTGGCACTCAATATTAGTAATTTCATCGGAAGAAGATGGGCACATTTTATTGCCATATGGTTTCAACAATTCATAATCATCTGGAAATAACGCTGATGGTGTATGCTTATTAGACCAAGGAGACCATACACCCAAACAGACTGGCACTGTAATGTAAAGAAAGAAAACATAAGGCAAACTTGTATAAAACAATACAGAGTGGAAAATATAAACATAAATATAAAAAACAAGCTTTGAGAAACATGGTTGTGCATTAAAATTAATCTTCCAAATTACAGTTTAAATGGGAATGGGACCAGTAAAATGGGAATAATAACAATATGTTTGGGGAACTGTTGATTGATCTAAACTAAGATACAACCTCAAGTATCAGATAAGGAAACAGTAATTGCCAGTGCAGAACAGAACAATGGGGAAAAAGCATACAGCACAAACATGAGATGTCACTTATCAGGCAGCTGACTGCAGCTGTGCACTAACTATTGCATGATTTTAACAGCCGGATATTCTTTCCACTTTGATGGGTTGGTCTCGGCGTGCTATTGAAGGACATTATTGGAGTAGTTGCGCTGCCTCACCATATCACCTTTAAACATGCTACGTACTGTATATGGTGAAAAGATATACCATATATGCAGGAGAGATTAATTGGTGGACAAGAGGGAAATGGCAAAAAGGTAGCAGCTCCAGGATAAATAAGATAAAGGAAGACCACTGCTGTGAAAGGCTGTGTCTCGCCTTTGCCTAAAAGCTTGAGAGATCCAAGTTCAACCCTGATATAAGGTGCTGTTTGTATGGAGCTTATATTGGCTACCTGTACTTCCTTGGGTTCCTCCTGTCACCCAGAGACATGCTGGTAGATTAATTGGCTATTGTAAATTATCCCTTTGTATAGGCCAATACCAAAACAGTCAAAGGAGAGTGCATATGAGAGAGAATATGTTGTACAGTTCCAGGGAAATAAGCAGGGGACATGACATTGTACTGTTGGAAAGGACCCAATGGGTCAAACAGCCTCCTCGCATGTCCTCATAATGAAGTTACCTAGCACATTATTATAAAGAAGTGAGTTCAAATTCCCGCATGATGATAAAAGTAGCTGCCATTGTGAGCGACTGACCATTTTACTTATGAAAGTAAAAATGGGGAACAGGGAACAGGGTCTAATATACCGAAAAGCTAGAGAAAATAGGGGGAGTACCCCCCGCCACGGGTACCGTGTAATCCGGTGCTACCTGCTCCATGGTTGGATAGTCGGCGACTAAACTGTCTCCCCCGCCTGATTTGCCAGATGAGGAGGAGGCTGTGAACCCCCTGAAGGACCAAAAACAAGACCTGTCAAAGGACAGATGAGCTCCTAGCGGGCCAACGGCCATCCACACTTCAGTAGAAGTTGCGATCACTGTCGTACATAGGATTTTAAGGTTCGTGCACGTTGATGTTTTCAATGATGATGATGATGGTAGAGAAGAAAACAAATGGATTTTCATTGTAATAAATTGAGGTTGCAAAATAAATATATCTTGAAAAAGCCAAAACTTACCTGTTGTGGAAGGAATGCTGGTTGATGTCACAGTTGATGTTTCTTCTGGAAAATAACAAACAAACTCAAATCACAGTCAACTCAATTCTCATACCGCTCAAGCAGATTTCAGATATAAGACAAATGAATGTAGAAATGACTAGAAGTACTTAGTAGGTCAAGCAGCATCTATTAAGAATTAACATTTGAGACTGATTATATTTTACAAGTACTGGAATATTTAGAATGGTCCCTTCATTCAATATTTAGACCAATGCTTGTTATTGGAAATTGTAGTGGATAGGTCAAATTATTAGACTTTTACTGAAGACGAGTGGAAGTTTTAATTGAACAACCAAACCCAACAGCCAGTAAGTACATACTGACAGAGGCGATCACTCACTTGTTATGGATGAAGTGAAATTGAAGAAAGGAGGGGAAAGGAGTGCAACTGAAAATGATGTTTATGAGCTCAGCTGTGATATAAAAACCCATGGGTTTACATTGAGAGTAGTTATCACTCACCAGTTGTGGGACTGGTGGTAGATTCTGTTGTTGTTGTCGCTGTTGTTGTAGTTTTTTCTGTAAACACATACATACATGTCCTTTACATTCAACTTGAAGAATTACACATTTGAGAGAGGAGTAACAAAATGAACATATACTGCACAAATTAAAAGAAGTTGTGCAATAATATTTCAACATAATCACTGCAAATATACAATCCATACTACATTCAGCAATAATATTTGTATGTGTTTCAACTCCAGCACATACTTTGGGCATTACTGTTGTTCCTTTGCATTGTATTATAGCACCATTCTAGTTTGTATCTCAAGACTTTGAAATTCGAGAACATCCCATGAGCTGCTGAGGTAAACAGCTGCTGAGGTAAAATTGTGTTGCACATGGCAAGAGTGATCAACATTGTCACAACCTGCGAGTGGTACTGTATTTGAGCATATTTGTGTTAAAATGATTGATAAAAGGCATTACTCACCAGTTGTGGGGCTGGTGGTAGACTCGGTTGTGGTGGCTCTGTGTTAGTTGTTGTTTTTTTCTGCAAATAAAACCATTACATGCAACTTGAAGAATGATTCAACTGAGGGCAAGCGGAAGTTGAAATTGAATGACTGAACGTAACGGCTGGTAATAACCTACTGACAGAGGTGATCACTCACCTGTTGTGTAGGTGGTGGTGGTGCTTGGTGTCACCGTGGGAGTTGTTTTTTCTGGAAAATAATAAAGGCATTACATTTGTTTAAGAAGGAACTGCAGGTGCTGGAAAATCGAAGGTAGACAAAAATGCTGGAGAAACTCAGCGGGTGCAGCAGCATCTATGGAGCGAAGGAAATAGGCAACGTTTCGGGCTGAAACGGGTCTGAAGAAGGGTTTCGGCCCGAAATGCTAATTTCCTTCGCTCCATAGATGCTGTTGCCCCCGCTGAGCTTCTCAGCATTTATTTCTACCAAGTCATTTGTTTTGAATTAAAATAATATGTATATGTATAGGGAAGCTTGTGTAAAAAAAATTGCAAATTAAAATATCACCACCCACCAGTTGTGGAAATGGTTGTGGACCCATTTGTGCTGGTTGTTCTAGCTGTTTCTTCGAAAGGGAAACAAATTCATGGACAATTAAATCATCCATGTTGAATCGTAGATTTTGAATGACCAAGAAATGCAGACGGTAATTTTGACTATTTCAAAAGAGATTGTGTAAAGTGGAGATAAACTCCTTTAATTACTTCCTATCTTGCAAAGGCCTAGCAAGAAATTGTACTAAAATATGGTCACAGCTGAAATGTAGGGAACACCATAAACTACTTATTCATACCTTCATCCTATAAACTATAGAGCTTAAAAATATTTCCTGACAAATGTTGTTGTAATTATCATTAGTATTCATGGTAGTGGAGACATTTTCCTGTTCTTTACTATTGGCCAGAAGATAAACCTCATTCACGACAGCACCCGCACAAACCCAGCTCAAAATCTCAAGCAGAATAGCACAGTATTGTCAGTGCTGCTCTATCCCTATCCTGCATCAGAGGACCATCAAGACTGAACCCACAGACTCTAAAATGGAATTATGAAATTGCGGAACTTGAAGCAAGGATGGGAACATGAGTGTATGATCTCAGCTATGATTAAAAAAAAAAGCCATGAGGGTACGTTGAGAGAAGTTGTCACTTACCAGTTGTAGGACTGGTGGTAGATTCTGTGGTGGTCGTGGGTGTTGTTGTTGTTGTTGTTGTTGTTGTTGTTGTTGTTGTTGTTGTTGTTGTTTCTTCTGTAAACAAATGCATACATGTCCTTTATATTCAACTTGAAGTAAGGCACATTTGAGAGAGTAGTAACAAAATCAGCATATATTGCAGAAATTAAAAGATGTTGTGGAATAACTTCAACAAAAGTCATTGCAAATTTATAATCATCGCAACATTCAGCAGCAACATTTGTATTTGGTTAAATTCCAGCACAAGCTGGGCATACTTTGGACATTATTGTCCTTCTTTTAAAATGACTGTTAACAACTACTGGAGAAGGTATCACTCACCAGTCGTGGGACTGGTGGTAGACTCAGTTGTAGTCGTGGGGACAGTTGTAGTCTCAGTTGGCTCGCAGCAAACTCTAATTCTGTAGTCACTACAAAATTGGCGAATAGCATTTCCAGAGAACGTGCAGATCAATCCTATGTCTTTAATGCAGGTCACAGGATCTGGCGATGCACTTAGTGGCCAATCAGGATGGTCAGCAAATTGGCACTCAATATTAGTAATTTCATCGGAAGAAGATGGGCACATTTTATTGCCATATGGTTTCAACAATTCATAATCATCTGGAAATAACGCTGATGGTGTATGCTTATTAGACCAAGGAGACCATACACCCAAACAGACTGGCACTGTAATGTAAAGAAAGAAAACATAAGGCAAACTTGTATAAAACAATACAGAGTGGAAAATATAAACATAAATATAAAAAACAAGCTTTGAGAAACATGGTTGTGTGTTAAAATTAATCTTCCAAATTACAGTTTAAATGGGAATGGGACCAGTAAAATGGGAATAATAACAATATGTTTGGGGAACTGTTGATTGATCTAAACTAAGATACAACCTCAAGTATCAGATAAGGAAACAGTAATTGCCAGTGCAGAACAGAACAATGGGGAAAAAGCATACAGCACAAACGTGAGATGTCACTTATCAGGCAGCTGACTGCAGCTGTGCACTAACTATTGCATGATTTTAACAGCCGGATATTCTTTCCACTTTGATGGGTTGGTCTCGGCGTGTTATTGAAGGACATTATTGGAGTAGTTGCGCTGCCTCACCATATCACCTTTAAACATGCTACGTACTGTATATGGTGAAAAGATATACCATATATGCAGGAGAGATTAATTGGTGGACAAGAGGGAAATGGCAAAAAGGTAGCAGCTCCAGGATAAATAAGATAAAGGAAGACCACTGCTGTGAAAGGCTGTGTCTCGCCTTTGCCTAAAAGCTTGAGAGGTCCAAGTTCAACCCTGATATAAGGTGCTGTTTGTATGGAGCTTATATTGGCTACCTGTACTTCCTTGGGTTCCTCCTGTCACCCAGAGACATGCTGGTAGATTAATTGGCTATTGTAAATTATCCCTTTGTATAGGCCAATACCAAAACAGTCAAAGGAGAGTGGATGTGAGAGAGAATATTTTGTATAGTTCCTGGGAAATAAGCAGGGGACATGACATTGTACTGTTGGAAAGGACCCAATGGGTCAAACAGCCTCCTCGCATGCCCTCATAATGAAGTTACCTAGCACATTATTATAAAGAAGTGAGTTCAAATTCCCGCATGATGATAAAAGTAGCTGCCATTGTGAGCGACTGACCATTTTACTTATGAAAGTAAAAATGGGGAACAGGGAACAGGGTCTAATATACCGAAAAGTTAGAGAAAATAGGGGGAGTACCCCCCGCCACGGGTACCGTGTAATCCGGTGCTACCTGCTCCATGGTTGGATAGTCGGCGACTAAACTGTCTCCCCCGCCTGATTTGCCAGATGAGGAGGAGGCTGTGAACCCCCTGAAGGACCAAAAACAAGACCTGTCAAAGGACAGATGAGCTCCTAGCAGGCCAACGGCCATCCACACTTCAGTAGAAGTTGTGATCACTGTCGTACATAGGATTGTAAGGCACGTGCACGTTGATGTTTTCAACGATGATGATGATGGTAGAGAAGAAAACAAATGGATTTTCATTTTAATAAGTTGAGGTCGCAAAATAAATATATCTTGAAAAAGCCAAAACTTACCTGTTGTGGAAGGAATGCTGGTTGATGTCACAGTTGATGTTTCTTCTGGAAAATAACAAACAAACTCAAATCACAGTCAACTCAATTCTCATACCGCTCAAGCAGATTTCAGATATAAGACAAATGAATGTAGAAATGACTAGAACTACTTAGTAGGTCAAGCAGCATCTATTAAGAATTAACATTTGAGACTGATTATATTTTACAAGTACTGAAAAATTTAGAATGATCCCTTCATTCAACATTTAGACCAATGCTTGTTATTGGAAATCGTAGTGGATAGGTCAAATTATTAGACTTTTACTGAAGACGAGTGGAAGTTTTAATTGAACAACCAAACCCAACAGCCAGTAAGTACATACTGACAGAGGCGATCACTCACTTGTTATGGATGAAGTGAAATTGAAGAAAGGAGGGGAAAGGAGTGCAACTGAAAATGATGTTTATGAGCTCAGCTGTGATATAAAAACCCATGGGTTTACATTGAGAGTAGTTATCACTCACCAGTTGTGGGACTGGTGGTAGATTCTGTTGTTGTTGTCGCTGTTGGTGTAGTTATTTCTGTAAACACATACATACATGTCCTTTACATTCAACTTGAAGAATTACACATTTGAGAGAGGAGTAACAAAATGAACATATACTGCACAAATTAAAAGAAGTTGTGCAATAATATTTCAACATAATCACTGCAAATATACAATCCATACTACATTCAGCAATAATATTTGTATGTGTTTCAACTCCAGCACATACTTTGGGCATTACTGTTGTTCCTTTGCATTGTATTATAGCACCATTCTAGTTTGTATCTCAAGACTTTGAAATTCGAGAACATCCCATGCTGCTGCTGAGGTAAAATTGTGTTGCACATGGCAAGAGTGATCAACATTGTCACAACCTGCGAGTGGTACTGTATTTGTACATATTTGTGTTAAAATGATTGATAAAAGGCATTACTCACCAGTTGTGGGGCTGGTGGTAGACTCGGTTGTGGTTGGCTCTGTTGTAGTTGTTGTTTTTTCTGCAAATAAAACCATTACATGCAACTTGAAGAATGATTCAACTGAGGGCAAGCGGAAGTTGAAATTGAATGACTGAACGTAACGGCTGGTAATAACCTACTGACAGAGGTGATCACTCACCTGTTGTGTAGGTGGTGGTGGTGCTTGGTGTCACCGTGGGAGTTGTTTTTTCTGGAAAATAATAAAGGCATTACATTTGTTTAAGAAGGAACTGCAGGTGCTGGAAAATCGAAGGTAGACAAAAATGCTGGAGAAACTCAGCGGGTGCAGCAGCATCTATGGAGCGAAGGAAATAGGCAACGTTTCGGGCTGAAACGGGTCTGAAGAAGGGTTTCGGCCCGAAATGCTAATTTCCTTCGCTCCATAGATGCTGTTGCCCCCGCTGAGCTTCTCAGCATTTATTTCTACCAAGTCATTTGTTTTGAATTAAAATAATATGTATATGTATAGGGAAGCTTGTGTAAAAAAAGTTGCAAATTAAAATATCACCACCCACCAGTTGTGGAAATGGTTGTGGACCCATTTGTGCTGGTTGTTCTAGCTGTTTCTTCGAAAGGGAAACAAATTCATGGACAATTAAATCATCCATGTTGAATCGTAGATTTTGAATGACCAAGAAATGCAGACGGTAATTTTGACTATTTCAAAAGAGATTGTGTACAGTGGAGATAAACTCCTTTAATTACTTCCTATCTTGCAAAGGCCTAGCAAGAAATTGTACTAAAATATGGTCACAGCTGAAATGTAGGGAACACCATAAACTACTTATTCATACCTTCATCCTATAAACTATAGAGCTTAAAAATATTTCCTGACAAATGTTGTTGTAATTATCATTAGTATTCATGGTAGTGGAGACATTTTCCTGTTCTTTACTATTGGCCAGAAGATAAACCTCATTCACGACAGCATCTGCACAAACCCAGCTCAAAATCTCAAGCAGAATAGCACAGTATTGTCAGTGCTGCTCTATCCCTATCCTGCATCAGAGGACCATCAAGACTGAACCCACAGACTCTAAAATGGAATTATGAAATTGCGGAACTTGAAGCAAGGATGGGAACATGAGTGTATGATCTCAGCTGTGATTTTAAAAAAAAGCCATGAGGGTACGTTGAGAGAAGTTGTCACTTACCAGTTGTAGGACTGGTGGTAGATTCTGTGGTGGTCGTGGGTGTTGTTGTTGTTGTTGTTGTTGTTGTTGTTGTTGTTGTTGTTGTTGTTCTTCTGTAAACAAATGCATACATGTCCTTTATATTCAACTTGAAGTAAGGCACATTTGAGAGAGTAGTAACAAAATCAGCATATATTGCATAAATTAAAAGATGTTGTGGATTAACTTCAACAAAGTCATTGCAAATTTATATTCATCGCAACATTCAGCAGCAACATTTGTATTTGGTTAAATTCTAGCACAAGCTGGGCATACTTTGGACATTATTGTCCTTCTTTTAAAATGACTGTTAACAACTACTGGAGAAGGTATCACTCACCAGTCGTGGGACTGGTGGTAGACTCAGTTGTAGTCGTGGGGACAGTTGTAGTCTCAGTTGGCTCGCAGCAAACTCTAATTCTGTAGTCACTACAAAATTGGCGAATAGCATTTCCAGAGAACGTGCAGATCAATCCTATGTCTTTAATGCAGGTCACAGGATCTGGCGATGCACTTAGTGGCCAATCAGGATGGTCAGCAAATTGGCACTCAATATTAGTAATTTCATCGGAAGAAGATGGGCACAATTTATTGCCATATGGTTTCAACAATTCATAATCATCTGGAGATAACGCTGATGGTATATGCTTATTAGACCAAGGAGACCATACACCCAAACAGACTGGCACTGTAATGTAAAGAAAGAAAACATAAGGCAAACTTGTATAAAACAATACAGAGTGGAAAATATAAACATAAATATAAAAAACAAGCTTTGAGAAACATGGTTGTGCATTAAAATTAATCTTCCAAATTACAGTTTAAATGGGAATGGGACCAGTAAAATGGGAATAATAACAATATGTTTGGGGAACTGTTGATTGATCTAAACTAAGATACAACCTCAAGTATCAGATAAGGAAACAGTAATTGCCAGTGCAGAACAGAACAATGGGGAAAAAGCATACAGCACAAACGTGAGATGTCACTTATCAGGCAGCTGACTGCAGCTGTGCACTAACTATTGCATGATTTTAACAGCCGGATATTCTTTCCACTTTGATGGGTTGGTCTCGGCGTGTTATTGAAGGACATTATTGGAGTAGTTGCGCTGCCTCACCATATCACCTTTAAACATGCTACGTACTGTATATGGTGAAAAGATATACCATATATGCAGGAGAGATTAATTGGTGGACAAGAGGGAAATGGCAAAAAGGTAGCAGCTCCAGGATAAATAAGATAAAGGAAGACCACTGCTGTGAAAGACTGTGTCTCGCCTTTGCCTAAAAGCTTGAGAGATCCAAGTTCAACCCTGATATAAGGTGCTGTTTGTATGGAGCTTATATTGGCTACCTGTACTTCCTTGGGTTCCTCCTGTCACCCAGAGACATGCTGGTAGATTAATTGGCTATTGTAAATTATCCCTTTGTATAGGCCAATACCAAAACAGTCAAAGGAGAGTGGATGTGAGAGAGAATATGTTGTACAGTTCCAGGGAAATAAGCAGGGGACATGACATTGTACTGTTGGAAAGGACCCAATGGGTCAAACAGCCTCCTCGCATGCCCTCATAATGAAGTTACCTAGCACATTATTATAAAGAAGTGAGTTCAAATTCCCGCATGATGATAAAAGTAGCTGCCATTGTGAGCGACTGACCATTTTACTTATGAAAGTAAAAATGGGGAACAGGGAACAGGGTCTAATATACCGAAAAGTTAGAGAAAATAGGGGGAGTACCCCCCGCCACGGGTACCGTGTAATCCGGTGCTACCTGCTCCATGGTTGGATAGTCGGCGACTAAACTGTCTCCCCCGCCTGATTTGCCAGATGAGGAGGAGGCTGTGAACCCCCTGAAGGACCAAAAACAAGACCTGTCAAAGGACAGATGAGCTCCTAGCGGGCCAACGTTGGTCTTATAAAATCTAAAAATTATCAAATGGCAGTGAGTATATAAGAAAATGGAGTATATAAAAAAAGAGTATATAAGGAAAGGTCCACAGCAGAGTGGAGGCCGAAACAGATTTACTGTTGAATATATTTATTACTAGACTAAGCATCACACGGGTCATCAACGCAATATTCCACCTCTCCACCAATTCCAATATTGCTCGCCAGTGGGGGGGGGGGGGGCTTTCTGTTACGCTAGTATGGGTGTTGTGGGCCGAAGGTACTGGTTTCCAGAGGGCTAGTATCGACATTGTGGGCCAAATGGATTCTCGGGCTGGCAGTCAACTGTTGCAACGATTTTAAAAGCCAAGCCAAGGCAAACAATTTGGCTGCAGCCACCCGACAACCAAAATTCATTTTGTGAACACAAACCTTTTTTAAAAGGTGAGGCAAACAATTGGGCAGCAGCCATCCCACAACCAAAATTCATTTTGTGAACACAAACTTTTTAAAAAAGGCGAGGCAAACAATTGGGCAGCAGCCACCTGACAACCAAAATTCATTTTGTGAACACAAACTTTAAATAAAAAGGCAAACAATTTGGCAGCAGCCACATCGAGTGGCCTCACCGTGGAGTAGATGTGCGTTCAGTGTTATTCACAGTTCAGAGAGCCGTGACCCTCTCGCTTCCTGGGTCTGGCAGAGAGTGTGTGAGGCACGATCCTTCCGGGTTTTATAGTCCCTCTCCCCTCCCCCTTGCCTCCAGCGGGGGCAGCAGAGAGAATGGGGAATTTTATTAAAACATTAATATATCTCAGATTTTTCATCGATGGGAAAAATCCTCTGGTCCCGGAAGGCGGAGGGGGGCTCTGAGCGAGGTGGCCAAAAATGACGGCCGTAGGTGGCGGCGTTCTCTCGGAAATCGCAGCACAGTGGGCCAAAAGCGGTCAAGATCAGGCTTTCAGTAATATAGAAGATGAGAATTAAAGTGTCTGTTATGTGAATGTTCCCTACATTTACACTCTGTATCTCCAACACTGTTCCAATAAAGTTCAGTACTCAGTGTAAGTTACAGTGCCTCATCTTTCAATTACGCATATGGCATTAGGACCCAAGAGTAAATTTAACTGTTTATGTTAATGTAAATGTAATTGTACATTTCTTTGTACAAGGACAATATTAAATAGTACTTAGAAGCACTGCCATCAGTTTAAAGGGAATTTGTGAAAAGGGTAGGGAGCTGCAAAATTTAACAATATCAACATTATTTAACAATATAGCGAAACTGGCAGAAAATAACTGTGGAAAACAGAGTTGAACAGGGTGTCAACAAGATTTTTTATTAAAAGGTGCAGTAGAATGGAAAATATGTGAGTGGTAATGGTTATTATGATCATCCTTCCATTATATAAATATTCAGATGTAACCCAAGGCCTTGGCTGCAAGAAATTGGGTATTGTAGATTTGACCTTCATGTCAGCTTGATAGGTCTATCACAATATTGAGGGAGGCTCGAATTAGAGATTTACTGACACTGTGGTTACATATTAACTCTCGAGCAGATGTTGTATGTGTGGTAGTAGGAGGAAATGAGATGGAAGGGAAGCGAAGGGATCAGAATGGTGCTATTATGCAGGGTAAGGGAAGGTTTGAAATGAAGGGTTGACAGTCCAGTAAGTCAACTGAGAAGACATCATTGTGATGGGAAGGAGGGCGGTTAATGCAGATTAAAGGGTCAGTGTATTAGCGGAGACCAAGGACATTGGGTAGTACATTAAATTCAGCAGGTTTTAGGTAATTATCTGACTTTGTAATTTCATTTTAAAAGGTAAACTTGAATATGCTCATAAATTATATCTCTTACCAACAACACATTCCAAATTATTGCAAATTTGTGGTTAAAGTCATTTATATTTTAATTTTGCCTTTGGTTCTTTTGCCAATTACCCTGGGACCCCCTTTTTAGTATGTATCTGGTAGATCATTGGCCACAATGTATACAAAAGCCATGCATCACAAATCATTTCATGAACTTTACATTGCAAAAAGCCAGTTTGATGTCACATCTGTTTTACTTCATATTTTCATTGAGATCCAACAACAAAAGTGTAAATTTTACTCAAAAGGAACAGAGAACAATACAGCACAGGAACGGGTCCATCAACCCACTATGTCTGTGCCAAACATGATGCCAAGACCAATCCTTATCTGCCAGTACATAAAACATACCTTCCATTTCCTGCATATCCAGGTGACCTATCCAAAAGTCTTTTAAACAGCACAATGTATCTGCCTCCATCGCCACCCTCAGCAGTGGGCCAGGCACTCAACACCCACCACACACAAATCCTCTCTAAACGTTGCCCAGCCCCAAAATGGACAATTGTGCAGGCAGAGATTAGTTGCAGGCAGAGGAGATTAATTGAATTTAGCATCATATGAACCAAAAGGCCTGTTATTGTGCTGTACTGTTCTATGCGACGATGTTCCTGATATACATTCATTATTCTTATCAACAGTTAGCCATGCTGGCAACATGAAACCCTGATCTTATGTGCTTTTCACAAGTGAATTTAAAACATGAGCCAAAGCTCAGACTTTATTGATTCAAATTGCCTCTTACACCTACAGTTGTTTTGGGCTTGTTCCTATGAGACAGGAGCTGTGAATGTGAATGGAGATGAGACCTACTTGACTGAATCATACATTTGCCTTATATAGCCAGGAGAGACTCTCATTTGCCTTTTTTACACAATATTTGTCATCTCTTTGAGACCCAGGTGCAGTATGCAGATTAAAGTTACTGATCATCAACATCATGAAACGTGTTGGAAGCGATAACCAGCTTATGAATCCCATTTATAATTATTATGTGCAAAAGTACAGACATACCAATGTCCAGTTTCACCTCTGATCATTTGAAATCTGTTCTTATCATATTGTAAATATTACATGCCATAACCTGTAACTAATATCACCTTACCTGGGCTAGTGGTTGGTGAAGACATTGTTGAAGTTGATGTAAGTGGAGTTGTGGTCAACAGTGTTGTAGATGGAACAGTTGTGGTCTTTATTCCTGTTGTTATGAACATGTACACAATACCATTTCAGTCCTTATCTCTTTCTGATATTTCCTCAAGGCAACAACCATGTCATTTAATTAACGGAAAATGCCTTATCAAATTCGTAATCAACTACCAAAACATTTGATATGCAGATTAAAATTTGCACTTACCAAAATAGAAAATAAACAAATAAATATATATATATAAATGCAAACAAAACACCAAGTTTTATGTTTTGTCACTGTGTCAATGGGGTTGGCAGTCACAGCCATGTCAGACTAAAAACACATAAACAGATGTCTCAGAGTGCAGTCGCTGAGTGCAGGGGAGTTGCAGTAGCCCTGGCCATCTCCTTAAAGTAATCCCTCAATGTTTACTCCACTTCTCCCAGCCACCGAGCTTTAACTCATTAGTTTAGTTTAAAGATACAGCATGAAAACAGGCATTTTGGCTCACCGAGTCCACGCTGACCATCGATTACCCATTAACATTAGTTCTATGTTATCCCACTTTTTCATTTGTTCCCTACACATTAGGAGCAACTTACAGAGGCCAATGAACCAACTAACCCACCATCTTTGAGATGTAGGAGGACACGGAGGAAAGCCACGTGGTCACAGGGAGGTGAGCAAACTCCACACTGACAGCACCATTCCTTCTATGTCACTTTTCTCCCATGAATCCCAACGCTTGAATTCCATTCCTTTCCCAAATAAACCCACTCCATTCCTTTGCCAAATAAACACAAATAAACCCCCTTTCATGTTCAGTGAGCCGTGCATCAGACAGTACGACTCACAAATTAAGAGCCCGGCAGTGCTACGGTCTGAGGCATCAGTTCACATATCATCGGTGTTGTGGCCATTTGGCTTGTTTTGTAGGTCATTGATGATGGCATATGCCTTTAAATTTTAGACTGCCCGTTATGTTGTGGGTGGGATTTATGACGTGTTTTTGGGCGTGGTTGGAGCTTAGATGCTTGCGCAGAAGTTTAGTTTTTAGATTAGTTTGGAGAGACGATGGGGAAGGTTAACCCTTCTACCATGCGGGCCACATGCCAAATCATGCCAGTGTTACGGAGACACAAGGAGTTTTCTAATGTTTAAGGTAATAAGCTGGAGTTCAATGAAGAATGTAGTAACGAGTCGTAAGAAATTTGGATGTATCTTACTGTTTTCTATCAGCAATAAAGCATTTACTCATCAAACAACTGTGTTTTGAATCCATATCTATGAAGATGCTCTGAAGGACTCTGTGAGTGAGCTCGCATGTGTTTCGAAGACACCCCCTTCAACCATTCTCATCCATTTAGCGGCTAGCGTGCTAATTACCTGAAATATATGATAATTTGCCGCTACAATAGGACTGGAAGGAGCAATTCAAAGGTGGGTGGCTCAGCTGGGACTCCTTACCCAATCAACAAAATGACTAGTGTTCAAATCTTATTGCCAAACAATTTTGAGTTATTAAAAATTGATGAAACTTGTTGTTTCATCTGGGTCTAATGTTGGTCTCAAATGTTAAATAAGAATGGTGGCTTCTCTTGTCATCACTGATAAATTGGTTTAAAATGAGAGCAAAACATTCTCTTATGACATGGGATTCAAGAGGAAAAGGAGATTGCGTTGCAGAAAATCACGATTACAGCAAATGCAATCACTCTATAATGCAGGGGTCATCTTTGTTGGGTACATTTTGCCTGCATGCATGAGTGTTTCTTAGCTCTGCTATAACTTCAGTACAAGTTGTGGGTGACAAATCACCCTCTACAATAATCCCCAATATGGGTCCTCCACAAGAATGTGTTCTCAGCCCCCTTCATTACTGCTTATTCACCACGATTGTGCAGCCTCGTACAAATCAAACTCAATTTACAAATTCATGGGTGACACCACCGTAGTGGCATGGATACCAAATAATGATGAGACAGAGTACAGGAAGGACATTGAGAACCTTGTAACCTGGTGTCACGTTAATAATCTTTCTCTCAATGTCAACAAGACAAAGGAGATAGTGATCAACTTCCGAATTCAGGTGAAGTGCTACACATAGTGTTCAAGAAGGAACTGCAGATGCTGGATGATCGAAGGTACACAAAATTGCTGGAGAAACTCAGTGGGTGCAGCAGCATCTATGGAGCGAAGAAAATAGGCAACGTTTCGGGCCGAAACCCTTCTTCAGACTGATGGGGGGTGGGAGGGGAGAAGGAAGGAAAAAGGGGAGGAGGAGGAGCCCGAGGGCGGGGGGATGGGAGGAGACAGCACCGAAATGCTACGCATACATTGACACTGCCAAAATAGAGATGGTTGAAAAGCTTCAAGTTCCTAGCAGTAAATATCACCAGAACCTTGTCCTGAACTAGCCGTATCGAAGCAAAGGCCATGAAAGCACACCAATGCCTCTTCTTCCTCAGAAGGCTTAGCAAGTTTGGCATGTCCTCAACAACTCTCACCAACATCTACAGATGTGCTAATTATTCACATCTGGCATTTGAAAAGTAATGTTTTGGAAATATTTAAACTGAAGATATAACTACAACTGCTGATACTTTTAATATTGCACTGCAAATAAGCAAACATTCTCCTTTATCGCAAAACAATACTGCATTCCTTTAACAGATGAATGCTGAAAGTTATTACTTACTTTCGCAAGTAGTGATTCCATGATGGCATGTACTGTCAACAAAAAGAAAGATGTTACAAATAAAACAAACAAAAGAACTACAAACTAGTCTAAAGACATATTGTGTTACAATGGTTGAACCTCTCTGGGAAGATGGACAACAAATAGATACAAAGCAAGAATTGGAAAGGTAAAATCTCTGTTAGCTCTGAAATCTCCACCAAAAACCAAGGTCCACAGGATGATTTAAAAATGTAATGGAGGCAATGTATGGTCAAGGTAATAGATTCTTTACTAATAGCAGAATGAGACATAAGAAGCTTTAATAAATTGTGTTGGTTTATTCATGGGTAATCACAGACCACCTGCACTTTATTGTTGCAACTCATGGGGGAGTTAACCTTTAAAGGAGCAATAGCCTTCACTTAATGTTCATAATTCACAATAAATATTACAATATAGTGTAACAATGAAGAATAATTATTAAGGGATGGACTCTCAGATAGAATAGTCACTGATTATTGTTGGACAGAGAGAATAAAGAAAATGAAGAACTTTTTGCTGAAGGAACAGAAAATGAATATAACTGCAAACTGTAGATGAAAGTCACTGAAGTAGGTGAGGGAGGGTGGTGGGTGGGAAGGAATTTGAAAACAATTATTTTGGCCTTTGTTCAGGTGTGAAATTATCCTAGACTGCATTTTATATTTCAATTATTAAAATAGCTAATTTCACTATTTAAAGCTCAAAAATTATTTATGGCATTTTTAAGGAAATATTTGTAAAACCCAGTTTTTTGGCATTTAATTTGTTTTTTCTTTCAATATTAGAACAGTGATCAATACATTTACTGATGTGACTACTTTACCATTCTTCACAATCACTTATTGTTGTTTGACCAGGTTGTAGTATTCTCCCATCATTATAACATGTGCACTGTGGTAGTGTAACACATTTCATAATATTTTCATCCAAGTAAGGTGCATTATTTGGGCACTTTGCATAGCAACCTAAAATAGTGAGAAGTAAAAATTACCATCAAGATAAACAGGAATATTGTAAATGCAGGAGATCTTGACACCAATAAAATGTATCTCCATTCTAAATATGCACAAATCTCCAACGAATGACAGTATAAGCATGAATTTTTTATGAAGATTTATCAAAATATATTGATACTTTAACTGAGTATAATGTGTAATGAATTGCATAATGAATTGATTATTATGATTTTTATTTTTAAGAACTGAAACTTAGTCTAACCTAAAAGTATTGTTTTAAAAAATTGTAAAATGATTGTGACATATTTGAATAAATTCTAAACAGCACCTTCTAGACTTGCAGAGTACTTTTGCCTTGTGCAAGTTTTTGTTGTTGTTGTTCCACACGGCTGATAATGCCAACTGCAGTCACCAAGACTGTTATAATAGTCACAGAATACAGCTGGAGAATAACAGAAACAATCAAATTGTGATTTTGGCTTGGTTATTCATTGCCCAAAATGAGCACAATATTGCATAGCAAACAGTCACTGTATATTTATTTTATAGGTATTGGCCTGTGAACTGGAGTGTTGGACTCTCAGACATCTGTCCTTACCATGGCAGATACTCGGACAAATTTATTCTCCTATTCCAAAGAGTATACATGTTGATAAATGAGTTGACTTATGTAGTAGGTAAAGGAGGATTGTCATGAGCACCAATACAATCAACCTGCAAAGTATATATTTTTAGATAAAGCGGACCAACAGTAACATTGATAGATGGAATGCTATGTGCATTTATTCTTAAGTGTATGCCAAACTTGGAGGATAGAGACTGAATGTTGGCAGAACATCATCTTCAAATTAATAGCCACAAATCTCCTTCATAAGCAAACAGACGAGATTTAAACAAATATTGTGGATTCGTTGCAGATTAGCAGGTGTTGGAATCTTCTGCTGCGTGAGGTTCTGAATGTATTTTGCTTGATGAATCAAGGATTAAAAGTGCACAGTGATAGTAACCTGCCTTTCATTGAAAGGATCAAAATGACCTGCCTTTCATTGCAAGGATCAAAATCAGTTTTGATATGTTATCAATCGTGAGCCAAAAAGTGATTCAGTAAACAGTGCACAAATAATTATCCGAGAGTATCCTCCAAACAGAATCAAAGTATCAAGGTCAGTTTATTTTCACATGTACCAATTAAGGTGCAGTGAAATTCAAATTACCATACAACCATATTTTTAAAAAAGCAATAAGACACACAACTACATAAAAGTTAACATAAACATCCATCACAGCGAATTCCCCACATTCTTCACTGTGATGGAAGGCAATAAAGGCCAATCTTCTTGAAACATTGATTCTGTTTGGAGGATACCTTCGGATAATTAATTGTGCACTGTTTACTGAACCAAGTAGAAGATGCAGGATCTTGTGTCAAAAGAGACATGGAATTGAAGAAGGAAATATGGTTTCTTTATTGCAATTACAAAATGGCACAGATTTTAAACAGCACCAAGCATCAATCTGGACTTTGAGAACACAAGAGTCTACAGATGCGGGAATCTGGAACAACAATCTGAATAATTGTGGTACTCTGCGGATCAATGTGTTCTGCTATCTATAAAAGTATGTTGATGAGCTCTTATACCTTAATTGTTCTCTACAAGGAATACAGAAGTTTAGACTTACGGCAGAATTCAGGGGTTCTCCAGCGAATGCAAACATCAGCTTTGTTGCAAGCCTCTGCGTACACAGCAATAGCAGTACATAAACCCTGGTATTTTCCCTCCATATCACAAACACAAGCTTCTTGGACACAAGCATCATAAAATGGGGTTGGGTTAACCTGATAAAGAGCCACAATGTCAGAAATCATGATTGCATTATGGATTCTATTTAAATTTCAAATTTAACTGGCATCTTACCATTTTATGACAAGCTTGAAAGACTGGGCCAGTAATTATGCTGCACCTCTTCTGAGCCCATGCTAAACAATATGGATTGTTATCACATGGGTATATTTCGTTTACTGTGTCAGAGCATGACTGCATGGACTTCCAACTGTTCCCAAAGGCCATAAAGCTGGTCACCAAGGAGTTCCCCTTCGTCGTTAAGTCGTCTTCAATGTTTTCATTGAAATTTCCACAAAGGCCACAAACTTTATTCTTATGTGTGTAAAAAAAGCAAAATAATGGTTACTATTCTAAATTCACAATTCAAATGTCCTACTTTTTCCAAGTTAACCCAATACAAATGTCAGAATTATCAATCTTTCATTGCAATAAACCACCTAGTCTCTTCTTGAGATCCAGTTTGGCACCATACAAACATAATTAATCAATTAAATCATTACAATTATTTAATTTGTTAATTTTTGACCTAGTCATTGATCTTTTACATAATTTTCAGTGTTCCCCGCTTCAGAAGCACAGCTTTTGTCTACTCCAAAAATAAACGCAATCATAGAGAGAGCGAAGCATCAGGAGGGTTTTACATCACAACCAGAACCAAAGACATTAGCTATAAAGAGGTTATAATTTAGTTTGTGAATGGCAATATATAAAGCAAGTTATTTCACTCTTCACTACCTATGGATTAGTATGGTTGAAAATTCAAATTATTTTCAATAAACTGCTAAATTATACGATGGGGATTTGGGGCAGTTCTGGATTGATTAACTAATCTATTGGTTGAAGGCCTTCACCATAAGTTCAGTGTCACAACTTTTCATGATAAAAGTTGGCACAGGTATATAAAAGAAAATTAAACTGCTAAATGTATAATTTAAAATGAAGAATAATTCAAGACTATTAACTGATCCAATTATATTTTATCTTCCTTATTTTCAACAAACTCTTGACTTTGAATCCTCGTGATATTTACCATGTATACAGACATTGTACACATTTCTACTTGACTGTTTAACTTCTCAAAGCATCAAGCTATCCTTTGAATGAAATGTCAACCTCATAAATTCGAATTCAAAATCTGTATGTGAACTGTTGTCTTTAAATATATACAGTACTTGCAAACTCTAGAAAATAGATGGCATCAAAAGGGTAATTTTAAAACAATTCCTCTTGATTTCATATTTTTGCTTTCATTTAAGTGATTTATCATTTCATATAAAGCTTCATATAGTTTTTTTAACTGTCAGTAATGTCATCTCAGACTAATGCCGTGACATTCTCCTTAATCAATAAGGCAACGCCCTCTTTACCATTTTGCTGTTCCAGGAGAGCTGCATGAAAGTCAGATAATGACTTTAAACCTGTCGAATTTAATGTACTACCCAATGTCAATCTCCACTAATACCCTGACCCATTAATCTGCACCTATCACCCCTTATCACCCCCCCCCCCTCCTCTCCCCATCACAATGATCCCTTCTCAGCTGATTTACTGGACTGTCAACCCTTCATCTGCTCGTCTCAACCTTCCCTTGCATAATAGCACCATTCTGATCCCTTCCCTTCTCTTCCTTCTCATTTCCTCCTACCACCACATGTAAGAGATCTGCTAGAGTGTTAGTGTGTCACCACAGTGTCAATAAATCTCTAATTCGAGCCTCCCTCAATTATGTGATAGACCTATCAAGCTGACGTGAAGATAAAATGTGCAATACTTAATTTTGTGCAACCAAGGCCTAGGGCTGCATCTGAATTTTAACATAATGGAAGAATGACCATAATAACCATTGCCCCTCACATCTTTTCCATTCTAGTGCACCTTTTAAGAATTTTGTGGACATCTGTGCTCAACTCCGTTTTCCATAGTTATTTTGTGCCAGTTTTCCTCTATTGTTAATGCAGCTCCCTACCCGTTTCACAATTCTTATTAAACTGCTGGCAATGCTTCAAAGTACTATTTAATATTGTCCTTATACAAAGAATTGTCGGTTATTGTTCAGCTGTTTCTTAAAGTTGAATAGCTGATAATGAGCCCAATAATAAATGAAAAACCATAGTTTCATCTCATTTATTTTGAATCCAATGCTGCATTGCTCGGGGAATGTGTCCATCATTTATTTCCAAATTCTGTGTTGTCCATCCCATCTACAGCTCAATTGTCTACGTACATTTAGTTAAACATTTTTCACACCACTTCCATGTTTCTCATATGAATTATGCCACACAAGTTTTGTTTTACAATTTCTCATTATGTTTTCTCTATCAATATACAGAAATTAAGGAAACATTTTAATTTAAAATCATACATACCTTCCATCTGGGGTCTAATGTGATTGAAAATCTTGTATTTTTGTCCCATATCACAGTTATCCCATTGGAAAATGTTATGACTAAGTAAAGTCCAACGTTGTGAATTGTATATAAATTTTCCGTGCACTGGTTTTTGCCAAGGGATACTTCACTCACTCTATTTCCACTCAACAGAATTATTTCTTTATCCTATAAGAATATATTTGAAAATACATTGATTTATAACATGCTGAATAAACTAAATTAAATCATTGCAAGGATCCATTTGGATGCTTTATTTTAAAACGCCATCTTACGCATTCTAATTGTAATAAATCAAAGCGCATATACCTCAAATATGATTCTGATGTTTCTTGAACATGTCACTCCATTTTCACAGCAGGGAACACTCTCGGTCAGTATTTGGAATGTGCCAATCTCTCGCACACATCGGTCCTAAAATTAAGATAACTTGAATAATTTTGTGCAGCATAATTTTAACCTATCATTATCTGACATGGCAGAGCCAGCTCAATAATTCCAGTATAATTTATAGTTCATCAAGATTTATATATATTTTCATTATCCTCTGAGCTCAAGAAAATATAAGGACAAAGGAAGGGGAAAAGACAAGGTCATAATAACAGCTCTTGAAACCCTTAGCACCAAGTGATAGTTGACACTTTCAAAAGCATTTTTGGTTTGCTGAAGAACTATTCATACTATAGAATCTCAGATCATTTAATCTGATTAATACATTTTGTTCATTGTTACCTTCTCATTTATATCTCAGAAGCTATATCAGAGATTTCAGATTACACTCAAAAACATTCTTGCTGATTGTGTCTGAGACAATTTTGACTTTTAAACATGCAATCTAATATGCTGCTTCATGTTTAGAATGCCATCTATCATAATTTTGAAGTGTGAAATTCTTTGAGTGATCGAACAAGCAAATGTGTGAACAATTCCAGTTACACACATGTATTACTCCCTCTCCTCCAACAGCCATCAATAACAACAACCAAAGGCCGACCAAATGTCAAAAGTAGTTGCTAGGACCGACCCATTTCAAATGAACAAGTTATGCTTTAGAGAAATTTTTAATAAATACTTCAGTAAAATATTTTAAATACTGATTACAATCATTATATCAATTAACAATAATATTTTGCATGTCTGCCTAAACTTAGAAAGAATGTAAAGATTTTGAATTTAGGTATTATCATATATGTTTACAACTAAAGGAAAAAGACAAAAAATGCACATTGAATATGACGTTCTCAATCTTACCTCAACAAAGATATATTCACAGTTACCATCAAAAGTGTATCGCTTTCCATCAAAGGTGATGTAATGTCCATCTCCATAAACATGGCATGTCTTTGGACATGGATCATTGGTACATTCCCATGTGCCAATTTTGCATGTGCTACAATAGAGAAGATATAATAATATCTACAATTCTATACAGTTAAGGGCTGTTATTTTGTTTGACATTTGTCTAAGCTCACCACTTATTGCAGTCCCTTTTGATTGTTTCTCCAGGCCCAAAGGTTTCACCTCCAAATACACAAGGACACTGAGATGGTGCAATGCATCCGCCACTGGAATCTTCCACCAAACCGTCAGGGCAGACACAGCCCGGGATACATGGGTTTGGCTTTATAAAGGAGAAAACATTATAAAATTGGTAGAATTGGCATTAAGATCTATGCTAGGACAGCATGTATGCGTAATCATCACATAGTTAAAATATACCCTGCAGTCCTATATGCTTCTGAGACTTGGACTACCAGCAATAGGTATCTTAAGGCAAAGGATAAAATACTACCTATGCTATTTCAGAAAAAGCTATGGAATACACCCTCAAATCAGCATTAATGTTCCCGAATTGGAGATGGTTGAATGCTTAAAATTCCTAGGTATGAATATCACCAACAATTTGGCCTGGATCAGCCCTATTGAAGCTATGGGTGAAAAAAGCACATTGATGAATCTAGTAGGTGATAGGTTTAACCAGAAAAGGATAGGTTGAACCAGAAGTGCACATTGAGGATCTAGTAGGTGAAAGGTTGAACCACAAGAGGGGTGAAATGATAAGCAGATGGAACCAGATTAGGGAGCATAGGGAATGGAAGAAAAGGGTGAACAGAGAACTTGAGAGGGTTGGTGGGGATTAGAAAATAATATAGGGTGTCAGAGTTATCTGAGAATGGAAAATTCAATGTTCACACTTTTGGGCATAAGCTAACAAAGCAGAATCTGAGGTATTGTTCTTCTAGTTTGTACTTGGCCTCACTATGGCAATGAAGAAGGCTGAAGGCAGGCAGGACAGTATTGGGATGGGGAGGAAAGTTCAATAGACATCCAACTGGAAGCTCAAGATGACTGTTGAGGACAGTGCACATGCTCTGTAAAACAGTTACCTAATCTACACTTTTTCTCGACAATACAGAGCAGGTTACATCACAAGCATTGAATCCATTATCCATTTTATAGATTGAGTGACATAGATACCCATAGAATGTGACAAGACATGTATGGTATAAAGCTACAAAGTGAAGGCGGGTAGTATCGCTGGCAACAATGGGTCGCTTCCCGACTAACTCAATGCATCTACACCCGCTTTGAACAGTCACATTAAAGCTACAGGCAAAAAAGCACACAGATGCCCACACTTTCTCAGATGACTAAGAAATTTTAACATGCTCCAACAACTTACCTTCTACAGATGCACTGTAGAAAGCATCCTAACTTAGTTGCCTCACAGTCTGGTTGAGCAAGACCATAAGAAATTGCAGAGTTGTGATGAAGTCTCTCAACTATCAACCCCATCAGCACTTAAACTATAGACAATAGACAATACACCGTAGGTGCAGTAGGCCATTCAGCCCTTCGAGCCAGCACCACCCTTCAATGTGATCATGGCTGATCATCCCCAATCAGTACCCCATTTCTGCCTTCTCCCCATATCCCCTGACTCCGCTATCTTTAAGAGCTCTATCTAGCTCTCTTTTGAAAGTATCCAGAAAACCGGCCTCCACCACCCTCTGAGGCAGAGAATTCCACAGACTCACAACTCTCTGTGAGAAAAAGTGTTTCCTCGTGTCCATTGTAAATGGCTTACCCCTTATTCTTGAACTGTGGCCCCGGGTTCTGGGCTCCCTCAACATTGGGAACATGTTTCTGCCTCTAGCATGCCCAAACCCTTAATAATCTTATATGTTTTAATAAGTTCCCCTCTCATCCTACTAAACTCCAGAGTATACAAGCCCAGCTGCTCGATTCTCTCAGCATATGACAGTCCCGTCATCACGGGAATTAACCTTGTAAATCTACTCTGCACTCCCTCAATAGCAAGAATGTTCTTCCTTAAAGTAGGAGACCAAAACTGCACACAATGCTCCAGGTGTGGCCTCATTGCGGCCCTATACAACTGCAGAAGGACCTCTTTGCTCCTATACTCAACTCCTCTTGTTATGAACACACCATTCGCTTTCTTCACTGCCTGCTGTACCTGCATGCTTACTTTCATTGACTGATGAACAAGGAACCCCAGATCCCGTTATACTTCTGTTGTTTCAGGAAAGCAGTCAACAAAATTGTAAATCATTTATAGCTCAGTCATTCCCTCTTCTCCCTTGCCCCTTTGGGCAGAAGGTGCAAAATCTTGAAAGCACATACCATCAGGTTCAGATACAGATTCTTCCCCATGGCCAGTGGACTACTGCACAATCCTCCTATAAGCTAAGGTGTAGTCCCAATCTTCCAACCTATCTCATTGCAAATCTTGAACTTTTTCTCTGTGACTGTAGCGCTATAATACTGTAACACTATATTCAGCTCTGCTATTTTTTCTTTGTACTACCAGTTGTGCTTGTGTATGGCTTAATTATACTTGTACAGAATTCGACATTAGCGCTTAAACCAAGCTTTTCACTGTATCTCAGTGGATATAACAATAATAAACCAATACGAATACCAATGCCAAATTTGCTGTTCGGACTACAGAACCAACATCATTGTCATCTCCCAGGATACGCTCCCAGTATTGAGGCCCTGCTTATTTTTAGGTGGCTACTATGGGCAGGCCTCAACATTCATATGCCTGCTGACTTTCATATGCCTAGTACTTTTCCAAGCTCTGCATGGGAACAATTTACCAGGAAGACATAGGAAAAGATCTGAGGAGGTGCTCAAATGCACCTTGGAGAAATGCAGCAATCTTACTGATTCTTGGGACTCTCTGGCCTGTGACCGCTCAAGGTGGGGAAAAAGCATTGCGGATGATATGGAAAACGTTGAGGTCATGTATCAGGAAAATAGCATCACTGTGATGCAAGAAATAGATCACTTAAACTACCCTTGCCCTGTCAGTCAACATCTGCCCATCTGTGAAAGAATATGTGATTCCCACAAGGCCTCAGTGGCCATTTCAAAACCCATAAACCAAAATAGAATGAAATCACGCTTGATCTTGAGGGACTGCCTAAGAAAAAGAATAATAGAATGGATCACCATTTGTGTCATGGCAGACACCTATTAAACTAAAGTATGTTGAGATTCATGACTCCATTGGCCTTTCATTTTGAACAAATGGATCCAGAATATTGGCTCATGCTCACTTACACATGGTTTGTACAGCGTTTCACATGTCTTCTTGCATGCACCAGCAGTGACACAATTCGAAAATGTTTTATTTTGTCTCTTGCAATCTAACAAAAAAAAGTGAATTATTTTTTTAATGCAACCATAGTGCATTCATTTAATTCCAAAGTTAAATTGTGTGCTTCAGTTGTTTAAATAGATTAAAAATTGTTTACCTCGTATGATTGGTGGATTGGTTGCATGAGGGCACGAAAGCTCTCCATTGAGACATAAACTAAGAGAAAAAGCATACTTCTTAGTTTATAGTTGCAAGTACTTTAATCCAAAATGTACAGAGCAAAATGTAAAGCACTTACCATTGCATTCCACTTAAAGTAAGACTTTGTCCTGGTGGCAGATATAAACCATCAACATAACAAGGGCATTCTGATCTGCTCACGCATGCTTTCTCATCATTCATGTACTTTCCCTCAGGACAGCCGCAACCATCAACTGGAACATCTTGAAGCTCACATGTGAAATCAGGATTTGACAGAAACCTGCACATACGGTTACAGGCTCTCATATCGTGATGAAAAATCTGTGTTATTGGGCAATTTACTCCTAAAAAGGAAAAACATTCCATTAAGCCATTTAATTTTTGCTATAACAATGATTGAACACTAGTAATTGCATGGCTAATTGCTCAAGACGTTCAATTGGCAAAGGTATCGTGAAATAATTTTCAGACTGCAGATTACTATGCTTATTTCAAACAATTGGGGAAAAAAACACGTTTTACATTTCTAAGATAAGACTTGGCTCTTAGAAAAAATTCACCAAACATCACATTTAGCATTCTTATTTGTTAGAACATATATCACGGAACAATGCAGTACATGGACAGGTCTTTCAGCCCACAATATCTGTGCCAAACATGATGCCAATTATTGGTTATTTGCATATCAAAAAGCCTCTTAAACGTCACAATCGTATCTGCTTCTATCCCTGGCAGTATCCTCCAAGAATCTATCACTCTCTGTATAAGACTTGCTCCGAACATCTCCTTTAAACTTTCCCCCTCTGATCTTAAAGTTATGCTTTCTATGACTTGACAGTTCCATCATTGGAAAAAGAATCTGACAGTCCATGCCTCGCATAATTTTATGAATTTCAATCAGGTCCCCCCTCAGCCCCTGACACTCCAGAGTCTTAGAGTCACAGAGCACAGAAACAGGACCAACTACCATGCTGACCAAGATGCGCCAAAGTAGTTATTCTCATTAGTCTGTCCTTGACCCATATACCTCAAAATCTTCCTGTCCATATGCGTATCCAAATGCCTTTAAATGTTGTTATTGTATCTGCCTCACTACTTCCATAAATGTTCCTTTAAAGTAACACCCTCTGTGTGGAAAAAGTTGTCCCTCACGTTCCTATTACACCTTTGCCCTCTCACATTAAACCTAACCCTCTGGTTCTTGATTCGCCAACTCTGGGAAAAAGACCGTGTCCATTCGCCCTATCTATGTCCCTCATGATTTTATACACCACTGTAAGATCACCCCCCAGTCTCCACGGAATAAAGTTCTAGCATGTCCAACCTCTCTCTATAACTCAGACTCTCAAGTCCTGGCAGCATCCTCATAAATATTTTCTTCACTCTTTCCACTTAATGGCATCTTCCCTTTAACACAATACTCCAAGTGCATCCTCACCAAAATTTTGCACAAGTGTAACATAACACCCCATCTTCTTTACTCTTTACTCATTGCCCTCATTGATGAAGGCTAGCATGCTAAAAGCCTTCTTCATCACTCTGTCCACCTGCGACATCACTTTCAGGGAGCTATGTGCTTTTAATCCTCATTGACCTTCTTGGTTACTTCTTCAAAAATATACAATCAAATTTCATGTCTTCTGGCATCTCACTTGTGGCTAATGATGAACCACACATCTTACCCAGGGAGCTGCGATTTCTTCTTTACCTTCCTACAGTGTTTTTGATTATATCTGATCAGACCCCAGTGATTAATCTATCTTCATACATTTTAAAATGTCCAACAATTCCTCTAATGAAATGCAGTGGAACCCGAAGACATCCTTTGTGAGTTCATTGGTCTCCATTTTTTTCTTCACAGTAAAAACAGAGTAGAAATATTCACTGAGGACCTCGCTGATCTCCTGCAGCTCCAAACATAGATTCCCTTTTGGTCTTTGAAAGGCCCTATTCTCTCCCTAGTTATTCTAATAAGAAAATCTACTTGAATCCCACTTGAACATCTCTGCCAATGTTCAATGGTGTCCACTTCTTAATACACTGCTCTGAACAAATTATTTCATGTTTCCACAAGATTATCTTATTCGTGATTAAATCAATTAAATCAAGACAAACTGGTAACAGAAAATGTAATGCTGTATTTATCCCACAGTGCAATAGAGCCTAAACAAAGTTAACTATCAGTTACATTTGGAATTTCCTTCCTGAAAAGTCAATGGATACTGGGACAATGGAGCTCGCAAGTGTAAAGTTGATAAATGTTTCCAAGGAAAGGGCTTCAAGAGTTGCCACACTGTATGACTCTATGATTATCTCCACCCATCTGCTAATCATCCTCCTCCCCCCCCCCCCCCCCCCCCCCCCCCCCCCCCACTGTATCGTTGCACCACCCCAACCTCCGTTCCGCAGCTTTCTCCCACCTACTTCATCAACTGAAGATGGGTCCCAACCCAAAATGTCTCCTGTCCCTTCCCTTCACAGATGCTGTCTGACCCACTGAGGTCCGCCAGCAATTTGCCAGCATCTGCAATCTCTTGTGTCTCAATAACTGAATGGTCACCTCCCACTCTTAGTAGTCTTCTATCCATTTTATTTATGTAATTATAATGTAACATATAATGAAAAAACACATACTGCACACTGATCCTCTCCAGTTCCTCACGATGACACCCTTCGCAGCACAAGCATGGGCATATGCTCCGATTGTAGCACATACACAGTCATTGACCTTCTCACAGTTACATGAGGCAGCTTTACACATCTAAAGTACAAAACACATTTGTTACAATTTTAAATATCTCCATTGTTGATACCATGATTACTTTATAAACATCGCAATGGAGCAGGCATTTACATTTTAATATATTTCCAAAAAATTGATTCCATCCATAGGCCAAATTATTTTTAAAAAGCCAACTTAGGTTCTTGTACAATTCTAGTAATTCTTCTACTCATATTATCTTTTTCATAGGTAGTGTTTTGTATCAGAATGATTGATAGCACAATCTGATTCTAAGCCTTCTTAGATGCTTTCTTCTGTTCTAACAAAACAATTTTGATGTAATCTCATTTGTAATTCTGTACTTTATTTGAAACAAAAACAAGGGTAAGATCTCCATGGATTTATTTTAATTGACATGCCTCAGATTTGGGACCATAAACAAAATCTTATCTAAATGATATGGACCTTGTTTAATTAAAAGTCATTTCCCAAGAAGTATTGAGGTGGTAGCTTGATTGTCACAGGTCAAATAGTGTTAACACTGCTTTCCAAGGGAACCACTGACTATCATCCAATCAAAATATCTTGGAGATCCAAGCAGATGCCAGGAAATTGGAAAGGTGTTCAGAAGATCACGTGCATCTGATTATCTGCATCATTGAGCTCAGTACTGGGGCAGTAACTTGCTAAGGGGAGCCCAGATACAATGTACCTATTACTCAGTGTGTAGGAAAGAACTGCAGATGCTGATTTATATCGAAGGTAGATATAAATGCTGGAGTAACTCAGCGGAACAGGCAGAATCTTTGGAGAGAAGAAATGGGTGACGTTTCAGGTCGAGATCCTTCTTCAGAGTCTGAAGAAGGGTATCGACCCGCAACGTCACCCATTTCTTCTCTCCAGAGATGCTGCCTGTCCCGCTGAGTTACTCCAGCATTTTGTGTGTACCGATTACTCAGCTTTACTGTATGTCGGCTATATTTAAACTTAAGAAGCGGGTCACTTATCCAATCCGCTACATTCACAAAGGTGGATGGGGACCATGGGCAGCAAGTCAAGATAGTGGACCAGGTCCAGGATGATCTGGCTGAACATATTATCATTTGCGGAAATATGTTTACAATTCTGACTTACTTCATAATACTTGTTAAATTCTACAGTGGAATGACACTTGGAGAAAGCTCCTGTAGGGTTTTTTAACTGGGCACAATGTTCTTTTGCAAAGTTTTCTGCAACACAAACATAAGTTATAAATACATAAAATATGAATTATCTATTGACCTATTAGCCAGAATTATACAAACAGGCATGCAAAGCATTTGTATGTTACTCATGTACCAACTGACTTTGATTAGAGGAAATTATGAGTGTTCTTTGACAAGATTCACATGCATAGGCCCTAATTTGGCCAGCAAATATCCACATTTTGCTGAATTCTCCTTGACATTGGTCCCTTATTCAGTTACTCAGGTTCCTATCACTTAGAATGGACAATATTGTTCTCACTTTGGCCAGCTTCAACTTGAAACAAGAAGTTTACTTTCATAAATTTCAATGGAGGACAATTGCAGAGGATTAAGTTAAAAAACATATTATTCAAAACTTTTAAAAACTTGTTTGGCAACCTCAACTACCAAATTACTCAATCTGTCAACATTATTTTTGCTATCTATTTGCTGGGTCATGTTCTTGCCCTCGAGCACCCCCACCCCCAATTATCCCATAGAAGTTGCTACCATTGCACAAGGCCCTCCGGTGAAAGGGTGTGCTTCAGAATCACTATTGGTCACAACATTTGGCTCATTAATGTTAGGGTTCATTTGTTGGAACACAAGAACAGACTACTAAGGAGCTCATACTCTGGAGTATGCTAACTCAATGCTAACTTCCATTGTCAGCTCAGTCTAGCAACCCTTGAACCACAAAGGTTAGGCCTAGGTAAGCTTGAACAAGAGTTGTTTCAGAAATGTTATGGTTTATAGGAAACACAGGAAATTCCTACTTAGTAAAACTGTGCTCAGACTGTTAATAAATACTGACGTCACATTGACCTATATCAGAGGCATAACATGCATGATTTATTTTAAATCATGTTGCAAGAAGGAAAATAAATTAAATTTAAGGACAATTCATTGGAAATAAAGGTAAATTTTCTGACATTTTAAGTGGAATAAACCAGTTTATTTTGCTCTTTTAATTTCATTGATCTGGATCTGTGATCTGGAAATTACATAAAGCACATGATTGAAGGTGACCCCTTCCAGTTTACATTTGGATTTGTTCTCCAAATTTATAGGAAGCTGGCTTCAGTGATCATTAAACGAGGGCAATTTCCATCTTTCGTTCTTTCAGAACAATATTTTAACCCAAAATATCTACTGGGCACATAATAGATCTGCTTTCTCTGATTGTTTCTTAAACCCGAGTTTCTCAATATTGTCTATTTTTGATATTTTCTCCAAAACAATAATGACAATTTATCTTTAAATTCTGAATCTTCCATAAATGTTTGCTGTCCAGCGTCCCAGCTTCATTTTTTTTAATTAGAGGAAATCAGTTTTCAGTCAGCTTAAAACTTTATCTGTACACTGTGGATGGCTTGATTGTAATCATGTATCATCTTTCCTTTGACTGGATAGCACACAACAAAAGCTTTTCATTGTACCCCAGTGCATATGACAATAATAAACTAAACTCTCAGAGCCTTATGCATAGGTATCTAGATCTATTTTTATTGTATGATAACGTAGGCAGAAATTGGAGTTGTGAGACGGGGGGGTCACGTTTTTTTGCAAGTACCGTACACTGTATTCTGGAGTATTAACATTCAAATGAAAATTGCTGCTTGACCAGTTTCGTCACACAATGTTTTGCCATTAAAACGTACCATTTTCTGAACTGACACATGTGGGATTTACTCTTGGTGAAGGGCATCCCTCCGTGTCTTTCCACGAATCAGCAAATGTAAAGTAAGTGTTTTCCAACATGCCATAGGCCGATAGAAAGTCATCGTCTGCACAAGCATTGAAGGTGCCACATAAACCTGCAGGAAGTAACAATTCAGGTCAATACAAGAGAGCAGTTATGTTTTATGTAATATGTTCTGAGAGAAGAATGAAATTAAAACATCATCTCAATAGTAATCCACAGATTATTATATTGTTGAAAAGATTATTTTTTCCAAAGCAGCCACATTAACATGACTTTGGGTTGGGAGGTTGACAAATTCATGCTTCAAGTAGTTCAACACTCTACCTGATTTTATTTTGAAGTAAAATCAATAAGATGTATTATTGGGAAATAGAGCAGTATACAGTCTATCAAATTTTCCTGGTTTCTTGATAAGCAGGTCATCTGAAAGTTATTGACAGCCTGTTTATGGGAATCTTCAGTGAGACTTTTCACTTCTCGTGTTTAAACTACCACGTAATAGATTTCTGAGATGCAGGACATAATTTAGAGCTATTGCCTCAAATTGCCAGAATCCCCGTTCGATCCTGATCTGTGTTTGTTGAGTTTGCATGTTCTTCTTGTGACTGTATGACCATAAGACATTGGAGTAGAATTATGCTATTTAGCCCGTCGAGTCTACTGTACCATTCAATCATGGCTGATCTATTTTTTCCTCTCAAACCCCATTCTCCTGCCTTCTTCCCATAACATTTGATGCCCTTCCTAGTCAAGAACCTATCAATCTCCGCTGTAAAAATACCCAATGTCTTGGCCTCCACTGGCCATCTATGGCAGCTAAAATGAACAAAGTCAAACAAGCAAATAAACTAAAGAGACAAAGTGTGTTGATGAAGAATGTGATTGGGACATTGTTCCAGAAAGAGCAAAAGTGACTGAGAAGTATAAAATAGCAAGTGAAACAGAGCACTGATTTTCAGCAAATATCTGGTGACCATCTCATAACACTGTTCGTAATCGATAATTTTTGTTCCCACAGATTTGTATAATTAGTCGTACCTTTTGTACTTCCCTCAGCACCTCTGGGCAGTGAGATGTAAAGTTGCATGATGGGAAGTATCTGTATTTGCATCTTCAGTCCAGACACGGCATGGAAATGAATGTAATGTGATGACTGTTGATATATTATTAAATCACCTGACAAAAAAATTGTATAGGTTAAGTACACTTTAACTATTGTATAATAGGTTGTTTGGTTAATTGAAAGAAAACTATTTACCGTTTCTGAAAGGCAATCCCATCATATTTCCATTTTGAGTAAAAATACCATTCATATTGATTGTGTAAGTGTTCTGGAATGGAACAAAAAATGTTTGTTAAACTTATCTGGAAAAATAACAAACATAAAGTTCCTGAATGAAAAAAAAATCACAGAATTGTACCTGGTACATGATGAATACAACTTGTTGTAAACATGTCTGTTCATATGCTGCTTGACAAGGATGTATTTGAATTTTTACTGACCAGTCCCGTGTCTGAAAAGCAATTTGAAATCCAAAACTCAGAAATGAATTTCCTGGGCATGCTAGGTAATAGATTCAAAGTGCATCTTTGAAAAATTAAAAAAGAATGATTAAAATTTGTTGACAAGGCAAAAGCTTACGTACAACTACTGCATAGTATGAACAATCTCCGATCAAGTTATATTGTGTGCCATCAAATGTTGTTATATGTGTCCCTCCTACAATGCTGCATGTTGCAGCACAGTTAAGGTCGGTACATTCCCACATTCCATCTCTGCAGGTGCTAAAATCATAAGGAAATTTATTTATAGCACATTATCTTTGCTGTAATGTCCAAATATTAATTTACAGATATGCTTTTGATTTATGTCATTACCATGATAGGCAGGAAGAATTTCTTATATCTCCAGAGCTATAAAGGTTTCCATCATATTCACAAGGACAATCCATCAGCTTGACGCAACTGTTATCACCTCTTAGGTTATCAAGAACAGTACCTGAAGAACAATGAAATAAATACCTCAGTTCATCTGTTCAAAGCAAAACAGTCTGTAACTTTCATGTGAAGATTATGAAAAGTTTTCTGAAGAACTGTTAACGTTCCCAGAGAAGTGAGATTCCTCCTGCCCGCGGCACAGAAGGGAAATACAAGAACGGACCCAGCGGCCGCCGCGAAAAACCGATGGCTCTTCAAGGACGGCGGCCGACGTGAACGAAGACCTGGTGGGCTGCCCGCGGCCACAAGCGGTGACAAGTCAGGTTCACCACTGTGAAGAAGGACCCAGCAAGCAGCTGCCTACACGGGGAAGCTTGAAAGCCCGAAGACCAGAGAGTTGAGGAGAGAGCCGCTGGTAAAAAACTATTGGTGGACTGTACACTCCCACACTCGTCATATTTCCAAAAATTACAAATTCTTTAAGAAAACTGTCCATCATATGGACAACTGGTCAGCATTGGTTTTAGTACTTTCTTTTACAATGATACTAACGATGAAATGTGTAACTTTCTGTCAAAAAACAATGTAATTTGTCTGGAAATTAACTGTTGACATATTTATCTTGTCAAAGGTTTTTAAAGGATATCTTTGTTGTGCTTTATCATACTCCAAATATTCAAACAATAAAATGGTCATTCTTTAATAGTTTATTGCAAAAAGGAATTGAGAAAGTCAGACTTTCAGCTACATGAGCACTTTCATTCCCAAAATAATAATGCAGTTGTGTTGAACACAGGCATTGACTGCAGCTGGAAGTTCTGAAGGGAGCTGATAATTATCAGCCATTCACAACTCAGTTTGTCTCTGAATTCTTGTCCTTCAAAATGTAGATGTACTCCCATAAGTCCCGACGCATTGAGCATCCAGCTCCCAGCCTGACAGCAGGTACGTTTGGCAAATGAACAGCAACTCACAACCCCTATAGACAAAGCTAAATTCAGGTAAGTGCTTGTGTTCTTGTTATTCAAAACATAAAACTTTTTGTTAAATGCTTTTAAATTACATTTCCTTATTCATTTATCATATTATTTTGAATAAATATTTGAACATTTTGAGTTTTGAGCATGTTCACATTTTGAACATTTTTTTGGAACATCTAGTGGGGTAATTTTGAAATTTAGCTGAATTATCAGATAAATTAAAACAGTTAAATAGCCAATGACAGCCCACAAAACTATCATGGTGTTCTGAGGATGAAGCCTTTGGATTGCAGCCTGAGAACTACTGGACTTTTAAAGCCTGTTTCACCATGCCAGGTGCCTTTCGGGTGCAGAGGGTGGCTCTGCATCTGTAAAAAGTGCACACGTGTTGAGTTTGTGGACATGGTCCAGAATGGTCTGCTCCATTATATTTAATAAAATGCTTGATAAAAGTTCTTTGGACCATAAGTAACTGTTAAATATCATTACCTGCTGGACAACTACATGTATTAATACATTGATCACACTGTTGTTGAGAATATGGATCAGTGCAGGTAGGCATACAGGCAGGACCACACTCTTGGTAAACCTGATTCCCTGGACAGGTAGGTTGTGCTGAAAGAAAAGATTTGTTGATTTGATAATTAGAGCTGCTTAGTGCAGTTAAGCAAAGGAGATAATTAGCAAAATCTTGTTGAAACAAGGAATCCATTACACTTCAAAGGAGTTTAATTCAGGTTTTGACTGTCCAATACAGAGTAACTTACTGCATTGGTGCAAATCTCTCCATGCATTCCAAATCGATGGATTTACATGTGCACATTGCTTTGATGCGCTTCCAAAGCTGGCACAATGACAGTCGGGTGCTCCTCCACAAGCGCAACTATCCAGTTGACACATGTTTATGAAATTATCGTTGATGGCATCAGAAGAACACGACTTGAAAAGCTTTGGGATTTCTAAACAGATCTGAGCATAAAAACAAATTATTTTGCTTAAAATCTACTTTCCATACATTAGGTAAGCAGGAGAAAGAAATAAGTAATATTTTCCAGTTGCAAGCATGGTCACAGGTCAGCACCAAAATCCTTCCAGTGCACCATACATTTTTGCCTGACAAAAATGGGGAAGAGTGGAGACATACATTGGATAATAAAAACAACCATGGCATAAATCAACATAGAGTCAAAGAGTAGTACAGCATGGAAACAGGCCCTTTGGCCCAACTTCACCATGCCGACCAACATGCCCCATCTACACTAGTCCCACCTGCCTGAATTTGACCCATATCCTTTGAAATCTATCCTATCCATGCAATAGTCCAAATGTTTTTTTAACTCTGTGATTGAGCTTGCCTCTACTGCCTCCCCTGGCAGCGCATTACATACACCTACACATACCACTGTTTGTGTAAATAAGTTGCCCTCAGGTTCCTATTAAATCTTTCTCCCCTCACTTAAACCTATACCTCGGATTCTTGATTCCTGTACTGTGGATAAAAGACTGTGCATTTACCCTATCTAATCCTCTCATAATCTTATGCACCTCTATAAGATCACCCCTCAACCCCCTGCACTCCATGGAATAGAGTCCTAGCCTGTTCAACTTCTTTCTTTAGCTCAGGCCCTCGAGTCCTGGCACCATCCTGGTAAATTTTTTCTACGTTTATTCCAGCCTAGCAACATCGTTCCTAGAACACGGTGACCAAAACTGAACACAACACTCTAAATATGGCCTCACCAATGTATTATGCATCTGCAGCATGACCTCGCAACTTCTATACCAAATACTCTGACTTGACCACCCCATCCACCTGTGATGCTACTTTCAAGGAACAATGCACTTGACCTCCTAGATCCCTCTGCTCCACAACACTCCCCAGAGTCCTGCCATTCACTGTGTATGTCCTGCTCATGTTAGACTTTCCAATATGCAACACCTCGCACTTCTCTGTATTAAATTCCATCAACCATTCCTCAGCCCACCTGCCTAACTGATCGAGATCCTGCAGCAATTTTTGACAACCATTTTTGCTATCGACAATACCACCCACTTTAGTGTAATCTGCAAACTAATTAATCATGTATTGCACGTTCTCATCCAAATCATTGATATAGATGACAAACAGCTATAGTCCCAGCACCAAGGCCATTTCGGACTGATGGTGGAAGGTTGCTTCTCGGACTGGAGGCCTATGGACTAGTCGTGTGCCTCAGGGTTTGGTGTTGGGCCCGTTACTGTTTGTCACCGACATCAATGATTTGTATGAGAAAATACAGGGCAAGATTAGAAAGTTTGCTGATGATACAAAAGTTAGTGGTTTTGCAGATAGTTTAGATGGTTGTGAAAGATTGCAGCAGGATCTGGATCGATTGGCCAGGGGGGGCGGAGGAATGGTTGATGGAATTTAATACAGAAAAGGTCTTGCATTTTGGGATGTCGAACAAGGGCAGGACCAACACAGCAAATTGTAGGCCTCTGAGTAGTGTTGTAGAGCAGAGGGATCTTGGCATACAGGTGCATGGTTCCTTGAAGGTCGAGTCGCAGGTAGATAAGATGGTCAAAAAGGCTCTTGGCACTTGGCCATCATCAGTCAGAGTAATGAGTATAAAAGTTGGGAGGTCATGTTCCAATTGTATAAGATGTTGGTGAGACTGCATTTAGAATATGGTGCTCAGTTCTGGGCACCATGTTATAGGAAAGATATGGTCAGGCTTGAAAGGGTTCAAAAAAGATTTCCAAGGATGTTGCCAGGACTGGAGGGTGTGAGCTATAGGGAGAGGTTGAGTGTAGCAGCATGGAGCACAGGAGGATGAGGGGGGATCTTATAGAGGTATACAAAATCATGAGAGGAATAGATAGGGAAGATGCAGAGTCTCTTGCCGAGAGTAGGGGAATTGAGGACCAGAGGACATAGGTTCATGGTGAAGGGGAAAAGATTTAATAGGAATCCAAGGGGTAACATTTTCACACAAAGTGTGGTTGGTGTTTGGAACAAGCTGCCAGAAGAGGTAGTTGAGGCTGCAACTATCCCATCATTTAAGAAACAGTTAGACAGGTACATGGATAGGACAGTTTTGGAGGGATATGGGCCAAGCGCAGGCAAGTGGGACTATTGTAGCTGGGATATTGTTGGCTAGTGTGGGCAAGTTGGACTGAAGGGCCTGTTTCCACATTGTATCACCATATGACTATGAGGAAAAACATTTTCACCCAGAGAATCTGTGGAATTCTCTGCCACAGTAGGCAATGGAGGCTACTTCACTGGATGTTTTCCAGAGAGAGTTAGATTTAGTTCAGGGGGCTAAAGGAATCAAAGGATGTGGGGAATAAGCCGGAATGGGGTACTGATTGGGGATGATCAGCCATGATCACATTGAATGGCGATGCTGGCTCGAAGGGCCGAATGTCCTTCTCCTGCACCTATTTTCTATGTTTCTTTGTTACACTACCCACACCCTCCAACTATTTTCGTATCATCTTGGCCACAAAGCCTTCAATCCCCTCATCCAAAGAGTTATAACTTTTATCCAAAAGTTATCGTTGAAACAAATGTCTAACTGCTTCCTTGAACCATTGGTGTTTCAGCTCTGCTAATAAGAATTTCAGTATTTCAGGATCAGCAGACTGTAGATAAGAACATAAAAGATATTGGATTAGAAATGTCTCAAGGGAAACAAATGCTGATCTCAGTTATGTTCATATTGTCCTCTTTATTCTGAAGCTTTTGAATTCTTGCTAGGTTTTGGTTGGTCACTTGTCAAGTATCTATATGTAATGCTGACAGACAGCATTACAGGATAACTTGGACCTTGGAAGTTGATAATCTTGACACGTCAGGTGCTTGCAAATGTTTTGCTCCACATAAGAATCCATCTTCCTCACTTTATCTATCCTCAATGATTTATCCTGTCACTTTCTTCTTTATCTTTGTATCTAGCCCTTTCTTAAATCTATATGCACCCTTCAACTCAACCATTCTTGTGGCAGAAAGTTCCATATCCCATTGAGTACAATGTAGTAAGTGAATTGACTATGGAACCACTCTCACAGTTCTACACATGTCTGAGGCAAAATAATTGAGAAACTAAGCTAATATTTAAAATATAAGGAGTGAACTGAAAAAGTCAAGAGGAATGGAAAGAATTGTACCAATTACTGACCCTATTAATTGACTGAGATGTTTGGAAGCACAATTATAAACAAATCAAGATATCTTAAATTAGCTGAAACCTTAATTGGAAGCGAGGTTTACAAACATAGATGAAATTCAATGGAAGGAATCTGGGATCCATCAAGAACTGTTATGGGATTGAACTCTCACTGGCCATTAATGATAAGCAGAAGGGAATGATTTGTAATTTTAATATGTTTGTTACATTAACTCTTGTTTTGAGGTTGTCGAATTACAGAATTTAATAGCAATTCTTCATGAGGATATGTGCACTGGAACAAGAATTAAACAAAAATTAGGCCTTTCAAATTTGTTTTCTGTTAAATTAATTTCTTAAATATTCCTGGTGCAAGGCGACTTACGTCAGTTTTATTGCAACTAGTTTCTTCTGGGAAAGCAGTCGCACAGGCTCCAATTGTATCCAGGTTGGCCTGAAGGGTAAACTCCAAATCTACACCAAAAAGAATGATCCAATTATCAATTTCTGAAATATTCTATTCATGAAATTTTAAAGATCAAAGGAAAGTTTTTAAAATGATTCAGTTATAAATAGTGATACAAATAGCGTATATTTAGTTTTTACCATAAGTTGTTGGGATACTTTCATCATAAGGTCCACAAAGGCCACATAGTTTCCCACGGTATTGAACATCCACGGTTATCTAAAAATAAAAGAATGGAACTAAAAAACACAAAAATATATTCCATCACGTGAAATAGGTATTTAATTATGCGAAAATTAGACCTGTTCTCTCAAAGCAGTTTTTCATTCAACAGAATGATCTTTCTCAACACTGTATGAAAATGACATACATAAAGGAGATTTCAACTTAATCTTTAAATTATTTATAATCTGTGAACTGAATTTTTATAATATTTTATAATAGAATATTAGAAATGTTCTTCAAACTTTCTTACCGACAGTGCATCATTATAATTCCAGATGATAGATATAGTATGTTTCCTGTTTATAAAGCGTACATCTACTCCATATGGATGAATACTGATCAATTTGTCATTATATGGCAATGATACTCTACAGGGGAAAAGCAATAATGATTGAAATAGCAATTGACATTTAAAATGTTCACATACATCAATGTTCTATTTATGGCATTGGCATTATTTTAAATAATTCCACGATGTTAAAGCTGCAGTGCAGACAGAAATACGTTGAAAAAGTCGCAACTCCATCGAGGAAAGAGATAAGGTATCTCTCCATATCCCCCCCCCACATAATACAAAAACTAAAAGTACACTAAAAACATACAAGTAAACACAGACCAAAACAGCAAAAGAAGAAAAAGACGAGACAGGCTGTTAGAATATTTCATATATAGTGATATAGTTGATATTTATACTGAATTATTTCCACATTTGTTTATTCTTTATCCAAAGGCAATGGTTTCAGTAAAATTCCTCAAAATAATTTGCTTTCTGTACTATTCAGCTGTGTTAAGTGAAATAGGAGCCGACATCATCACAACAACTGGTTAAAACATTTTAGTAATAGCAAGGACATAGAAATTCTAAGCATGTTCAAGGGCAGAGACCAGATGCAGTATAGGGTGGATGGCATAGGGTGGATGGCTGGCTGGAATGTAGGGCATCATCAGGTCCAGGCAATTTCCCATCCAGTTAGATAATTAGCAATTGTTAGTCATTCTGCTTACAATTAGTCATTTACATCTTACAGTATGAAAATTAATTAATATCAATACTTACATATTGTTTTTAACCTTGATTGTATTATTTGCCACAATGATGAAAACACCTTCAATGTTTATGAAAATATGCTCCAACTTGCCATTAGCGTCACGCCGCATCTCCAAATTGAAATCTTCCGTGTCACCTTGGCAATGGCGACTCAAAATGTAGTTGCAATTTGATGTAAAATGATAAAATGCATTGGTGTAGGTTTTGATCGCTCCTTGTCCCCATGTGCTGCAGGTATCTAGAGAAATCAACCGGTCATTATTTAGTTGCCTGAATATGTTTATATGATAAATCCAGCATTGTTTTGAAATGTAATGCCATAACGTAATTGTGTATTTATATATTTGAAATGAAAAGAATACGTATCCTGTGCAAATTTTAAGGTTTGTATGAGATGTGACCCATCCAAATCAAGCAGAAAAAAATGCTTGCATTTGACACAGTTCACATAAAACATGGGAGTAAAAAGGGTTTTCTTTCTAAATACAAATATTATTTCTTTTCAGTTCACACTCAACTTAGTTATAGTAATTTCCATAACTAATTGTGGCTACAACATTGATCAAGATCTTTTATTTTAAAGAGAACCTTCACATATCTGCATACTATGGAATTTTATCAGAAACATCTCTCCAGTTTTATGTAAACAAAAATGCCACAAGTTACTTTTTCATCAAAACTGAAGAATTTATGTTGGATTGATTGATATGACTGCAAAAGATGCAAAGTCTTTAAATTATTATTTTCTCTGACTCATGCACAGTATGATCTTAATTGGTTGTTTAACATGCTAAATATGTTTCTGTGATGGTGCAGATCTAAGGAAGAAGCTGAGTTAAGGGGCTGTCCCACTGTACGAGGTAATTCAAGAGCTCTCCCGAGTTTAAAAAAAAAATCAAACTTATGGTAAGCATGTAGAATGTACGTGGCGGGAACATTGGAGCTCGGGATATCGTAAGCTCGTTAATACTCGTGAAGATTTTTCAACATGTTGAAAAATGTCCACGAGAGCCGCGAGTATCTACAAGCGGCTATTACCGTAATTCTCCGAGTTCGAATCAGGGAAAACGCGGGAGAACTCTTGAATTAGCTCGTACAGTGGGACAGCCCCATTAGATGGGTTTTAGAAATGTTATCCATCCAGTAAAGTGAAATTAGTTTACTCTTTTCAATAACCAGAAGTTTGATGGAATGCTATTGCACGTCAAAAGAAAAGCAATGCATGGGATAGAAGAAAGTACTGGAATTGGTAACATTAGTCAGAGGACTATACTGAGATGAAGAATCAAAAATCTTGCCTATGAAGAGAAGATGGAGTATTGTGAGGTAACTACCATAATTTCTAAACCCAAATACAAAATGCTGATGGAACATTAACTTAAATAATGTCATGGTTTTTTCAGTATTATAAATATTAACTTACCATGGCTGTTCTGTGAAAAACGGACTCATATTTATTCCTGTTGGGTTAAACAAAAATCAATTTTACTCAAATGATCTAAGACATCTAAAGTCTATTGTTTATTTGCAACTGAATAAAATTGTTTGGGTTGAATAAGATTGATTATTTTGTATAATTCTATAGAGATTTGATATTCAAAAATACATTACAAAGGAATATAATATTTACTTTAAAAAAGAGAAAGTCTGTATCACCAAAACACGTGCATTGGGAAACTCAAAAAACATATCCCCATGGGATTAACTCGTGCCTTCTGAATCTCTGACAGACTTTATAACAACCTCATAATTCTGATAAACTACCTTTAATCTAACAAATCGTACAACTATGAAGAATGAAAAGTAATGGACAATGTAGAATCCATGATAAAGTATAAACTGATTTTTCAGGATCAACATAATTTTCATCCATAATTAACACATTGCAAATAAATGTATTATTTGAAATTGGAAATGATAGCTGATTGAGGCCAATTTGAAAGTCGATTGCACAATAAATTGGTGACAAAGTTATGAGCGAATTCTAAATATCAAGTTGTAAGTTAATGCATCAGGTAGATCTCAGTCTAATACTAATCATGCCAATGATGTCCCAGGGAGTTTTCAAGCAAAATTTTCTGTTGAACTAATGAAAAGAGGAGAGTCCAAGGGCATTTGCAGTGTAAATTATGCAACACAAATGTGCCAGCTTTGATGTTCAAATTTTCCACTGCTGAATCCCTGATCATTAATATCCTGGGAGTTGCCATTGACGAGAAACTAATTGAGGGCAGCCACATAGACACTGTTGTTAAGGAACACACCAGAAGCCGGGGCATTCTGCGGTGTGATTTTCTACTTAATATTGTTAGATATGCGCAATCTGCTATCTACAAGGCAGAAGGAAGAATATTTTCCATTTTTCCATCAAAAGGTCCAACACATTCCAAAACAAAGCAACCTATTTGTTTAGAACCCAAAATAACACCCAAAACATTCATTCTGCTGACCATTGCCAAACAGTAGCCATTCTTTTTATCATCTATAAATTTTGCAGCAAATCCTCTCAATGCTACATGGAGTACAAACTGGGCATCCTCAACTCATAAAGGATGCTCTCTAATGCTTTTCTGATCCAAACTTCAAATTTCATACTTGTGGGTCTCTATGCCGACACGGGACACTTGACTATGTTGCTTCTGAATGTTCAGGCTGTTCAATACTTTCTAATTTAGCAATAGAAACTGTTTTTCATGTATTTAGCTGCTGGGATTCCCAATCTATAATTGGATTGGTGGTGAAGTCTGTAACAGCATTAATTACTGGAGACATCATTAAGACCATGAAAAGACATGTAGGATGAGTTGGGAATTTAGGGTAGGAGCAAAAATAGTTCATTTGCAAAGAGCCGACTCTCATTTAGTGTTCAGACATACAAAATTCTACCTGGAGCTCTCTGCTTAGCAAATTTTCCAAGGCTGTCATCACTATGGTTAATGAAAATCTGTCAAAAATGAATGCTTCATGTCTCGACTAGTCTCACTTTGTAGATCAAGCTCCCGTTGACACTAATCGCCATCCCTGTAAGTACAACTAATCTGTTTTTCCATTCTAATTTGCTAATCTCTGCTCCACCAGAGAGTTTACATGAAAATTATTTAATTTATTTTTATTTTAGAAAGAAGCATGTGAAATCTCTAACATTGGGATTTACATTTATTGCTAGTTTCCTAAAAGCACTGTCATCCAATTACTGCACTTAAAAGACTCCAAGTAATCATTCAAGGCTTTCTCTCAACGGGGATGTTTTCTTCTTGTCAGCATTTTTTCTTCTTCTTCCCATCAAGCATCAGGTTATTGAATAGTATGAACTCCATCTAAACTTCGAACTACAAAAGGTCTTGATTGCACTAGGGACTTTGTTCTTTGTTTTGTTTTGACACCATTTTGGGTATTTAATTTAATTTTTCTTTGTTCATTATGTTATCTATTGAGTACAGTGTTTACTAATCTGTTGTGCTCTTTAAGTAAGAATGTCATTGTTTGTTTTGGTGCATATGATACTAAAACTCCATCTGCAATATTTCTGTTTTTTTCTGTAACTAATCTATATCCCACAATTGCAGCATTCCTACATTTTAGTGTCATTTGCACACTCAGCCACCAACCTATCTACATTTATATCCTAATAATTTATATATATCACAAACAACAGAGATCACAGACAGATCTACTGCTCACAGATCTCGACTGATCACAGAACTCCACCGATCACAAACCTTCTGCCAGAATAACACCCTTCCACTACAACCCTCTGGCTTCTATGATTAGTCCAGTTATGAATCCACAGTACCTAGATACCGTGAATCTCGTGCACCTTATTGTTCTGGATCAGACAGAACCACAATGGACTTTATTATATGTCAAATCAAAGGATATTATCAATATTATTACATTTTTAAACTAATTTTGTAGGTTGGAAAATAATAAATTTGAAACGACAACAGTGACCCGAAAAGATGAAAAAATTGAAACTCTAGTAATGGTACAGATCAATAATTCATATTTTCATCCCTTTAAACTTTTTTGCATCAAGCAATTTTGTGTTAATGATGAGAATTGAAAAAAATATTAGCCTGTCTTTAGGTAGACACAAAATGCTAGAGTAACTCAGCGGGTGAGGTAGCATCTATGGAGAGAAGGACTGGGCGACGTTTCGGGTCGAGACCCTTCTTCAGACTGTAGATTTGTTTATTTAAGCTTAACATCTGAAGTTGCATACTCAATAGTAATGTGAAATGTAGAGTGAAATTTCACTGTGTTATACAAAATATGTTCAAGCAACATTATATTTCATTCTCTTTGGCAATGCTGTAATTTAGCTATAATCTTGAAATACCATATAAAAAGTTCCAGTCAATAGGGTTCCAACTTTGAATTCATATTATTTATGCAGTTAGAAATTATACAAAAATTAAATCAAAATAACATGTTAAATAATAATCTGCTTAAATTAAGTTATTGAAAATTATATTTATTCTTAAAATACTTAACATTTATTTATCAAATACATATATCAGAGTATGGCTAAATATATAAATATAACAATGCCTCCCTGGTACATTACTTCAAATACAAAACATAATACAGAGTAAAAATCTCACCTTTCAAAAGAAACAAAGCAAAGGTAACTACAAACATGTAAAACTTCATGGTGTTAGTTTGCCAGTGAATCAGATACCAATCTGGCAATGGTGAATGCTGCTGATTGCTCAATGTACTGTTTCACAAGTGTTTTATACCTACTTTTTGAATAGTCCCATTACATAAGAATGAGGAAATTGTTATTTCTTGGTTATTTTTATAAAATCAATCGGGACATCAAACACTCAAGAGTGAGAAATGACGATACAGTACGTTGTTAACCTTCCCTTAAGGCAAATGTTCTCATTTCTTAATTGTTACTCAACATGACAACTGGCAGAGGAATTCAGCCAAGCCAATTGCACTTATAAACTTATTTAAAGCATAAATATATAAAACTTTGAACCCTAATATATCGGATGGGCTTTGAGAAAGTTTTGAGGGAGGCAAAGGCTTTGTGTGGTGGATTGGGGCTTAAAAGGCTTGAATTTAGGAAAGCTAAATGCTACCACTCCTGGATGGGCTGGAGGAAGTGATAAAGAAGGGACAGGCCCATTGAGCGATTTCAAAGTGAGAATGAAGAATTACAAGTAACGATTTGAGGGTTCTTAAACACAGGTGGATCATTGAGGATGGAGTGATGATAAGTGAGTCTTAATTTGAAGTACAGCACTGTTATAGTATTTTGGTCAGAGTTAATGAAGAGAGGAAGGCAGAACGCTATAATGAATTGTGGTGCAGTACGTTAGGACAGCAGTGAGAAAACAGAAACCATCAAGATTAGAATTACGGAAGATTGTTTGAATCAACGAGTCATAGAATAATTACAGCATGAAAAAAGACCATTCAGTCCTTAGAATTCATACTAAATCTATCTCATAGTAATCGAGCTAGTCCCTCTTCTTCACCTTCTCCCTTAAACCCTAAAATATATTTCCTTTCAGATACTTAACCCACGTGCTTTTTATTGCTACAATCAAATATTTTTCCTTTACTGTCCCTGGCATTCTCATATCACTTTTTGGTTCATTTGTCATGAGAGTCATAGAAAGAACTGTTCATTTGCCTTGAAAGACATAGACAGTCAGAACCTTTCCAACAGGCTGGATATGTCCAACACAAAATGGCATAGCTATCAGGTGAGATGGGGAAGTTTAATGGAGATGTGCGAGGCACATTCTTTTACTCAGAAATTGGTGGGGTCCAAGAGCGCATTGCCATCGATCGTGGTACAGGCGGATACAATAGTGGTGTTTAAGAGCCTTTTAGATAGGCACATGGAAGTGCTGGGAATAAAGGGATATGGATCATGTACAGGCAGATAAGATCAGTTTAACCTGCTATCATCTTCGGCACAAACAATGTGGGCCAAAGGGTCTGTTCCTGTGCTGTACTGTTATACTCTGCCCATCACATATCTGGAGGAAAATGGACAGATTACATCTTCAGGTGCCGTTATCCATTCTGGAGGTTGTTTCCTGTGCACTCAAGTTCAAGTTGTTTTTTTGGAAACCAGCAAAAGGATTAGTCCTCATATGGACCCCTAGGGGGGCTACATTATAATACTCCTCTGTCCAAAAAAAACACCCTGTCGCTGTTACATAAGGTTTCCTGTTACCTTGCCACTTTTCTATCTATACTGTTCCAGACTCCATAACTTTCGGGCTTAGCGACGTACCTATTATTTGGAACCTTAACAAATTATTTTGGGAGTCTTATGACAGGAACTGCATTTCTCCCATCAATCTGTTATTTCATGATAAACCTATCACTTGTTAGATATAATTTGTATTTCACAAATCCATGCTGACTTTTCCTAACCAATCCTCATTATTATTTCTAGATTTTTTTTCACCATTCAAATTACTGACTGGCTTCCAATTATTGGTTTTTATCCCGGCTTTCCCTTAGAAACAAGGATGTAACATTCACAACTTTCCAGTTCTCAATACTGACCTTATTTCCATTCCATTTGGAAGATTATGGCCAAATCCTCTGCAATTACTACGAAGCACTCACAGTCATAGAGTTGTACAGCACTGAAATGGGCTCCATGGCCCACTATGCAAATCACTTTGCCCATTTACACTAATCCCATTGCCTGTATTAGAACAGTATCTGTATTAGAACAGTCAATATGCTCTTTATACTGTATACCTCTAGACATTCAAAAGATTAGCTGTTGACATATCGGATCTTCTCAATTGTCTAAGGAAGTAGAGATATTGGTGGGTTTTCTTTATGACTGCATCAATATGCTGGGTTCAGGACAGATCTTCAGACATAAGCACTCCTAATAACTTGAGGTGGCTGACTCTCTCCACCACCGTCCCATTGATGAAGGTCAGATAGCATCTATGGAGATAACGGATACGCAATGCTTCGGGTTAGTACTCTGTTTCAGACTGATTGTAATAGGGTGGAGAAAGTTGAAAAAGAAGTGGGAGCTGGACAAATTCATTCTGGTCTCACTCTGGCAATGGAAGAGACCCAGAACAGAAAGATCAGTATGGGAAGAGAAGGGAAGTTAAAATGGTTAATAGCCGGAGATCCAGCCGGCACTGAGCGCAAGCGATTGGCGAAATGGTCGCCTAGTCTACGTTTGGGCACTCAAGGTTCTAGCATCTGCGGTTCCTTGCATCCTCCAAGCTCTGTCTATTTAAGAATATGTCCAAATGCCTCTTAATCTTAGTAATTACATCTCATTTCACCACCTCCTCTGGCTGCACATTCTAAATATCAACCATTCTCTGAGTTAAAAGCTCACCCCACAAGTCCCTTTAATTCTCCTTGCTGATACCTTAAAACTTTATCTCTTTTTTTTGATACCCCTATTATGGGAAAAATATCGTTCATGAATACCTTTCATAATCGTATAAACTTCTATCAGGTTATCCCCGAGTCTCCCTCGCTCGAGGAAAAAAAACCCAGCCCAAATAATCTCTTTGTAGAGGAGGTGTGGTTGTAATACATGGAGTGAAAGGGTGTAATGAAATAAATGTATTTGTTAATATAAAATATTTGCAGCTGAATCATGGGGTGTGGTGAACTGGACTGGATGTGACGCTTGTGGTGGAATTGGAGAGAATGGAGGGTTGACAAGAGAGGTTTAGTCAAGAGATTGTACAAGTTACAAATCAGATATTGGTGAGGCCGTAATCAAAGAGTATCACATGCAATATTGGTCATCCTGCTACAGGAAAGATGCTAATAAGGTGGAAAGACTGCAGAGAAGAGTTACCAAGATTCAAAGGTTTCAGTTATAGGGAAAGATTGGACAGACAGAAATTTAGGGGTGTGTAAAATGCCAGATTTCTAAATTATAGGGACAGATAGGGTGAATACATAAAATGTTTTTTTTTCCAGGGTAGGCGAATCAAGAACTAGAGGTCATTGCTTTAAGACGAAAATGGGCCTGCCCCACTTTGCGATTTTTCAGGTGACTGCCGGCAACTGTCAAGTCGCCAGCAGTCGCCTGAAAAACCGGCAGCTGGAACGGTGACTGTTAGAGTGGAACACACACATCGCTTCCGTCACCAGCCCGTTATGTCGGCAGGGGACAGGGAAAGCGGGGGGGGGGAGCGCTGTGTGAGTGAAAGTCACACGGTGCAAAGCCAAAGTAATACAAACACATCACGATGAATATGAAAGATGGCGCTGTAATTAAGATGGTGAAAGCACAGTGTACAGGAAAGGTCACGTGAGTCCTTTAAAAGAGGAGGGGAGAGGAGGGAGAGAGGGGGGAGAAAGGGGGAGAAGGGGGAAGAAGGAGACAGCTTTCAAGAAGCCAGAGATACACGGCTGTGAAGCTCGGCGAACATTAACATTACTGGTCGGTTATCCTTGGTTCTGAAAACTACTGCTTAATATTTTTTCCCCAATGAGCCAATGAAATTCAAAGGTCTACCACCTACGAGAACCTTCGACCTCCTGGCAACCCACTAGGACCTCCTGGTGACCCACCTACGGCACGAGAATTCTCACTACTCTCCATGGCGGCTTCATTCTCGGCACTAATTTTTCAACGTTGAAAAATTTGCGGCGACCATATTGAGGCCCTGACTAGTTCCCAGAATGCGGGAACTCCTCACGACCATGAAGGCGATTCCCCGGCAACCACCCGCGAACATGTGTTATAAGTCGCCTAAGTGGGACAGGCCCAGAAGGAAAAGATTAGATGAACCTGAAGGTCAACTTTTTAACCCAGAAGATGGTTAGTATATGGGAGAAGCTGCCAGTGGAAGTAGATGAGGCAGAATCACTAACAATATTTAAATGATTAATAGCAAGTACATGGATAGGAAAGATTTAGAGAGATGTGGGACAAATATGGCCAAATGGGTCTAGCTTAGACAGGGCAACTTGGTCAGCATAGATGAGTTGGGCTGAAGGGATTGTTTCTGAGTGATATGATTCTATGACTCTAAAATCATGAAGATGGTTCAACCTGTATAAGTTGCCAATATAAATGCCCCATATTTCCCACAATTTCCATGTCATCTTGGTAGAAGTCATCTCAGAAGAGCAGGTATGAGGGAATTAGAAAAGTAAATCTGTGAGGAATAGGAAAGGATTAAATTGGAAGTAACAAAGAAAAGCAGGAGATAAATTTTGAAGTTACCTAGATTAAGCTATTTATAAACGTATAGAATGGGGAAGGGCAAGAACATGAGTAACAAAAAATAAATTAAAGAGCATAAAACCTGTGAAATGGGGTGAGAAAGATATCAAACAACACACGAGCACACTCCACAATTCTTTATAATCATGCTGTTCTCCTATAATGTAAAAATATCAAACTTGAATATATTAATAGCTACCCCGGAGTAAAAAATTCCAATGTTTCATAATTCACTAAGAGGACAAATTTACACTTAATCGAACCTTAAATGGTCACCTAGCTCTCTCCATCAGCTCCTCTTTATATGACACTAAACTAAGTGGGACCCTGTCAAGGAGGCTTGGTCCCCCATCGCAATATTCCACCACTGAGCCAAGCCCCCAAGTGAGCATGATCGGCTGACGGGCCCACACTAATGGCAGAAGTTAAGTTAAAGTTAATAACTTTGCATTTAATATTCCCATTACCTCACCATCCCTCTTCCCACTGCTATCCTCTTCCATTCCCCTTCATTCCCAGCACTCCCTCCCCCTCGTCTTCAGCCTCCCTCTTCTTTCCCCTCCCCTCCTCCCCTCCCCCACTCCCTCCCTCATCTCTCCCTTCCTCTCATTTCCCCTACCCTCACTCCCTCTCTCCCTCCATAGCTCCTCTCCTCTCCCCTCCCTACCCCCCCCTATCCCTCTATCCCCCCTCCTCCCGCACTCTCCGTTCTCACGTCCCACACTTTCCTCTCCCTCTCCCTACCCCCTCCTCTCCCTCAAACCCCCAGTCTCCCTCCTCACCTCCCTAGAACGGCGATGAAGTTATACTTGAGGCAGGGCCTTGGACATGTTACACTGCAAGCTTCCATTTCAATTTCTATATCAAAAAGACAACCTTTTACTCTTTTGTGTTCTGTGGAGTAAATGAAAAGTCAGCAACATTATACAGACTTGGCATGGAGTCACTCTAGACTTGGCATGGAGTCACTCTGTCCTTCACAGACCATTCGTTCTTAGTTTCCATCTTAATTTACAAGAAGAACGACTCAATTTTGTGAATTTTGTGAATTCTATTAGAGTTGACTATATTAACTGTTTCAATACATTATCTTAACGTAAAAATATCACTATTCCTTCATATTCACTGGGTCTAATACCTGGACAGCACTGTTAAACTTCACCAGATGGACTGCAAGATTTCAAGAAAGTGAATGACTATCACCTTCCCAAAGATAACTAGGGATGTACTCTAATTGCTGGTCTTGCAAATGATGCCCAGATAACAGATGAAAGAAAAAACATATAATCTGATCACACATTCTCTGCAAGCACTGTCAATAATCCCGCCTTTCTGATGGTGAAAGTTCCAGTTTACATTGCACCACAAATGAACGTTTCCCAAAATCTAATTGTAGCAAATGAAGAATATTATAAAACGTGTTTTACATTGCAATACAAGCTCAATGTACTGTTTCCAGATACAGTAATGTTCAAAAGGAATTATAAGGTATTGCGGAAAACTTGTAATCTTTCCTCAGTAATATACTCATGGCTGTCCTGTCTAGTGACAGTAATACTGTGATGTATGAATTGACCGTTCTCCGCACTTTCTGCTTTCATGATAGAACCACATCTCTACATCAGTGCTCTTGTTGTGGTTTGTTACCGAGCCAGATCAGGCTGCTAACAGAGTGTAGCCACAAAATGGGCCACCGAGATCTATATATCCCCAGAGCTACCTCCATAGCAAGGCAACAGTACTTAAAAATATCATTTTTACCAGTTGGGAGCACTGCATGATTAGACAATGGCAATGAAGGCGTATGAACAAAGTTGATTGATAAATTATTTTAATGCTTTAGCTCTTGATTGGTTTTATATATGTGGCTTGGAATGTTGATAATATAAAATCTTGAATAAGCTCTGGCAATGGGAACTATGGTAAAATAGTAAGATTAAATGAGAACTTATCAGTTTGAAGTTTGATCTTTATTTTATGAGGAGTTACGTTGGTGAGTACGTGAAGAAGATCCCGCTCGTGCACATGCGCGTCAATCTTCAAAGCAGTGGTGTGAAATCACAGAACAACAGTAATTGAAGTATCATAGTAAGATTAGAAACCTAGAACTACCAGATGACCTTTGTGAGAGAGGGTTGGGAGTGGAGGGTACGTACTCACCAACCTAACTCCTCATAAAATAAAGATCAAACTTCAAACTGGTAAGTTCTCGTTTAATCTTACTATTTTACTTCGGTGAGTGAGTGACTACGTGAAGATTTCAAAGCTCTGTGATTTCATGCCGTGAGAAACGAGTCTACACAACCACAACTGCTTCATTGACAGATGAGGGAAACATTCATAATGCATACAGTCATGACATAGATTAAAAACATGCTGATGCTGTTAAATGAAGTAATAATAATAGTAACACCTCTCCTCCGGGTGGAACTATAAATAGAAGTAAAATAGAGTAGACAAATACCCTTGGTCTGGCAATGGGTTATTTTAAAATGTTTGGAAAAACGTTTGTTTGACCATGCTGCAGCCGTTAGGATGTGATCCAGCGGAACGTCAAAAACCCTTGCTGCTGATGTTGTAGCAGCCCTGGTGCAGTGAAATCTGTAAATCAGTATCTACTCCTGCATAAATCAACCCCGTTTTATCCCTGGAAATGGTCTGAACGGATACGTTTTTATAACGTTTTTGTGTACTAACAAGCATTGCAAGTTCAGAAGGCTCTTGGTGACCTTGACGTATTGTTGTATATATGTGCCCTCACATAGCCAAAGGTCCCTAGGTATGTCTTGAACTATTTTGAGACCTGACACCCCTTCTGCTGTGCTTAAGTAATTATAAACATAAAATATTATATATTATTTACAGATGTAATCATCCTGTCCCATTGCAATATTTAGCGACTGAACCTGTTGCGCTAAACCAGCGGCAGTAGGATAACTACCTTATGACAGCCGGCCAAAACTAAGGATGTAACTGGAGCCCCCTTGTAAAATAGTGTTAACACAATGTCAATATCCCATACTGCATTGTACTTGTCTTGGGAGAACTTGTGTTAACGATATCCTTTACAAACTCGATATCCGGGGTGAACCCGACAGAGTGGGTCCCGTTTGCTGCAGTAAATATGATGGGAAAGTACATTGGCACAGTTAATGGCCCTATTACTCAATTATTGTCAAAAGACCATTTAAAATGAATTCCAAGACGTCAGTAATCTGTACCGTTTTAAATGTAACATTAGCATTAAACAACACTTCCCATCTCCTGTAAAAGAAATGTAATGCTTTTCCCTTTTTTGGTGCTATCTCAGTACTTTGGAGTGAACACATACAAGGATCAATGTGCCAACTCAAGCCGTAGGGCAGTCTATTCAGAATCTGCAGAGCATAAATTGATTTTATCATGCAACGGTTGATTTCCCGAGCCACAGCCTGAACCAGCAAAATTTACGTTTAGAATAACCATATAAGGTTGTCTTATTATTCCCGACAAATCGGGAATTTAAGCAACATAGGCCAATCAGACAGTAGGGAAAACATATCGATTACAAGGCACTGCTGGCGCGGGCTCTACCATAGGCCAGCGCTGCCATAGACTAGGCATCAACATGAAGCAGCCCTGTCCAAGGCGCTGCTGGCACGGCTCTCCCATAGGCCCCCGCTGACACAACTCCTTAGTGTGTCTAGATGGAGCATCCTCTCCATTAGGAGCTCCATCCTGGCCAACCTCCAAATTTTTATACCTTACCGGAGGGGAACCCTCCCGGAACTAGGGCTGACCTTTCTGGTTAGTTTTATCCTATATCCTGGGACCACTGCGGTCTGGGAGCCGCATTGCTGCTGGATTTCCCCTCCCCGGGAACCCCAGCATCTGTATATATTACCGGAGAGGAACCCTCCCGGCACTAGGGCTGACCGTTCTAATCGGTTTTACCCCACCACTGCGGGGAACCCCAGCATCTATATATATTACTGGAGGGGAATCCTCCCGGCAATAGGGCTGACCGTTCTAAAACGGAGCATCCAGAGGAACCCACGTTGTTCTCTGAGAACGTACAAATTCTGTACAGACAGTACCCGTAGCTAGGATTGAACCCGGGTCTCTGGCACTGCAAGGCAGCAACTCTAACGCTGTGCTGCAGTGCCACCCAACTAGGATATTTCCCCAACGTCTGGAAGTCACTGACCGTGTTGTCAGTGACTAAAATCACGAACCCGACCTTCTCCAGCTACCCGCTTCTGCGGTCAGAACCGGGGTCTCCCGACAGCCCGTAGCTGGTTCCCTCGTCGGCCTTCGCAAAAACACCGACAGGAAAACCTCTGTAAAAAGAGGTTCCTGCATGGAATCAAACACAGGTAAGAAATAGTAACCTTACCTTTGGTTTAAACTTATCGCTGGCAAGCAGCGACGTGCCTGCCAGTCCGGTGCTTCGCCATGCGAACGACGATATGGCGCGCATGCGCACGAGCGGGGTTTTCTTCACTTAGTCACTCACGTGACTCCGAAGTAAAATTGAGATTTTGCTTTTGCTGAAAGTACCCCAACGATGCCTGTAAGATGGGTGCTACGGTACTCTAGCCAAGTATCAGAGAAGTAACTGTATATATTTTAAAGGATAGTTTGATTTAGCAAATGATGGGAAAGGACTCATGGGATTGCCAACTTTCTTCTTCTATGTGGCAAGGTCATGGATTTTCAGATGCTCTCAAATAAAATTGTATCCATCTATTCTGTTTTAGAAAAACATACTTTCGTGCATCTGCAGTGCACTGATGGTGAATGGATTGCACGTGCCAATCAACCAGTCTGTTTTGTCCTCTGATGGAAAATTGCTTGAAATAAACTTGCACTAGCAAGCGGAAAATATTCTTGAGCACAGCTAAATCAGGGAAATGGAAAAAGATCCATTATACCCTTGACTTTTGATGAGGGAAAACTAGCTCATATTCTAATCTTAACATAGATCAAAAAAGTTAAATGCAGAAGGATGAGAGTGAATGGATAACTTTTAACTTTGATTATTAATGGATAAGCACAAAATAATCCTTGCACCTAATGATATTCAGCATTGTTGTCATTATCAGATCTGCCCTATCAACGCCTTGTGGGTGACATTACTACAATATATAGTGACATCCCATCCATCACTCTGCTCTGCGGATGCACCATAACTGCATTGTGTACAATATACTAAATATACTAAATACACCTTTGTTGCATGGCAGGCATTATTTGACAATGGCTCAAAAATGACTAACCAGTACCATGCGACCAATCAAAGATATCTGATACATTACAATAAAATAAGGAGTAGAATAGAGCCAATCATACCCAACACATAACATGCCATGAAAGATTGGAAACAATATAGAACATACAGTGCCCTCCATAATGTTTGGGACAAAGGCCCATCATGTATCTATTTGCCTCTGTATTCCACAATACGAGATTTGTAATCACATGTGGTTAAAGTGCACATTGTCAGATTTTAATAAAGGCCATTTTTATACATTTTGGTTTCACCATGTCGAAATTACAGCAATTTAGTGGTCTGATAAACGACTACTGGAGTTTTCAACAGTTCTTTATTCAAAAGTTCAATATCCAGTATACAGGTACTTCAGACACATCTGCCCACAACGGTGGTCAGCGCTGAATTAACGCGCGCAAGTGAAAAACCGCGCAAAACATGCAGTCCCTCCCGTGTCACGTGACCGCGGCTTCAGAACGCTGGGTTCAATATATGCATGCGCTAGCAGGCGCCGCTACATGGGCCCCCCCACCCCCAGAATCCGTGGTACGGAAACGCACGGGTAAACGGACGGTTCGACCGGAACGCGTAGTCCGAGGCCACGGGGCGAGCGTAACATTAGGGACCAGTAAAACAGGACTGGAGGGGCGCGAAAAACACGAACGAGGGATGGGCGTAACAAAACGCGACCGGGGGTAACAGGTGCAGAGGGCGGAAAAACAGCAGGTGGACATCCTCTACGCCGTGGAGTAGCCACTGTCACTGGGCTATCCTTGTCAACGTGTGCTGGCTTAAGGCGACTCACGGAGACAAACTCTTCTCTGCCACCCATGTCCAACATGAACGTCGAAACACCGGTACTGAGCACCTTGTACGGACCCTCGTACACCCGCTGTAATGGCGAGCGAAGAGCGTCTCTATGGAGAAAAACATAAACACAATCCCGTAACATAGTAGGCACATGCACCGAAGACGAACTATGCCGGGAAGTGGGAACCAGGACCAAAGTGCTTGCCCACTCGCGAAGGTCCGCTAACAACGATGAGGTTGGAATCTCTTGGTCCTGGGCAAGAAATCCCCGGGAACTCTCATAACCAAGCCATAAACCAAAACGGCCTAGGAGGCTTTGAGGTCCTCCTTAGGCGATGTTCTGATCCCTAGGAGGACCCATGGTAACTGGTCGACCCAATCAGGGTCGGTGAGTCGAGCTTTCAACGCCGACTTAAGGTGCCTATGGAAGCGTTCAACCAACCCGTTGGACTCTGAGTGATAAGCGGTTGTTTGATGCAGCTTTGCACCATACCACACCAGAGGGAGGATGTGAGCTGGGCCCCACGATCGGTAGTAATATCTGAGGGAATCCCGAAACGAGCGATCCAGTTGGAGACAATGGCCCTCGCGCATGCTTCAGCGGAGGTATCCGATAATGGAATTGCCTCTGCCCACCTGGTAAACCTGTCCACGGTGGTCAGTAAGTGGGTAGCCCCACGCGAACAAGGCAAGGGACCTACCAAGTCGACATGGATGTGCTGGAACCTGCCGTCCGGAACGGCGAAATCCTGGACTGGCGGGTGCACATGTCTCTGCACTTTGGAGGTCTGGCTTGGGATGCAGGAACGAGCCCATGCAGCGACTTGCTTCCTTAACCCGTGCCAGACGAACCTCACCGTGACCAAGGCAGAGGTGGCGTGAATGGACGGGTGCGCTAGGTTGTGGATGATGTCGAAAATCCAACATCGCCAAGCGACCGGGACAATAGGACGGGCTTTGCCCGTGGAGATATCGCAAAGGACTTGTACGCTGGAGGCACCACATTGCACTAACCAGCTTCAGTCCTGATTCAGCATTGCGGTAAACCTCCATACTGGCATCTGCCTGTTGGGCAGCGGCCAGCTCCTCATTATCAACGCCTAGGCTAAGCGCTGGTACTTCGGGCAGCGCTGGACGGGACAATGCGTCAGCCACAACGTTCAACTTCCCTGCCACATGCCGAATATCAGACGTAAATTCGGAAATGTAGGCGAGGTGCCGTTGCTGTCGGGCAGACCAAGGGTCAGACACCTTGGTCAAAGCGAAAGTTAGTGGCTTGTGGTCGGTAAATGCGGTGAAAGCGTGCCCCTCCAGGAAATACCAAAAATTGCGGATCGCTAGGTAAAGTGCGAGTAGTTCCCTGTCGAAAGCGCTGTATTTAACTTCGGGGGCTCGCAGCTGCCTGCGGAAAAATGCCAGCGGCACCCAGCGACTACCTACACGCTGCTCAAGGACGGCGCCTACCGCGACGTCGGAAACATCTATGGTGAGGGCCGTTTGTGCTGACGCCCTAGGGTGTTCCAGCATAGTGGCATTGGCCAATGCGGTCTTTGCACCCTCAAACGCCTTCTGTGCTTCTTTGGACCAGGTCCTTGGGCTTACCGGTCAGGCATTGGAATAACGGCCGCATGATGGCAGCTGCAGACGGGATGAATCGATGGTAGAAATGAACGATGCCGATAAACTCTTGCAAACCTTTAACCGTCGACTTTCTCAGGCAATGGCTGCGCACCGTGAGAGGTGATTCTATGACCCAAGAAAGGAATGGAGCGCAATCCGAACTGGCACTTTGCAGGGTTGATCACCAACCCGTGTTTGCGCAGCCGTTCGAAAAGCAGGTGGAGGTGCTTGATGTGCTCTGCCTGCTTGCTACCAGGATGTTATCCAGGTAGATGAAAATAAACGGCAAAACCCGGCCGACCTGATCCATTAGCCTTTGGAAAGCCCCAGCCGCGTTCTTCAAGCCAAAAGGCATTCTGAGCCATTCGAAAAGGCCGAAAGGGGTAATGGTGGCCGTTTTAGGGACGTCGTCGGGGTGGACCGGGATTTGATTATACCCACGGATAAGGTCGACCTTTGAGAAAATAGTTGCACCTTCCAGGTGGGCCGAGAAATCCTGGATGTTCGGGACTGGATACCGATCAGCGGTGGTTACTGCGTTCAAACACCTATAATCACTGCAAGGTCTCCAACCCCCGGATGCTTTGAGCACCACGTGTAACGGGGAAGCCCAGTGGCTACCCGACCACCGGACAATCTCTAGGTCCTCCATAAGTTGGATTTTGTCCCGTGCGATGCGCAATTTATCTGGCGAGAGACAGCGTGCGTGGGTGTGTACCGCTGGTCCCTCAGTGGGAATATGGTGGGCCATGCCATGACGGGGCATGGCCCCATCAAACCGAGGCATCAGCAACCCTGGAAAGTCGGCGAGCAGGGCTGCGAAAGGTTGCTGGATCTCAGCTACCTCGACAAATTGCTGTAGGGGCATTGACGGGTTGCGTGGCTTGGCAGGGCATGGATCCAACACAGGGACCATGCGTCCACCTCGCACATCGACTAACAGGGAGAACGCACACAAGAAATCGGCCCCCAGGATCGGTTGTGCGATGTCAGCAACGATAAACTAGCGGGAGTCGAAATCTAGAATCGCGGTCCGCTCACCATAGGTGCGAATGTCGCTCCCGTAAATGGCCGAGAGGACGGGTCCTACCTTACCAGCACAAATGACTTGAGCGCTTGGGGCCAGGATACTGGCATGAGCACCGGATTCCACCAGGAAACAGTGGCCGGAATGGCGATCGCGAACGAAGAGGCATGCATTGGGGCCGATCGCGTTCGCCTCTATGGACGATCGGCCAGAGCGTTTCCCAGAAACGAACAGGGGCTCCGACATCTTCGAGCTTCGGGTCCGTATCATTGATGGTAGTAGCACCATCTGCGTTGACTGTCGACCACTGGCCGCGGCGGTTCCTCTTTGGCGCTGGGCTGGGTCTCTTCTTATTCCCCTCTATGTCGGCTGTTGTGTGACCAAGGGGCGGGTGAAAGCGTAAACGTCCCGCCGTCTGTGCGGCCACAGTTCATTAGCTCTCTCCGCGAACCGCTGCGGGTCGCTGAAATCAGCTCCGACGAGCATTAGCTGTACTTTTTCAGGCATCTGCTCTAAGAACGCCTGTTCAAAAAGCAGGCAAGGGTGGTGCACGCCATCAGGGCCAACATCTTTGCCATGATCGTTGATGGACTTCGGTCGCCGATACATTCCATATATAGCAGCCTTGCCGCCCTGTCTCTACGGGTAAGGCCGTAAGCATGGAATAACAGGGCCTTCAACCCTTCGTACTTGCCGCTGGATGGAGGGTCTCTGATATAAGGCAACAGCCTCGAGGCACAGTCCTGTGGTAATGCGCCCACCACATGGAAATACATGGTGTCTCATATAATCAACATGGGCGAACCACACCTGAGGTTGATCAGGCGAAAAGGCTGGCAGTTTGAAGGCCGGTGAGCCCTGCCTCGTGCTGACTGATTCTGCGGGAACACTCTCTTCCTGCATAATTCTTCTTGTCTAACAACGGCTAGACAGGTCTGGGACACCAATTTAGTGGTCTGAGAAACGACTACTGGAGTTTTCAACAGATCTTTATTCAAAAGTTCGATATCCAGTATACAGGTTCTTCAGACACGTCTGCCCACAACGGTGGTCAGCGCTGACTTAACGCGCGCTAGTGAAAAACCGCGCGAAACAAGCAGCCCCTCCTGAGTCACGTGACCGCGGCTTCCAAATGCCGGGTTCGATATATGCGTGCGCTAGCAGGCGCCGCTACAGCAGTGTTTATACGTAGTCCCCCCATTTCAGGGCACCATAATGTTTGGGACACAGCAATGCCATGTAAATGAAAGTAGTCATGTTTAGTAGTTTGTTGCATAGCCTTTGCATGCAATGACTGCTTGACATCTGTGATTCATGGACATTACCATGCTGGGTGTCTTCTCTGGTGATGCTCTGCCAGGCCTGTAATGCAGCCATCTTTAGCTTAAACTAGTCCCCTTCAGTTTTCTCTTCAGCATATAAAAGGCATGCTCAATTGGGTTCAGATTGGTCGATTGACTTGGCCACACAAGAATTTACCATTTTGTAGCTTTGAAAAACTCCTTTGTTGCTTTAGCAGTATGTTTGGGATCATTGTCTTGCTGCAGAATAAACAACCAGCCAATGAGTTTTGAGGCATTTGTTTGAACTTGGGCAGATAGGATGTGTCTATACACTTCAGAATTCATTATGCTACTACCATCAGCAGTTGTATCATCAATGAAGCCAACTGAACCAGTACCTTCAGCAGCCCCATACATGCCCAGGCCATAACACACCCACCACCATGTTTTACAGATGAGGTGGTGTGCTTTGGATCTTGGGCGCTTCCTTCTCTTCTCCATACTTTGCTCTTGCCATCAGTCTGATATGTTAATCTTCGTCTCATCTGTCCACAAGACCTTTTTCCAGAACTGTGGTTACTCTTTTAAGTACTTCTTGGCAAACTGTAACCTGGCCATTATATTTTTGCGGCTAACCAGTGGTTTACATCTTGCAGTGTAGCCTCTGTATTTCTGTTTATGAAGTTTTCTACGGACAGTGGTCACTGATAAATCCACACCTGACTCCCGGAGAGTGTTTATGATCTGTCGGACAGGTGTTTGGGGATCTTTCTTTATTATAGAGAGAATGTTTCTGTCATCAGCTGTGGAGGTCTTCCTTTGCCTGCCAGTCCCTTTGCGATTAGTAGCTTACCAGTGCTCTCTTTCTTCTTTATGATGTTCCAAACAGTTGATTTTGGTAAGCCTAAGGTTTGGCTGACATCTCTAACAGTTTTATTCTTGTTTCTCAGTCTCATAATGACTTTGACTTTCATTGGCACAACTTTGGTCCACATGTTGGTAAACAGCAATAAAAGTTTCCAAAGGTGATGGAAAGATTGGAGGAAAGACTAGATACGGTGAGCTCTATTATACCTGCATTAAGGAGGCATTTAAACACACCTAAGCAATTACAAACGCCCTGTGTCCCAAACATTATGGTGCCCTGAAATGGTGGGACAATGTATAAACACAGCTGTGATTTCTACATGATGAAACCAAAATGTATAAAAATACCCTTTAATAAAATCTGACAATGTGCACTTTAATCACATGTGATTTTTTTTTCCCATTACAAATCTGAAATTGTGGAGTACAGAGGCAAATAAATAAATGATGGGTCTTTGTCTCAAACATTATGGAGGGCACTGTTGAACAATACAGCACAGTAAATGAATCAAGTCAAGTCAAGTCAAGTCAAGTTTATTTGTCACATACACATATGAATCAACTGCTGGTCTGATAATGTCAAAGGCAGTCACTCTCATCCCTCTTCTGAATACAGAGCATTTGTTTCACCAATGCTGCCTCAAGATATTGGAACACCTAATTTAGTAGCATCCTGAGTTACGCACCCATAAAGATTGTTGTTTTGCAATAACACATCGCCACTGCTCTCCCCAAGGCAATCAGGGATGGGCAATACACAATACCCTTATTAAATCACCCCCGTGTCACGGATGCCCAGTAAAGATCAAAGCAAAAGCTACAATGATACTCACACCCGAAAACTTCAACAACCCTGAATATATTCATCCCTGAGTTTACCACTCCCTGAATGTGGCAACACAAAATACAACAATTATTAGGGGTAAAATTAGGCTGTTCGGTCCATCAAGTCTACTCTGCCATTCAATCATGGATGATCTATCTCTCCCTCCTAACCCCATTCTCCTGCCTTCTCCCCATAACCTCTGACACCTATACTAATCAAGACTCTGTCTATCTCTGACATAGAACAGTATAGCACAGGAATGGGCCCTTCGGCTCACAAGGTTTGTGCTCAACATAGTGCACTGCAATATTACACCATTTAGCTGTCTTGAACACATTGTTGCATTTATTGGTGTAGTTTTCACTACTGTGTTTCTAATGATTAATCCGTGAGCTTCATTTGAACAAAAAATATTGTTGCTCTTTGAAGTTTACAGATTAAACAGCGGACATACAGTAATGACAATAAACTAATAAGAATCTTTCATAGAACATTTCAAAGGATTCAATTTTTTCAAACTGTCAGTCATTGCCTATTCTCTGACTTTGATAGCTTTCCGTTGTACTGCTGATGTTAGTTTGCCATGTTCAGCTTGGTTCTCATTGCAGATAATTACCTTGCACGCGTCATGCTCCTTTCTTTTTTTCATCATCCTCTCTATCTCCGATGTAACCTTGGGATTTATGGCTTTTGTTTCCTTAATTTTCCCCCTTTTGGAAAATGCTGAAGGCTTTCAATTTTCATTTACAGCTTTGTCCCCCAATATTTTATTCTGTTTTATTCTTGCACACTCTTATCTTGTCCAACTGATACCAGGATTACTTCAATTGGGAAGGTACAATTTAGATTTCTCATTGCACCTCTTTATTATCAATTTGAACATTGTGATACAGTTCTGATTGTTCTGTCAGGGCTCTGGCCAACAAGCCCAATGTGTACTCCAGCAATGTCCCTTTTTTGTCATTTTGCTGAGAGATGTTCTGCAGAGCACATTTCAGAGAGACCTACTTTCTTCATTTTTGACTTTAAATTGTGCCAATCAGTAAGTCACTCAATATAGTATCAACATAAAATCAATAATATATTATCAATCAATGTAATCTGTCCCCTGCTCGACCCTCTCCATACCCATGACTGTGGAGTCAGAAACAGCTCCAATGCCATATTTAAATATAAATTTGAATTTGGCGTCAAGTTTCCTGGGCATGCATATCTCTGAAGATCTGTCCTACACCCTGCACAGTGAGACGATCACAAAGAAAGATCTTCAAAGCCTCTTTTCCCTTAGAAAATTGAAAATTTGGTAAATCAATGAATACTCTATTGAACATTTACAAGTATACAGTGGGGAGCACTGACTGATTGCATCATGGAGTGGTCCAGCAACTCGAACACGCAGAGAGTGGTAGACATTGCCAAGTCCATCACAGATACTGACTGCCCCAATATCGAAGAGATCTACAGAAGGCGCTGACTTCGAAGAGATCTACAGAAGACAATCAATATCGTCAAAGTCTCACAACACCTAGGCCACGCTGATTTTGCTTCTACTATCAGGAAGAAGGTATGGGAGTCTGAAAACCGTGACCACCAGGCCATAAAATAGATTCTAACCAGCAACCATCATTAACAACATTAACCTTGACAATTATAAACTTCTATGGACTGTGTTTTTGATTGCACTAAACTTTTTTCACTAATTATTAGTTATTAGTTTATTGAATGTTTTGATTTAATTTTTTCTCTGTGCAGTGCTTATATGCTGTTAAGCTGTTGCATTAGAATTTCATTCCATTGTTGATGCATATGGAAATGAAACACTCTTTGTTATTGACTATAAGGCAAGATTAATATCTCACATGTAACATTATTGGATTCTTTCAACATTTATGTAATTCCTTATGTTTTATCCCTTCTCACACCCAATTTAGTATGCTTTGCTCCATTGTACATGGATTCTTCATCATGGCATGAATCTCAGTAGGTACCTTCTAATATGGTCAGTTGGGTCGCTCGTTGGAGTTGCTTTCCATTTGTTTTTGCGACGTTGTTTTTTTTTTTAATTGTGTCCATTGTGTTTTGTGTGATGCCGAAATAAACTAAGCTCATGTGCCTGCAAATGATCTATACTCCTTCATTACCAGCACATCCATGTTCCTACCGGTCAAAGCTTCTTCGCCAAAGAAGTGTTCCGATTGCTGGCCTGATGACTTTAGCATCGTGGGGCTGTGGTCTGACTCCACCATCGCACCCATGGCAGCATCGCCGGGGAAGAGCCCGGCGTCCCGCGGCATAACATATCACGGTCTGGATATAAAACGGAGTGTACTCAGCACATCCCGACTGGGCTTGCATCCAGCCGTCCATAGCGGCGACTGCAGTGTCTGTCCGAACATCTGCACCTTAAAGCCCATGTGCCTACTGATCCAGTCTTTGATACTTCCAGTATAAAAACTGGCTTCTGCACAATTTTTTGATACTAAGCTCATGTGCTATCAGATCTATGTCCTTCATTACATCACATCCATGTTCATTCCAAAGAAAACAACTCCAAGTCTGTCCAACACCTCAATGAAAACCCTTATATAAAAACGTACTCTGCACATCTGCTTTAAACAGCTCCTCTCAGCAACAGGCCTCTAGTCTTTGATACTTCCAGATTTTTTTGTACTTCTAGCCACACAAAAAAACAATTCCACTCAATAAAATTCTTAAAACAGGCACATAGAAAACAGCCAACTGCATAAACATAATTCAAAAGACATTAAGGCAGGTGCACAGGTGCACAACCCTTTTATCCAAGTTCCAAATAACGAAAAGCTCCAAATAGCGGACATTTTTTCGATCCTTGAAGAAAGGTCCTTGAAGACGTTCACCGAGGGCGGCCCGCAGAGGTGACAGCGGAACCTCCGGTCGGTCCTCGAAGAAAGGGGAACTAAATCCCCATTCATAAAAGAGAAGGTGAGGGTATATTGCGCGGGAGGGTTAATAATTGACAATCTGCTGCTGCCTGCCCGCTGAGTTAAAAAGTTCCCACGGTAGACTCACGATACACAGTGTATCGTGAATCTTGCGTGGGAACTTTTTAACTCAGCGGGCAGGCAGCAGCAAATTGTCGCTCCCTTCAGTTTCACCCCACCTACACCCCTCTGCTTCCCGGCCATGTGTGTGACCCCTTCCCTCCCCTCTCCAGCTCCCCGCCCATTGCACCGGCGTGGGGACTTTGCACTGTCTTCACGTCGGAGCCAGTGCCAGTCACCGGAGACGTCAAGACCAACGGGACACCGACCCCCAGGCCCACTGCAAGCACGGAGATCCCAGAGACCCACAGCCAGCAGCAGCCCAGCCCCGCTCCAATTCCAGAGGAACACGCTCCCCGTAGGGACAGAAGCTGATGGTGTGCAAGGTAAGTCTTGGTCTTGGGGTTGCGGATGAGGGGGCGCAGCTTGGGCTGTGACGTCTCCGGCCACCCCCCTGTACAGGAGCTGAGACTGGAAACTGTGGGGTTGTTTGCAGTTGCAGAGGGAGGGGGCAAGGGCGGTACAGTTCCCAGTCTCAGCTCCATTCCAGGGGGGTGACCGGAGACGTCAGGACCAACGGGACACCGACTGCAAGTACGGAGATCCCAGAGACTCACAGCCAGCAGCAACTCTAGCCCAGCCCCGCTCCAACTCCAGAGGAACCCGGGTTGCGGATGAGGGGGCGCAGCTCGGGCTGTGGGCGAACTGCCACTTGTCGCTGTAGCGGCGCATCGCGGGTGGGTTCTTGTTGGTCCTGACGTCTCCGGCCATCCCCCTGGACAGGAGCTGAGAGACGACAGGACCACCAGAAGCCGCTCCCCGATGGGCCGCTACAGCGACAAGTGGCAGTTCGCCCACAGCCCGAGCTGCGCCCCCTCATCGGGACACCGACCCCCAGGCCCACTGCAAGCACGGAGATCCCAGAGACTCACAGCCGGCAACAACTCTAGCCCAGCCCCACTCCAACTCCAGAGGAACCCGGGTTGCGGATGAGGGGGCGCAGCTCGGGCTGTGGGCGAACTGCCACTTGTCGCCGTAGCGGCCCATCGGGGAGCGGATTCCTCTGGAGTTGGAGGGACAGGGAGACACAGCGGCTTTTGAGAATGGTGGGCAATCACTTCCAAAGTTCTGCCCACACAGTCAGTACACCTCTCCTACACTTGTCTCCCGCACTAAGATCATCTCGCAGAGAATGATCCCAGCCTAACCCTCCCTATTCTCTCCTATTCTGCAAGAAAAAACTACATTGAAGACTCAAACTCGCGATCGAGTAACTGCCGGGATCAAGGCGCAAACTCGCGACCTTGCGGATATGAGCCGAGAACTCTACCACTGCGCCAGCCGTTAAAATCTACGCTAAAAATCTTCCATTCCGAAAGCCGAAAAATTCTGAATTACGAAAAGTGTCTGGTCCCAAGGCTTTCGGATAAAAGGTTGTGCACCTGTAGTACAGAAAACATAATTAGCAAAAAAGTCCATAGTAATGCAAGAGGTGAGCCATGGCATTCCATTGTCAAGGTAAGTTTAGGGTTGTATAAATTTGTGCAAATCTCTGATTGTTATTAAAAAAACAATGTTTCTGACCCTGGCGGTGTGGACTTCAAGGTTCTGTACTTCCTGCCCGATGTTATTAGTGAGAAGAGGGCATAGGATTCCTTGTTGATTGATCTTGAGACAACACCTCACAAGATGCTTTTGATGGAGGGAAGGCTGTGCCCATGACGGACCTGACTGAGTTCACCACTCACTGCAGCCTTGCGAGTTCCTTGTGCATTAGAATGACCATTCGAGAACATGATGCAACTAGTCAGGATACTTCCGACCATCTGTAAGAGTATTCAGAGACATACCAAATATCTTTGAACTTCTAAGAAAGTAGAAGTGCTGGTGCGCCTTCTTCATGATTGGATTTATGTGCTGGGCCCAGGACAAGTCATCTGATATGTTAATGCCCATGGATTTGAAGCTGCTAATTTTCTCTGCCACCAATCCACCAATAAGAACCAGCCCATGCACTCCCAGCTTAAAGAAAGCGGAGTCAGGGGATATGGGGAAATGGCAGGAACGGGGTAATGATTGGGGATGATCAGCCATGATCACATTGAATGGCGGTGCTGGCTCGAAGGGCTGAATGGCCTACTCCTGCGCCTATTGTCTATAACTTCCCCTTTCTGAATTCAATGACCAGTTCCTTGCTCTTATTGATATTCAGCACAAGGTTGTTGTTGTGACACCATTCAACCAGCTGTTCTTTCACCTGTGAAATGACACATCACCATCAGTGATTCAACTAATCACAGTGGTCATAAGATCAAAAGTGGTAGGAGCAGAATTAGGGCTTTCAGCACATCAAGTCTACCCTGCCATTCAATCATGGCTGATCTATCTCTCCCTCATAACCCCATTCTCCTACCTTCACCCCAAAACTTCTGACACCCGACTAATCAACAATCTATCTTTTCTGCCTTAAATATATCCACTGACTTGACCTCCACAGCCTTCTGTGGCAAATATCTCTAGTCTAGACTTTCCCACTAGTGGAAACATCCTCTCCACAGCCACACTATCCAAGCCTTTCACTATTCTGTACGTTTCAATGAGGTCCCCCCTCATTCTTCTAAACTTCAGCGAGTATAGGCGAGTGTTGTCAAACACTCATCATATGTTAACCTACACATTCCTAGGATTATTCTTGTAAATCTCCTCTGGACCCACTCCAGAGCCAGCACATCCCTCCTCAGATATGGCACCCAAAATCGCTCACAATATTCCAACTGCGGCCTGTCCAGTGCCTCATAGAACCTCAAAATTACATCCCGGTTTTTGTTTACAAGCCCTTTACTACCAATTCGACTTACAGATTAACTTTTTGGGAATCCTGCACTAGCATTCCCATGTTCTGGATTCTCTCCCCATTTAGAAAATAATCTACGCTATTATTCCATCTACCAAAATACATGACTCCTCACTTTGCTACACTATATTCCATTGCCACATCTCTGCCCCCTCTCCCAACTTATCCAAGTCCTTCTGCAGAGTCCCTGCTTTTTCTACACTACCAGCCCCTCCACCTATTTTCATATCATCTGCAAACTTGGCCACAAAGCTTTCAATCCCATCATCCAAATCAATAATATACAACGTGAAGAGCAGCGGCTCCAGCACCAAGCCCTGCGGAACTCCGCTAGTCACTGGCAGCCAACCAGGAAAAAAACCCTTTATTGCCACTTTGTCTTTTGCCATCCAGCTAACCTGATATCCATGCTAGTCTCTGCCCTTTGGTACCATGGGCTCTCATTTTCCTCAGCAGCCTTTCCATGTGGCACCTTTTCAAAGATTTTGTCTGCAAATTGATACTGTATATGGCATTGCAGTTGTGCTTAGCCATGTAGTCATGGGTGTAAAGAAAGTTAGGGGTCTAAGCACACTGTCTGCAGGTGTATGTTGATGGTCAATGAAGAGGAAATGTTGTTTCCAATCTGTACTGATTGAGGTCTGCCGTTGAGAAATGCAAAGACCTTATATTTCAAACAAAAGTGAAAAACAATTTTTGGGAAATATTTTTTGACATTCTGATTTGCACAGAAAGTAAAGCATTGAAAAGCAGCACGAACATTGGACACCGGCAAGAAAAATATTGGACAGAATGACATGGTATGTATAAATACTTCAACTTCAACATAAGCTAGCAGTAAAAAGTAGCAAAGTTGCTGAGGTAAAGACATGTGTTTTTCAACTGAGAATTACAGGATCTCCAAAACTGTGATCTCTTTGGGCAGCATGAACTATCAGCAGTAAAAGGAAGAAATTATTGCCAATGGAGCTCAATTGTAACAGGAAATGCAATGAATTTGATCTTCCAGCATTTCCAATTTTAATTTTGATTTTACTTTGCCCTGGTATGTAAAACACTTAGCACTTATCTTAATAGAATGACTGACAATATTTATGAGCAATCCTTCAACTATGACCACCCTCTTCATGCTTAACCGTATTGATGTATTGTTTCCCAGCGCAAATGTTTAGCATCAAACGATGTGCCGCCTTTGAATTCTTGTCCTTTCATTCAATTGAGCACTACTTTTGTGCTTAACAACCTTTGCCCTAAGGGTTTTGCTATTTATAATGCAATGACAACCATTTATTGTGGCATTTTGATCTGTTCAAAGAACAAAACATCTGAAATGAATAATGTAAGATTGGTTTGTTACAAATGTACAAATATGTTTTCCAAAAATGTTTTCCTAGAACTGCTAAAAATTCTTGACATATTTTTCTATATTTTTAGAATAGTTTCTTTGAAATAGCTGAGGTTTTCCTGTCAGAAATGATTGCTTTAATATATTCAGCTATCCAAGGAGAGATAGCTGAATGGATTGCATATTGGTTCCATGGAAGGAAGCAGAGGGTGATGGTGGAAGGTTGCTTCTCAGAATGGTGGCCTGTGATTTGTGGTGTTCCACAGAGTTTGGTGCTGGGCGTGTTACTGTTTGTAATCTACATCAATGATTTGGATGAGAACATACAGGGCAAGACTAGCAAGTTTGCTGATGATACAAAAGTTAGTGGTTTTGAAGATAGTGAAGAACGATTGCAGAAGGATCTCGATCGATTGGCCAGGTAGGTCAATTAAAAAGGACCTAAATGGTTTCTCCCATAAATAGCAGATTAAAGCAACCCTTCCATTCTCACTCACCCAGATATTACAGCAATATTTTTCTCAGTAAAAATTGATATAATGTCATGTGATAGGAACCACATTAGGCCATTTGGAATGGCTGACCTATATTTTCCTCTTAACCCCATTCTCCAATTAACCCCATGACACCTATACTAATCAAGAATCTATATATCTCTGCCTTAAAAATATCCATTGACAGCCTCCACGGCCTTCTGTGGCAAATAATTCAACACATTCACCACCCTCTGATGAAAGACATGAGAGATTTAGCCCTATTGTCATCATCAAACAGCATTGTAAAACACTGAATTATTATTTTCGTTGTATAATCAGCCTTCGCAGTTCAAGTTTAACAACGGAAAGAATTAGTGTTAATCTCAGAGGCTGAGCAGCTCCACGTCAGGCAACTCTTCTGCAGACAGTAGATGAACTCATTAATTTATCTCATCAGAAAACGTGTAGTCAAGTAATGTAAAGCATTTTTTTAAATGTTTTTCTTCATCGTTAATTAAGAACAATGGCTCACAGCTTTCTCAAGACCCGTGTTTGATCTGGCAATACTATTTGTTGTGACCTGACATGTATCACATCTGGGCAGGGGAGATTAGTTTAAATTGACATTATAATCAGCACAGACATTATGGGTTGAAGAGCCTTTGTTGCACATTACTAGGTTACATGTCTATATATTGTGCAATGGTCATATTTCAAAGTTTCAATTATTTGATTGCTGATAATTGCACTAATAATGTGATTATTCGTTATTAGACATTTTAGCTGTTTCCAACTCTATAACTATAGGTGACATCTGCATTTAGGTCTAATTTAGTATTTAAGAAGTCCTTCTGAATGAACACTGGCAGACATTGCAGATTGCAGATTGCAGGAAAAGGATTGGGAAATCCTGGGTTATGAAATAAGAATATGGAAAGAAACAAATTCAAAGTGGAAAAGCCCCAAGAATCAGAGCAGCATTGTTCCTACATGCAGACTCATTCAGACCACAGATGGACACATGCACCCAAGATCCTTGACTATATTATCTTACTTGTTTTTTTTCTCCTATCCTACCCTTTATCAAACCCCTTCTTCCCTCTTTCAATTCCCATCACACTGAGTTCTGTCCCCAGTTTGTGACGTGTTGAAAATTCATGGAAGGCAGTGGGAGTGGATGCATGGGGACTGATTGCGTGTGGGACAAAGCATGTAGTGGGTGAGTGATTGAACAGGTGCATTAAGTTACTCATGGAGGAAAGAAACTTGCAAAGAATGGGATGGTAGAGGAAGAGAGAGGCATTGAGATAGGAATCGCAGGAAATATTCTTCCCAGAGGACATTTCGCTGGCCATTTCCATCCACTAATGTTTGTAAGTATCCCTGCAGGGTCCCTATGACCTTCTTAGAGTCATAGTCATAGAGATACAGCGTGGAAATAGGACAATTTACCCACACCAGCCAACATATCCCAGCTAAACTAGTCCCACCTGCCCGTGTTTGGCCTGTATCCCTCCAAACCTGTCCTATCCATGCACCTGTCTAACTGTTTCTTAGTCTTTGGGAAAGTCCCAGCCTCAACTACCTACTCAGGAAGCTTATTCCATACACTCACCACCGTTTGAGTGAAAACGTTACCCCTCAGATTCCTATTAAATATTTTTCCCTTCACCTTAAACCTATGTCCTCTGGTCCTCGATTCACCTACTCGCGCCAAGAGTACGCATCTACCCGATCTACTCCTCATGGTTTTATGAACTTATATAAGATCACGCCTCATCCTCCTGTGCTCCAAAGAATAGTGTCCCAGCCTACTCAACCTCTCACTATAGCTCACACCCTCTAGTCCTGGCAACATCTCTGCACGCTTTCCAGCTTGACAACATATTTCCTATAATACGGTGCCCATAACTGAACAAAATACTCTAAATATGGCCTCACCAATGTCATACAACTGCAACATGACCTCACAACTTCTATACTCAATACTTTGACTGATGAAGACCAATGTGCCAAATGCCTTTTCTGACTACTCTACTTGCGACTCCACCTTCAAGAAACCAAGCACATGCACTCCTAGATCCCTTTGCTCTACAACACTCCCCAGAGCAATACCATTCACTGTGTAGGTCCTGTCCATATTAGACGTCCCAAAATGCAACATCTCACATTTCTCTATATTAAATTCATTAACCATACCTCAGACCACCTGGCCGATCAATCAAGATTTTGCTGTAAATTTTCACAACCATTTTCACTACCTGCAAAATCACCCACTTTTGTATCATCTGCAAACTTGCTAAATCTTGCCATGTATGTTCTCATCCAAATCATTCAAACAGTAACGGGCCCAGCGTCGAACCCTAAGGCACACCACTAGTCACAGGCCTCCAGTCCAAGAAGCAACATTCCACCATCACCCTCTGCTTCCTTCCATTAAGCCAATTTTCTATCCATTCGGCTATCTCTCCTTGGATCCTCTGCGATCTAACCTTCCAGAACAGCCTACCATGCGGAACCTTGTTGAATGCTTTGCTGAAGTCCATATATACAACATCTACAGCTCTGTCCTCATCGACCTTCGATCTCTATCATATTTGTGAGACATGACCTCCCATGTACAAAACCATGCTGTCTATCACTAATCAGGCTTTTTATACCCTATCTCTCAAAATACTCTCCAGTAACTTTCCAACTGCAGGTGTTAAGTTCATTGGCTGAAAGTTCCCAGCATTTTCCACGCAGCCTTTGGTGAGTAGAGGCACAACATTTGCCTCCAGTCTTCCGCCGATTTCTGTATTTTAAAACAACTCGTAAAATTCAACCAGGGCTAAAGCCAGCAGTTGGAATATTTGATGTCAAAATAGCCTGTTAATCCGGAATGTTACTATCTATTAAGAGCTTTATAAAGCTGTGCTAACCAAATTTCAATGCCCAGGAAAGGGTGCGGATGAATTGTTTGGGCCGTGATTTGTGAGACTCAGTTTTCAAATACCTGGAAGACAGAAGTAAAAATGCTGTGCAATGAACATTTTCTAACTGAAATGGATACTCTCTGTTGAGACTCCCATTGTGCAAAACAACATGAGGAATCTCACCATACCATCATCTCATCATATGTGAACCAGCATCTGCAATTCCTTGTGTTAAAATAATCATGAGCTCCTTGTACCTATGAATCATAAGAATTTTCATTAAAAAAAACTGAACTCGCATAAGCATCAACTATCTTTCACAAAAGGCAACAGAATGTTTTGCTAGTGCAAGTCTGCACATTTCTTTTGTTCAGGATCTCCCCAGAGTTTTTCCTGAACAAAGTTCTCAAAGTGAACCAATAAATAGAAAGCACATTGGTTGTTGATATCCTAAAGACATGCATATCAGTAGCTTAATTAGCTACTACAAATTGCCCAAGTGTGCAGTTGAATGATACAATCTGGGGGGGAGTAGACAGAATGTGGTGAGACTAGGATTAATATAGCACATAAATCGGTGGTTGATAGTCGCCACGGACCTGTTGGGCCAAGGAGCCTGTTTTCAGGCTGTAATGTATTTCTAATAAGGTTTATTTAGTTTGTCTAAGCAAATGCATAGCCTCAAACTTTCCTTGAATCTAACTGCTATAGTTTTAAGATATCAAGATTTCCTCTTCCCAGATCATGCTATGTGCGAGTGCAAACTGCTTTATTTTCTAGTGAGCAGCAAATTGAATTAAATATTGTGCTGAGCTTGTTTCCGAGCTTGTGATTGGAAGACCACTGATGAAGCAATTGAAGATGGCTGGGCTAAAACACTGTCCCCAGAACACTAGCTAAGGAAGCAGAATCTGCCACAGGCAATGATGGTCCAATTCTATGCGGCCATCGTAGTCTGTTCTCATCTTCTCCATCTTGGTCTGGTTTGGCTCAGCCATCAAGCACGACACCCGGAGGCTGCAGCGAATCGTCCGGTTAGCTGAGAAGGTTATTGGCTGCAACCTTCCCTTCATTGACGAACTGTATACTGCACGGGCCAGGAAGCGAACGGGTAAAATCATCTTTGACCCCTCTCACCCTGGTCACAAACTCTTTGAATCACTTCCCTCTGGAAGGCGACTCCGGATTTTCAAAGCTGCCACAGCCAGACATAAAAGCAGCTTTTTTCCACGAATAGTAGCTCAACTCAATAACCAAAAATCTGTAGCCTCCTTTTGCTCTGGTATTTTATTTAATTCACATGTTTAATCAATCATGTTTTATTATTATTGTTTAACGTTTTATGTATCATTCTTAACTGTCACTGTATGTCATGTTGTCACTTGTGGGTGGAGCACCAAGGCAAATTCCTTGTATGTGAATACTTGGCCAATAAACTTATTCATTCATTCATTCATTTACGAGTTGGTCAAAAACACACCCCACATTGTGGAGAAAGCACAGGTAAATTTCAGTAGTTCCAGTTTTTTCTTAATCTTCAAAAATCCTCTTCAGTGCCTAAGGTCAGGTCTCAAGGGACCTGAAGTATGACATAAGAGCTGGCCAGCTTTGAAGGATATGTTTTACAGCTGGACGAAGAGAGAGCCATCGTGTGCAAACATGATACAGAATTTCACACCATTCAATGTCAACAAAGGCAAAAAATGAACGCAGTTCCTCTCTTCAGGAAGCAGATATTGCGAAGTGGCTGTAGACCTTTAGAACAATTGTCTCGATATCCACTGACAGCTTAGTCAGTTATGAGCTATATGAGCTAGGTAATTAGCTTTCAGAATGTGATTGTTGGCACTGCTCAATAACTGTTGTTTTCCAAAGTTTACATTGGCATTATCTGCTGCATAGGCTGTGATGTGTCTAATATCCAGTTCATACTTTTCCAGACATTAGATTAGATTAGATTAGATTCCTTTATTTGTCATTCAGACCTTTTGGTCTGAACAAAATCTTGTTGCCTGCAGTCATGCATATAATAATAAATAACAAAACACACAATCAACACAAATTAACATCCACCACAGTGAGTTGACCAGGCACCTCCTCACTGTGATGGAGGCAAACGTCTTAAGTCTCTGTCTCTTCCCTCCTTATTCTCCCTCTGCGCTGAGGCGATCCAGGCCTCCGATGTTGTTACCCCACCGGGCGATGGTAAGTCAGTTCCGCGGCTCAACCGAGCTCTGCGAACGGGCCGGTTCAAGCTCCGCAGCCCGGGGTGGTCGAAGCTGCCGAAGATGCCGCCCTCCAGTCCAGAGGATGCAGCTGTTGCCGCGAGAGCTCCGTAAAACAGGTCACCAACCTGTGACCTGCGAGCTCCTGACGATGTCATCCACTGGCCTGCGGCCGAGCCCCGGATTCAGGTCGCCATCACCGGAACGCCGCCTCAGCCACCGGAACGCCGCCTCAGACCCGAGTCGAGCCGCCGTCACCGGAACACCGCCTCAGCCACCGGAGCACCGCCTCGGCCCCGAGTCGGGCCGCTGCCACTGGAGCACCGCCTCAGCCCCGAGTCGGGGCGCAACCACCGGAGCACCGCCTCAGCCCCGAGTCGGGGCGCAACCACTGGAGCACCGCCTCAGCCCCGAGTCGGGGCGCAACCGCCGGAGCACCGCCTCAGCCCCGAGTCGGGGCGCAACCACCGGAGCATCGCCTCAGCCCCGAGTTGGGCCGCTGCCACGGGAACAAAGCCTCAGCCCCGAGTCGGGCTCCGCCACCGGAATGCCGCCACAGCTCCGAATTCGGCCAGCCTCACGTTGGTAAGTCCTGGCTGGCTCTGCTTCCGGAGCCTCGAGGTCGGTCGCAGTTGGAGGCTGCCAGCTCCGCCATTAGGCCTCAGCGCAGACAGAGGCAGAAAAGGGGGATACGACAGAAAAAGTTGCAATCCCCTGAAGGAAGAGACAAAAAAACATGTTTCACCCCCCACACATAACACAACCTAATAAACTAAAATTTAACTAAAACACAACAAAAAAGTAAGAACAGACGGACTGCAGCGAGCCGCAGCTGTTCAACAGCGCCGCCACGCCGCCAGTTCATCAGAGCCTGATGTATGTTATTTGCAGTTTCATCACTGTCTTCATAAAAGTCAAGTAACACACTACACTCCATCAGACACAGAGAAATATATCACACACACTGGAAACCTTTTTTCTATCTCCCTTGTTTGAGGCATCGGTGGCAACTGAGAAATAATATCCCGTACAGTCTTTGGTCCTAAAACATTCATTGTAATCATCTCAGCTTTCGTTTTTACCAAGTGCATCTTCTTCACAACATTTGAGTTATAAAACAAAGCACCATTGAGCTTAGCAAGATAGGCGGTGCTGTTGTAGCTGAATCCGTGTTTTACTGTAAGGTACACATACGAGGCTTCACTTGCCGTGATTTTGTCATTTTCCGCAGGAGATTTCAAGTTCAAGTTCAAGTGAGTTTATTGTCATGTATCCCTGTATAGGACAATGAAATTCTTGCTTTGCTTAAGCACACAGAAAAATAGTAGGCATTTACTACAAAACAGATGAATGTGTCCATATACCATGATATAAATATATACACACGTGAATAAATAAACTGGTAAAGTGCAAATAACAGAAAGTGGTTATTAATAATCAGAGTTTTGTCCGGGCCAGGTTTAATAGCCTGATGGCTGTGGGGAAGTAGCTATTCCTGAACCTGGTTGTTGCAGTCTTCAGGCTTCTGTACCTTCTACCTGAAGGTAGCGGGGAGATGAGTGTGTGGCCAGGATGGTGTGGGTCTTTGATGATACTGCCAGCCTTTTTGAGGCAGCGACTGCGATAAATCCCCTCGATGGATGGACTGGGCAGTGTTTACTACTTTTTGTAGTCTTTTCCTCTCCAGGGAGCTCAAATTGCCGAACCAAGCCACGATGCAACCGGTCAGTATGCTCTCGACTGTGCACCTGTAGAAGTTAGAGAGAGTCTTCCTTGACAATCCGACTCTCCGTAATCTTATCAGGAAGTAGAGGCGCTGATGAGCTTTTTTGATAATTGCATTAGTGTTCTCGGACCAGGAAAGATCTTCAGAGATATGCACACCCAGGAATTTGAAGTTCTTGACCCTTTCAACCATCGACCCGTTGATATAAATGGGGCTGTGGGTCCCCCTCCTACTCCTTCCAAAGTCCACAATCAGTTCCTTGGTTTTGCTGGTGTTGAGGGCCAGGTTATTGCGCTGGCACCATATGGACAGTTGCTCGATCTCACGAAGAATGCACCAATATTGCTTGCACCTTTAACTAGTGTGGCCTTCTTGTGCACTTCTAGGAAGCATGCTGAGTTAGGTCATTCTCACCTCCTTGGCCAATTGCGAATTCCCGACGGCATATAGTACAGAAGGTCTTCGTCGAGTCACCACTGACGGGCTTAACCCACATCTTTTTTACTTCCCATTGTTTGTTATAGCTGCAGTCTTTTCTTTTTTGTAGGTTTATCCATATTTGCACATGCCAAACCGACTGAACAACACCAGACGTTATTGAAACTTATTGTTTTGGCAGGAATTGGCAAGATATAGCATACAGCTGATGTGCATAAGAGGGCCTGTGATAGGATGACAGGTGAATGACTTATGCATGGTGTCAACAGCACATGTAACACGCACGCACACTGTTTTATCAGATCTAGGATCTGCCTGTAAGCGTGATTGCAGAGTACAGATGCTCCTCGACTTACGATGCCTCGAATTATGATATTTCGATGATTCAAAAGTGATACACATTCAGTAGAAACCATATTTCACTCGCCTGGCCTCGTGGCAGCGTTGATAATTGGTGGTAATGCTTTACTGTTTAATTAAAATTGCTTTCCTGTGGTACATCTACAATAGATTTACACCTGGTCTGTTGAGCAGACGCACTCACTCGCCTGAGCTGCCTTGTTGGTATCTAATGCAAGCCTGTGCACTTTCTCTCCTATTTATCGATGTAAGGTCCATTGAGTCAGCTGTTTTGTATGCAAGGTATCTGAGGGGAGAGGGGGTGAGAGAGAGAGAGAGAGAGAGAGAGAGAGGGAGAGAGAGAGGGAGAGAGAGAGAGGGAGAGAGAGAGGGAGAGAACTGAAGAGGAGAGAGCGAGGGAGGGAGGAGAAACTCACCTGGAGAATGAAAACCCGCAAGTGCCTGAGGGTCCAACCCTGAACCCTCCACCTCCAGTTTAAATTCAATTTGGAATATTCTGGAGGACCAAGAAACCAAGAACCAAGATGGTAGGTTAGGTGTATTAAATGCATTTTCGATGTACAATATTTTTGATTTACGATGGTTTTATCTGAACGTAACCTCATCGTAAGTTGAGGAGCACCTGGTAGTCGCAGTCAAATGCGGGACAAGGGCGGTCCGTATGGGACAAACCAATTTAGCCCAATGTACGGGATGTCCCGGCTAATACGGGGCTGTTGGCAACCCTCAGAGAGTGTCACAGTCAAAGGCTGTGATCACAACTCTAAAATTAAATTGGTACAGTGGGGCATTTATAGACCAAAACCAGTCAGGATTATTAACATACTAATTACCCTTACCTTTTGTACCCAGTTAAGGATGGAGCCAAAAAGTCTCGGCCTTTGGGTAATGAAAAATAATTACAGAAACTATACTTTAATTTTTCATTACCCAAAGGCCGAGACTTTTTGGCTCCATCCTTAACTGGGTACAAAAGGTAAGGATAATTAGTAAGTTAATAATCCAGACACTAGATTGCAACCTGGCACCACAGAATATATGGATAATGAAGGTACCTGTGCTCGCACGGCCAGAAGGCTTCCCGAAGGGCTGCGCCTGAGGACTGAGAATGCGGCCGGAGACCTTTATCGAGGTGCTGCGGTCTCAACGCCTCCCGGGTTTTGGCCTCGCAGGTAGAACCCAGGTCGGGTGAAGTGGCAGACGGATCCCATAGCAGGGACCCGGGTCGGCATCACGGAGGCGTGAAGTGGGGTGTTGACAGCGGTGAGGCCTCGGCAGTGGCAGCGGTGAAGCCTTACGATAGTGGGGCCTCGGCGGTGGTGGAGCATGACGGCGGCGGCCTTGCCTCGTGGGTCGATCCATGGTCGACAAGAGCGTGGAGGACCACCGTGAGGGGAAGAACAATGGAACCATTCCTCTGCTCCTTTGCCCAACTGATCAAGATCCTGCTGTAATCTTTGATATCTATCATTGCTACCTACAATACCACCCAACTTAGTGTCATCCAAAGTTCAGTCTATGCATGTTACTGTTAGTGTGATGGGCAAAGCTAGTGGGAGTAAGGAAGCTTGAATGATGAGAGAAATTGAGGCTCTGGTCAGGAAAAAGGAGGAGGCATGGGGCAGGAATAGGCAGCTGGGATCAAGTGCATCCCTGGGAGAGTTAAGAACTAGAGGGCATATGATAGGATTGAACTTTATTTATCCCAGGATGGAAAGTGGTCTGCCAACAGTCATAAAACACAACAAATTAAAGTGACGAGTGGAAAGGATTGGAGATGTGCAAATAAGGTTTGGGGGGGGGGGGGCCTGTTATACTGAGGACTGAGAATGCGGGCCGGGAGACCTAATATCGGGCTACTCGGTCTCAACGGGTTTTGGCCTCGCAGGTAGAACCCAGGTCGGGTGAAGTGGCAGACGGATCCCAGGGGACCCGGGTAGGAGGGGAATCAGTCTACCCCACGACAGAAGGGGGAGGAGTGTTACAGTTTGATAGCCACAGGGAAAAATAATCTTCTGTGGCGTTCTGTATTGCACCTTGGTGAAACTAGTCTGTTGCTGAAGGTACTCCTCAGGTTGACCAGTGTGTCAAGAAGGGGGTGAGCTGTGCTGTCCAAGATGCTCTGCGGTTTGAGAAGCATCCTCCCCTCCAAGACCACCTCCCATGAATCCAACTCCACACCCAGGACAGAGCCAGCCTTCCTGATGAGCGTGTTAATCCTGTTGGCATCCGCAGCCTTCATCCTGCTGCTCCAGCACATGACAGTGAAGAAGATGGCACTGGCCATCACCGATTGGTAGTACATCTGCAGCATCTTACTGCAGACATTGAAGGAATGGAGTCTCCTCAAAAAGTACAGCTGGCTCTGACCCTTCTTGTACAGAGCCTCAGTGTTCTTTGACCAGTCCTGTTTACTGTCCAGGTAAATGCCAAGGTACTTGTACTCCTTGGTAAACTGCACATCCACACCATTTATGGAGACAGGGGGCAAGGGTGTTCCTCTCCTCCTAAAGTCCACCACTAACTCATCAGTCTTGTCGGTGTTGAGTTGCAGGTGATTCAGTCCACACCACTCAACAAAGTTGTTAACTACACCTCTGTATTCAGCTCCTCTCAATGATAAGCCAGGGAACTACATGCCAACAACCCTAATATCAGTGGAGAGATAGTATTCACCAACATTTGAAAAGGACTGATTTGGGACAATTGGCATAGCTTTGACAGTGGAAAATCGTGCCTCAAAGTTTTTATTGAATTTTTAAGAAGGTGACATTAGCATTGCAAGACCAAGATGCGATTACATGGCAATTGGGTACAAAACTGGCTTTATGTAAGGAAGCAGAGGATGGTAATAAAGTTTCCCTGTGACCAATGATGTGCCGAAGGGATCAATGCAGGGTCCACTGTGCTTTTCATCCATCATTCATCCTGCACGGTGGCACAGCGGTAGAGTTGCTGCCTTAAAGCACTTGCAGTGCTGGAAACCCGGGTTTCTACAGGTGCTGCCTGTACGGAGTTTGTATGTCCTTCCCGTGACTGTGTAGGTTTTCTCCGAGGTCTTCGGTTTCCTCCCACACTCCAAAGACTTACAGGTTTGTACGTTAATTGGCTTTTGTAAAAAAAAAATGGTATAGTCACAATATTGTTTCCTGGGAAAGGGAGTCTAAAACTAGAGGGCATGGGTTTAAGGTGAAAGAAGTAAGATATGAAAGGAATTTGAGGGACAGGTTTTTTACCATAATAAGTGATAAGTATATGGGTTGTACATAAGTTTATGTACAAAATACATGTACGAGTTGATAGATAAGAACGTTTTAGAGGGACGCGCCTAAGGATTTGATTCCGTTCTGTGTGACTATGAAATAAGAAAGGAGGTGTCCAATAGGGATGAGCAATGTGTGGAATGATGTGCTTTTTCCATTACATTACACGACTCCTGATGCCTCAGTGATATGTACATCATACCCTTCAGCTTGTGCATGTCAAATATTAATTAGGCCAAAGATTCATAACTTTCAATGAAGATGTCTTCAATAACTCCAGCGATCTGCATACACTCCAGATTTCTTAACATCTATGTGGAGTTTTAAGCTCCACCCATCCGAATTGTGAGTTACCCTTGTGTCTTCCAACTCAGAAATAAACTTCTGTGAATGACTCTCTCAAACATCAAAGTTATTATAGAGATTGATGTTAGTGGATTGCTGGGAGCATAGTGTATTGGTCAGTGCATAAGGTCAATTGTATATTTGGGATGAAAAGATCAATATGTTGCACTGACCACTGCTATGAGGACTTTGACCTTTTTTGCACTAGATCTAGGTCTTTGGGGAAACAAAAGCATAGTATCTGTGAAGAGAAATGGCCAAACAACACTTCGGGTCGGAACTTTTCATCATACTGATGGAGTAGAGGGGAGCTAGCTGTTTGAAAGAGGTGAAGGGAAGGAGTGGGGCAAGAGCTGGCAAGCGATAGGTGGATTCGGGTAAGATCAGCAGCTCCTCCAGCAGTTTGTTTTTTGCTCAAAATTCCATCATCTGCCGATTCTCACGTCTCCAGGTCCCTAGGGTTTGATTCATGTCATAAACCATGGTGGCCTTCCACTAGCACTTGGCAGCACAGCTCAGGAGCCCCCAGCCCCTCAGGTATCGGACATAGATTCTTTTTTTTTTAAACTGAATTACAAGAAAAAATATAAACCAAACAACAATTAAAGCAACCATTCCTTTCATCTGAAGAATTAATATGAAACTTTGATTCTGAAAAATGTTTGTAAAGATCTAGCAGAATGAAGAGCCTGTCCCACTTTCACGACCTAATTCACGACCTCTGCCGAGTTTGCCCTTGCCTCATACTCGCAGCATGGTCTTCACGAGGTTGAAGGAGGTCGTAGGTAGGTTGTAGCAGGCTGTGATGCTAGTCATAGGTACTTGTGGCATCAAGTAGGTCGGGGCGTTTTTTCTAGCATGATGAAAAATGTGCACGTAAAAAAGGTCATGAATTAGGTTGTGAAAGTGGGACAGGCCCTTAACAAGGCAACTTCTCAGAATAGCCCCTGGCAATGTATACAATTATGATGTCAAAACAGGAGAATATTCCCACACATTATTTATTGAAAGCTAAACTTAAATTCTAGTTTAGACTTGACTTGTTAAAACTTGAAAAGCTGCTACACTACAATGCCAATTGCACCACTTTACACAAATGTGCTGAGAAATTTTCTTCACAATAGGTATTGAGACCTAAAATAACAAGAAATGTTGAAAATAAAAAGCATCTATCAAATAAAAAACAGGATTTTTGACCTGAAATGTTAACTCTGTAACTTTTTCAACAATTGTAATCTAATTTAAGTGAATCCATCTTAGAACACTTCAATTGCAGAATAATCTATTATATATTAAAACTCTGTGGCCATGTGCGTGTACCTAAGTACACATTTTAAATAAAATCCTTCTCTCCCCCCCCCCCTCTCCCCCTCCCTCCCCCCCCCCTCCCTCCCCTACCTCCCTCCTCCCCCCCCCCCCCTCCCCCCTCCCCCCCCCCCCCCCCCCCCCCCCGCAGCCTGTGTTGAAGCGTGTCATCATGTGTGTGGGAACAGAGAAAGAGGATTGGGGGTGATAGGGAATGGGGAACAGATGGACTGCCCCTACTCCTCCCCCTTCCTCCACTCCCCCTCCCCACTTTCCCCTCTCTCCCCCCACCCCTCTCCCCCTCCCTCCACACTCTTCCCCCTCCCCACTCCCCTACCCCCCCTCTCCCTCCTCACCCCCCCCCCCACCCCCCCCCCCCACCTCTCTCCCCCCCCCCCCCTCCCCCCCCCCCCCCCCCCCCCCCCCCCCCCCCCTCCCCCTCCCCCCCCCCCCCCACCTCCCCCCCTCCCCCACCCCCCCCCCCCCCCCCTCCTCTCCCCCCCCTCCCCCCCCTCTCCCCTCTCCCCCTTCTCTCCCCTCCCCCCCTTCCCTCTCTCCCCCCCACCCCCTTCCCACTCCCCCACACCCCCTTCCCCTCCCCCACACCCTTCCCTCTCTCCCCCCCCCCACATACCCCCATCTCCCTCCTCTCCTCCCTCCCCCACACCTCTTTCCCCCCTCCCCTCTCTCCTCCCCTCCCCCACCCCTCTCTCCTCCTCCCCCGCTCCATCACCCTCTCCTCACCCCTCTCCTCCCCCTCCTCCTCCCCACCCCCCCTCTCCCCCTCCCCCTTCCCCTCCCTCTCTACCCCACCCCCTTCCCTCTCTCCCCACCCCCCCCCTTCCCCCTACCCCTCTGTCCCTCTTCCACCACTCCCCCTACCCTTCCCTCCCCACCTTCCACTTCTCTCTCCCCCCTTACCCCCCCCCTCTCCCTCCTCTCCCCCCCCACCCCTCTCCTCGCCCCCTCCACTTGCCGCTCCCTCCCCTCTCTCCACCTCCACCCCTTCCCCCCCCCCCTCTGTCCCTCTTCCCTCCACTCCGCCTACCCCTCTCCCCCTCCCCACTCTCTCCACATCTCTCCCCCCTCCCCTCCCACTCTCCTTCCCCACCTTTACCTCCCCTCCCCCCCCTCCCTCCTCACTCTACCCCTCTTCTCTCCTCCCCCCCCCTCCCCCCCTCCCTCCCCCTCCCCCCCATCTCTCCCCCTCCCCCCTCCCTCCCTCACCCCCCCCCCCCCCCCCCCTTCCCCTACCCATCTGACCCTCTTCCCCCCACTCCCCTTAACCCCTCCCCCTCCCTCCCCCTCTCTTCCACCCCTCTCTCCCCCCCTCCCTCCTTCCCCTCCCCCACCCCCTCTCCCCCTCCCCCCCTCCCCACTCTCTCCCCCCCCTCCCCTCCCTCCCCCCCACCCCCCTCCTCCCCTCCCCTTCCCCCCCCTCCCTCCCCTCCCCCCATCCATCCTCCCCTCCCCCTCTTTTCCCGCCCCCCCCATCCTATCTCTCCCCCCCCCCCCTCCCCTCCCCCCTCCTCACAACTCTCCCCCCCCACTCCCCCCTCCCTCTCTCCCCCCTCCCCCCCCCCCCCCCCCCTCCCCTTCCCCCCTCCCCCACCCCATCCCCCCCCCCCCTCCCCTCCTCCTCCCTCCCCCTCCCCCCCCTCCTCCCCCTCCCCCCCCCCCCCCCTCCTCCCTCTCCCCCTCCCCTCCCCCCCCCCCCCCCCCCCCCCCCCCCCTCCTCCCCCCCCCCCCACCCCCTCCCCCTGTCCCTCTCCCCCTCCCCCTTCCCTCCTCCCCCTCCCCCCCGGCCCCCCCTCCTCCCCCTCCCTCCTCCCCCTCCACTCCCCCCCCTTCAACCCCTCCCCCCCATCCTTTCCCCCCCCACCCTCCCCCCCCTCCCCCTCCCCCCCCCCCCCCCCCTCCCCCCCCTCCCCCCCCCCTCTCTCTCCCCTCCCCTCTCCCCCTCCCCCCCCCCACCTCCCCCCCCACCTCTCCCCCCCTCTCCCTCCCCCCCCCACCCCTCCCCCTCTCCCCATCTCCTCCCCCCCCCTCCATCCCCCTCCCTCCTCCTTCTCCTCCTCCCTCCTTCCTCCCCCCCCCCTCATTCTCCCCCTCCCCTCTCCCCTCCCCCCCCCCTCCCCCTCCCCCCCCTCCTCCTCCCCCCCACTGCCCCCCTCCCCACCCCCCCCCCCTCTCCCCCCCCCTCCCCCTCCCCCTCCCCCCCCCCCCCCCTTCCCCTCCCCCCTCCCCTCCCCCTCTCTCCCCCCTCTCCCCCCACCCACCCCCCCTCCCCCCCCTCTCCCCCCTCTCCTCCCCCCTCACCCCTCTCTCCCTCCCTCCCCCCTCCCCCCCCCCCCTCTCTCCCCACCTCTCTCTCTCTCTCCCCTCCCACCCTCTCCCCCCTCACCTCTTCTCCCTCTCTGCCTCTGTCTCTCCCTACCTCTTCTCTCTTCCCCCCCACCCCCCCCCCTCCTCCCCCCTCCTCTCTCTCCCTCCCCCCTCTCTTTCTCCCCCCCCCCCCCCGCCCCTCTCTCCCCTCCCCTCTCCCCCCCCCTCTCTCTCATCCCCCCCTCCCCCACTTCCCTCTCCCCTTTCCCTCCCCTCCCCCCTCCTCCCCTCCCCCTCCCTCTCCCCTCTCTCCCCCCCTCCCTCTCTCTCCACCTCCCTCCCCATTCTTCCACTTATCTCCCTTACAATACTGCAGTTCATTCAACCTATTATTTCATCAGTAGCTTCTTACAATTCCAACGGTCTCAAGGAGATTTATTTGATTTCTGAACATTTTAGTCAGAATGAATAGTCATCTATAATAAACCATGTGTTTGTAATTGTATTGTGTGAAACTTAAAAGTTAGATTATTCTGCTTCCTGGGGAATATTCATAATTTTACACTGCAGTTCATGAGTCCAATGTTAATCAGAAAAAGTTAAAGGTATTAATCCCAGTGATTTTTTTGTAGTGGTAGTATTTACTGTTGGTTCTGAACCATTAGTTCCACTCCATAAAAACATTCCTGGGTTTGCTGAATGATTAAAACTATGTGTTTATTCATGTCCCTGAAAAATCTATAATTAAACTTGCTACCTAAATACTGAGCTTGAAATTAGTGGTTGCCCGGGTGCCAATAGCAACCTACAGTCCCGCCGGGCTTCCTAAAAGCCATGCCATTTTGCCCGGCTTGGCAAGCGCCCGGGACACCTATCGTTTAATTCTGAGCGGGCCCCCTCATTATCTCTCTCTCTGTCACTCTCCGTCCAAGCCCGCCATCGGTGTCCGGGTTCCAGATCCCGGGTTTCGGGTCTCGGGTCGCCGCTCTACGCTCGCTCCTCATCCGCCGGCACGGTTGGCTGACTTATACATGCCACATCCTGCACATCCTCCCCCTCTACATGTGCACAACCATCCCAACACATCATCGGCCGTGGTTGTGCGCATGTGCCGCCCTGCACATGCACAATGCCACGGCAACTGGTCGGCATCAGCCACTTTCTCCCTCCCTTTGCATTGTGGGAGATCTGGCCACCATTGCTGTCCAGTCGCCGCCTCACCACGACCGCTGAAAACTAACGCAGAATCACTCCCTGGAGCTGGAGTAACTCCCTGGAGTAACTCTTGTTTCTTGGTTTCCTGGTCCTCCAAAAATATTAAAAATGGAATTTAAATGGGAGTGGACCCACCACCACCAAACTCCAAACTCTGAAAAATAACAGCCTATTGCATTTTATCTGTTTATTTATTGTGTATATAATTGGTCTATGGTATATAGACACCCTGAACATTTATCTCCTGTTCTGTATTATGTTTACATATTCTGTTGTGCTGCAGCAAGCAAGCATTGTCCTATCTGGGACACATGACAATAAAACTCTCTTGACTCTTGACTTGGACTTAAGCAAAAAAGGGTATTGGGAAAAAAGAGCGAGTTGCATCTGGTTGGGTACCTGTGGTAGTGTGAAGATGCTTTAATTGTGCAGGGGAACTCCATGGAGCAGCCAGCATATCTGGATAGAAGAAATTGGGTGACATTATCGGGTAGAGACCCTTCTTTAGATTTCCTCTGGTTTTGGTGTTTTTAGTTTAATTTAAAGATTCAGCGTGGAAACAGGCCCTTCAGCCCACTGAGTCCACGCCGATCACAGATCACCCGTACACTAGTTCTATCCCACACATTAGCGATGCAAGTCAAGAGTCAGAGAGTCAAGTCAACTATTCTCTGTAAAACTGCCCCTAATGTGTAGGGAGTGGGTGAGGAAAGTTGGATAACAGAACTTGTGTGAATGGGTAGACAAAAATGATAGAGAAACTCAGCGGGTGAGGCAGCATCTATGGAGCGAAGGAAATAGGTGTTGTTTCGGGTCGAGACCCTTCTTCAGATTGGTGTGAGGGTGCGGGGTGGGGGGGGGGGGGGGGGGGCGGGAAGAAGAAAGGAAGAGACAGAGACAGTGGGCTGAGGGAGAGCTGGGAAGTGGAGGAGAAAGCAAGGACTACCTGAAATTGGAGGTCAATGTTTATACTGCTGGGGTGTAAACTGCCCAAGCGAAATATGAGGTGCTGCTCCTCCAATTTGTGGTGGGCCTCACTCTGGCCATGGAGGAGGCCCAGGACAGAAAGGTCAGATTCGGAATGGGAGGGGGAGTTGCAGTGCTGAGCCACCGGGAGATCAGGTTAGTTATTGCGAACTGAGTGGAGGTGTTGTGCGAAGCCATCGCCAAGCCTATGCTTGGTCTCACCGAGGTTGATCATATACTGAATAATCCAACCAGATTTTTGTTTGGAAGTGGAAAGAGATAATAGAAATTGCATTCATTTCAACGTGTAAAAAGTGATGTGATACTGTATTGTAATTTTGCTGCATGTCATTGTGGTATATATTATGTCTTGATTGGTGAATATGTTTAGTTTGTGACTTTATTTGACGCAGAAATAATATGTGAATGCATCATTGATCATAATTCCGACTGGTAACTACGCACTTCGTCCGAGCACATTATCTCACGCGTCATGCAAGCTGTCTTAAATGACCACCTAAACTGTCATTTGCCAACCTAAAAAGCTGCCGAGGTTGCCCGGCTGGCAGCAGGGAAAAAAAGTTAAGTTAGAGCCCTGAAACATGTGTATGCACTTTGTCCGTCAATCACGCTTATGCTGCTCAAATAATCATAACCAAGAAAATTAAAAATGCCTTATATTTTGTTATGTACATTAAAAACTTTAAAGTTTTCGTTAAAAAAATTAAGTGGAAAATGCTTTCTCTGCGATAAAATCAAATGTACAAACGTGAATGGGCCAGATAGTTCTTGATCTAGGCCCAGCTTCGTGTCAACGATAACCTCTGCAAATTTTACGTCATTTTGTAATTCTGGAATGTCCATGCCGCGATTCCTGACAGCTTTAGTCATACCACACAACAGAACATAAATATATTTCAAAGCTTAAACTACTGCAAACTACTTAAACCCTCGTGTACTTGCAGTGCTCTCCATAATGTAATTATTTTTCTTCCTCCAACTATAGATGCTGCTGTTTTTTTTTCGTAGGTCCTATTTCAGGCGACAAGGTGGTGCAACTGGTAGAGCTGCTGCCTCACAATAGCCGTGTTCGCACATTCTCCAAGAGATTGCGCGGGTTTCATTTGGGTTTCGTTCGGGTTTCGGCTTCTTCCCACATCCAAAAGACGTGCGTGTTTTGTAAGAAGGGCCTGTCCCACTTGGGCGTCATTTGTGCGTCATTTACGTGACATCATTTACCCGTCACGATGCACGTGATGCGCGCATGGTGCGCATTATGCGCGCATGATGCCTGGTGACGTAGGCACGTGACGCGCGGTCGCGCACGGCGCCCCAGGATTTTGGTATGTACGAAATCTTCGCACGTCATCTGCGTGACGCCCAAGAGGCCCTTTATTTAGACGCTGTAAATCGCCCCTGATATCTTGGGCATGGATGTGAAAGTGGGATAACATCGAAGTATTGCGAATGGTGAACAAGGTGGGCTAAGGGCCTGTTTCCGTGCTGCATCTTCAAAACAATTTTAAAAATCCAGCATTGTTTTTGGTTCAACTGAAGATCAACGACCTCAAACAAATGAATAGGTCAGCACCATATCTGTCTCTTCGGCATTAAGACTTCTTTACAGGATAACATGCTGGATCCAATGGTTGAGTAAATCAGATCTGCGGAACTTGGCCCGAAACTCTTCTCAGACTAATGCAGAAACAGATACAGTTGTCAGAGGAGCTCACAACGAAATCACCAGCCCAGGACGGTATATTCAGGCCCAATACCAGTCAGCAATACATTCACTTGTTCATTTCCGATGACCAAAGACAAGGTGGTAAATTTTCCAATGCAATGCAGGATTCATCACAAAATAATGCCGAGATCAGCAAGTTTAGAGGATGGGATTTAATTTTTTAACACGTTTGAATGGATGGTGTTGCTTGAAAAATAGCCTGTGAATTGTGAAACGTGAGAAGATGCTGAACAAATGGGAGCCGGGGTCTCAGATTGACTGGCGCATGCACTCACCCCTCACACCGTTGGTGTACACTTTAAATCGGGCTCTCGCGCCTCGCCGCCCAGCGCGAGACCCGCCCGTGTCGTGTTGGTGGAGTCTCGAGCAAAGATACTCGAGGAGCTCCTCTAGTTTCGTTGGTCTCGAGCGCCGAGGCGGGCGGCTGGAGGTGACGGGCGCCATGAATTGGGTTGGAGGCGTCCGGTGAGTAGTGGAGAGCCGCCGCTCACTGCACAGATTAGCGGCCGTGATGAATGAGGGGTGCAGCTGCGGTATGGAATGGGATAGGGTAAGGTAGGTGGGATGGGTGGGGGGGGAGGAGGAGATAATGTGATGGCATGGGGGGGGGGGGGGGGTGAGAGAGAGGGTGGATAGTGAAATAGGATGGGGAGGGATAGGATGAGATGAGGAGGGGGAAGGATGAGATGAGGATTGGGGGGGATGAGATAGGATGGGGTGGGGGGGAGGATGAGATAGGATGGGGTGGGGAGGAGGATGGGATAGGATTGGGGATGGGATAGGATTGGGGATGGGGAGGAGGAGGATGAGATAGGATTCATATTTGGGTGGGAGGATGGGATGTGGATTGGAGGGGATGGGATGTGGATTTGGAGGTAGACAAAAATGCTGGAGAAACTCAGCGGGTGAGGCAGCATCTATGGAACGAAGGAATAGGTAACTTTTTGGGTTGAGACCCTTCTTCAGACTGATGTGGGCGGGAAGAAGAAAGGAAGAGGCGGAGACAGTGGGCTGTGGGAGAGCTGGGAAGGGGAGGGGAAGGAGGGAGAAAGCAAGGACAACCTGAAATTGGGGAAGTCAATGTTAATACTGCTGGGGTGTAAACTACCCAAGCGAAACATGAGGTGCTGCTCCTCCAATTTGGATGAATTGGTTTTGGATTTGGAGCAGGAAGTTCCACCATATTCAAGCATTCTTGAAATGGAAGTGTAATTTCCCTGTACCTATTGAAGGATCACATTTCCTGGCCCACCCTAATTAATACCTCTTGAATTGGGACATGATTAACGACAATGACAAAGACATCCAGAAGCTGAATAACCTCAAAAACAAATGGTGCTTGTTTCGTACCTCCAACCCTCCACAAACAAAATGTCCTATAGGTACTTAGTGCATAGTCGGAGTGCTGGGAGTACAGGGAGTCACTGATTTTTACATGGCATGGATGCTTTGGCACTGTCAAGGCTATCACTGCTGAACACCTAAGACCCCATCCCAATGAAACAGACAACTTATTAAGAATAGAAAGTCAATAAACGGCATTTGGAATGAACTCTTGAGACCTCCTCAACTGTGACTATGCTCTTGACATGATGATCTTGACTATTCCATAACTAATTCCAGTCTTGTATGCAAGAAGGTGAAAAGCCCAAATGCCAACTATAAAAACAACCTTAAGACTCTACAACCATAGGGCTTTGGTTAGGCCGCATTTGGATCATTGTGTGCATTCTGGTCACCTCATTACAGGAAAGATGTGGAGGCTTTGGAGAGGGTACAGAAGTTTTATCGGATTGCTGTCTGGATTAGTGGGTTTCAGCTACTGGGAGAGGTTGGATTGTTTTCTCTCGAATGCATAGGTTAAGGGGAGACTTAATCGGAAAATATAAAATTGTGAGAAGCATAGATAGGGTAGACCATCAGAACCATTTTTTCCAGGGTGGAAATGTCCAACATTTGAGAGTGTACCTATAAGGTGAGAGGGGGAAAGTTTAATGATATGCGGGCCATGTTTTTTTACATAGAGAGCAGTGGGGGCTTGGAACGCATTGCCAGGGGTGGTGGTGGAGACAGATTTGATAGTTTAAGAGGCTTTTAGATAGGCGCATGGAAGTGCAGATGAGTTCAATTTAACTTTGCAGCATGTTCGGCTCAAACATTGTGGGCAAAGGGCCCGTTCCTGGGCTGTACTGTTTTGTGTATGTTTAACAAGGCCTCAGGAGCAAATGGAAATCTCTGCTTAAGCTCTAAAACCTGTTGGACCATTAATCAGAAATATACAACCTGACTCACCCCCTATAATTACTTGGTTTCTGCTGCTGCCCTACTTGAATAAAAGTACCACATTTCCTATCCTGTAATTATTTGGCCCATTTTCTGTGGCCAAGGAAAGTTGCTGTCCAAACCCTGGTCATCTCTACCCTAACCCCCTGTACTTGTGGATCCTGCAAATATATCTAATTCCTCTCTTCTTGTGTGATGGTAATTTGTTGTAGAATTCCACCACTCTGCTCCCTGAATTGTTCAGCAGCAACCATCTCCACATTGAATAAAGATGAGAATTATCCATATGAGACATCACCCACCTCATCTCGTTCCATGTACATTTTACCAACTTGGCCCTTAATAGATCTTGTGGTTTCCCTGGTTGTCCTCTTGCCTATGAGATACTCCAAAAATGTTTTAGGATATTCCTTAATTTTCCCTCAAGAGAGCAACTTTGTGCCACTATTTTGCCTTCCTAATTATTTTCTGTGCACTGCTATACATACTTTATTCCTGAAGACCTTTGCCGATTTTCACCTACCTTTTTCCACACCTAAAATTCAGTGTCCTTCGCATCCAGGATTCCTTAAGTTTGGTGATCATATTATGTTCAAATTTTTACTATTCATTTATAAATGACTTGTACTGTTCATGTGTAAACTTACTGACAAGTATAAGGTCCTGCGTTAGCATCTTGAAATCAGCTTATTTCCCATCTCTCTTTTTCTTTTGTCACATCAACATCAGGAGTAATGGTCACTATTCTTGAAATTACTCGCCCTCCACTTGACCTACTAACATTAGTTTTTGGTTGTTAGTTCTAGAATAGTCCCCAACTCGCCTTTACAGAGGCAAAAACTGACAATTGTGAAGAATTGTTGAATTTTATTGACAAGATTCAACATAGAGAAGGAACACTGAAAACAAACTGGTTGAGCAATTTTGCCTGTAATTGTGCTTATGCTCCACATAGAATTACTTCATCAGTCTGCATCATCTCAGTTTTCCAGAATAATTTTATATTTTGCACTTGTATTTGTTTTGAAAGCATATATTTGTTTCATCAACCACCTCTGGTAATGAGTTCCAAATGGATTTTTTTAGAACAGTTTTAGAACATAGAACATGGAACATAGAACAGTACAGCACAAGAACCGGCCATTTGGCCCACAATGTCTGTGCCGAACATGATGCCAAGACCAATTCTTATCTGTTTGCATAAAACGGATACAAGTGAAAAATACGTGAATGATGCAGTCTGGTGAAATAATTCCATGTGGAGAATAAGCACAATTACAGGCAAAATTGCCCAACCAGTTTGCTTTCAGTGTTCATTCTCTATTGCAAATCTTGCTAACACTCCAATACTCCAAAAACAGCCTAACCAAAGTCCTATAAAGCTGCATCATGGCTTCAAATGTATTTGTCGTATTTGTAATCCCTAATTCTCAAATCTTTCACCACATTCTCTCCACACCTACTTTATCTTACTATTTATAATTTTAAAGACTTCTCGTGGCATCTAAGTTTGTTTGAAATTGGTATGTCCGAAGCTCTTACTTCTTTCCCGTTAGATGCAATTGCTTACAGTAGTTCCAGTATCATCAATGTAAATAATTTTTATAGTTGGCCGAGAAGTGCACAAAATGTAAATATGGCCTGATCCAATTTAAGATAGCTTCACATTTGAATTCTTAATCTCAAGAAACACATATCGTGTTTTCTTTAAATGGAATAGTAGGACCAAATAGTAGGACTAATGGCACATAAGTAATCTACAGTCATAAAAATTATCAAATGGCATCTACCAAGTAGGCTTGTAAACTCCATGGTTATAAATGGTGGACATTTTGAGCCTTTAGCCATACATGCCTATTTTCTCTATGCTTTAAGATCATTCCTGTGCAGTCAACAATATTAACCATTACTGACTGGGTGTATAGATACTGGAGAATTATATAGTGATGTCAAAATGTCAGAGAGATACTGCCACCGTGTGTCCACTCAGTGATTTAGCTTGGGGCTTGCCAACAGAAACATGGAAAACATAACGTAATTTTCTATTGAAAATGTCCATAATAGTGTAATGCTTGAATATGTCAGCATGCAGAAAAGAAGTGTATACACCCTATTTGACACTATTCTGCTGATCTGTTATTGTATATTTGACACAGGGGAAAATATTTTTCATAAAAAATACTAGAAAGCATAAAGACAATATAAATTACCAGCTTGTCAAATGTATCCAGACAGCTTGCCTAAAGTAGACGCATTATTAAGTAAGTAAGTAAATAAGTAAGTTAGTTTATTGGCCAAGTATTCACATACAATGAATTTGCCTTGGTGCTCCGCCCACAAGTAACAACATGACATACAGTGACAGTTACGAATGACTCGGAAAACACTAAACATTAATAATAATAAAACATTTATGATAAAACACCATTGATCAAGCATGCGAACCAACAAAATACCAAATCAAAGGGAGGCTACAGATTTTGGCTGTGAGTAGAGCAACTACTCGTGGATAAAAACTGTTTTTATGTCTGGCTGTGGCAGCTTTGACAGTCCGGGCTCGCCTTCCAGAGGGAAGTGATTCAACGAGTTTGTGGCCAGGGTCAGAGGGGTCAGAGATGATCTTGCCCGCTCACTTCCTGGCCCTTGCAGTGTACAGTTCCTCAATGGAGGGAAGGTTGCGGCCAATAACCTTCTCTGCTGATCGGATGATTCGCTGCAGTCTCCAGGTGTCGTGTTTGTGGCTGAGCCAAATCAGACCATGATGGAGAAGGTGAGGACAGACTCTACGATGGCCGTGCATAATTGGACCAGCATTACCTGTGGCAGATTGTGCTTCCTCAGCTGCCACAGGAAGTACATCCTCTGTTGTGCCTTTTTGACAGTGGAGTCGATGGTAGCCCCCCACTTAAGGTCCTTGGAGATGATGGTTCCCAGGAACTGAAAAGATTCCACAGATGTAACTGTGGTGTTGTTAATGGTGAGTGGGGTGAGGGGAGGGGGAGCTCTCCTAAAGTCTACAATCAATTCCACTGTCTTAAGAGCATTGAGCTCCAGGTTGTTGCGATGGCACAGAGTACACAGTCTTGCGGTGCTCCTATGTTGAGCGTTTGCGGGCCAAGATGTGCTTTCCCAGCCTCACATGTTGCTTCCTGTCTGTCAGGAAGCTGGTGATCCACCGACAGAGGGGTTCAGGCACAGTCAACTCGGAAAGTTTGGAGTGTAGTAGCTCTGGCACAATGGTGTTGAATGCAGAGCTAAAATCAACAAACAGGATCCTCTCATAGGTCCCCTGGCGGTCTAGGTGCTGTAGGATGAAGTGCAGGCCCAGGTTGACTGCGTCATCCACAGATCTATTGGTCCGATATGCAAACTGCAGAGGGTCCAGCAGAGGGTTTGTGATATTTTTCAGCTTGGCCAACACAAGCCTTTCAAGTGTCTTCATGACTACAGAGATCAGTGTGATAGGCCTGTAGTCATTAAAACAAGTAATCCTTGCCTTTTTGGGTACATGTTTGTTTAGGCAATGTGAGTGCACTCTCATTTGGATTCAGCCAATGAGAATATATTATGAAATAACCATGTCCTAGAACCGATCAATTTTGCTCATTATCCCAGGATCGCATGCTGAATGTTAAATGAGATACCAACACTTACTAGACCTAAAGGTGGGAGAAGTCTATTTCATTCCCTATAGCCTCTGAATATCTATTTAAGAGAGGATAGCTTCCGGACGATATTCCTGCTGTGAAAATTTGTTTCTGCCTGCTGACTGCTGTTAAATACTGAAGAAGAAAATAGGATTGTGATGGTTTGATTTTGAAAATTGTTAGTTACTTCCTTTTGTATAGCCAGTTTGTAAATATTTCAATGTAAAATATGTGCAATGTATCTACATTTTGTCATGAACTCCCTATCCGGGAAAATCATGATGGTTATAAATGAAACAGTAATCCCATCTGAAATAATTTGCAATGCTGACATACGAATTTTCATGGAGATTTTTGACATAGTCCAGAGGATGCCAGAAAACAGTGAGGTAGGGAATAGACTTTTTTTGCTAAATCATACAAATGTTCCTTTATTGCTGAATGAAAAAGGCAGCTCTTTTAATTCATTTGTGGCCATTGCCATCATTTTCAGTAATCATTGACTGTCCTTCATGAATGGTTCAATGGTTTTTTATAGTCATGTAAGCACGGCGCAGTGAAATTCCTTAGCACCACCTGCAAATGCACAGTCGCCATATTTTGGTGCCGCTTACAAAGAAAAATAAAATGTCCAGATACCAGTCCACATGTTGGAAGTACTGGAGGGCCACATCCAGGTAAGCCCCCTAACCCTAACCTGACGTGCCTCTCAACCAGGTTTCTGGGCAAAATAATTCTGGAGAAATTCTCAGCGGGTGCAGCAGCATCTATGGAGAGTGAAGGAAATAGGCAAATTGGAGGGGCCGAAACCCTTCTTCAGACTGACTCGGGGGCGGGGGCATGGGTGGGGACAAGAAAAGGAAAAGGAGGAGGAGCCCGAAGGCTGGGGGATGGGAGGAGACAGCAGGGGGGCTGAGGAAGGGGAGGAGACAGCAAGGACTAACAAAATTGGGAGAATTCGATGTTCATGCCCCCGGGGTGCAGACTCCCCAAACGGAATATGAGGTGCTGTTCCTCCAATTTCCGGTGCTGCTCGCTGTGGCCATGGAGGAGACCCAGGACAGAGAGGTCGGAGACGGAGTGGGAGGGGGAGTTGAAGTGCTGAGCCACCGGGAGGTCAGCTTGGTTATTGCGGACCGAGCGGAGGTGTTCGGCGAAACGATCGCCCAACCTCCGCTTGGTCTCACCGATATAGATCTGCTGACATCTAGAGCAGCGGACGCAATAGATGAGGTTGGAAGAGATGCAGGTAAACCTCTGTCGCACCTGGAACGATTGCTTGGGTCCTTGAACGGAGTCGAGGGGGGAGGTAAAGGGACAAGTGTTGCATCTCTTGCGGTGCCTCTCAACCATCCTGATCTCCCGGTTTCTGGGCACCATAATTCTCCTTCCTATTCCTGCAAATGCCTTTCTGTTCTCGGTCTCCTCCATTGTCAGAGTGAGGCTAAATGCAAATTGGAGGAACAGCATCTCATATTTTGCTTGGTTTATCTCACTTCAGGTAGCCCCGGCATTCCCTCTCTCTCTCTCCCTTCCCCACCCAAGTCACACTAGCTCCTCATTTTCACCCTACAAACAGCTTACGATGGCCTGTTTCATTTATCATCGTTACCTTTTTGCATATCTTTCATTCATTGTTCTTTATCGCTCCACATCACCATCTATATCTCTCGTTTGTCTTATCCCTAACCAGCCTGTGAAGGGTCTCGATCCAAAACATTACCCATTCCTTCTCTCCAGAGATGCTGCCTGTCTTGCTGAGTTACTCCAGCTTTTTGTTTCCCTCTGAATATACAGTTGTGCTATGTTCTTAAACTAATACAGCCATTTTAATGTAAGTGTTTTCATGGTTAGATAGGAGGGTTCAAATAAGTAACAGTAAAAGGATATTAATGTTTCCAAGTCAGACTTTGATATTCCTGTGTCTGTTTTCCTTGTCTTTGTGTTGTGAGTTTCAGAGGTACTGTGTGTGTATGTGAGGTGAATAACTGCAACACATTTTGTAGAGGTTACATGCTGCAGCTATGGTGTACTGGTGTCACTATATTTTTCTAACATAGGAATCGAATTAAACTGAAGCAACAGAAGAGGCAGCAAAAGGTAAGAATCAATAACATTTTATGTGGAGTTTCTTGTCAGAACTTAATGATTTTCAGATAATATTAATTACTCATTAAAGACAAGAGATTCCGTGTTTCCTAATTTGTTTTTTTCTTGTCCAATTGCCTTTCCTCCAAATTGGAGATCTTTTGTTTTGATATCTGCATTTTGACACTACAGTCCCTTTATATAGATGCTGCAGGAACAGTTCAGAAAATTTTGCTCCTGCCTTAGTATTGCACAAGCACCAGATTTTATGTTAGATTGGTATTTGTATTCTTAGAGATGGACTTTGAGAATCTGATATTTTTGTGGACATGTCCTGTAACCCTTGGAAATAGTTAGGTTAGTTATTATTATGGTCACATGTGCCAAAGTACGGTGAAAGGAGTTTGTTGTGTACTATCCATTAAACACAAAGACTACACATGATTACAATCAGATTCAGATTCATACTTTATTGTCATGGTGCAGTGTACAAGTACAGAGACAATGAAATGCAGTTAGCATCTCACCCAGAAGTACAAACACAGAATAATGGAACAGGAAAATATATATATGTATATACAGTAGCAGTAGTGCAATTTTCGGGGGGGGTTAAACAGTCTGTGGTTGGGGTGATGAGAGCAGTCCTTGACGATGCTACGCGTCCTTCGCAGACATCGCTTGCTCTGGACAGACTCAATGGAGGGGAGTGAGGAACCGGTGATGCGCATGGCAGTTTTCACCACCCTCTGCAGTGCTTTCCTTTGAGAGAGACAGAGCAGTTGCCATACCATACTGTGATACAGTTAGTAAGGATGCTCTCGATGGCTCAGCGGTAGAAGTTCACCAGAATCTGAGGAGACAGATGGACCTTCTTTAGTCCTCAGGAAGAAAAGACGCTGGTGAGCCCTCTTGATCAGTGTTGTGGTATTGTGGGTCCAAGAGAGGTCATCAGAGATGTTGACCCCCTGAAACCTGAAGCTGGAAACACGCTCCACCTCCGTTCCATTAATATAGATGGGGGTGTGCGTGCCAACCCTAGACCTTCTGTAGTCCACAATGAGCTCCTTGGTCTTCTTGGTATTAAGGGCCAGGTTGTTGTCAGCGCACCATGCTGCTAGGAGCTGGACCTCCTCCCTATAGGCCGTCTCATTGTAGTCGCTGATGAGGCCAATCACCGTTGTATCGTCTGCATACTTGATAATGGTGTTCGTACCATGTACAGGTGTGCAGTCGTAGGTGAAGAGGGAGTAGAGGATAGGGCTCAGCACACAGCCCTGTGGAACGCCGGTGTTCAGGGTGAGGGTTGAAGAGGTGTAGTTCTCTAATCTAACAGACTGGGGTCTGTTGGTTGGAAAGTCCAGTATCCAGTTGCAGAGGGAGGGGTCGATGCCCAAGTCGATGAGTTTGGTGATCAGTTTGGAGGGGATAATGGTGTTAAATGCTGAGCTAAAGTCGATGAACAGCATTCTCATGTAGGTGTCTCTGTTGTCAAGGTGGGAGAGGGCGGAGTGAAGTACCATGGAGATGGCATCCTCCGTACTCCTGTTCTTGCGGTAGGCGAACTGATGGGGGTCCAGTGTGGAAGGTAGGCAGCCTTTGAGGTGTGCCAGGACCAGCCTCTCGAAGCACTTAGTGATGATGGGAGTGAGTGCAATTGGGCAGAAGTCGTGGAGGCTCGCCGCAGTGGAGTGTTTTGGCACCGGCACGATGGAGGTAGTTTTAAGGCACGTGGGGACAGGTGCTTGGGCAAGTGACAGGTTGAAGATGCCAGTCCAGATGTCTGACAGCTGTGCAGCACAGGCCCTGAGGATGCGCCCGGGGATGCCGTCAGGGCCAGCCGCCTTTCATGCATGTATCCTGCTCAGTGCCGCATACACGTCGATGGGGGTGAGTGTGAGGGATGGTGAGCAGCAGGGAGCACAGCCTTGAATCAAGCCGCCCACAGTGTACAGATGTAGGATAAATGGTATAGCATTTTGTGCAGGATAAAGTCCATTCAGGATAGTTCAAGGGTCTCCAATGAGGTGGATGGGATGTCACTAACGGTGAGAGGACGGTTCAGTTGCCTGATAATAGCAGGAAAGAAATCTGGAGGCTTGCATTTTCAAACTTCTTTACCTTGCCTGATGAGAGAGGGGAGAAGAGGGAGTGACCAGAGTGAGACGGGTCCTTGATTATGTGGGTGGCCTTTCCAAGGCAGTATTAGGTGCAGATGGAGTCCATGGAAGGAAGGTTGGTTTGCGTCATGGTTTGGGCTACTTCCAGAACTATGTAATTTCTTGCCATCTTGAATAGAGTTGTTCCCAAACCATGCTGTGATGCATCTGATAAAATACTTTCCACCGCATCTGTAGAAGTTGGTGAGGGCAGTTGGGGACATGCCGAACTTCCTAAACCTTCAAAGAAAGTAGAGGCATTGGTGTGCTTTCTTGGCCATTGCTTCGATGTGGCTGATCCAGGGCAAATTGCCTGTGATATTTACTCCTAAAAACTTAAGCTTGCGACCATCTCTACTTTGGCACCATCAATGTATGTGTACTGTGTGTACTGTTTCACTTGCTGAAGGCGATTACAATCTCCTTTGTCTTGCTGATATTAAGGGATAGGTTGTGTAAGAAAGAACTGCAGATGCTGGTTTTAATCAAAGGTAGACACAAAATGTTGGACAGTGGGTGAGGCAGCATCTCCGGAGAGAAGGAATGGGCACCATTTCGGGTCGAGACCATTCTTCAGACTGAAAATGCTGCCTCACCCGCGGAGTTACTCCAGCATTTTGTTTCTACCTTTGAGGGATAGGTTGTTGGCTTTGCACCAGATTACGAGGTTCTCAATCTCCTTACTATAATCCATCTCATTATTATTCGATATGAGGCCTGCAGAGTTGGTGTCGTCTGCGAACTTGTAAATTGAGTTGAATTGGTATTTGGCTGTACAGTCATAAGTGTTTAAGGAGACTTAAACACTTATGCCAAGTCCTTGCTGGGCACCAATGTTGAGGATTATTGTAGAGGATGATTTGTCACATATTCTTACTGAATGTTGCCTGATGGAAACATGCATTTTTGCAGAACTACGATACTGTGGCGACATATTGCAAGCAGCACAACAGGAGAGGATCTATATAACAATCTTGAGCTTCTTTGGATAAAAGAAACAACACAAGCCAGTGCTGTAATTGACAAACTGCTTGCCATTTAGATTCGTACACCACCTTAACAGGCCTTTCGGCTTTCATTTCCTATTCATGTACCAGCCCAAATGTCTTTTAAATGTTGCAATACTTTCTGCCTCAAATAACTCCTCTGGCAGCTCATTCCATATACCTACCATCCTCTGTGTGACAAAAGTTGCCCCTCAGATCCCTATTGCAACTTTCCTCACTCACCTTAAACCAATATCCTCTGGTTCTTGGTTCCACTTCTCTGGTTAAAAGACTCTAGCTATCTATGCCCCTCATGATCTTATACACCTCCATAAGATCACCTCTCTATGCTCCATGGAATACAGTCCTAATATGACCTACATCTGCATGTAACTCAGATCCTCAAGTTCTGCCAACATTCTTGTAATCTTTCATGCACTCATTCCAGATAAACAATATCTTTCCAAGAGCAGGGTGACCAGGACTGAACACAATACTCCTAACAGCGGCCTTGTGTAGCTGTACCATATCATCCAAACTTCTATAATCAATACCCTGACTCATGAAGGCCAATGCGTGCTGAAAGCATTCTTGATCACCTTTTCTACCTAGATAAAAATTCAGCACAGGATTCACTATCTCTGGAACTATGTACCTGGACTCCAAGATTCATCTGCTCTACAACACTCCCCAGAGCCCAACCATTTACTGTTATAGCCCTGCATTGGTTAGACTTCCCAATATGTAACACCTCACATTTGTCTGCATTAAACTCCATTTGCCCACTGGCCCAACTGATCAAGATCCTGCCGTAACCTGTGATAACCATCTTTGCTATCTATAATATCACCTAATTTATTGTAATCATCAGATTCTAATCCTGCCTTGTACCTTCTCATCTTTTGGAGTTTTGCATGCAGTTCTGGTCTACAGAATTAGAAGGTATTAGGTACGAGTAGACGTTGGAAAGCTTGAATTGTGTTCTCTGGAATGTCAGAAGTTGAGAGGAGACCTGATAGATTAAAAAGCAGCACTCTAAGGGTAGTAATCTCTGGGTTATTGTGTTTTCTATTATTATTTGCAGAAGTGCTATGCTACTGCAAGTAAGAATCTCATTGTTCTGTTTTTGGTAGATATGACAATTAAACATAACAATACTTTAATAGTCATGCAACTTCACTCAGAGAACATGATAACTACATTTACAGAGAGGTACCACTTTGATTCAAAATCCAAGCACATCATAATTTGCCATGTCGACAGCCAAGCCACTTACTACTACTGTTCATGATGACTCGGATAATGTGTAATTTCATCAGATAACTGTTTAGAATACTGCTTAATGTGTTCAATCAAAAGATCTCTACATATTGTATTTAGTATGATTTATATTTTCAAGGAATTTTTTGAGAAGAGGAAACTTAAATCAAAATGTAAACTATTAGAGCCACCGGTATCACCTCAACAAAACTCTTCCGTTAGCTGGGACCTCCTTACTCTACATATCGTTAACCGTATAGCTGCAAAGAAGGAATCTGTTGGTAAGAATAGCACTGACCCTCATGCATAAATGAGATCAATTTTGTTGCTGTGTCTTTATATTTTGGAGCAGATCTTTAAAAATGAGGTAAAGGCAAGCATCTCCCTGTTCATCTAAGGATTCTGGTTAGGATTGACTCTAGTTGCCTTTGTTGGAATGCATTCGTCAACACGCAAAACTGATGATGACTTAGTAAACGAGAACATATATTGTATCAGATGTTAACGAATACTTCAAAACATGTTAATTAGTTTAGTTTAGAGATATGGCATGGAAACAGGTCCTTTGACCCATTGAGTCCATTGAGATCATTGGTCACCTGTACAATAGTTCCGTCACTTTTGCATCCTACACACTAGGGGCAATTTACTGAAGCCAATTAACCTACGAACCTGCACGTCTTCGGGATGTGGGAGGAAACCCGGGGCACTCGGAAATAAACCATGGGGATATCCCACTGTATATTTTAACAGCCTTCCTCAGTCTGTGACCCCTCTTGGTATCCTCTGCAAACTTGCGTTTACATTCAAGTAATTTACATGTAACAACATAGATTCCTGCAGAACTCCAGATACAGATCTCTAGCCTTGTATTGTTAAATATTGTTCTTCCACCACAACCCTCTGTCTTCTATCTGTAAGCCTTTATTTAACAATACAATCAAATGATTCACAGAAAACTTGATTAGATTGAAAACCTAAATACTAAAGCACTCAAAATAATAAAATATGTATTTTCAAAGCATAAGAGCTTTCTGGGTCTGGCTTGTGTTACAAAAAGTCAATTTTATGCAGATTTTCCAATAAAATGTTTTCTTAGCCTGTCATATAATATTAGGGCAGCACAGCATTGGGCTGCAGCCTTGGGCTGCAGACCCGAGTTCAATCCTAGCTACAAGTGCTGTCTGTGTGGATTTTGTGTTCCCCTTGCAAATTACTTGAATGTAAACCTAAGTTTGCAGAAGATACCAAGATAGCTTGGGTCACAGACTGAAGAAGGCTGTTAAAATATACAGTGGGATATCGATCAGGGACAGAAATGGATTGAAAAATGGCAAATAGAGTTTAACCCGAGCACTTTTGCACTTTGCAGTTTTGCACTTTGGGAGATTGAATGTGAAAGGAAAATATATGGCAATAACCTTAACAGCAATGATGTGCAGTGGATCTTGGGGTCTAAGTCCATGATTCCCTGAAAGTGGCAACCTAAGTAGAAAGAGTGGAAACAAAAGTAGGTATGCTTGCCTTCTTCAATTGAAGCAATGTCTCAGAGTCAGGAAGTCATGATGCAGGACTTTGGTTAGGCAACATTTGGAATATTGTGTGCAGTTGTGGTTGTTCCAATAAAAAAAATGATGTGGCGCCATTGGAAAGAGAGTGGACGAGGGTTCCGAGAATGATGTCTGGATTAGAGAGCACTAGCTACAAGGAGAGGTTGGACTACTTGCATTGTTTCTCCGGAATGAAAGAGGTTGAGGGGAGAAGTGATAGAAGTAGAAAAAATTATGAGGCAAAGACAGGGCAGAACCTTTTTCCCAGGATGGATAAACTTGAGCGCATAGCTTTAAGGTGAGATAGTTGAAAGCAGATGAGAGGGTAAGTTTTTTCACACAGAGGGTGGTGAGTGCCTGGAACATGCTGCTAGAGGTGGTGGTGGATGCAGATATGATAGTGTAGGTATGTTACAATACTTACCTTCAGTGGCGCTGCAATTCTGCCACTGGCCGTGTGCGCGATTTTGGCGCCTTTGAGGGGGGGGGGGGGGGGGGGGGCGGGGTTAAAACGCGTTTTTTTCCTACCTTGTCCTGGAATATATTTGGTTGGAGTGCAAGCTTTTGCTGGAGAATCGTTCCAACGGGCGTTCAGTGTATTTTTTTTTTAATCGCCCGACAAATTCAGCACTGGCGTAATTTTAAAATCGGCTTCTAAAGACGTCAACGCCGACAACGGGGACGGATTTCAGGTACGGGACAGGTAAAAGAAAGCCGTTTATTTTATGTATAAAAATGCTCCTTAAGATGCCTTTAATTCACGTTTTAAGTTGCGAAACGATGATTTTTTTCCCCATATGAACCGGCAGTATTTTTCCTGCCGATATGCGGTATAAATTCACCGCAAACCACAACGTTCCAAATGATCGCGTTCCAGAAAAACCCACTCATAAGATGATTTAAATGGCCATTATTTTATGGGAATTAAACGCTAAATTCCTTCCATTTGGCCTATAAATTCATGACAATGAGATTTATAAATCATGTTAAATTGTGAATTCTTGTGTGAATGTTATTTGGACACCTAGGCTATTTGAAAATGTTCATCTTTTCTTAAGAAATGGATAGATGTATAGATCAAGTAATTGAATTTTGTAATTAGCTACAATTAGGTAACTAACTATGCTTTAATTTCAGGTCATCCAAGTAAGATTGTTTCATTTGTTTCAGAATGCTTCAATCTATAATAACTGACAATTTAATTCAGTTCTCTTAATTTTTAATAAAGTTATGTGCTTTTGACTGTCCTCGATCACAGAGTTACGTCAATGGAAAAGCAATAGGGAACAAGATGCTAATTTCAGAGTATGAAAATGGCCATAACCTTTTTAATACTGAAGATATGAAAGTGAATTAGGTGTCAAATTAAACTTCTTTTTATGCTTTATCTGATGGGATAAATTGCAGACTTGATTTTTTAAATCTCAAAATTTTGTAACATTGCTAATAGATGGGCAGTAAAATCCTGATTTCTCTGAAAAGAATAGCCATATTTCAGTTCATTGAAGTTGAAAATCTCATTGCATTTGAATTTTCATGTCGTACTACTTTTGACGTCATTTGATCGTGCTTTATATTAAAATAACCATGCAAGGGCAAATTAAAGTTCTGCTAAAAAGTCAGGGGACAAGTAGCACAGTCTCCACAATGCAGTCTCCCACACCACTCTGACTGCTTGGTCCTACTGCTCCTCCCTCCTGCAGGGAACGGCAGTGGTTATTCCACTGGGTCATCCCCTTCCACTTTTCACCTGGTGTCCCAAGCTACTCCCCATCCATACAATAGTCCTCATGTCCCCCTCTTCTATAAACACCCACCATCCCCCCCCCCCCCCCCCCCCCCCCCCCCCCCCCCCCACCAGCCTCAAACTCCATCTACTCACCAGCCTTCCTCCAACCCAAACCCTCACCCTTGCCATTTCTTCACCATCCACCTTGATCTCCTCCTTTCTGATATGGAGCAGTATGTCCTCAGCAGAAGCCTCACCTTTGTTCCCCTCTGCCCCCCCCTCAACAATTTCCAGGGTCCGCCACAACATAGAGGTCTTCTTCCATTGCCTCCACCTCTGTGCCTTTTTCTATGGGAAGGAATCCTCACCACCCAATGATGACCCCTTCTCCCATCTCCATTGGACCCCCTCCTCTCCCCCCTGAACATATAGCCCTCCGCTCACTCTGCAGCAACCCTGACGTGATAATCAAACCCACCGACAAGGGAGGTGCTGTGGTAGTGGCACGCTGACCTCTATCAGGATGAGGCCATGCGACAACCCTCAGACATCTCCTACTTATCCTTGGACCATGATCCCACAGATGAGCACCAGATCTAAATATCACACACCATTTATGATTTCATTACTTCTGGGTCTTCCCTCCAAAGCTTCCAATCTTATCGTTCCCCAGCCCTGCACAGCCCAATGTTATCTTCTCCCTAAAATTCACAAACAGAACTGCCCTGGCAGAGCCATTGTTTCTGCTTGTTTATGTACCACTGTATTAAATTTCTACATGCGTCGACTCCATCCTATTACCCCTGGTCAAATCCCTCCCTACCTATGTCCAAGACGCCTCACACAGTCTTCGTCTCTTCAATGACTTCTGATTACCAGGCCCCCACTTCCTCATCTTTACTATGGATTTACTGCATCATTGCTACCTCCTGCACCCATGCAGAACTCACTGACTTCATCAACTTCACGACTAATTTCCATCCTTCAGTCAAATTCACTTGGACCATCTCCGACATCTCCCTACCGTTTCTAGATTTCACCATCTCCATCACAGGAGACAGACTATCGACTGATATCCAATCCAAACCCACTAACTCCCATAGCTATCTAGACTACACTTCTTACCATCCCGATTCCTGTAAAGACTCTAGCCCCTACCAATTCCTCTGCCTACGCCTCATCTGTGCCCAGGATGAGGTTTTCCATACCAGGTCATCTGAGATGTCCTCATTCTTTTGGGAATGGGGGTGTTCCCCTCTTTCATTATAGATGAGGCTCTCACCAGGGTCTCCTCGATATCCCTCAGCTCAGCTCTTGCTGCCCCTCCCCCCATTCGTAACAATGACAGATTTCCCCTTGTCCTCACCTTCTACCCCATTAGCTGTCCCATACAGCATATAAGCCTCCGACATTTTCACCACATCCAATGGGATCCTGCTACTGGCCACATCTTCCCATCTCCACCCCTTTCTGCTTTCCGCAGAGATCGTTCCCTCTGCAACTCCCTGGTCAACTCGTCTCTTCCCACCCAAATCACTCCCTCCCAATGTACTTTCCCCTGTAACAGCAGGAGATGGAACCTGTCCCTTTACCTCCCCCCTCGACTACGTCCAAGGACCCCTACAGTCTTTTCAGGTGAGGCAGAGGTTCACTTACACCTCCTCCAACCTCATCTATTGTATCTGCTGATCAAGGTGTCAACTCCTGTATATCGGCATTACCAAGCGCAGACTCGGCGATCGTTTCGCTGAACACCTCTGCTCAGTCCGCCTAAAGCCACCTGATCTCCTGGTTGCTCAGCACTTTAACTCCCCCTCCCATTCCCAATTTGACCTTTCTGTCCTGGGCCTCCCCCATTGTCAGTGAGGCCCAGCGCAAATTGGAGGAACAGCACCTCATATTTTGCTTGGGTAGCATACACCCCAGCGATATGAACATTAACTTCTCCAACTTCAAGTAGCCCTTCCTTTCCCTCTCTCCCCATCCTCTCCCCTTTCCCAGTTCTTTCACCAGTCTTACTGTCTCCAACTACATGTTATTTTTGTACCGCCCACTTCCCTGACATCAGCCTGTAGAAGGGTCTCGACCCGAAACGTCACCAATTCCTTCGCACCAGAGATGCTGCCTGTCCTGCTGAGTTATTCCAGCATCTTGTGTCTACCTAGCCCAAACAGTACCTATACATAATCTAAATTTAAAAAATAAGACAGATGGTATGAGTTCTTAAATTAAAACAGAGAATGCTGGAAACGTCAGCTCAGGCAGCATCTGTAGAGAAACAGAGAGTTAATGTTTCAGCTCAATGACCCTTTATATCTAGAAGATTTGTATCTATTCCATGAATTCTGACTGACTATGGCACTGGAATCATTTTTTAAAACCTTATTTCAGCAACTCCCAGTTCGGCGTCTTACAATGGTGAAATGACAGTGTATATCTTGCTTTTTTCAAAGATGCATCAAACAAAGTCATTCAAGTAAATATGATGAATGATAGAAAAGTACCAATTAGACGACATAACATTGAGCTGCCAATGTCTCCTTGCTCTATTCCCTCTCAAATATTCCTGGAAGAAAGTCAATGCAGGTAATTTTCCAAAAGAATGTTGAATGTGAGGGCTTGCAATGTGGTGCTTGTGGTTTTGATTAAATGTTTAAAAAGTACGACAAAAGTTATGCACCCAGTCCAGTAGCAGATGATACGTACTATCCTTGAATTTCACCTTTTACACCTTTGTTCAGTTGTTGCAACCAATATACCTTTAACAGTCATATGTGTCAAAGGCATTCTGCTAAAGCACATGGCAGTTTTATGTGGATATAGATATTTGTGGCTAATCTAACTGCTAACGTAATGAGACCAAAGAAATTGCTGGATTTGAAGGAGAAATTGTTTAATATGACAATGAACCAGCTGCATCGGTGTTTTCGTGAAGGGAAACTGGTTGGGCATCTGTTTAAGAAAGAAGCAAGGTACTCACAGAACATCATGGTGTGGAATGGTGGTGCAGGGGTATTCATGGTAAAGATAAGCTCATTGGGATCAAGAGGCTGGAAACTTAAGTTATGGAGGGCATTAGAAGTGCCATAAATGTAACCATTGAAGTCAAGGAAGGGGAATGAAAATTCAGTGGTGCACTGGTTCCTTTATCACGTGCACCAATGTACAGAGAGTTTTTTTTTTTGCATACAGATCGGTAAGAACATTGCCATACATAGGTACAATCCCCCGTTATGTACATAATGCATAGAAACAAACCATTGTGTCTATATGCAAGAGCTGCCAGGTTTTGGCTCCATTTCACAGTCCCAACGGCAGCCGGCCATAAAGGCCTGTTGTAGCAGTCGTCTCCATCCAGTTGCCTGCAAATTATTGTCTCACTACAGTGGAGTAATAGCATGTTGACGTATAGTGCACATAAAGTTGCTGCAACATAGCTTCAAAGTTCAATATGACCTCTGGTATGGAGATTGCACATTCTTCCTATGGGTATCCAATAGGTGCTCTGGTTTTCTCACACATCCAAAAATGTGCAGGTTTAGTTGGTTGCTGCTGTAAATTGCCTCTGAAGTGTAGGTGAGTGATAGAATCTGGGGATTTGATGGAAATGTAGGGAGAATACATTGTGATTAATGTAAATAGTTACTGTACTTACCGATCAGCGAGGACTTAATGGGCCATGAACCCTGCTCCACGCTATATGACTTCATGAAACAATGGGTATAATTGATAGTTGGTGTGAACAATGAGGTACATCTACATAGCTAATTGATCACTAGCTGTTTAGTAATCTTTTTCATAATTTAACAGATATTTTGTAAATTACTGGGTCATTTTTTCCTCAAACGTCTTCCCAGGAGAATAAATATTTTAAGATAGCTTACCACCCACCTTTTGTTATATTCACCAAGGCACCACCATTTACAGATCGACTTTGCTGATGGCCAACAATTAAGAGGAATCAATGAAAGGAGTTAACACAAAACAAATTATTGAAAGGGGGAAGTTGCCCACATGACCTAATGAAAATGATTTATTGTTGTATTGCACTTGGGGACATCCTGAATACTGAATATTAAAGGAGTTATTGAAGTGCAAGTCTTGTTTCCCTTTTAATAGACCTTGGAGTCTTTGGTATTATGCAGCCGTTACTTTGGAGTTACTTCAAAACAATGTTGGTGACTGAAAAATAATATCACTGAATCAAATTTAGATGTTCTTCAAACATTTAACACAGCGCAAGATACTACATAATTTTCTCCTGAGCCTAATCGTAGCTCGTGCCCATGAGAACTCATCACGAATAATATCCAAGAGATGTATGAACGCAAAATTGAGTGATGAGTGTTGAGAAACATCTATTCTTTAGTCTTTTTGCTGTTCTCGCCAAATCCCACTACGTGTATACTTTTTTTAATAAATAGAAAACTTCTGTGACTTTGAATGTATGTGAAAGGAGTGAAATCATGGATGTTCAATATATACTCATGTCTCTATTTAAATTGCACTTTAATTTTCATGTACACCTCTACACTGCACAATTCTAGACATAATTTGCTACTGCAAACCAAGTTCTATCTTTAATCCAGGCAATTTAAAAGTAATTCTATCCATATTATTCTGTAAAATTATGCAAACTAAGTTAACTATCAGCTAAACATAGTTTTTTCAAACCGTAACAGTACACAGAAAAACGAATGGAACAGCAGAAAACAACTTACGAATACAACAAACTTAAGATATGGAGAGGTGGGTGCCAATCTAACATTTTAATGTAGTTATACAAAATGCTTTGAGTTCATAATCTGACGTCGGGAAGCACTGAAGTCATTCCCAGCATATGAGACCATTAAAGATTTTTTCCCCAAAGCATTGTTTTCATTAAAAAGCCTTGAGATGAGATTTCAGCAGCAAATGAAACGATATTGGAATAGAGTCATACAGCACCAAAACAGACCCTTTGGCCCAACTTGCCTATTCGGATCAAGATGCCCCACCTGTACTAGTCCCATCTGCCTGAGTTTGGCCCATATCCATCAAATTTCCTATTCATGTACCTGTCCAAATATTGGAAATGTTCAATGGTCAATGACACTTTATTGTCACTTAAACCAAGGTATAGTGAAATTCCTTTTTTTGTATACAGTTCAGTAGAAGTATTGTAATTGTAATAAATGTATTAGTTAAGTACGTAAAAACATTCAAGGAATTTGATTTGCGATACAGTCATACCAAAAAAGCAGCAAGACACACAACTACATAAAAATGAACATAAAAATCCACCACAGCGCACTGTGATGGAAGGCAATAACGTATTATCTCCTTTTCTTCCGCGGTCGGAGCAGTCGAACCATCCGCGGTCGGGGCGATCGAAGCTCCCGCAGCCGGCAATCGAAGCTCCCCTGTCGGAGCCATCGACACCCTCGCAATCGGGGCGGTCAAAGCTACTGCAGCTTGGAGCCCCCGAAGTCGAAACCTAACCAAGGGACAGCGAGCGCCACGATGTTAAGTCCGCAGGCTCCCAGGGTTAGAGCTCCCGAAGTTGATCCCTGACAAAGGGATTGCAAGCTCCACGATATTGTTCACAGGCTCACGTGGTTGGAGCTCCCGAAGTCGATCCCCAGCAAAAGGACCGCCAGCTCCATGATGTTAGGCCGCAGTGCGGACGGGGATACGATACGGAAAAAGTCGCATCTCTGTCGAGGAAAGAGATTAAAAAAAGTTTCCCCCACCCCCCACATAATCCAAAGCTAAAAATCCACTAAAACATACATTCGACAACAGTCTAAAAACAACAAAAGAAGAAAAGGACGACAGACTTCTGGTGAGGCTGCAATCTTACGGCGCCATCCGTTATTACTATAAATAAGCACAATGTTTGTTAAATATAAATGTATAGGAATAGTATACTGAGATCATACACAAGAGTTGCCATGCTTTGACAACATTTTCATGATTCAAGTACAAGTTGTAATAAATGTAGATTTCTTAATGGTATGTTCGAATGGTATGTTGGCTTTCATAGCAAGAGGATTTGAGTATAGGAGCAGGGAGGTTCTACTGCAGTTGTACAGGGTCTTGGTGAGACCACACCTGGAGTATTGCGTGCAGTTTTGGTCTCCAAATCTGAGGAAGGACATTATTGCCATAGAGGGAGTGCAGAGAAGGTTCACCAGACTGATTCCTGGGATGTCAGGACTGTCTTATGAAGAAAGACTGGATAGACTTGGTTTATACTCTCTAGAATTTAGGAGATTGAGAGGGGATCTTATAGAAACTTACAAAATTCTTAAGGGGTTGGACAGGCTGGATGCAGGAAGATTGTTCCCGATGTTGGGGAAGTCCAGGACAAGGGGTCACAGCTTAAGGATAAGGGGGAAATCCTTTAAAACCGAGATGAGGAGAACTTTTTTTCACACAGAGAATGGTGAATCTCTGGAACTCTCTGCCACAGAGGGTAGTTGAGGCCAGTTCATTGGCTATATTTAAGAGGGAGTTAGATGTGGCCCTTGTGGCCAAGGGGATCAGAGGGTATGGAGAGAAGGCAGGTACGGGATACTGAGTTGGATGATCAGCCATGATCATATTGAATGGCGGTGCAGGCTCGAAGGGCCGAATGGCCTACTCCTGCACCTAATTTCTATGTTTCTATGTTAACTTGGCCATAAAGGCCCATTGTCCTGGTAGCATTGCAGGTTCAGCCTGGCCATGCAAAGTTATTGATGTCCTCCACAGCAGCTCCACCATTCTGTTCCGCTTCGGCCACATCTGATCTGTGCACTCGGCCTCTTCGAGCGGCTCCCGATCCAGTTGCTGCCGATCCAGTTCCACGTTGCTGCAGGGCCTCCTGTGGCCCAGTCCACTGCTGCCTCAATCCGGACATATCAACTCGTGAACAGTTGTCCCTCACCTCTCCCGGCCACCATTCATTCTTCATGCCCCGGGGGCACTATCGGGGGTTGTCCAAAAATATAAAGTGAGCTCAATGCCATTGCCATTTGTGTTTTGGATGTGATGAGATTATGATGTCCTGCGAAACACTAATGACCCTGTCCCACGGTACGAGTTCATTCCAAGAGCTCTCCCGAGTTTGCCCTGATTCGAACTTGGATTTACGATAATGGCCGCTTGTCGGTACTCGGGGCTCTCGTGGACAATTTTTCAACATGTTGAAAAATCTTCACAAGTCTTCCCGAGCTTACCTGCCGTTAGCGAGTCTTCCCGAGTACCTGCTGTTGGCGTTATGAGCCGCTAAGAGACGTCCTTGAGCTCCGACGTACCCACTACGTTCATTCTCCGTGCTTACCATGAGTTTGATTTTTTAAAAGACGGGAGAGCTCTTGGAATGAACTCGTACCGTGGGACAGGGCCATAAACTCACTCAAATTCACTTCAGAAGAATTCTCATTCGGCAGGGCAAGGGGTGGGGGGTGGATAGTTTTTAATGTATAACGTTACAAAATATTAAATGACGATTTAAACATATTTATGATTTAAATAATTGAAATATTAAAAAAACCTTAAATATAATAAATTTTGCGCAAGAAAAATGCAGTGCATATATACTACAAGAATGTTTCTATTCCGACAGTCATTCAAATTATATTTGGACCTCATGCACTTGCTTCATGACGGTCAATTCCAACTGATTTAATGTAATAACATGGAAATGCAGATGCTGATTTACTGAACAAGGCCACCAAATGCTGGAATAACTATGCAGATCAGGCAGTGTCTGGAGAACATGGATAGGTGATAATTCAGGTCAGGACCTTTCTTCAGACTGATTTCAAGGGGGCTGGGCCAAAAAGAAAGCTGGAAGGTAACTGCTATAAACATCCCCCTTCCCCTTCTCCCTTCCCCTTCTTCTTTCCCCCACACTCCCCTCTCTCTTTCTGAATCCAGCCTGATCTTGCACATGATTCTCCTTTCCCCTTCCCCCTTCACCTACATTCCTTTCACTGGCTTCTCAATTCGTAAGCTTCCAATCCTCGAACTTCACAATTTGCAACACTTTATCCTTTTGGGCTCACACCTATCTTTTCATCTCTGGACTTTATCCCACAACGTGCCAATGAAAAGACCCCCTCACCTGCGTACACCTATTACCCGGCTTTGCTCTTTCCTTCCCCTCCTCTTTTTCAACTTTCTTTCCTGCTATCCTCTGCAATTAGTCTGAAGAAGGTCCTGACTCGTCACCTATCTATGTTCTCAAGAGATGCTGCCTGACTCACTGAGATACTCCAGCTTTTAATTTGAAATGATTGTCGCCTTTGCTAAAGCTCATGAGCTTTAAGGAGTATACAAATTTTTGCTCCTGCTTTTGTGTATTATTTCACCGGTGTAATTCTCTCCTTCAGTGGCAAGACTATCTATCTGATGCATCTATTTGTGTAAGACCTATACCAATCATTGCTAAGCACTCACAATAAAATGCATCTATACTGGAAATCCATATGCTCTTATTTTTAAACACTATTTTATATCCTCAATTCAAGAAATGCATTTCCCTCTCCTGACAACATTTTAATTTGTTCTTGAATGGGATTATGAATATTTTTTCCTTTTTTTTTTACTGTAGCTTTCTCATGGAGTGGAATCAAATTTGATGCAATATAATATTCTGGACAATTCAGGTCCTTTGACAAATAAATTAAATGGATTTCCTCAGACAAATGCATGGATATCTGATAAAAATGACCCTTTACAAAACAATCTCCGCACAAAAATCTCTACCATGTGGGACCCGACTTGTGGCGATCAAGAGCTTTTACAGGTTTAATTTGCATTTTTTTTAAAATGTTGGTGTTATTATGTTTTAAATGTTGGTGTTTTTTTTAAATGTTGTGTGCCTGGGTCCTGGATTTTCTCACCGCCAGGCCCCAGGTAGTCAAGATGGGAGGGAATACATCGAAGTCCCTCACCCTGAGCACAGGATCGCCCCAGGGTTGCGTCCTCAGCCCCCTATTGTACTCCCTGTACACACATGACTGTGTGGCTAGGTTCAGCTCCAATTCAATAATTAAGTTTGCTGATGACACTGTGGTGGTGGGCCTGATCTCAGACAATGATGAGAGGGCCTACCGGGAGGAGGTGGCTGATCTAGCACTCCGGTGCCAGGAGAACAGCCTCCTCTTGAACATCAAAAAAACGAAGGAGCTGATCATGGACTTTAGGAGGGCACATCATCCGAGGACGTACACTCCATTGAGTATAAATGGGGATCCTGTGGATAGGGTGAACTGTTTTAAATATCTGGGAGTCCACATCTCTGAGGATATGACATGGTCATCACACGCCTCAGCACTGGTGAGTAAGGCAAGGCAGCGCCTTTACCACCTCAGGCAATTGAGGAAATTCAGAGTGTCTCCGAGGATCCTCCAGTGCTTCTACGCAGCGGCGGTGGAAAGCATCTTGTCCGGGAACATTACCATCTGGTTCGGGAATTGCTCTGCCAAGGACAAGAAGGCTCTGCAGAGAGTAGTGCGTTCGGCCGAACGCACTATGGGAACTTCACTCACCCCCCTGCAGGAACTATACAACAGGAGGTGCAACTCCAGAGCAAACAAAATCATGAGAGACCTCTTCCACCCCTGCAACGGACTGTTCCAGCCGCTACGATCAGGCAAACGCCTCCGTTGCCATGCAGTGAGAACGGAGAGGTTGAGAAGGAGTTTCTTCCCAGAGGCAATTCGGACTGTAAACGCCTTTCTCACCAGGGACTAACTGTACAGAACGTTTTTCCTTCTTTATTTATTATGTAAAAATAATATGTGTGTTATGATTGTGTTTATAATTTGTTTGGTTGTTTTGTTGTTTGTCCGCGAGCATTGCCACTTTCATTTCACTGCACATCTCGTATGTGTATGTGACAAATAAACTTGACTTGACTTGACTTGACTTGACTATTAACATTATGTCAAGCATTCTAATTATTGAGTGAGCAAAAAGCCACCCATGCTATGAGAAGAATCACTATTAGAAGAGATGCACTAGATTTGTGCAAAACTAAACTTTCGGATGAATGCTGAACAATTAATTCTTGCTGTTGTGTGTTTACGTATTTACGGGATTAATCATACACAATTAATGATAAGTAAAACACATTTAAACACAACCTTCATTTGTATTCAGTGTTCTCAGCTCCCACAGGCGTTGATTCTTTTTGGTAACAGTGCAAAGGATATTTCACAAATTTATTATCCAAGTCTAAGATTTTTTTTAAATATAGTAATATTATTCAAAAATGCTACCATTGCAAACATTGTGTTCGAAATTGGAACTATTCTGAGAGCGATCAATTTTTAATAGTAATTTTTTGGTCTAAAATTTACAGAAACATTTTATTAGTGATGGCACGTCCCCAAGAATTGACATCATTGAACATACTGCTCTTACCAACAAAGAAAATTTGGTGACACATCATAACAGTTTACCCAGACACTCTAATGCCAGGTCTGTATGAACAGTGATATGGAAGGAGATCCCAGAGTAACATATCAGATTTGTGTATTGATGATAAATACAATAAAGACAATAACGAGCGTAAAACAGCAGAATGGTGCAAAATTTTAGAGCAAAATCCAAGAAATGCAAAAGAATATTAAAATACATAACAATATAAATGTGAATAGGCTAGTTAATTATAAGACCAGGTGGCAGGGCATCTGGGAATGGGGTGTGAAAGAGGTGTGGTTGAGGAGTCAATAGCAAAGGGGAAACTATTCTTAAGTTCTAGACATCCAAACTTCACGATCTGTGCAGCACAGTGGCGTAGCCAGTAAACCTGCTGCCTCACAGCGACCGGGTGCGATCCTGATCTTGGGTACTGTCTGTGTGGAGTTTGTATCTTCTCTATGACTGCGTAGATTTACCAAGCTGACATATTTTTCTTGGGAACTGGAATGATGGAGTTTTCTTTGAAAGAGGTGAGAACAGAGGACTTAAACGGAGAGGTTGAAGATGTCAGATAACACTACGGCCAGAACGATTTCAGAACTTACCCCGGAACTCCATTTGGGCCTACAACTTTCTGGGAATTTACCCTCATGAAAGCAGATCTGAATTCCATCACTGAGATGTATTGGACAGTGGCAGCATGGAATTGGGGATGAGCCTTCGTGTAACTTTGTTCAAAATCAGTGTAACAGTCACTAATGTCTCATCTGGTGGAGATTGCAAGAGATCGCCTTGATTTTGAGTTATAGCCGATGATGGCATTCAGGCCTTGCCACAGTCACCTGACATCAACTTTGGCATCCCAGCTAGCCTTGTGAAGATTATACTTGATCTTGGACACTACAGGGTCACCCATTTTGAAAGCCTTTCTGGTTGTCCTACCAAACCAAAACACATTTTTTTAACGTGTTTGAAACTGTGTTGAAAATACTTTACATAAACATTGTAGAATTTGGGGGATGCGTGCAACTGCTGTCATTTGAAGATGAATATAATATGGATAAAAACATTTAAGAACCGGTATTGATTTTAATTATTAAAAATACACCAATTATTTTAATGCAATTAATATTTTATTCCTGTATTTTAAGGTTATCGAGCGGTTCCTTGATGGAGAACTCAAGTATTCATTTCAATAATGGTGAAAAATATATTTCCTTTTCTGCACAAGATGCATTTCCCTTATCGCAGAACGTCACAACACAACTTGTAACTGGTAGGGAGAGTTTTATTTCTTATGACAGTGATTTCCCTCACACTCAGTGCTACAGCTTGGAAAGGCATCAACCTGTAGCCAACTTTAAAAGTCAGGAGAAATTTATGCATTGTCCTATGGCACCAGTTGAAAGTGATTTGAATACAAAAGTTCCATCTAACAGAAGTGACATATGTAGAAATCTAGATGTGAATCATAAAATTTCTGTTGAAGATACAAAAAATAAATGTATTTTCATACAACCAAAATCCAACTTATTTAAAGGAGCAATTGAAAAAGATTTTAGTGAAAATCATTTACTTGACAAGCAGTTTCTGGAAAACAGCTTTGATGAATCCAGCATTCAGAAAAATGTTGTCATTGGTCCTGGGGAAGCTTCGAGATGCCAAGATTGCAAACGAAAAGGTGAGCATTGTAAAATACCTTTATGTTTACAGACCCTGGTGTACATTCAGTGCCTAATGTTTTTGTGTTCTTAGAAATATGTGGAGGAATGACCCAGTCTTTCTCTTGCACTTTATAACAAATCTCTGAACTTGTGTTTTTAATTGCTTGCTGGTTGAGATTTTTTACAACAAACTCGTTCATACAGTTAATGAATTCAGAGCACAAGAGTGTAAAGGAAAACAAATAAATAAACAAAAGTTTTGGAGGCAAGAAACACAAATATCATTGCTCCTGAATGTTTAAATAAAAATGTGAGAACATTTCAAGTTCAAGTTCAAGTTGATGTTGCGTTTATTGTCACATGCACAGGTACAGTGATATTTGAGTTACCATACAGCCATACTAAGTGAAAAACCAAAAATACATACAGCACATAAAATAAAGTTTAATATAAACATCCACCACAGTGGAATCAACATTCCTCACTGTGATGGAAGGCAATAAAATTCAGACATCTTCCACATTGCTCATCCATGTTTGGGGCCTTGAACCCATGCGCTTGCCGCTGCAGATGGTTTGCTGTTCAAGCCTTCTCGTCGGGATGATCAAAACTCCAGCATCAGGATGGATCGGAACATCCGGGCATGGAGCTCCCCAGTCGGCCTTATCTTAATGAAGACCGCTGCTTCAAAGTCCACAGGCTCTGCGGTCGGAGCACCTACACTGGCGATCCTCGGCAAAGGATCCCAGGCTCCGGGTTGGTAAGTCCGTGCCATGGCTTGAAGTTCCGGGCTGGACTCCGGGAAAGGCTGCACTAGTCCACAATGTTAGGCCGCGGGGGGACGGAGATGCGACACAGTGAAAAATCGCATCTCCGTCAGCGTAAGTGTCTGGAAAAGGTTTCCCCCAACCCCCCCCACAAAGACATACTAAGAAACATTAAAACAAACATTCAAAACATACTTAAAATAATAAAAATAGAGAAGTAGATGAACAGATTGTTGGCGAGGCAGCCACAGAGGTGGCGCCACCCGGTGGCCGAAACAAAAACGGTTTACACCAAAATCCTTATGGTAAATATTTAATTTACTTCGTCATTTATTACATTAATAACTACCATAGCATCATACAGCACAGAAACTGGCCCATTGGGCTATCATATTCTTGCTAACTATTAAGCACATTAACACAAATCAAATTTATTTCATTTGCAACTACAACAACCATGATTTTCCTGCCACCCTATGGGCTGTTTATAGTGGCCAGTTAATATACAATTCAGCATGTCTTTGGCCCATTAGAGGCAAACTCCACACAGATGCTGCTGAGATTGGTTCTCTGGATCTTCAAGGTAGCAGCACTAAATACTACCCCAATATGCTGTCCTCACTATGGCACAGGTTTTATGGCCACTTTATGTGAATTGGCAAGAACAGAACAAGCCTGTGTGTCTGGTTTCAAACAGTCAGGTTTGGCATTTTTAAGCATCAATCATTTCAGATTGCTACTTTTTGATTCTCCATTCATCCAGGTTGTAGTGTACATGCAGTGTTTTAACTGTTTTCTCATCATCCCACCCCCCTCAACCCCCATCATCTTCCTTGGCAGTTCTTTGTTCACAAGAATGAGTGGCTTTCACTCCAGATATGTGAGCTCTGAAATGACTGATGAGGTCCTGTGCAGTTGAGGTCTGAAGTTTATGATGGGGAGCATAGGTGGTAGTTTGCGAAATGGCCTGTTCCCTCTGCCATTCACGCAGAACTTCTTTGTCCTGCTGAGGCATTGTTCTCAGTACCAAATCCTCCTTCGCCATGAACCAGGTAATCTCTGCAGTCAGAGGGGATACTGCATTATTTTAAACAGATGTGTCTTTCAGCATCTTTTTGGGGCCATGCGTCCTGTGTGACATGGCCCCAACTTGATCCACTTAGTCAAGTTGGTTACATATTTCCAGTGCTCTAAGCATCAGGCAAGGTTATGGATTTAGTCAGTGGACTAAATTGGACAGCTTCTGAAGCAAAATTTATGATTAACATGCATTTGTTCAATCCAATGTAGAACCTTACACTTATACCTACACCAACACCTTACACTTATAACATTCAGACAGCACTAACCATGCTGCTTGATATGACATGTCTAGTCTAATGCAGCTAATGGAGAGGAGAGAGATAAATCTTGTCATAGTTACTTCAACATTTTATGTCTACCTTTAAATCTTCTCATAGATCTCTCTGAACCCATGTCTAGAAGATGAAGGGAAGAAATGGTTGCAGCATTCAATACTATCAATATGGTCCCAGGATTTTGATGTTGAGGGATGAGTCTTATCAGTGCCAGTGCTCCCACAATTTTTTTCTTCAGCTTCCCACGGCATCCTCAGATATATCTACCTTCATGCGCACAGAACGACCAGTATCACCGTGTCTGTAATACGGACTGTCCTTGAAACAGGATCTCGACCCGAAACGTCACCCATTCCTTCTCTCTAGAGATGCTGCCTGTCCCGCTGAGATACTCCAGCAGTTTGTGTCTACCTGTCCTTCAGACATCTCCATTAACTCTCCCAAGTTCCCTTGCCTTTAGATTTTTCTGTACAGTAAAATTGGAGATAAAAATATGGCAGGATTTATTGAGCTCACAGTTTTCCATGTATCTAATCCTCCTTGTATCCCACTATTACTTCATTCCATAATTTATTTTGCTGTATGAGCTAGTTAGTGGATAAATTAATCTTTAATACACCCCAACATCACCAAAACCTCTCATCACACTCTGAATCGTAATACATTTCTCCTTTTCAGATAATCGAGAAATGCAGTCTCTCTTTGTAGTGGTGAAAGTCAGAACAAAGTGTAAATGAGGAAATGTTGTCATCACAATGTAACATTTCCAGTCACCAGATCATATATAGACACGCAGTGTAGCATTTAACCTGTTTGCAGAATTTGCATGTGGTGAGCCACCAATTGAAAGTGACAAGCGTCATGTAAAACGGTAAGCCTGGAGATGACTTTTGCTGCAGAGGTCTTAGAGGAGGACTTTGATGAATCAATCAACAGAAGATGGCTGTTAAACGTGCACATCAAATGGCCTACGAGATAATCTGTGCTGTATTGAGATGAAAGAATGCAATACCAACTGTCCTTGAGGCTTGACATAGGTTTTGAGCTCATACTTTTCGGCATAGACAAGGTGGGCATCAGGTTCACTTACTGTATAGGCATATATATATAATGATGCTTCAATTAGAGAATCACTTTATGCCTACCTTCTGCCATTATGCAGAGAGGCTCCTAAATATCCGGCAGAAGCTAACATTGTGTAATTCAAGTTTAGTTTGCTGCTATTTGGGGTGATTGAAGCGGGTACTACATATTTGTAGATGGATAAGTCACTATATGCACACATATCCAGTGTAACTTCCAGGTCTGGCTACTATACCAAAACACCTGTCTGTCATTCTAGCCGTTCTGCCAGTGCAAAATCTAATGCAATGGTCCGCAGTAGTGTTTTATCCTGTCATATACTCATACAGATCTCGTAACATTTCTGTATCAATTCCATGTGCTTCTTCATAGGTGTAGAGCATGAAAACAGTAAGGACAGCAGAATTACAAATGTCAGTCAACTTCTTTAACATTACTGCAAATCAACCTGATATTTTCATTCTGTCACTCAGTTGTGATTCAGTTTTATACTTCATCAACCATTCTACATTAGTATCATGTGATAAAGGACTGACTAATTTTCTTAGCACCTTTATTATCTAAGGCAGAAGAATATAATACATTATTGAAGGCCCGTTATTAAGTCCATTATTGAGATGAGATTATTAAGATAAGTGACTTACAAAAATATTTTATTGGTAAACATTCTGATATGCAGTAATTTTTGTTTCGAGGCATATCATCACACTTCCTCTGGGAAAGTGTGACTGGTTTTCCTTTTAAGTTTGGGCTGTTGATGCAAGATGATGATTCCATTTGGAAGTTTTCACAGCATTGTTGCTCAGTACTATACAGATGATTTCGGCAGTGCTCCTTTTCATTTGGAATAATCTCACACATTACAAATTGGACATCTTATTGGGCATCTGTTGTCTATTCCAACTTTTTGTTTTCTTTCATCAGTTGAAATCATGTACAGGCCTGGTTCTGAGTTTCAAGAAACAAAGCCGAGTTGCGTGGGTCAGAATATTAACTTAACTGACATGGCACGAAAGTAAATGGTGTTAACAGTTCCAACAGATTACTTTCTCATATAGATTAAAGCACCCCCAAAAAAGGATTATAATTTCCTTAAATCTGGAGTTGACAATATCTTGTGATTAAGAACTATTCGCACAACAAAATAGTCTGGAATATGGATACATATGACTGGTACTTAAGATGAACATCTTTGTATGAAAGGGCAGTGATTAACGGGAAACTGTTTTTTAAATTAATAATCCTTCATGACTAAGTGAGATTAAAAAAAGTTCATTACTAATTGAATATTTCTTTTTGCAGTGTATAATGATTCACTTGAAAGCAGTCAATCGCCCAGCTATTCTCCAAAAGAAACAGAGAATTGCAGCGCATTTTCTGATATAGTGAGTATGTAGCAGTATCATCTGTCATTGCTGTGACATGTACAATCCTTAGACATATTGGACTCAACCACTGTGATAGCTAGTTGCCAATTTCATAAAGAAGCAATGGCTGGGTGCAGTGTGCTTGTCATAGGGACCAACAGAGGTTCATTTGAAAGTTGCTAACGCATTTCACGAGAGCGTAAGAAGAAGCAGGAGCACACTATTTTATCTCTCATGCCTGCTACACTATTCCATAAGATTGTGGCTGATCTTTTTCCTCATTGCCACTGTACTGTACTAATTATTTCTTGTTTGCTTCCCATAATGTCTACATTTCTATTCTGAGTGAAGAAAATGTTAAAGTTTCATGATTATCTGATGAGATAAATTTATTTTGGGAGTCAAGTTATGGAACAGGCTTAGTGATGAGTTGAAATTTTGTTGCTCTCTGTCGAGTTTCAAAAAAGCCTTAAAATGTAAAATAATTAAGGATTATAATGTAAAATGATTAAAATGTAAAATAAGCAAGGATTACAATTGAGAGTTAATTTTTTTTTTTCCTTTGTAATGCTGATATTCTCGGTTATCTTATTTTATGGATTGTATACGATAGGCAAAAATAAGCTTTGTGGCTTCAGCCTATTCCTTTTTCGGTCATTGAATATGTGAACGTTGTGTGAAATGTATACAGTGTTGGTTCATATTCACACAGATTGTAAAGTTTTGTTCTTTTTAATGTATGACCGAAATAAACTATTCATTCATTCATATTTTGAACCTTGCTTTGAAAGCCTCACTGCTTGTTCTGAAATTATGACATCAGTTTCTTGACATTCCAGCCAGAGGAGACAAACTTTGCGTCTATTCTGTCACATCCATTAAGAATTTTGTAGATTTCAATTATATCACCTTGAGTGAGACATTTGTATACTTATTCTTCGGGACAATATATTGTTTATTTTCCAGTTTGCTTGCAGGTTTTACATGTTAACTCTCAGTCAGCAAAGATACCCAGATGTGGCTGAGCATTAGAATATTTCAACCACTTCCTACTGAAAGAATATACATTTTTAAAGCAAATTGGATGATCACACACTTTATTGCACCTGCCATATCCTTGCTCATTTAATTTACTAAACTTCTCCTGAAAAAGATACAATGCGCTGGAGTAACTGAGCAGGTCAGACAGCATCCCTGGAGAACATGGATAGGTGATGTTTTGAATTAGGATACTTCTCCAGTCTGACCCGAAAAGTTTCCTATCCATGTCCTCCAAGATGCTGCCTGACCCACTGAATTACTCCAGTTTTTTTTTCTTTTTTTGTAAAACAGCATCTGAGGTTTCTGTTATGGTGTCTTCTCAAAGGGACTCTAAAAGCACATTATTATTAATTCCTTTCTCCTTGCATAATATCTGGCTTGGGACAGCTTGCTCTCTAGTCAGATCCTCAAATTAGTGTATCATATATACATTCCATGCATTCCTCCCCACATTTATATTGTTAATTTGGTTTGGCCAGTCCTAAGCCACCCATGAATATAATTGCATCCTTGTATGCATCTCCATTTCACGTTTAATTTCTTGAATATCTTTCCTGTTTAATGACTTCTATACCACCTATCCCTTTCTGTATTTTAGCCCCATGCATACAGATTACATCTGGTTTTCCAAACCAAGTCTATCCCATCACTGCATTGCTTTCCTTCTTTGCCCTCGTCCCATTTTTGCTGGTCCTTCCTAAATAGAGTTTCCCATCCTTAATCACTTTAAAGCCATGTCTCTCTAAAATCAACAATAGCAAAAACCTAAGATCTTTGATAAATTAAAACCAGTATTATTGGAAACATGAATGGACAGTATAGAATCAAATAAGTAAAATTGACCAGCCAAAATAAAGCATGACTAAATATTAAAAGATTAGTATTGTAGTGAGATTGTTTCCACGATGTTACAGAAATGGAGGGATTATGGATCTAGTCCTATGAAATGGAGTGTAAAGTCATAGTCATACTGCATGAAAGTATGCCCTTTGGCTTAAAGGACCTGTCCCACTTAGGTGATTTTTCAGCGGGACTGCAGGCGGCTGTCAAGTTCGCGGCACTCGCCTGAAAAACCATGAACTGCAACGGCGACTGTCAGAGTGGAACACACACACGCACACCGCAAAAGCGGGGGCCGGGTAGCGCTGTCTGATATTCACATGGCGCAAAGCCAAGATGATACAGCCACACACCGCAATGAACAGGAAGATTAAGATGGGTAGCACAGTGTCCTTTAAAAGAGGGGGGAGGAGAGAGAAGGAGTGGAGACACTTTTAAGAAGCCAGGCAACTTCTAATAAGCCAGAGATACACAGCTGTGAAGTATTGGCGGGTATTTAACATTACCGGTCAGTTACCCTTGGTTCTGAAGACTCGTGCTTACGTTTTTTTACCCCAATGAGCCAATGAAAATGCCCACTCAGCAAAGGCAATTCACTAACTACTTATGACTACCTATAACTACATGGCGACCCCACTACAACTGCACCTACGACTACAGGATTATCGATTTTCTCCATGGCGACCAATGTTTGGTCGCAGAAAAAATTTCAACATGTTGAAAATTTTTCAGTGACTATACTGAGGCCACGGCTAGTTCCCAGAATGCGGGAACTCCTCGCGAGCATGAAGGAGACTCACCAGAGACCACCAGCGAATATGTGGCGACCATGTGGTGAGCGCTATCTCCTGCGCTCGTCTAAAAAATCGCCAAAGTGGGACAGGCCCTTAACTCTTCAAGTAGACAAAGATGCCCCACTTATGCTGTTCCTATTTGGTCCATATGCCCCTGAACCTTTCTTATCCATGTACCTGTCCAAATGTATTTTAAATGCTGTGATAGTACTTGCTGTAACTATCTCTCATGGCAGCTCGTTCCATATACCTATACCCTCCAAGTGAAAAAATTGTCCTCAAGATCCTGTTAAATATTTCCACACTCACCTTAAACCTGTATCCTTGAGTTCCTGATTCCCCTAACTTGAGTACTCTGTGCATTCACCCGATCTGTTCCCGTTATATACCCTTCAGCCTCCTGTACTTCAATGAATAAAGTCCTAGCCTGTCCAACCTTTCTTTATAACTCAGGCCCTCAAGTCCTAGCACCATTCTCATAATTTTTCTCTGCACTCTTTCCAGCTTCATGCCAGTCTTCCTCCAGCAGAGTAACCAAAACTGAGCACTTTTTTCCAAATGCAGCATCACCAACATTTTCTAATAATAACATAATATCCCAACTTCAAAACTCAATACCCTGACAGATGGTCAATTTACCCAACACCTTTGTGATCACCCTACCTACCTGGGACGCGATTTTCAGATAACTGTGTATTAGTAGTCCTAGATCCCTCTGCTCTACAACAGTCCCCAGGGCCATATCATTCGCTGTGGTTTGACTTCCCAAAATACTTTGCACTTGCCTGCATTACACTCCATTAAGTATTCCTCGGCCCACTTGCCCAGCTGATCAAGATCCTGCTGTAATTTATGGAAATCATCTTTAGTCTACAATACCACCCAATTTCAGCTGTAAACTTATTAATCATGCCTTGTGTATTCTCATCCAAGTGGTTGATATAAACAAACTGCATTGGGCTTGGCCTCAACCTCTGTGGTACACCACTAGTCACTGACCTCCAGGCCTTAGTGGCGTACCATACATAGTGTACAAACTTCTCTCACCACCGTCTGTTTTCTTCCATGCAGCCAATTCTAAGATGCATTTGTGGAAAGCTGTAAAGAACCACCGTGGCCTAAAAATCCATCAGGCAAGAATGAAATGCTCGGAGAAGGAGAAAGAAGTGCAGCACACAGGTCTTGAACCTGGTGAGACGTAGGAGCAGCCCAGCCAGGACTCACCACAGAGTCCAGTCCCTCCACGCACTAGAGTCTCCCAACTCCTGCAGAGTAGTTCCACAGCAACGGATTTGGTGGCCCCCAGCCAGCAACCGGAATGAATGGCTGCAGTTCGACAAAGACGTGACCGACATCATTCAAGCCACAGCCAAAGGAGATGTAGATCGCGACTCCAAACAATGACTGCCATCATAGTCAGTTATGCCTTGGAAAGATTTGGCCATCGCGAGAAAGGTATCACCAAGCCCACCACCTACACCATGAACCGCAGGGTCACCAAAATGCATCAACTGCGGCTGGAGCTTCAAACCCTCAAAAACCGGTACAAGACATCTATCGAAGAGGAGAAGCAAGCCTTGGCCGACCTACAAAACATCCTAAGGAAAAGGCTTATGACCCTCCGCAAAGCAGAATGGCACAGGAGAAGAGGAAGAGTGAGAGCTAGGAAGCGAGCAACGTTCATTTTCAATCCCTTTGTCTTTACCAGAGATTACTTGGGGACAAGCGCAATGGCCGCCTCATGTGCTCAACAGATGAAGTAGATTGCTTCCTCCATGACACCCTGAGCGATCCAATGAGGGAACAGGAGCTTGAACTCAACAAAGATCTCATCAGCCCAGCCCCCCCACAACAGAGTTCAATCTGAGGGAGCCGAGTCTGAAGGAGGTTGAGGAGGTCATCAAGGCGGCACGCTCAGCCTCAGCTCCAGGCCTTAGTGGAATACCATACCTAGTGTACAAGCGCTGCCCAGAACTCCTTCGACACCTATGGAAGAACTTGAAGGTGGTAGGGCGAAGGGGGAGAGTTGCTGACCAGTGGAGGTGCGCTGAGGGAGTTTGGATCCCGAAAGAGGAAAACTAAAAGAACATCATTGAGTTTCGGTCAATCTCGCTGCTGAGCATCGAAGGAAAGGTGTTTTCAGCATTGTCTCCATAAGATTAACTGAGTTTCTCATCAAAATCAGCTACATTGACCCCTCAGTACAGAAGGGTGGGATTCCGGGATTTCCCGGCTGTTTGGAGCACACTGGAGTAGTCATGCAACTCATCAAAGAAGCCCATGAAAACAGAGACGACGTAGTTGTTCTGTGGTTGGACCTCGCCAGTGCCTATGGGTCCATGCCGCGCAAACTAGTTGAGCTTGCACTACCATGACACCATGTTCCCAGCAAGATCAAGGTCCTGATCCTGGATTACCATAATTTCAGGCTGAGGGTGACTTTCTGGGTCAGAAACATCGGACTGGCATTAACTTGGAAAAGGAATAATAAAGGGCTGCACCATTTCTGTTTTTCTTTTTGCTTTTGCCATGAACATGGTGGCCAAGTCAGCCGAGGTAGAATGCAGAGGCCCCCTAACCAAGTCTGGTGTACGACAGCCCCCAATAAAAGTTTTTATGGACGATCTTACCATCACCACAACATCGGTCCCAGGAAGTAGGTGGATCCTACAAGGTCTTGAGAAACCTATCACCTGGGCAAGGATGAGTTTCATGCCAACAAAGTCAAGGTCCATGGTGCTGAAGAAGGGGAAGGTGACTGACAGATTCCACTTCGTACTATCTGGAACTGCCATTCCCTCCATCACTGAGCAACCTGTCAAGAGCTTGGGGAAGGTTTTTGACGCAATTCTGAAAGACTCGGCCGCCATTCAAAAGTCTATCAAAGACCTTGAAGCCTTGCTCACCAAAGTCGACGTCAGGCCTGCCAGGCAGATTCAAGGCCTGGATCTATTAGCATTCCATCCTGCCCAGAGTCCTGTGGCCTCTGCTGGTTTACGCTGTTCCATTGACCACAGTTGAGTACCTCGAAAGGAAGATCGGCAGCTCTCTCTGCAGGTGGCTTGGCCTTCCCCGCAGCCTCAACAGTGCTGCACTATATGGGACCAGTAATATCTTGCAGCTCCCATTCAATGGCCTAACAGAAGAGTTTATGGTGGTGCGAACAAGAGAAGCTTTGCAGTACAGGGACTCTAGTGACCAGAAGGTGTCATCGAATGGCATCGAGGTGAGACCAGGGAGGAAATGGAGTGTGGAGAAAGCAATGGAGGTGGCAGAGTCACGCATTAGGCAAAATACATTGGTGGGAGTCATGTCAACTGGCAGAGCGGGTTTGGGATACTTCCCCAAGGTTGGCAAGGCCCGGGGCAAGGAGAGACACCATCTAATCCAGGAAGAAGTCCGAGCAGGTGTGGAGGAAGAGCATGTGAGCAGGACGGTGGGGCTCAGGCAGCAGGGAGTGTGGACAAGGTGGGAGAACATACCGCAGTGCAGGATTACCTGGTCAAACATCATGCAGGCACACCTCCAGCGCGTCCGGTTCCTTGTCCAAGCTGTCTACGATACCCTACCAAGCCCAGCAAACCTCCACATCTGGGGCAAGAGCGAGATACCTTCCTGTCCACTTTGCTCTGGAAGAGAATCTTTAGAACATCTCCTCAGCAGCTGCCCAAAGTCTCTTGGGGAAGGTCGCTATTGGTGGCGCCATGACCAGGTGCTCAAGGTGGTTGCTGAGAGCATAACCACCGCCATCAGTAACAGCAAACACTACCACACCCCAAAGAAATCAATCACTTTTGTCAAAGCTGGAGAGAAGCCCCGACCACAAGCAAAAACAAGGACGGGCCTCCTCTACACAGCCACTGACTGGCAGTTACACATTGATCTGGGCAAACAGCTGAAATTTCCACAGCACATCATAGCAACATCACTCCGGTCAGACATGATCATCACCTCCGAAGTGACAAAACATCTGATCATTCTGGAGCTGACAGTGCCCTGGGAAGAGCGTATTGAAGAGGCTAATGAGAGGAAACGCGCAAAGTACCAGGAACTGGTGGAGATGTGCCAGGACTGCGGCTGGAAGACATACTATGAGCCCATGGAGGTGGGCCGTCAAGGCTTTGCAGGATGCTTACTCTGCAAAGTCCTCAACCAGTTGGGCATTACGGGGATGGCAAAGAAGAGGGCCAATCAATCCGCAAGTGAAGTCACAGAGAAAGCCACTAGGTGGCTTTGGATTAAGAGGGCTGATCCGTGAGCGGTTGCTGCTGGGACGCAAGTCGCTTGATCAACCCCGGCTGGGTCGCCTGGGCGAGGGTGTCTGATGTTGCGAGACCCGAAACACCCGATGACCTCAGGTCACATCACTGAGGATGCGTCCCAGCGCATCTAGAAGATGTATCTTTCACACTATATCGTTAGCTAACTCTAACTGGCACCCATGAGATTTAACCTTCCAGAGAAGCCTACTATGTAGTATTATTGCACAGTTGAAGAAATAAAGGGAAAAAAATGGTCACAATGTTACTGTTCTGATATTTAAAAAAATTGAGAGAAGTTAAGGGCCTGTTCCACTTAGGCGATTCTTTAGGCGACTGCCAGGGATTCATTTTAATGGAATTCACCTACGACACCTGGCGACAACCTACGACAACTCCTCCTTCAACCTACAACAGCAAAAATTGTCACCACTGTCGCCGAGAATTTTTTTTAACATGGTGAAAATTTTGCGGCAGTCGTCCAAAACAAATCGCCTAAGTGGGACAGGCCCATTACTGATGGAAGTTACTCAACTGGATAAACAAACAATAAAAAAGATTTCGTACACAAGGAAGGAAAGGGACTTTCTAATTTTTAATAATAAACACAGTATTAGTTCTTGGATAAATAGAAAACATAATTAATTTCAGCTCATACAATTTATTTACCAAAGCCTTAATTAAATTAAGTGCAAAAAATGAATATCAGAAGGAGGAAGAAATGATAGGGGTTTGTTAGATTTCATTATGCTCAAGGTATATTGGGAGTTGTCCAGAAAGTGTAAATCATAAAGTCCTTAAACTGACGTTGCATGTTATGACAGATGCTCTTTTGTAGATTACAATTAAAAGGACTCATGTAATTCTCCCTTAATTATTCTCTCTCAATTATTTCCCTTTGTCCAGTCAGAATTAGATGCGCAATTAGATGCTTCAGTTGTAAACAACGGCCAAGTTCAGGATAAGCATCTTGGTGACAAGCCTGTTGGAGAAAACGTCCAAAGTGCACCATTTCATGAAAGCTCAAGGGGAACAAACAGTACAGGCCGATATTGTCCTTTTTCTATTTACTCAGACGAGTCAAACCTGTTTAATATTGAACAGAAAGAAAATCATGATCAGTTTGTACCATCTTCAATGTATTGTAAATCAGAGACTTATGCTTTTGAGCAAAATATTATATGCACCAAGTCATTTCAGGGTCAAGATGCATGGACACAGACTGAATGTTCATTGATGCATGTTGCTATACAGTGCAACTTATCAGATGCCACAGAGAGTCTTGTTCTTCTTGGCAAGAACTAAGCAGTCTGGAAGATAACCAAAACTATTTTGTGCATACCACTAGGGGCCATTGCAGGCCATCAAATATATGTTTATACTATTTGGATACACAAACAGAAGAATATTTGAATATTGGCTGTAGGCTGCCTTTGGAAGTAGTGGATGAACCAAAATGTCTTAAAGCCAAAAGTGAAGGAAAGAGAAAAAATAGTGAAGAGCAAAATTAGTGGTTAGCAAAAGACCAGTGGTTCTGTTTTAATCCACAGTAGCTGTGACAACAGTGAATTTCAAATTCCAGAGTCTGAACAGGTAAATCAAATATTTCAAAGTGAAAATTAAGTCTGTAACTTAACTACCACTCAGAATGTAATAAAACAAAAGGAACCAACAGATAAACTCAATGACATATACGTGACCTATCAAGACCTACAGGACTTTTTTTTTTAATTCACTGTCCTCAATAATGCTTTGGCACATGGCACTGAAGTCAAAGTGTTTTTCCTGAAACCTTTAGTTATTAATATCCTTATCTACTTGATGCTACATATTATGGAGATAGTTATAATAGTTTATCTTTCCATTAGCTATTTTGTTATAAATCCACTACCTTCCGTGGCATTAAGTTATATGGACAAGATTGATCCCAGGTTTGGGATTAAGTCTGAAGTGAATTCTACCGATAGTCAGATGTTACAATCAGTATTGTAACATCTCAATTAAGTTCTTTCTTTTGATAGTTTCGGTGACCCATATGTGGAATTGTTTTTGCATGAATCAGAAGCAGAGGTCATGCTGAATCTGTGGAGAGGGACACAGTTAGTATTTCAGGTCAATTAATCCACATCTAAATGAGAAAAGTAAGAGAACAACTGTTAATCAAGTTGCATAGGAGAGGTGGAATGATACACCTATTATGTCTATAATAGGCTGGGAACATTGATCCACCCTTCTTCCCCTGAAACATATCACATTTGAGGCAAAGGGTCAATAACCCAAAATGTTGAAAGTTTCTCTCTCCATAATGTTGGACCCGCAGAATATTTCTGCAATTATTTTTGCAGATTGAGCTGGTGCAGCCTTTTATTTTTTACTTTTATTGGATACCAGCAAGAAATAGGTGCAACATTTTTGCTAGAATCTGGATTTAGTGCTGAAAACAGGTGCTTGGCAAAGGTGCTGATGTCTATTAATGCATCCTAAGCTTTTGATTTCTAAATTAATGAGGGAAATAAAAGATAAACACATCTGGTCTTCATCACCCTTCTATTAAGGCTTTTCACTTCTACTCAATAGTAACCATTTCCATAACAGATACATCCAATGTACATTAACCACCTATGTTCTTAATTTCATCATTTCTGTTGGTGCCAATTGTTTTTCTTTTGTACCAATTCTCTTTACAATAACTACCATTAAACCTTCCGTCACACCTGCACTGCATTTATTAATTCTTTTCACTAATCCCACACTTCACTTTCACAAACACAACTGATGATCCAGTTTATTCTCCGAATATTGCTCTCTCCTCTCCTGTTCATACCGAGCACCTCTCACTGTGTGACGTGGAACTCGTTCCACACCAGCCTCACACTTCTGTTGCAGCTTTACTTTTACCCATTTAGACACCATTCAATCTTTGAACTTTAAGCACAATTTACAAAAGAGAATTGGAAAATTACTGCACACCGAGCTGGTACTAATTTCTTAAACTCTAAGATTGTAGGGAACAATCGTGTGAACTGGAAAGTCTGTAGAGGAAAAAAGGAAAATAAGGGAAAGTCTGCAGAAAGTTACTTCAACGAGATTGTAAAGATTTGGCAATGTATTTTTCAAATTACAGACTTTGTAATGTCATGCTTGCAGGTGGGGAGCAAAATGTTTACCATTAGCTGTCATGCAAAGTGTATCAATGGGTCTGCTCATCTCTTTTACCAGAAGAGAAGTTTAACTTATTGGACAAATCATAAAAGTGTGGAGATTCTAACACTGATGAATCAGACACATTTTGAAGGAAACATAAATCTACATAAAATTGCTGATGTTTTAGTTACTTGGAATACCCATTGGTTGCACAACCCAAGTATCGATGCAAGGCTCAATCGAGACCCGTTACAGAAAAAAGATGGATGAAAGAGAACATTTACCAAGTGGTTTTGTTCAGGTTGGAGACTTGCATGCAATAATATGTGGTAAATCTATTGGTAAATTGACCTTGCACATATTTTAAAGCCAATTACAGATCTCTTGGCCTTTTGATTGAGAGGAGATTTAAAAACAAACAAAAAAAAAAATTCATGGCAAAATGTTTAAATGCTCGATTTAAATTTTGGAGAGGAAATGTTTAATTGTAAAGATAGCTAACATTAATATAAAATGTTACACTGGGGAAACTAATATTTAGTCTTATTTGCATTTGTTATTTCAAAATTGTGAATACATATTCACAATAATGCTAATTTGACAATATTATATAAATGTTCATGTATCAAATAAGATTTGAAGACAATGTTGCTGATCAATTAATATTTATTATTTCCCTTGACAGCTGATTTATTAGTCAACAATTCAATAACTGGACCCATTTACTTTTATATAAAGCAACAATATTAAAATGTACAGTAACATTAACAAACATAATTTTACAACACTAATGTACAAAAATTTCAGATTTTAATAAGGTCACTCAGATGATAGATATCCGCATTAAAAAACTGAATACTGAATCAGAATTGCCAAGGTATCTAAATATCATATCTCATGGTGATCTTCAACTTCCTGTATTATATAAAATGTTTATCTACCTGTTTAAAAAAAAAAAATGGTTATTAAAATAAAATTTGTTTCAAATGTTGCCAGGTTGCAAAAAATTGTTTTACAAATGGTGAGTAATTTTGGCTCATCCAACAGGGTTCATCTTAAACAGAACACTAATAGCATGGAATAACAAGAAAAATAGATCCAAATTTTGATTAACCATTTTCACTTGAGCATCACCGTTAGTGTTAAACACTGCTTGTCAAGTTTATATATATTTGTATTACTTTGTAAACTTTGCATTGATTATGGATATTGTTGTTTTTGACAAATCTTTTTCATGGTAACTTTGGAAAATAAATACTAGAACATCGAAAAGATGACCTTGGTAATCCTAATATATTCAACTAGTTCCACAAAGTATTCTTTCAAAAAGTACTGTTCGAGACATATGTCATCCAAAAAAGGTCCCTTCAAATCCATACAAACATATAATCTGACCATAATACAATTTCTGAAGTTAAGTTCTTCATTGGGAGATGAGCGAAGCTCCTTGCAGTGCAGTAAAACTAATAAATTTAAAAACTAAAATTTAAAAATATTGCAACAATTCAGTAATTAGCATATTTCATATAATTTGTCAGGCAAATTTACTTCATCTATTACTTTGAAATACATGGCTAATACATACTCATAAGTTTGTGATTGAGCTTTATAAAATGGTGAAAAATGTCACAATTCTTTTTCAATTTCAGCAAATAGTAGTGACCCGAACCACTTTCTGAACAAATATAGCAGTATTACAAAGAATAATGCTTTCCTTCCCACTCCAATAATTTATTTTCATCTCAGAGGAATGACCCCCTTCTTCACCAGTACAAAATTGGAACTGACCTCTACATCAGGGATGAGAAAGAATGTTGATGTTAAATGTGTTGAGACAAGAGGTGACAAAGTTGACATTACAATAAACCCTCGTTATATCGGACCATGCGTGGGGATTGGGGAATGGTGTTAGTTATTGCCGACTGTCCCGTATAACCAAGTAAAGTATTATCATTGTATGTACTTGAAATAAAGAACTGCAGACACAGAAAGCTGGAGTAACTCAGCTGGACAGACAACATCTCTGGAGAGAAGGAATGGGTGTCGTTTCGGGTTGAGACCCTTCTTCAGACTCGACCCAAAACATCACCTATTCCTTCTCTCCAGAGATGCTGCCTGTCCCACTGAGTTACTCCAGCATTTTGTGTCTATCTTTGATCTAAACCAGCATCTGCAGTTCTTTCCTGCAGATCATAATTAATACACAAACAGACACAAAATGCTGGAGTAACTCAGCGGGTCGGGAAACATCACTGGAGAACATGAACAGGTGACATCAAGACCCTTCTATGGACTGATCCAGTCTGTTGAGTTAATCCAGCACGCTGTTGTTTCACCATAAAGCCAGGTGCCGATGCAGCTGGTCTGCACCAGCGAGCTTTTCTTCAACAGCTACTGCACGGTCCAGTTGATGTAGCGGCTCATTTTGTAGTGCCTGGGGACAGGTCGTTGGGCCGCTGTTACTGACAGGACGCGCTCGGTCACCGTGGGGCTCTCTCCCCTCTCAACAGCTGCCACTTCTTCCTATCGGCAATCACTTTGTCCACTACCCGCCCCACCTTCTCCCCTGCAGTCACCGACATCTTCCAATGTAGAGTATGTGGCGACTCTGGTGGAAGGAGGAGGCGGCGTTGGAGGAAGGGGGGAGAAGCCGAGAAGACAGACCATTGGGAGAAGGAGGAAGAGGGGCGGTGGAGCGGGGAGTGGAAGAGATTGATGCTGAGCGGAGGGAACCCCACAGTCACCGAGCGCATCCAGTCGGAGGTAGTAGCCTGAAAAAAGCGCTGAAGGACAGACTGCAACAGCCATGTCGACCAAACCGTGCCGAGAATGAAGGGCTTGCTGGTACACCTTGTGATCCGGAGATGGCGCTGGAAGCCGAGGCTGTAAGTGGCCAGGTAGGTTGTGTGAGCTGGGGTGGTGTGGTCAGGACTGTCTGCTATAACCAATATCTATTATAAAAGGATCGCTAAAATGAGGGGTTACGGTAAATGGATAATGATTGGAGGTGCTCCATCCATTAGTCCCAGCTTTCAAATTACAGAAGGAAAAGGTTAGTTCCATTGTAGCAAACTGTAACTCTAGGAATACCGTTAAATGTATAGTTTTAAAAACTGACTGCAATTTTAAAGCAATCAGACCACTTGGGACCAGAAACAATACAAAATTAATATGAAGTAGTTGTGACATACAGTGTGCATCAGTTTTTGTAATATTTATTAATGTTATTTGGTTATTTTCTATTTAACAGAAAATTCTTTACACATTTCAGAGCTCTGAATTCTGACATACATTATGCTCTGGTTGTACTGTTTGAAAATCAAAACCATTATTAATTCACATTGAAATGCAAAAGTCTTTGAGCTTCCTGTTTTTAAAAGTGCAGCCACATCAATTATCAACCATAATTTAACAAATGATAAAAGGCATACTGATATACTGAAACGCTAAATTTGATAAATTAAAATGTTCAATTTGATGTGAATGTTTCCATTCTGTGTTTAAGCACAGAAATCAAATAGTACTTGGTTTTCATTGATACTTTTTAAACTGCCACATAATGTTTTACTGCACTAACTCAAAATTGATTCGTCTGATGTTATATTAAAAGTTGTCTGCCTAGAGATATGATGTCTACATTTTCATCTGATAGAATATACGTGTTTTCATATTTATTTCCGTGGAATGCATTTTTTACCACAAATTTCTTTTTGGTTATAATGACAACTGTAGATGACTGGCCTCTTATTTTTTTTAAATCATTAGAGAAAATAGGCAGCATTATAGTTATACAAATCAAAAAAAACACATACCCTGAATCAATTTTTTTTTTTTAGCTTCCAGTTCCCATAAGTACTTGGACAACCTTTGTAGAGTAGTGATAAGTAATATATTCAGCACCTATAGCTGGCAATGATAGAAAAGTGAAAGTCAAAGGCCACATGTCTGCTACATACAATTTTGAACAACACTGCCAAATGGCATGCTTAAAAAAAATCTTAATAAACAAAGTAACAGTAAAGAAAATTGTAGGCAGACATAACGTGGTATTTTTGTATCAGAATTTGTGATCTTTTCTTTGTCAGCAAGTTAAATGCCTTTGTGACTTTGAAAAATACGTAAAACTCAAAAGTACAATATGCATGTCACTGTCAAGTGTAAGTCAAAGTTCAATATGCATGTCATTGTCAATACAATATGCATGTCATATGCTGGTACCTAGCAAGACGAGTCTTTTAAACAGAAAACAAGGCTGAAACATAAATGTCTATCAAAATAATTACATTTATAGCACTTTTTCAATGGTGTTAAGCACTGAAAAAATACTTCCCATTAACAATCAAGCCTACCTTTTAAATAATGCTCTTAATATTCCTTTTAGTTATTTTCTACTATATTTTATTTTTTACGGAATTCATTATCCAAGATTCCAGATAAACACGTTTCTTAAGAACCTTGCTCTGCATCTGACTGCTAGAACGTGTGCAAATGATAAAGATGACAACCTGTCATGTTGTTGCTTGTGAGAAAGTTCTTTGTATACCTGAAGAAAAATTGGTTTATCAAAAGTGAAAATGAGCAGAAACATCCCACATGATACCAACTATCAGCACTTAAATACATCACAACACCAGACTACTTTGAATACTTTAGTGTAACACATAAGAATATTATAATTAAGTTAATATGGTTTTATTTTAAAAGAGGTTATAATTTGTGAACATAAAAGCTATAATCTGAAATGCCTATTTGCTACATTTTTAATCTACATCATAGTGGCAGATGCAGAGCCTAATATCAGCGGCAAGTGCTGTTAGCAGGTAAATCAAAGTACATTTGTTTGCCCACCTGTATACCAAACAATGCCTTCTTCATTTTCACTTCTTTGAACAAGTGGACTAGAGGCTATAAAATAAAAACACAATGGTTTAAAATGATCACCAAAGTTAGAGAAATAAAAAACAACAATTATTTTTCTTTAAATTGAAGCAGCAGCATCGAAATGCAGAATCAGACACCAAACCAGAAGCAGAGTAGGTGGACAACAATATTCCTTGATTCTTAAGACCAATCATAAAAGACACCATAGCAGATCATTCCACATCAGAAGTATCATTATCAGAAAGATGATAATTGCTTCCTTTCACTCGAATATATTCAATGTGCCGACCTTCATCAGAATCCAAAAGGCCGCATGTACATAGTCGGTTCTCAAACAAGGTCTCAATTTCTTCCAACTTTATTCCTTTAGTTTCTGGAAGACATCCATATATGAAAAACAACCCTAAGGCAGCTAGCGCAGAATACAAGAAGAAAACACCTGCAACACAAAAGTCCAGAGAAAGTCAAATCATTAACATGGCCTTAAAGGGTGATGGGGGAGAAATTGATATCACTGAACAGAGATTAATACTAAAGAGAATGTATTTACGGTTTTACTCAGTACAAAAGGCACTTTGATAATACCTTACAAAAAATGAAAAGATTTGTATAGTCTTGAATCAAATGTAAATAATGGAAAAAATAAATATGTTCAAAATTTTACAGATGGAGACATTAATTTCATAGGTATACTACATTAGAAACTGGAAACTTGAAACCTCAATAAATCTAATAGATTCCCATCTACCCTAAATGCATTAAATTGGTATTGTACCTGTACCGAAACCTCAAATAAACATATTTTAAGAAATACATCTTTTCATTAATTACTTGTGGTCACAAGGGGGCACAGAAGATACCATTTTATCTGCATGTGCATGTTTAAAAAACTTAAAATTCAAATTGAATATGTAAATTGGATGGAAACAAAAGCTTTGTGCCTAAAAGATTCTGACAGTACTTTATGTTCTTTTTAGCAGTACATAATCCTGTACTTTAAATGGCTTTTCTTTCAGTTCCTGGGCTGCTTAATTAATCTAACAGATTCCATTAAAATAAATCCTGGATTAAGGAATGTATCATCACATATTTACCAAGAATCTATTACTCGGCAGTAGTATCAAACATACTATATTGTCATTTCAGCACATTTCTAGCTCTGAAATGTATTCCTCTGAATTCAATGAAATGGATTTAAAATAGAAAGCCATGTGCTAACACAAGTATGTTTAGTATTACAATTGAATTTCAGGTCAATACTATTCTTGACAATCCTGCTGACTTTCTTCTGTGCAAAATTATCATATTCTCAATTTGTATTCAATTGAACGATTAATATTTATTAAGTACTCAAACAAAATTTAAATAAACTAGAATAGTTTACTGCGGAGTGCTGCTGTTTTGTCTATTTTACAGCAAGCTTATTTAACTTATGATATATTGTTAAATGGAGGCAAAATAAAAATTCAAAAATTGTCACAATATATAATATATTTTTTAAATTAATCTCCTACCATAATATGAGAGATACTCTGCCAAATGCAAAAATGTCAATGATACAAGGACATTGAAAATCCAGTTGACTCCAGAAGACATTGCATTTCCTGTACTTCTTGCCCACATTGGATATATTTCAGAATTTACTGTCCAAGGCATGGAACCCATTCCTGAAAATGATACAAAATTAAGTAATTTGCAGATACAAGTCTTCCCTAATATGAGCCGAACATTTGCCCTCAAGATAATGCAAGGCCCATGTTGCTCACATTTGGCTGTGCAAGTTCATATATGTAGTTAAATATGGCAGTCTAGAAGTTTCTGTCCCAGTGGTGCTGAAATATCATCTGTCACTGCTGTGACCACCACTGGAATAATGTTTTCATTTCCATGGGGGCCTAATTCTAGAAGATTTTTAGGCAAACGATTCCAAGAATGTCTGGCTTACCACAGAGTGCTAAAGCATAGGTTGATCTCCTCGGAATTTAGAATATTAAAGACAATCTGATAAGTATTTAAAATTATGAAGGATCTAAATAGAATAAACACTATACGCATTCTGAGGGGGACCTGGTCAAGAATTAAAAGGCAATGAAAGACGTTGATTGGTAAAAGGACCAAAACCGAGGAAAGCAGGACAGGAAATGTTTTTGTTTACACAGTAAGTGGCTAGCGTCTGGATTGTAATTCGGGGAGAATAATAGATGCATGTTTAGTCATGACGATCTCAAGCGAAATGGCTACAACTTTTTTCCTTACACTGAAAACTATCTTTAGAAACTAGTAGAAACAAAGAACTGAGGATGCTGGTTCGTTCACAAAAGGAGTAATTCAGCAAGTCAGGCTGGAGAACATGGATAGGTGACATTTTAGGTCGAGACCCTTCTTCAGACTAATTGTAAGGGGCAGGGAGAAGAAAGCTGGAAAAGGAGAGAGGCAGGTCAAAACGTGGCAGGTAATAGGTCAACACAGGCCAGGGTGATTTTTTGACAGGCAGATGGTTGGAACGACAGTCAAAGAACAATAGATGTGAGACAGCTTGGGAGGTGCAGGGGGGAGAAATAGGTGGGAGTTCAGGGGGGAGGAATGAGAGGGCTGAGTGTGGAGGAGTGAAGAGTGAGAAAGGTTAGCTAACATTCCTCATATTTTGCTTAGGGAGCATAAAGCCCAACGGTATAAACATCGAAACCTGTGTCACATCAATTATTGTTTATGACTATAGTTTCAACCATCTACCAGTCCAAAAAAATCCCCCTGGCCTGCGTTGACCTATGACCTGCCACATTTTGTCCTGCCTCTCCCCCTTTCCAGCTTTCTCTCCCTTCCCCCCCCTTCCCCCCCCCCCCCCCCCAAAATCACTGAAGAAGGGTTTCAACATAAAATGTCACCGATCCATGTTTTCCAGATATGCTGCCTGGCCTGCAGAGTGACTTTTGCCCTTTGTGTCCCTTTTTAAACTTCAGAAATTATATATATTCAGCGCTTAAAAATAACATTTTAATGCTTTTTATCAAAGGCTGCTTTCTAATTAGTAAAATGTTACCATATCAATAACAATTGAACATGTTTCATACCTGGTGCAAAAAAGATAAGATACAAGATAAGACCCAATAATGCAGTCCAGGAATATTTTGTGGGACAGAAGTTAAATGCCCAAGACAATCCTTCTTTCTTAAACTCTGACTCATTGCTGCACCTGTAAACGTCAAGGAGGATTATTGCAATTGATAAGGTCACATGGTTGGTAAAATTAAATTTGAAACAGATACCTTTAGTCTGGTATGGATAGTCAAAGGCTATCAACTTCCAATTCTACTTATTATAAACATTTACATCAGAAACAACTGTAAATCTACTGCATCACTGAGATTGACCCAGCATAGGAAGATTCACACAGAAGTAAATAGTCTAAGCTAATTGCTAACATATGCAAATATTTTTTTTCTCCCATCATTTAAACAGAAATTCCCTAACCTTGTCCACTTTGAATTGACCTTTCAAATTCTACCCTCATCTGTCCAAAGCTGCATTGTTGATCATTTTAAACTGATGCATCTCAATCCCCAAAACCAGGAGGAGGATTTCTTTAACCAACCTCGATTCTACTTGTATTATCGTCAGGGCCTATGCCGTACTCACAATGCAAACTTTTGTATTCCCTTTTCTGGTTTGCTGTCACTAAGTAAGGGTCCTCTGGTGCATCTTAGTTGCTTTGCAATGTTAAAAGATGTATCATTAATGAGATTTCCAGTGGGGTTCCACAGGGCTCAGCACTTGGCCCCTGTCTGATGGTTTCAATGGTGCAGAATTTGATGAAGGAACAGGATTAGAAAAAGATTGATCATGATGATACAAAAAAGTCATGTGGCTGACCATGACTGGAAAGTTTTAGAAATTAGTACAACACATTATACTTTTTCCAATGGTATTAATAATAATTAATTTATCTGCTTACACTGTTCCACTATTTCTTTTAATTTTGTCCTTCCAGAATTCTGGTTTTCATTAGTTTTTCAATCCCGGAACTTTGAATTCTCCAACTTCAATTGAAATCCACTACGCCCTCTTTTCCATACCATCCACTTATACTCCGATGTGCACCCATTTCTCCCAGCTCTCCCAATCACCTTGCTCCTTTACCCATCTCCTCATCCCTAAGACTCGCATTTTGCTTTCATCCACCTCTTTTCCTGCCCGTCCCCACTTCCACCCATATCCCTTCCTCTGTCTTTGTATTTCACTACTTATTGAACACTCGTTTGTCTTCTTTTCATCTCTAGCTTTTGTCACTTACACCACCCACCTCTTACCAGTATTCACCTATCACATGCCGGGTTTTATCCAATGAGTCTGAAGTACGGTCCCAACTCGAAACATCATTTGTCTATTTCATCCACAGATGCTGCCTGGCCCGCTGAAAACTTGGTCAAGTTATGCACTACTTATTTTGCCTCCGCTGATGTACTAAGTCTCTAAACATTATTCCATGAAATCACACTCCAAACTTCAGGGGTTGTTAGCTTGCATTTGGATGCCTGGATTGTCCTCTATTCTAATCTATTTAATAACCATTGTCTCTTTCCTGCAACAGACCCTACACCTTTTTCTTCTAAATCTGGCAAACTGTAATCTTTACATAGAGCATAGATTAGGTGAGCAATAGAACGGGCCCTTCGGCCCCCAATGTTTGTGCCGAACATGATGCCTACATGAACTGATCTCATCTGCCTGCACATTATACTTATCCCTCTATTCCCTGCACTTCCATTTGCATATCTAAAAGCTTCTTAAACACCACGATCATATCTGCCTCCCCCATCACCCCTGGTAATGAGTTCCAGGACCCCACCACCCTCTGCATAAAAAAGCTTGCCCTGAACATTTCCATTCAACTTTTCGCCTCTCAGCTATGCAGTTTTACATTTCCATCTTGGGAAAAAGGTTTACTGTCCGCTCTATCTATGCCTCTCATAATTTGATATACTTCTAATAAGTCTCTATTCAACATCCGACGTTCCAGAGAAAACAATCCAAGTCTACCCAACTTCTCCCTGTAGCTGAAACCTTTTAATCCAGGAAGCATTCTGGTAATCCACCGTCTCCAAAACTTCCACATCTTTGCTGTAATGGGACGATCAGAACGGCACGCAATACTTCAAATGCGATGTAACCAAAGTCATTGGGAACTGCATCCTTTAAATGGATGACAGTGATTTCCCGACTCAGATGTCATACATGACTTTACTTAGCATCCAGGTGCCTCCTCCTGCAACAAAAATATACTACCACTCTTCTTACCTATTCTATACATATGGATATTATGAAGTAGGAGCCTTGACAAAAACTAGAGAAGCAACTGCAAGTATTTTTTTATTGGACAATATCCTGAATTTTCTATATCCTGTCAAAATGTATGGTGAAAACATAAAATCACTATTTTAGATCTTAGCATTTAGCAGGTATCATATTTCTCCAATGCTTGACTCAAGTGATGCATCTTTTCCTTCAAAGCTCGCTCAGTTTTGATCTGGCCATAGAATACGGTTTTGATAGATGGCATTTCAATTAAAATTTGCAGCTCATCACTGAAGCACACATGCCTCCTTTTCAGAGATCATTAATTAGAGACAGCCAGTATTTTTCCAAGAGGTAACCTAATTTAAAATGGCATATATTGCTGATAAAACTATGGAAAGGCACTTGCCTTGGTTTTGTTCAGTTAGATGGTGTTTTAAGATTAAAAATCAACATATGGATATTCTGGCTAAATTTAGACAGAATAATAACACAGGATTAATAATAAATTAATATTTTGTGATGCATATTTTTTTAATCATCCACCTATTATCTCAACAGTTAACTCGGGTGTAAGACTACTTTTTTTCCCTACTTGTCTCAAAATGGTGTTGGATTGAAGGCTGATAAATCCCCAGGGCCTGATGGCCTGCCTCCCAGGGTACTCAAGGAGGTGGCTCTAGAAATCAATAATTTTCTAATGTTCTATAGAATCTGGATCAGTTCCTATGGATTGAAGGGTAGTTAATGTTATCCCACTTTTCAAGAAAGGAGGGAGAGAGAAAGCGGGGAATTATGGACCAGTTAGCCCGACATCAGTGGTGGGGAAGATGCTGGAATCGATTATCAAAGATGTAATAGCGGCGCATTTGGATAGCAGTAACAGGATCGGTCCAAGTCAGCATGGATTTACGAAAGGCAAATCATGCTTGACAAATCTTTTGGAATGTTTTGAGGATGTAACTAGGAAAATGGACAAGGGAGAGACAGTGGATGTAGTGTACCTGGACTTTCAGAAAGCCTTTGATTAGGTCCCACACAGGAGCACATGTTATTGGGGCTAGGTTATTGACATGGATAGAAAATTGCTTGGCAGACAGGAAAGACAGAGTTGGGATTAACGGGTCCCTTTCAGATTGGCAGGCAGTGACGTGGGGTGGCGCAAGGCTCGGTGCTGGCACTGCAGCTTTTTACAATATACATTAACGATATAGATGAAGAAATTAAAAGTAACATTAGCAAATTTGCAGTTTGACACAAAGTTGACACAAAGCTGTGTGGCAGTGTGAACTGTAAAGAGGATGCTCTGAGGATGCAGAGTGACAGAGTGGGCAGATGCATGGCAGATGTAGTATAATGTGGGTGAATGTGAGGTTATCCACTTTGGAGGCAAGAACTGGGAAGGCAGATTATTATCTGAATGGTGTCAGGTTAGGAAAAGGGGAAGTACAACGAGCTCTGGGTGTCCTAGTACATCAGTCACTGCAAGTAAGCATACAGGTATAACAGGCAGTGAAGAAAGCTAATGACATGTTGGCCTTCAAAAAGTGAAGAGTTGGGTATAGGAACAAACAGGTCCTTCTACAGTTGTACAGGGCCCTAGTGAGACCACACCTGGGGTATTGTGTACAGTTTGGGCTCCTAATTTGAGGAAGGTCATTCTTGCTATTGAGGGAGTGCAGCGTTGGGTCACGAGGTTAATTCCCAGGATGGCGGGACTGTCATATGATGAAAGAATGGAGCGACTGGGCTTGTATTCACAGGAATTTAGAAGGATGAGAGGGAATCTTATAGAAACATACAAAATTATTAAGGGATTAAAACACCATCTAACTAGATGCAGGAAACAAGTTCCCGATGATGGGGGAGTCCAGAACCAGGGGCCACAGTTTAAGAATAAGGGGTCGGCCATTTAGAACTGAGATGAGGAAAAGCTTTTTCACACAAGAGAGTTGCGAATTCAGAGTCAGAAGGCAGTGGAGGCCGATTACTGGATGCATTCAAAGGAGAGTTAGATCGAATTCTTAGGGCTAGTGGAATCAAGGGGCATGGGGAAAAGGCAGGAACGTGGGACTGATTGTGGATGATCAGCCATGATCACATTGAATGGCGGTGCTGGCTCGAAGGGTCGAATGGCCTACTACTGCACCTATAGTCTCTGTATCCATGTATCTGTAATCTAGCTATTCTTTCATTCAGCATATTCTGCATGTAGATAATTGACAACAAAACTTGAATCTTTACCTGCCCCAGGCAGCTATGGTGTCGGATCTATTGCTCACAGGAACACATGATGTTTCTGTAACATTAGGATGCTGCATTTTAAAACAGAAGCCACAGTTTGGATCCAACATACATCTGTCGCAAAATCTAAAAAAAAAAAAAAAAATGGTGATCATTTTAAAGTAGACATATAATATTTTATACTATCTCAGAAATGTGAACTAAACATTCTTGATGCTTGTACATTTATCAAATTGCAATTTAGGCTCTGGGCAGAGGTGCTTTTTCGTTTAAGTTCGTGACCCAAATCACGTAACTACCTGAATTTTTAACGTATTGTGTAAAAATATTATAGAAATCATACCCGAAACTAGTCAAGAACAAAACCTGCACATATTTTCAAAATATGAGAAAAACCTCCAATTTTCCGAGTAGTAATTGTCCAATCAATGCACGTTTGACATTGCGTTCGACGCCAATTGACTAATCATACGCTTTGTTTCATGGCAACTTGGCAGCCAACACACTGGGATCATGGCTGCCCCTAATTACATCAAAACAGTTGCAAGGTTTCAAAGGGCGCCGTCCCGTTGGGTATGGCTGCCTGCCTGCAGCTGTCCGTTTTTTCGCTTCTTTTTTAAATTTTTAGTATGTTTAATAGTGTCTTGTTTTTGGAGGACTAGGCTTTTTATGTGGGGGTGGGGGAGGGGGAAACTGCTTTTCCTAGTCCCTACCTGGGTGGAAAGGCGGCTTTCCTCCGAGCAGTGTCTTCGACCCGTCCTCGCGGCCTACCATCGAGGTATGAAGCAGCCTTTCCTGAACCACGGCTTCGGCGGCAGCACAGCGCTGGAGCACTATCGCGGAGTGGAGCAGGCGATGCCTTGCCCGGTTCACTACGCTGGAGCTCCGGAATGCCGAGACCGCTGATGAAAAAAATCGCGATGCTGCGGGTCTGTGGAGCAGCGGCGCTGATTTTAACATCCGGAGCCTGGGATCCATCGCCGAGATCACCAGTGGTGGAGCTCCGTCCAGCGAGGCCTGTTGGCTTCGGAAGCCGCTTTCTCCGGTAAGGAAGCGGCCGTTCCAGGCGTCCCAAGCCGCTGAGAGGGTTCTCCCGACGCCGGAGCACCATCACCCGGCGAGAAGGACCTGACACATCAGGCCACCTAGCGGCGACTGCGGAGGTCTCAACTATGGGTGGACAAGGGGATGGGGACTGGACTTTGTGCCTTCCCTCATAATTGGAACCATTGTGGGGGGATGTTTTTATTTTTATGTTAAATTTTTTTTAAATGTTATGTTGTATTCTTATTAATGTGCTGCAATGTCAACTTGAAATTCACTACACCAACTGGTGTATGTGACAATAAATGAACCTTGCTAACCTTGCTGATAATTTTGTTTTACAATTGATTTATCTTTGTAACGTTATGATGTGAACTGTTAAATAAAAATGTAGAGCTATTGTTAGGATTAGGATCAGTCCGTCAGTCAGAAGTCAGTCAGTCAGAAGTCTTATAGTCTTATAGAAACAAGGAACTTTAGATGCCGGTTTTCAAAAAAAGTCACAAACTGCTGGAGGAACTCAGTAGGTCAGCCAGCATCCCCGGAGAACAGGGTTAGGTGATGTATCCAATCACACTGGAAAAATACATCTCTGCTCAAATTCCTGAACACTTATTCATGTTCATAGCACCTCACGTCACAACACAGGATGTGGGAGACCTGGGATACCTCCAGGGTCTTTAAGAACTACACGCATGGAAAGTTCCCTATGCAGCAGCCCCTGACTGATTGACTGGGGCTACAGCTGAATGAGCTCAGGATCGTGTATGGGGATAAGCCATGGGAAGAGTTGCACAGGCTAGGGCTTCATTCCTTGGAGCTCATGAGTGATCTTATCAGGGTGCTGGCTCGAAGGGGCAAATGGCCTCCTCCTGCACCTATTTTCTAACACATCCTCTTCCAAAATGGCTGTTTCACTACTACCCATCTTCATTTTATTCACTGTTAGAAGTAGTAATTTCAGGATATCTCCCACACTGCTCTTCTCAGCTATTTACTCGATAATGAAACTGACCTCAAAACTCAGCAATTACTTGCATTACATCATCTGTCACATGGTAAAATAGAATCCATTCTCAATATGGAAACTCTCCCTATTTATAGACATTATTTTGAGGTATTATCCTTTCCAATCTATGCATGTTCTCCAGTCATGCTCTCCCAGTGCCTCAGTGTCATTCTGAGTTGGGCAGTTTCCACCTATCAGATTAAATTTGACTCACTTCCTAAACTATTTATTTTGCTGTTTTGAAATCTTATGACTAACAATGCAAAAATTAGCTAACTGCTTCAAGTTCTGATATCTGCTTGAACGCTTGGAAGGAAATAAATTGGTGAATTTGTTTTAAAATTTGTCGATTAATATCATCATACTCAAGAAGCAGTTTGTGCCAGCTTTGAGAACAATGTAATTAACAGAAGAATCAGAAGCAGACGAAAGCCAATTGGTTCTTCAACCATGCCATTCCTTAATATCATGGCTAATGCCGTCTGCTGCATCCATCTTCCTGTCTCATCACCATCCCGGCTGATTTACAAATCTATTGCATTTATGAGAATTGCAGAAGTGTGGGGTTTATGTTTTGCCTTTATGTACACCTACCCATAAGTAACAGTCACAATCCGATAATAATGAATGGAGGAGAGTGAAAAAGTGCATCTTAAATATAGTGAAAAATAATGACTTACTTGTAATTAACACAGCTGACATTATGTCCTGATGGGTCTCTGGGATGGAGAATTATCGGTGGTGAAGTGAGAGCTGATAATAAAAATCCAACTGCTAGAATCACAAGGCTAACTGTTGTTCCTGAAATAAAAATCAGACACAATAATATATTTTTTTAGCGAATTAAGGCAAATAATTGCATCACAAGTTCATCTCGAGTGAGTTACATCCTGTTACAAATAATTTACTCTTAAAACAGTAATTACTAATGTGTTGCTTCATCATATCATATCCTTAGTGAGTGTGTGTGTGTGTGTGTGCGTGTGTGTGTGTGTGTGTGAGAGTGAGAGTGTGTGTGTGTGTGTGTGTGTGTGTGAGAGTGAGAGTGATTTCGCCTTTGATTCACATCTCCTTGAAAACCCAACGGCGAAACGGTAACATTTTTACATATTGCGGTAGAGATTTACCTCATGATTTCAAGAATCCCCTCATCTGTAAATTCGGTTAATTAGTTCCCGAGTTTTTCACTAAAATTGTTCACAAATCTGACTTTTGTTTTTCAAAACTAACCGCTGGCCAGCTGATGACGACACAACGCCTTTGCTCGTGCCCCCCCCCCCCCCCACGGCTGTGGATTAAAGCAGCTGCTGTCAACGCACAGATGCACTGTTTTCCACGAGTTACGTCATCACCCTCCCCCTCCCCGTTCTCCAAAAGGCGCAGAAAGAACGAAGTTCTGCAGATCCCGAGGTCACCGGAGGTCTCCGGCACTCACAAGCTTTTGAAGAACTTTTTCCTCGCAGCCTGTGCAGCAAGTGAAGTCATGCTCCTCCGTCCCGCTGCTAACCGCTCCTATCCTGGTCCTCCCCCCTGCTGCTACCCGCTCCGGGTTTCCAGAGAGTGGGGCCCTGTACTCTCTCCCCAGACTATCTCTGGTTTTCGCAGCCCACTCACTCGCCCGCTCCCCTCCACTTCTCCCCCCTCCTCTTCTCACCCACCTCCTCTCTCCCCCAATCCTCTCCTCCCCCCCCCTCCCTCCCCCCCTCCTTCCTCTCTCCCCCCCCTTCCCCCCCTCCTTTCTCTCCCCCTTCCCCCCCTCTCTCTCCCCATCTCCCCCATGTCTCAACCTCCCCCCTCTCTTCCTTCACCCCCCCCCTCTCTTCACCTCCCCCCTCTTCCTCTCCCCGTCCACCCCTCTCACTCTTCCCTTCTCTCCCTCCCCCCCCCCAGCCCTCCCCTTTTACCCCCCCTCCCTCTCCACTCTCCCCTCCCCCCCCCCCCGTGTGTGTGTGTGTATGTGTGTGTGTGTGTGTGTGTGTGTGTGTGTACGTGTGTGTGTGTGTGTGTGTATGTGTGTGCGCGCGCGCGCGCGCGGGGGGGGGGGGGGGGGGTGGTTAGTGTGTGCGTGACGCCGCAGGCCCCTCCGCAACCGCACGTTGAGGGGACGGGACCCAACGGGTCCCAATTGGTCTAATAACTACCAAAAGTCACATCTTGGATGTGTGTGCGTTTGCTCGTGTTTGCTTGAACAGTTACTTTGATTCACATCTCCTCGAAAACCCGACGCGGTAACGGTGACACTTTTACATATTCCGGTAGAGATTTATCTCATGATTTCAAAAATCCCCACATCTGTAAATTCGATTCATTATTCCCCGGGTTTTTTTTTTACTAAAATTGTTCGGCATTCTGACATATTTTTAAAATCAAACTGCTGAAGCGTGCTGATGACGTCGCAATGCTTTGCTCCTCGCGGCAAGCAGCACAGAATTTTCAACGAGCTGCCTGCTGGGCAGTTTTCCATGAGTGACTTCACCACCCTCGCCCCCTTCCCCCACCTAAGCTTCAGAGCACTTCCGAGGTCAACCGAGGTCACAGGCGCTCATGAGCACTCACGAGCTTCCCGGCTTGCTTTTCAAGAACTTTCTCCTCGCGGCCTGCTGCGCGATGTTCCATGCTCTCCCACCCGCTGCTAACCGATCCTCCCCACTGCTATCTGTTCATATCCTGCTCCCCCCCCCCCCCCCCCCCCCCCCAGCCCCGCTGCTATCTGCTTCGACTTGGGTTTCCAGAGAGATGCAGATAGTCGGGCCCTGTACTAGAGCTGTCTCTATCACTCCCCTCCCCCGGCTCTCTCTGCTCTCCGCACCCGCTCACTCCTCAATCGCCTGGCTCCCCTCCTCCTCTCCCCCCCCCCCCCTCTACCCCCTTCTCTTTCCTCCCCCCCCCTCTCCCCCTCCCCTCTACCCCTTTCTCTCTCCCCCCTTCCTCCCCTCCCACCCCCTCTCTCCCCCCCCCCTCCTGGTCTAGTAAAACCTAAAAAAACCATTTACAAAAGTGCTAGTAGAAAGAATGATGGAATGACCTGTTCACTCGCAGTGCCCTCCATAATGTTTGGGACAAAGACCCATCATTTATTTATTTGCCTTTGTACTCCACAATAAAAAAATGTTGGGTCTTTGTCCCAAACTATGGAGGGCACTGTAATAGATGGTTATGTTTGTTGGTCCCCCACAGGAAGCAAGCATAAGGACACCAAGTAGAAAATAGGGGAATCACTTCCCTTGTCAGTCATGGTTGCCTCGTTCTTCCCCAAGAATCTTTTTTTCCTCTTTGGAATTAAGATCTTGTGTCTTCCGAATTATTCCCAGAAATTCCTGCCTTTGCTGTTCCACCGTCATTCCTGCCAGGGTCCCTTTCCAATCAACTTTAGCACACTGTGTACATAAAATCTCTTCGGATTATCTTCAATATTATCTGCCAGAACCATCCCGACTCCCTTTTGTGCTCCTGATTTCCTTCTTTAGCGTACTCCTCAGTTCACAAAACTCCTCCAGGGATACACTTGATCCCAGCTGCCTATACCTATCCCATGGCTCCTTATTCCTGACCTGGGCCTCAAATTCCCTCATCATCCAAGCTTCCTTACTCCCACATGCATTGTCCTTCATTCTAACAGAAACATGAATACCCTGAACTCTTGTCAACACACTTTAAAAACATCCCACTTTCTGAATTTTGCTTTCACTACAAACAACTTGCTTTGATCAATTTGAGCAAGTTCCTGTCTAATACCATCAAAGATAGCCTTGCCCCAATTTAGAATTCAGAATATATATTTACGGGTTTTAAAGATAAACACTGATTTTCCGGCAACTGATGGTCCACCCACCCCGAAAATCTGGACAAAATTAAGAGCGCTCAGTTGAAATTCACAGAGCAGCCACAGATGGCACTGCGAGTGGTGAGCACTCTTTCCTGTCATAGTCAAAGAGTCAATGTGGAAACAGGCCCTTCGACCTAACTTGCCCACACCGGTCAACATGTCCCAGCTACATTAGTCCCACTTGCCTGCGCTTGGTCCATATCCCTCCAAACCTGTCCTATCCATATACCTGTCTACCTGTTTCTTAAACGTTGGGATAGTCCCAGCCTCAACTACCTCATCTGGCAGCTTGTTCCGTACACCCAACACCCTTTGTGTGAAAAAGTTACCCCTCAGATTCCTATTATATCTTTTCCCCTTTCACCTTGAACCTATGTCCTCTGGTCCGCAATTCCCCTCAACTGCGTGATGTGTCCCTCCATCACAAAAGAGTCATTTGTTTACATTTAAGCATTGAAATCTTTTCTTGGCCTTGTCTAATTCTATCTCAATGTTCAAGTTTTTTGTGTTTCAACTCTGCCTGGGCTCCACGCACCACCCTACAACCCTTCCTTCCACCATTCTGTTCAAGTTTCCTCTTACCCACTGGAACTCTGTCAGTAAAACTTTCTGTCAAGCCTTCTCTAACTTACTAGGCACCTTCAAAAAGCTGCTTCCCAAAATCCCTTTTCACATATGCTCTCAATCTTCTCTCCCAACTGTTACGCAAAGGAAATACAGTAAAACTTTGTTTTAATGACCCCCCCTTATGACGGACTTCGGATACAGTGGCCAAACCTGCCGACCCATTCCCGGCACGCACCATCTCCCCGGCCATTTAGGGCCTCGGCTTCCGATCCCACTCCCGATTCGTAAGATGCACCAGCGAGCACTTGTTCAACCACCACAAGGGTCTGGTGACATGGCTGTTGTTGCAGCTCACGTTGTAACCCGACAGGACCGCTTTCTTCAGGCTGCTGCAGCCGACAAGACGTGGCTGATCACCGTGGGGCTCAATTCCCTCTCAACCGCTGTCGCTTCCAAGGTGGAGTAGGTCGGCGACTCCGGAGAAAAGGGAGGAGGAGGAGGCTGTGGAGGGAAAGAGGCCGAGTGGACAGAGCACCAGGAGGAGGAGGAAGTGGCAATGGTGGGGTTGGAGATCATGCTGGGAGGGGCAGAGGCTGAGTGGATGGTGCGATGGGAGAAGCAAGGCTGCGTTTGAGTGAGGAGCGGACAAAGCCACCACCGATTGCAAGAAACGGTAGCAGGTGAGTTTCCATTCACAAGTTTCTGGCACTTCATGGTGCTTTACAGGCACGGGGGGGTGTCATTAGCGAGCCTGGCGAGTATTGTCATTTTGTTATCATGTTAGTCTGTAGACTCTGTTAGTCTGGAAACACAGATAATCCAGAAAGGCCCTGGAACCGAGGGTGCTGGAAAAATCTGTGTTCAACTCGTACTATGCTTACATATCTGTTGAGCTCCTACAAGTAAGAATTTCATTGTTCCCTTTCGGGACACTTGACAATAAAACCCTCTTGTCTCCCTCAAAATTATGAGAGGCATAGATAGGGTAGACAGTCAGAACCTTATATCCCAGGATGGAATTATCCAACACTATGTTGGAATTATCCAACATTGCTATAAAAATCCTGTTCCCAACTCCAAGGATGGGATCTTGTTTTAAAAACATAGCTGATTGCTGTTTGAAAAATATGGAAGAAGCACGAAGATACGGAATGTGTAAGTGCATGCCATGAGTGAGCTCACTGGACTTCACCATAGAGCGGGTTCCAGAATGGTGCCCGGGACCCTTGTGTTCTCGAGACCAGTCATCATAAGGCCATCAGCAGCCTCTCATATCAGTGAAAACTCACCAAGCAGAAAGGCATGAGATTTGGTGCTTAATTGTTTTTCACCGTAATAAACTTAGTTGCTTGTAACAATATTTCACATATAATTGATCCGTAACCTCAAAAACCTGCTAATATATCATTACAACACGATCCTTTTCTAAAAATGTTACATTTCAAACTTCCAAAGACATTTATATCTTAGCATCCACATTACACCATTACTAAAAGGAATTAAACTTCTCAAATGGAATTTTTTTTTAACCAATAAATTCTTACAATAATTGTTAACGATGATGCAATCATCATCATCATAAGCCACTTGAAGGGGAGCCTCGCCTTTCCCTGATTTAATCTCGGAAAGACAATGGGTGGATTTTTCTAATATTTCCTACAAACGTAACGAGAAGTTACCAACCTGCAAGACTGCATAGGGTGAGCTTTCTGCGTCCGACTTTTTCAACCAGCCAAACTCCAACCATCGTAAAAATGAAGTTAGTTCCTGCTGTGACTGCTGCCAACCAGATTGCTAGTTTATCATCTTGGACTCCTGACATCTGCAATATCGTAGCACTGTAGTACCTAAGGGTAATTGATAGACACAATAGATCATTATTACCAGCATAATCTGACGGCACCACAGCTAAAACTGTGTACACTATATTAAGCATAATGCCCTCCATAATGTTTGGGACAAAGACCCATCATTGATTTATTTGCCTCGGTACTCCACAATTTGAGATTTGTAATAGAAAAAAAACATGTGGTTAAAGTGCACATTGTTAAATTCAAATGTTTATACATTTTGGTTTCACCATGTAGAAATTACAGCTGTGATTATACATAGTCCCCCCCCCCCCCCATTTCAGGGCACCATATGGGACCAAAGTTGTGCTGATGAAAGTCAAAGAAGCCATTATGAGACAGAGAAACAAGAATAAAACTGTTAGAGACATCAGCTAAACCTTAGGCTTACCAAAATCAACTGTTTGGAACATCATTAAGAAGAAAGAGAGCGTTGGTGAGCTTACTAATCGCAAAGGGACTGGCAGGCCAAGGAAGACCTCCACAGCCGATGACAGAAGAATTCTCCTTATAACAAAAAAAAATCCCCAAACACTTGTCCAACAGATCAGAAACCCTCTTCAGGAGTCAGGCGTGGATTGTCATTGACCACTGTCCGCAGAAAACTTCATGGTCAGAAATACAGAGGCTACACCGCAAGTTGTAAACCACTGGTTAGCCGCAAAAATAGGATGGCCAGGTTACTTTTTTCGAAGAAGTACTTAAAAGAGCAACAACATTTCTGGAAAAAGGTCTTGTGGACATATAAGATGAAGATTAACTTGTATCAGAGTGATGGTAAGAGCAAAGTATGGAGGAGAGAAGGAACTGCCCAAGATCCAAAGCATACCACCTCATCTGTGAAACACTGTGGTGGGAGTGTTATGGCCTGGGCATGTATAGCTGCTGAAGGTACTGGCTCACTTATCTTCACTGATGATACAATTATTGATGGTCGTAGCGTAATGAATTTTAAAATGTATAGACACATCTTATCTGCTCAAGTTCAAACAAATGCCTCAAAACTCATTGGTCTGCAGTTCATTCTACAGCAAGACAATGATCCAAAACATACTGCTAAAGCATCAAAGGAGTTTTTCAAAGCCAACAAATGGTCAATTCTTGAGTGGCCAAGTCATTCACTCGATCTGAACCCAATTGAGAATGCCTTTTATATACAGAAGAGAAAACTGAAGGGGACTAGCCCCCAAAACAAGCATAAGCTAAAGATGGCTGCAATACAAGCCTGGCAGAGCATCACACGAGACGACACCCAGCAACTGGTGATGTCCATGAATTGCAGACTTCAAGCAGTCATTGCATGCAAAGAATATCCAAAAAAAAATTAAACATGACTAACTTAATTTACATGACATTGCTGTGTCCCCAACATTATTGTGCCTTGAAAATGGGGGGGGGGGGGGGGGGGGGGGGGGGCGCTATGTATAAACACTGCTGTAATTTCTACATGGTGAAGCTAAAATGTATAAAACTGGCCTTTATTAAAATCTGACAAAGTGCACTTTAACCACATGTGATTTTTTTTTCTATTACAAATTTCAAATTATGGAGTACAGAGGCAAATAAATATATGATGGGTCTATGTCCCAAACATTATGGAGGGCACTGTACTAATCAGCATGTCAGAATTAATAAGAATGTTCTTGGGTACGGCAAAGAAGTGATGCATTGCGAATAGTTACTCTGCATGAGTCTGCAGTCCAGTCTATAGACAGCTTGCACCTATTGGTAGCACCAATTTAAGCACAAAATTACCATTCAGCAGGGACGTCACCTTTTCCAAGGGATGACGGTCGGTATCTGTCTGACAGGCTGTAAAGTGCCTAGATTCTATTCAGTACAAACATGGGCAGCCACAGAGTCGAAGATTGATGGCAATGACTGGACATGTTGGCTCAAGAGATTGTCACGGAGGCTGGCAATATCTTGTTGAGTAATGTTGCTGTAAATTGTTGTTCAGTGAAGTGCGTTGAGCACATTGGGAGAAAAACAGCAGTTTTGCTGATGCCATCTCCACTTGTAGAGGCAAGTAAATACTTTACCTCAATAGCCTTGGCCTTTGGTAAAAACTTTTAATATCCTGATATCAGTGATGAAAATATGAACCGCTAGTAGTAGAAAGCAATGCCATCTTTGCTTGTTGGTTGTTAAAACCAGGTGTCATTCTGTCCAGTTCTTTGATGATCATAACAGAACACCAGGGACCTTATATACACTCATAAATGTGTGGCACATCATATCAAATATATTTTGTGCGACTTCCTCTCGATGTGGATGCTTATTGCCAGGCATTGGTAACGACACCAGGGAAATTCCCATTGAAAATACAAAAGTCACACCTTGATAAACACCTGACTTTTTCTCATGGTATTGTACCCTGCATTATGATAACCAGAAAATGGAAGTGTTTGATAATAATCATTGGACGTATCAATAGATAAGCAAAAACCAAACTCCTGGAGGAACTTAGCAGGTTAGGCAACATCTGTGGAGCAAAAGAATAGTTAATATTTCGGGTTGAGCCCTGCATCAGGAATCAGAAGTACAAATGAAAGTCCATATAAAGATGAGGAACCAATAAAGGTGGGATAATCCTTGCCTGACCAGCAATAACCCATTATCTGACACAGCAGCTAAAATACACGTCATTCTAGACTGCCCAAAATAAAAGGTATATTGAGGTTCTTGAAGATTCGCATAGGTACCCTAGGTTACCTTAAATGCAGTTTATCCTGTAATCTTGAGATAGTGATCATTTCCACACAGATAAGTTGCTATTTCTACCATGAAAGATCTCAAGTCTCATTAGTTCAGGGTGACAGTGATCTTCATGTCAGTAGTCACTGATTGGGTAAACCTCTGGATGCATTGCTCCACAGAGAGCTGGAGGTCAGATTGTGGCTCCCTATATTAGCTCACTTGGCACACGCCCTTCTTTTCCTTCAGTTCTCTGGCATGTCTGGCTTGCCTATGGACCCTTGCCTCTTGCCACTGGCTGTGCTGCAGGCCCGAGGAGCCACAACTAAAGCATCTACAGCAAAGAGAGAATAGAGTGCAGGTGTTGCTCAATGCTCTTGCAGATACCTCACACATTTGTCCCTGGAGGAAACCAAGCTCTGTTATTCACGCAGCTAAACAGCAGTGCAAGATTATTTCACCACTGTCAAGACCTACTTTCCTTCGAATGGCTCTCACTCTTTTCCACCAGAATTACAATGTAGATTTTCAACAGAGGTAAAAATGAATCTCTGTATTTATGTCATCTTATGCACTAAACATGCTGCAATCACAAGTGTGCCATATACTATATATATTGTATTTAACCACTATCTAGTGGATGTGAGTGAGTTTTACTCATTCACTCACGTTGCTTGAGTAAATTATATTTTTAGGCCATTAAAAGACATTTGGACATATATAGGGATAGGAAGGGTTTTGAGGTCTGTGGGGGAAAATGCAGGCAAATGGGACTAGCTCAATGTGCCATGGACAAATAACATTTCCATGTTATTAAGCTCTATGAGTATTATCTTTGATACAGTGAAAAGGTATTAATTGATTAACCAGAAAATGAATGTTGATTTGTTCGATAATAATCATTGCACATAATTAGCCTCTTATCAAACCAATCTCAGAATAAAGTTTCATAATTACTTCCTATGGAAACAAAATGCATACATATTATGGTCTCTACGTATTTTTGAACATTTTCATGATTCTAAAAGCAAAGAAAAATGCCAGAAGCCATGGTAACAAGTGGGATGGATTATATTCCGTGGGTCATGTTAGTCTAAGCATGATGCATTGCAAGTGTCTAAAACATCAGTAAACATGCTCAGAAAAACAAAATCTGTCCAATAAGTCTCTTAAGATAGAAATGTTAACTGTAATGGACACAGAATACGTATGCTATCAAAAATGTTTTACAGAAAAAAAAAGCCAACAACTAAGGAATTAAATAGATATGAAACATAAGAAATCATTTTTTTAAATGGAAATGGTACATATAGCTGATATTTTATCAACCAGGAGTGCTGAAAAGCATAGTGCAGAATTTGTGGTAAGCAAAGAGTTTGCTTGACTCAATGCTGACTTCTGGAAAATGCACGAAACAAGCTCTTTAGCCAATCGAGTCTATGCTGACCATCAAGCACCCACTTAAGCTGACATATCTCATTTCATTCTCTCCACATTCCCATCAGCTCCCTCTACATTCTGCTTTTCTCACATGCCGATTTACAGCAGCTTAATATACCAAGCTACACACCTTTTGGGACGTGGGAGGATATCAAAAATACTCTGAGAAAACCCAGTTGCAGGAAGAAAGTTGCAACACCAAATGGAGAGAGCCAGAAGTCAGGATTGAACCCACAATTGGAATTGTTAGGCAAGAGCTTTACCAGTTGCACCACTGTGCTACTCAATGACTTCTTCTTGCAAGAACTTTTAGTGGCATTCTGGCACAACTCTTTCTGGTGAAGCCCTGTATATTTCTGAACAATAAAACAGACTCACACTGGGTGCCCAAAATAAGCCATACCACAAAAGCAAAATAGACACCAGTCAATTTAGGCAATGATGTCAAAGATTGAATGTTTCAGATGTTATAAAAAGCTAAAGTTTTTAAATGGGACTGGTAATTTGCTCAGCTCACCACTTACTTAATGGAGAAAAATAGTATCCTAACTGCTTAGGAACAAGTAAATACGTAATTAATACATGGCAGTAACCATGTTTATTGGCGATGCTCACTCCCCACCAACATCCTCAGGACTTTCTACAGGGGCACGGTGGAGTCTGTACTCACGTACTGCATCAATACGTGGTACTGCACCTGCAACTGCTCGGACAGGAAGGCTCTGCAGAGGGTAGTGAGGGGAGCAGAGAGGATTATTGGCGTCTCCCTACCCTCGGTACAAGAACTGTTCCAGAGCCGCTGTCTGAAGAAAGCACAGAGAATTGCCAAGGACAAACTGCACCCCCTCCACACACACCTGGATCTCTTGCCATCAGGCAAGAGATATCGAAGCATCAAAGCCCGGACTACGAGGCTGCTAAACAGCTTCCTACCACAGGCTGTGAGGCTGCTAAACAGTCACTCTGCACTCACAGTCACTTGACTTGACTTGACTCTGCGGCTGGCACGGACACTTTAATAACTGGCACTGGCCACTCAAATCAGCGGCCCCGGACATTTTTTTATGATTGGTTTACTGTTTTTAACATTGTGTTTTTTACCTGATTTTAACTATTTATTCTGTTCCATCAGGGACTGGATTGTTTTTTTTTTAGTGTTATTATGTGAGAAGTGTTTTAAATTTCATGTGCGAGGCTCCGCTATTCACTGGGAAACGTCTTTTCATTTTGCACTGTACTTGTTGCTTGCAAGATGACAATAAAGGTTGATTGATTGATTGATTGATTGAATGCACACCTGAAGGGACACACATTGTTGCACCGAGCAAAATATTTTTCAAATATTATGCAAAACAGCTGCTTCAATGAGCTAATTGAAAGAAAAAGTATTTGATGACTCTCCATTGTTCAGTTCAATTTATTGTCATGTGTACTGCGGTACAGTGGAAAGCTTTTGTTGCGTGCTATCCAGTGGGCAGAAAGACAATACATGATTACAATCAAGCCATTTAGAGTGTAAACAAATAATGTTTAGTACAAGGTAAAGCCAGCAAAGTCCGATCAAGGATAGTCTGATAGTCACCAAAGAGGTAGTTCAGCACTGCTCTCTGGTTGTGGTAGGATGATTCGATTGCCTGATAAGGTAAGCTGGGAAGGTATTATCCCTGAATCTGGAGGTGTGCATTTTCACATTTCTATAACTTTCAATACATTTCTATACCTGATGGGTGAGGGGAGAAGAGGGAGCGGCCAGGGTCCGACTTGTCCTTGGTTATGTTGCTGGCCTTGCCAAGACAGCATACATCAATCTTATTCATCTCCACACTAATAATTACATAACCCAAGGTCTCCACTTCGAGTCCTTGTTTGAAAATAATTATTCATGCAAAAAAAGTACAGTAGGTAAAGGTAGCTATTCATCAATAAACAAATTAGAAAGCAAATCGTTACTTATTGTTCTTACTTTAAAGCACTGGCAGGAGGCCTAACACAGCAGGCTGTTTCCCCGGTGTTTCTTATGTAAACTTTACCCTGGTCTCCAAATTATGTTATGTAATCATATCTGAAGGCAATGTGGGTCACTGTTCATATCATTAATAGGAATAGCTCTCTGCATTAATGCTCATTTAATCAGAAGAGGGGGCGATATAAAAATGAGAGGGGGTGGCGGCAGTGAAAGAGATAGGGCAGGTCACGGTAGAGCAGAGAGGGGAGGTGCCGATGGAGCAGCGTGGGAAGGTGCTGGGGGTGGCAGGTCAGGATTGCCGCTGCAAGCAGATAAGACCATTCAATTAATTTTTTGTAACTTTGTCAGTGCCAGAAATGTGGCGATTCTTGTGTACTGCCATGGTATGATCTACTGTATAATTTTACCAGGTTATATGCAAAACAAAGCATTTTACTATATCAAGGTACATGTGACAATACATTATCATTGCGTCATTGACTTCCCAAACATAAAAGGCAAGAAAGGGTGATCTGGATAGGGTGGACAAGAACATTTTTCCTAGGGTGGAAATGTCCAACACTAGAGGCCATAGTTATAAGGTGGGAGGTGGGAGAGTTTAATGGAGATATGCAGGACAGGTTTTTGTACACAGAGTAGTGGGGGCCTGGAATGCGTTGACAGGAGTGGTGTGCAGGCTGATATGATAGTGGCATCTGAATAGTCAGAATGACCTCAGAGATGATTAATTAACACAGGTCTCGGCGAGGTAGAGTCAATGGCCAGGATAGATATGTCCCCTGCTAATTACAAGTACAGGCATATCGTTACAATATGATAATAAAATAACCTGAATTGGAGCCATTTCTGGGGATAGAGGTGCTAATTACATCTGCTCTAAAACACAGGGGACATTATCTATTGTGCTTTCACTGGTTGAATCTCACCGGAAAGGGAAATTAGAGGTATGAAAAGATACCGACAGCCAAAAGCCAAGGAGCCGACAATGAGTTAGATATAGTTCTCAAGACTAATGGAATCATAGGGCCAAACGGCCTACTCCTCCACCTATTTTCTATGCTTCTATGGTCAGTTGTTGACTGTGGAGGAGGTGATATCAAAGAGATACCAACAGTGAAACTAGTAAGATGACTAGGGTGGGGGAGGAATGGAGAGAGAGGGAATGCAATGGTTACTTGAAATTAGAGAAATCAATATTCATATTGCTGGGTAGTAAGCTGCTGTTCCTCCAATTTGCATGTGGCCTCACTCTGACAGTGGAGGAAGCCCAGGACAGAGTGGTCAGTATGGAAATGGGAGGAGTTAAAATGTTTGGCAACCGGGTGATCATGTAGGCCAAGGTGAACCGAGCGAAGGTGTTCAACGAAATGATCGCCCAGTCTGCTTGTGGTTTCGCAAATAGATATAGGAGTCCACACTAAGAACAACGGATACAGTAGATGAGGTTGGAGGAGGTGCAAGTGATCCTGTACCTAACCTTAAAGGACTGTTGGGGTCTCTGGATGGAGTCGAGAGACGAGGTATAGGGACAGGTGTTGCATCCCTTGCAGTTGCATGGGAAAGTATCTGGAGAAGGGGTGGTTTGGGTGGGAAGGGATGAGTGGAGTTGTGTCAGAAAGGTCTCTGCAGAAAGAGGTGCAGATTGAAAGGTGATTAGTGGTAGAATCTCGTTGGAGACGGTGAAAATGTTGAAGGATTATGTGCTGTATGCGACGGCTAATGGGTTGAAAGTTAAGGGTTAGGGGACGTTATCGACTGGGGGGGGGAAAGGGGGGGAGCAAGAGTGGAGTTCCGGCATACCGAGAAGGGAGATACAACGGTGGATTTGCAGCCTCACAGTGCCATCCACCCAGGTTCAATCCTGACTATGGGTGCTATCTGTGCGGAGTTTGTTCATTCTCCTTGTGACTGCGTGGGCTTTATCCGGGTGCTCTGGTTTCCTCCATATTTCCATAGACGTGCAGCTTTGTAGGTTACGTTACGTGATGTGGAGAGGTACAGTACCATGGGGTTTAGTGTATAATTAATACGCTTAAAAAGGAAAAGGAAGAGACTTGATAAACCAACTAGCATGTGCCTAATATAGAATTTATGAACAACATACACAATTCCTCAGAATATTTCAGAAGATGGTGCTTCAATGATCTAATTCCATTGTGAAATTCTTGCTGAATTACCCATTGTATAACAAACATTGCACAGTATTTCAAGACAAGTCAAGGGCATCCATGGCACATCTTTTTACCAGGCAGAAAAAAATGCTGTCAATTAATATTATCTGCAATATTAGATAATAAATCATTTTAAAACAAAACATTATAGTAGCAAAATTTCTGAAGGGAATTTGATACATACATGACTGTGTTGATACCAGAAAGTTGTTGAAAGAGCTGCATTCCACATCCAACTATTAGAGCTCTGAAGGTTGGTGGATAGGTTAACATCTTCCACAACACGGAACCACCTGTCACAAAGGAGAATTTGCATAATTGATCCACAGGTACAAAAACTAACATAATAACCTGTCAATGTTTCAAATTTCAAGAGGGAATAACAAGATTTTTGACATTATGGACATTTTCAAACAGAAATTATTTCTGGATTGAGTTAACTCTGAACGTCCCTGATGCCATGATAATCTACAAGAGATCTAATTGGCAGGATTGAGAAAAGCGATAGAATGTAGGATTAAAGTGAACAGTATTTTCAAACGAATTGGCAGAGCCGTAGATTAAATGAATCTTTGTTCTGCAAAAGGCAACACAAGACTATATTTCTACTTTAGACTATCTAAAACAGAATTTAAAATAAAATATGATTTATCACAAAATATTGTACTCAGTAATACACATATTCCAAAGGTGCTGTGTGGTCCAAAGTATTCTGAATGAGGTCTGCAGTTAATAACCTCAAGTAAACAATAATTTGTATGTTGCAACAAGTTCAAAGCATCATAACATCCGATCTTGCTCAAACAATACCGCGTGAATTATAGAATATTTCTAGATGAATAACATAGTAAAGAGACAATATACTGTTCACAGCTTCTGAAATAAATGCCTTAATCTAAATTTGATGTTAGCAGTAAGCCAATGATGCACACACTGACAAATATCCACAAAATCAAGATTGCATTTAATCAAGTGTAATATAAGGTAGTCTGAGTAAGACTGAAGCCAATGGCCATCAAGTGGAAGTACTCCAATGAATGAAAGCATACCACCAAGGATAGGTAGTTGTGGTTGTTGGAGGTCAATCATCCCAAGAGATCAATGCCTGAATTCCTCGGCAATGTTCAAGACATACCCAAGATAGCTGCTTCACAAGGATCTTTCTTGCGCAAGTTCAAAAGAGGGGATAGAAACTGAAAATGTTGGAAATCCTCAGCAGGTCAAGCTGCAACTTAGAGCGGTAATGTGTCAAGTCAGAGCCCCTTGGTCAGAAACAGAAAAGACCAATAGTCTCAGATTTGAAACTTTAATTCCATTTCTCCTACTAAAGACGATCCCTAACCTGCTAATTGTTTCCAAAATGTTCTATTTTCATTTCAGATTTCCAGCATTTGCAGTCACAAATCATTTAGCGCATGAAGCAATCCACATTTATATGCAGCAAAGCCTATTCGTCAAACCACCAACACCATTTCAAAGAAGCATAGGTATGGGAATAAATGGCATGGCAGAAGAATGATTGCATGAGAAGAATTTTCTTCCAATACCCAATATAGCACAGAAACAGAAGCACTCATCAGTCAGGTCACATATTGTAGTGTGGAGAGAAACAAGTGAAAAGACTGAGAGCTGCATCAGATAGAGAGTTAAAGAAAAACAGAAACTGTAACCCAGCTCAACAGTCTTCAGTGTGTGTTATTTATCACATTAAGTTTCAAATTTCATAGGGGTGAGAGGTTAGTCAAATGGATGGCAAAGGGCAGAAAGGGGGGGCGGGGATCACTAAAATGGCATAAATGTTCACAAAAATACAATCATGGCACAATGCAATTTCTGATTGAAGCCTCCAATAAATGGTGAAGCTCTGTCTCCCCCAAGTCTCCATGTTAGAATATTGTCTGATTTTGCAGACCTGGACAGTAGATAAATATGCATTATTGCTACATGGATTACTTATCATAGAAAAGTCATTTATTTCTAGGTCATTATTTAAGTGGCACTAGGCTCCAATTCTAGAAAATATAACAAATAAATGGCAGATCAATAATAACTGGTTCAACAAGATCAAATGAACCAAGTATTTTGTTACTTTATAAATTAACAAAACAATATGTGCAGCCACCTGGTTGTGGAATGATAAACAAATATTTCATTCCAAGATTCTCTCTTTGAATCCAAGGCTGTAGAAAATAAACTATCAGTAGGTGAGTTCCTGCCCATTTCTGCCCAATTTTGGGACATTTCCTGGTCTGAAAATATAAAAATACCAAAAATGCTGCAAATCTGAATTAGGTAGAAAATGCCTGAAATATTCAGAAGACCTGCACTTAACAAAAAAAAGATACAGAAAGGATTGCTGTAAAATGAAGAATACAAACATTCAGTAAAATTCTGGAGTTTGGTGGCAGGAGATTTGATGCCATTCTCTACAGTAGAATAGAACTTTGGAAACAGAAAATGTAGTACAAGTGTAAATGAGTGGTCGATAGTTGGGATGACTGGGCGGGATGGGGGGGGGGGGGGGGGGGGGGGGGGGGGGGGGCGGGGGGGGGGGGGGGGTCGGTAAACTTTAATTTAAGTCATGTATCTCTCTCTCTTACAATTCTTTGAGTTAGAGTGGAACCCACAACTGTGAATCAACTGTGCACAGCATTTAGTAATATCATTTCAAGTCTGACTCATCAAAACTATCCCACGCTAAAGCACTAATCTGAATTGATAAAATCAAACTACGCACTTTGAAATGCGGCAAGTCGGGGTCTCTTGAAAGGCCTTCATGCTGTATCACCATGACAACATAATTAAATTCGCAAAACAGATCAAGATTCAACGTTTAATAATTGATGAAGTTTCTAATTGACATCCATGACAAATGTCTTTAAATACTATTTAAGTTGAAATCCTTATATAGGCAAAACCAAAATCCGCTGCAGTATTACATCTGCCACAAAGATCAATAACTTCTTGCACTTAAGAAGGGGTGCAGCTGCCTTAGTCCTGAAGTCGGACTGATTCCCTATTTCGGACAGATTCGGACCAAAGGGGCTGTCCCACTGCGGCGACCTAATCTGCGAGTTAAGTAGAGTGTCTTCGACCTTCAAGTTCGAGGGCACTCGCCTGGAAAATCTCGAGCTGCATCGACCGTCTGCGTTGAAACCGTGAGCTGGATCGACCGACCACGCACACACACACACACAAAAACACATCGCAAAGGTGGGGGCCAGAGAAAGTGGGGGAGCGTTGTCTGAAATTCACACCCGCGATGAAGAGGAAGGTAAATGACGGCTGCCACAGTGTACGGTAAATCCTTTAGAGAGCGTGGGGGGGGGGGAGAAATGGGGGGGAAAAATGGGGGTGGGGGGGGGGGGGGGGGGGGGAAGGAAATGGGGGGGGGGGAATGGGGGGGGGGGGGGGTAGAGAAATGGGGGGGGGAGAGAATGGGGGGGGGGAGAAAATGGGGGGGGAGAGAAATGGGGGGGGAGAGAGAAATGGGGGGGGGGGGGGGGGGGAAAAATGGGGGGGGGGGCTGCCCTCGACTCCCTCGACTGCCTGTACCTAAATAGTGACCCCACACACTGCACTACGAGTTAAAAAGAATCATGCCGACCAAATTTCCTCGCGGAAATTTTTTTTCAACACGATGAAAAATTTTCTGCGACCAGCGAAAAATCTGCGAGTAGGTGGGAACTTCCCTCGAGCATGAAGGAGAATTCCAGTGACCTCATAGGACCACCTCGGACCTTGTGTTGACCATGCTGCGGGTTTGAGTCGAGGGCAAACTCTTCTAAACTCGCAGATTAGGTCACCGCAGTGTGACAGCCCCTTTACTTTCTCTTGAAAGCATCCAGAGAATTGGCCTCCACTGCTGTCTGAGGTAGAGAATTCCACAGATTCACAACTCTCTGCATGAAAATGTTTTTCTTCATCTCCGTTCTAAAAGGTCTACCCCTTTTTTAAACTGTGGCCTCTGGTTCTGGACTACTCCAACATCGGGAACTTGTTTCCTGCCACTAGCATGTCCAACTTCTTAATAATCTTATATGTTTCAATAAGATCCCCTCTCATCCTTCTAAATTCCAGTGTATACAAGTAAAAAGTATACAAGTAGACCATAAGATACAAGAGCAGAATTAGGCCATTTAGTCCATTCAGTCTACTCCAGCATTCAACAACAGCTGATTTATTTTTCCCTCTCAACCCCACGCTCCTGCCTACTTTCCATAACTTTTGATGCACCTTCTAATAATGTACCCATCAGTCTCTGCCATCTTTGGCAATGAATTCCACAGATTCACCACTCGGGCTAAATCATTTTTTCCACATCTCCATTTTGAAGGTACATCCTTTTTTTCCTGAGGCTGTGCCCTCTGGGTCTAGACTCTCCCATTACTCAAAACATCCTTTCTACAGCCACTCTATCTCGACCTTTAATAATCCAGTAGGTTTCAATGAGAAGGAATGGGTGACGTTTCGGGTCGAGAGCCTTTTTCCAAACATCACCCATTTCTTCTCTCCACAGATGCGGCCTGAGTTACTCCAGCTTTTTGTGTCTATCTTCAGTTTAAACCAGCATCTGTAGTTCCTTCCTACAGGTTTAAATGAGGTCCCCCTCTTATCCTTCTAAACTCTAGCAAGTATAGGCCAAAATCTTCAAACACTCCTCACTCAATGTAAACCAAATAACTCAATCATCCCTGGGATCATTCTTGTAAACCTTCACTGGACCCTTTCCGAAGCCAGCACATCCTTCCTCAGATATTGGATCCAAAACTACTCACAATATTCCAAATGTGGCCTCACCAGCATTTGATCAGCATTAAATTTTTGCTTTTATATTCAAATCCCCTTAAAATGAATGTTATCATTGCATTACCTATCTTACTGGGGACTCAACTTGCAAATTAACCTTTTGGGAATCCTGCACCAGCACTCTTTGTGCCTCTAATTTCTGAAAAAACATTACGCCTTTAGATAGATAGATAGATAGATAGATAGATAGCCTTTTATTTCTTCTGCCAAAGTGCATAGCTGTATATTTGACTTGGCTATATTCTATTTGCCACTTCTTTGTCCACTCTCCCAACCTGTCCAAGTCCCCCTGTTTCCTCAACACTACATGCCCCCTCCGCCTATCCTCACATCATCCACAAACCTGGCCACAAAGCCGTCAATTCCCTCATCCGGATTATTAACATACAACGTGAAAGGTAGCAGACCGAACACTGACCCCTGCAGAACACCACCAGTCACCAGCAGCCAACCAGAAAAAGGCCCCCTTTATTCCCACTCTTTGCCTTCTACCAGTCAGCTAATACCTTGCCTCTAATATCATGGTCTGCCATCTTGTTTAGCTGTGATCTTGTGCGACACCTTATCAAAGGCCTTCTGAAAATTCGAGTAAACAACATTTACCCTCTCTCCACTGTTTATCCTGGTTGTTACCTCTTCAAAAAACAGCAGATTTGTCAGACAAGATCTCCCCTTAACAAAACCACACTGACGTTGGCCCACGTTATCATGTGCATCCACGTACGCAGATACTTCATCCTTGATAATAGACACTAACATTTTACCCACCACAAAAAAGTCAGAATAACTGGCCTATAATTTCCTATCATTTTCCGAACAGTGTAAATCTATCTCTCTTCTTAAACAGTGAAGTTACATTTTCGGTTACAACTTGCAGTTACTTCAATCTAATGCGCCGGAGTAGATCTGTTCATTTTTTTTGGCTGATAAAAGGCAAGATAGAGATATTTTATCTATTTTCTAATATATTATATATTAATAGCAGTAATAATAGCAGTACAAATTTGAGCTTATCCATATTTTCTTAGCTTTCAAAAGCTTACCTCCTCTTACTTCTCGTTGTTCTTCCTCAATGCTACTTTTGATGGATTCATACTCATCCTCGATATTTTGGGTTTCACGAATCAAATTCAGTGCTCTGCGTGCTCTCTGAGTCTTGCCTTTTTGCATTAGCCATCGTGGACTTTCTGGAAGGAAAAGGAATCCCACAAACTGAATAATGGCTGGAACAGCTGAAAGCCCAAGCATGTATCTGGAAGAGAAATGACAGTAATAAAAGTAAATTAACACATTAGCGTGTCGAAGCTATCATTCATCTAAAATAAATTTTCATAGTTCATTAAAATGTGTTTCAAATGGGTAGGACAAAAAATAATGCTAATTTCAAAAGCCAATATAAAAACATTGCACCAATAATAAGTGAGTTCAGTATCCCGAAAAAGGCAAGGGATCATGGGATTTGTCAAAGGTCACTCGCTAAAAAGAAAAAGCTGGATGCATAAACTGTATGTAAATTCTTATTTTCGTTCATGATTTGTGTAAAAATACATTTAATCTGAGGAATGGGGGTGCCAGGTAGCGAGAGAGCGGGGGAAGTTGCCAGTGAGAGACAGGGGGTGAGACTGGACCGGCGGAGAGACATTCTCGGCACACAGCCCTGCGCCTCATCCGCAGCCAGCATCGAACCCGGGTCCCCGGCGCTGCAAGAGCTGCTGGACACCTCCGGACAGGGACGGGACACCCGGGAGGGGACGGGGACGACCCAGCAGCAACAATGCCCGCAGTGATAAGGAGCTGGGCCTGACCCCGCCATTCCAAGACTGCGGGCCAACCCGGCGGGATAGGCAGAGCCTAGCTGGAGCCAGCAGCTGCAGCGCCAGCTGCAAGTCTGGGGCCATCCACCAACCCAGGACCACAGTAGTTACCTCCGGACAGGGACAGGAACAGCCCAGCAGCAACAGCGCCCACAGCGACAGAGAGCCGGGCCCGACCCCTCCATTCCAGGAGTGCCGGACAACCCGAGCTTGAGCCAGCGGCTGCAGCGCCGGCTGCAAGTCCGGGGCAGCCCCACTAGCCCAGGGCCACCCCGAACACCTCCAGACAGGGACGGGACACTCGGGAGGGGACGGGGACGGCACAGAAACAACTCAACCCCACCCGCAGCGACAGAGAGCCGGGCCCGACCCCGACCGGAACGCAAGCCTGCACATAACACATCACCACCGTTGCCGAGAATGTTTATAGTAAGTGACCTGGACATGCGCAGTCGGAATACCGAACTCGCTTATTAATAATTATGGCACTTTTGATATGGTGGAGTTAGCTGCGGCCTTATAGAAACATAGAAATTAGGTGCAGGAGTAGGCCATTCGGCCCTTCGAGCCTGCACCGCAATTCAATATGATCATGGCTGATCATCCAACTCAGTATCCCGTACTTGCCTTCTCTCCATACCCTCTGATCCCCTTGGCCACAAGGGCCACATCTAACTCCCTCTTAAATATAGCCAATGAACTGGCCTCAACTACCCTCTGTGGCAGAGAGTTCCAGAGATTCACCACTCTCTGTGTGAAAAAAGTTCTCCTCACCTCGGTTTTAAAGGATCTCCCCCTTATCCTTAAGCTGTGACCCCTTGTCCTGGACTTCCCCAACATCGGGAACAATCTTCCTGCATCTAGCCTGTCCAACCCCTTAAGAATTTTGTAAGTTTCTATAAGATCCCCTCAATCTCCTAAATTCTAGAGAGCATAAACCAAGTCTATCCAGTCTTTCTTCATAAGACAGTCCTGACATCCCAGGAATCAGTCTGGTATGAGTTGCTGCGGCTTAAAGAGTTGATAACAGTAATCTGCATAAATATAGAACCTTCAGTATCACAAATCTTAAGTAAAATCTGTTGTTACTGAAAGGTCAGAAAATCCAATTTACAGGGAAAGGTACAGAAATTCTATCCCAACAATCAAAAATGCATCACTATAACCCAAGGTCAAGTAGCACAAGAAGCTTGGAATATTAATAAAATAAAGCAAACATTAATTTTGGTCAGAGCCATATTAAGTCATAAAATATTCTTGTTTGTTCAGGTTTTGAATAAACAGCACCACTAGTTGCAAGTGGTCATGGTAAAACTGGTCATAATTGCCACAAAAAAGTTACCTCTAGGTTAACCAATAAGCTACTGTGAAATGTAAACAAATGCTGGAGAAACTCAGCGGGTGAGGCAGCATCTATGGAGCGAAGGAATAGGTGACGTTTCGGGTCAAGACCCTTCTTCAGACTGATGTGGAGGTGGGGGCGGAAAGATGAAGAAAGAAAGAGGTGGAGACAGTAGGCTGTGGGATAGGTGGGAAGGGGAGGGGAAGGAGGGAGAAAGCAAGAAGTTAATGTCAGGTTGGTTAGTGTGAACCGAGCGGAGGTGTTGGGTGAAGCGATCGCCAAGCCTATGCTTTGTCTCACTGATGTAGAGCAGCTGACACCTAGAGCAGCGGATGCAATAGATGAGGTTGGAGGTGGTGCTGGTAAACCTCTGCCTCACCTGGAAAGATTGCTTTGGTCCTTGGATAGTCAAGGGGGGGGGGGGGGGGGGGGGGGGGGGGCTACTGTGGAATAGTTTGATGGGAAGGGTTCTGAATAATAGGTTAATGTTGTGTGAGAGGGCTTGTTCCACTGTATAGCTCGTGAAACTATTGAAATAAAGAAATGTAGACACGAGAAACTGCAGAGGTTGGTTTACAAGAAAAGTCACCTCACATGCAAGTGAGGGTTGAAACAGGAAGAATGCATGTCAGAGGAGTTGGCCCAGTGTAATGAGTCGTCGAACTCACATCAAGATACAACACGTTTGCTAAAGTCAACTTACAGCATCGGTCTGTAGGACATTACAGTTCCTAGCAACTACTCACACTGAATGGCGTAGGCAAGCTCTTGGTAGTATGAATCGCATATTAGGCGGAGCAACTACTAACAAGTACTACAATTGGTTTGTAGGAAATAACCAATCTACAATGGGGATTTAGATTTTTGGGCCATTGGGATCTCCTTTGACGCAAAGGTGACCTGTTCAAGTGGGACGAGTTGTACCTGATCTGGAGGGGCACCCAGAAACTAGAATGGCACAGGGGCAGGAACCAATGCAAGACTGAGGCAGGTGAGATGGAGGCTCCAACTGCCCTGATCGCGGGAGAATACGGGGGAAGAAGGTAAAAGGTATTTGCCTTCCATCAGTGAGGAGTGCGAGGTTACTGAAAGCAAGATGGATGCTACCTGCGGTGGTGGTGACTTGAAGGGATTGCCTTGAGTGTGGTGGTCTCGGTGTTTGCTGGGACGTCTCGCCATGCGAGCACCCTGGAGTCTGGTGCGAGTGCGGATGGCTTTCTGACTGTTCGGCCAGACAGGCACTACAGAGCGACAAGTGGTCGGTGCAACTTTGGTCACATTACGGTGAAGAGCATGTGTGTGCCCGGACATTGGACTGATGACTGCGGGTCTCCGCTTTTGTGTGTGCCTAGGGTTTCTCACACGCTGCTGTGGTGGCTGTTTATGTTTAATTTTTATGTAATTTTGTATCTTGGTGCTTTTTTTGGTATGACAATGGTAAAATCAAATTTCACTGCATCTCAGGGTACATGTGACAATAAAGGACTATTGAGTCCCCCAGCACATACTACTGCAGGCTGAAATAGGCTAGTCAGCAACTTTCCCTAATGGACACCTCACTGTGCTGGGAAGCCAATGTTTCAGGTAAACCAAAGAGCATCTTTCACCAAGCTAATGATCCTCAATCAGGACTTGAGGTCCATCTCAGAAAGTGTCCCTCATGAAAAGCCCGTAAATCCTCTGTTACAGAGCTGTTCGAAATGAACCTTGACAAGGACCCCTGCAGTATTCTCCAGACCCTCTTTGCAAATCCACACCGAAGGACAACATGCATCGGTAGTAATATTCCAACAGTGCAGGATCTTACTGGGAGAATCCCTATCGCATGTGAAGTCTTGGTGCTCGTTGGTGAGTTCTGGCGATGAGGCATTTTGCTAGATAATCTGGGCAGTCTGCTAAGAAAACCATGTCACAGGATCCATTGAGTTCTTGTCCTGCGATGCTGCATGATGTACAGGTAGGTGATGCTTTGGGTCAGGACCCTTCTTCAGATTGGTTGTGGTGGAGGGAAAGACTCCTGGCAACTGATAGGTGGAGGGGGTTGATTGGCAGGTGGTTGGTTTAAGTCCAGAGTTGGAAAAAATGCGATAAAGATAGAAAAGGCACAAATTGTGAAGTCAGTGGAGGAATATAGGAGGATGGAGACAGAATGGAAGTAGGAATGCGCATTTAGGTGGGGCACAGGGAAGAAAGGGAGAAAGGGGAACAATGGGAGGCATTTACAGATTGGTCACCTAAAATTGGGGAATTCAGGGGTCATACTGTTAGGGTGCAAGTTACCCCAGCAAGGTGCACTCTGGCGATGGAGAAGGCCCAGGACAAAAAGGTCAGCATAGGGATGGGAGGAGGAGTTTAAATGGTTAGCAGCCAGGATATCTAACAGGTCTTGCGTACTGAGCACAAATGTTTGACGAAACTATTGCCCAGTCACTCCAGGTCTCACCGATGTAAGAGGCCACGTCCAGATCATCAAATGCAGAAGAGAAGGTGCACGTAAATGTCTGACTTACCTGGAAGGACTGCTGGGGGGGTCTGGATGGATGCGAGAGAGGATGTAAAGGGATAGGCATTACATCTCCTGCAGTGGCAGGGGAAGTACATGGAGAGGGAGTGGTTTGGATGGAATGGGATGTGTGAACCAAAGCAGGAAGGGATGGTGGGATCATGTTGAAGATTGTGGAAATGTGAATGGCAGGGCTCAGGGAGAGTGTTATGAAGCAGAGGGATCATGGAGTGCAGGTGCACAGTTCCTTGAAACTGGCATCACAGGTAGATAGGGTGCTCAAATTGCTTTCACTACATTGGCCTTCATCGATCAGGTTATTGAATGTAGAAGTTAGGACATGATGTTACTGTTGCACATGATGTTGGTGAGGCCACATTTGGAGTATTGTGTTCGGTTTTGGTCACCCTACTATAGGATGGATGTCGTTACGCTGGCAAGAATGCAGAGTAGATTTATGAGGATGTTGCCAGGACTTGAAGGCCTGAGCTATAGGGAGAGGTTGGGCAGGCTAGGACTGTAATCCTTGTTGCGCACAAGGCCGAGGGCTGATCTAATAGAGTGATCCAAGATCATGAAAGGAATAGACAGGGTGAATCCATGTAGTCTTTTAACCAGAGTAGGAGAATCAAGAATCCAACGACATAGGTTTAAGGTGAAAGATTTAATAGAAACCCAAGGGACAACATTTTCCCCACACATAGGGCAGTGTGTATAAAGACAAACTACCAGAGGAGTTACTATAACTACATTTAAAATACATTTGGACAGGCACATGGCTAGGAAAGGTTTAGAGAGCTATGGCGAAAATACAGGCAGGTGGAACTAGTGTAGGTGGGGCTTCTTGGTTGGCATGGGCAAGATGGAAGGCTTCATCTTGGGAGCAAATGCGGCGGAGACGGTGAAATCGGATAGGGGATTTCATCTTAGCAAGGGGCAGGGTGGGAAGTGTTGTATTTCAGTAAATCTGTTAGTCCAGCACAACCAAAGTCACCAGGGTGTTGCATTATCAGGATATTACTGTATTTTGTTTGATATTTCTTGTTAGTTCATTCTCAATTCTCATCTCTTAATAATTTTTCCATCAATTCCCATTGCTTTCGAAGATTTCCTACGGCCGTCGTTTTTGGCCACCTCGCTCAGAGCCCCCCTCCGCCGCATGTGTGCCGAGGATTTTTCCAGTCGATGAAAAATGACAGAGATATTAATGATTTTACAAAATTCCCCATTCTCTCTGCTGCCCCCGCTGGCGGCAGGGGGATGGACTATAAAACCAGGAAGTGGTGTGCCTCAATTAGTCTGCAAGCTGGAGGAAGGCAGAGGGCCACGTTTCTCTCAGCTGTGAATAACACTGAACACATGTCCACACAACTGTGAGTAAGTACCCCTAATGTGGTTTGAAAATGAAAATATGGTTAAAGTAAAAAAGCACTGCCTGCAAATGGTTGTTTGGGGGGTTTGGGTTGAAATAAAAAGGCATTCTCTCCCTCTCCTTCCCCCCCCTCTTTCCCCCACCGTCCCTCCCCTAAACCCCCCTCCCTGCTCCCCCACCTCTCCCCCTCCCCTCACCTCCCTCTCTGCACACCCCCTCACTCCTCTCCCACCCTTCTCCCTTCCTCTTCCCCCCCTCTCCTCCTCCCCCCTGTCCCCTCCTCAACCCCCTCTCTCTTTCTCCCCTCCTCCCCCTCCCCCACCATCCCCTCCCCCTCCCCCCCATCCCCTCCCCTAAACCCCCCCTCCCCTCCACTTTCCCCTCACCTCCTCCCCCTCACTCTCACCCTCTCTCTCTCCTCCCCTCCACCACTACCCTTCCCCTCTCACCCACCCTCCCTCTTCTCCTCCTCGCCACCCCCTCTCCCTCTGGCCCCTCTCTCTGTGTCTCTGCCCCGTCTCTCTCTGCCCTCACTCTCTACCCCCCCCCCCCCCTCTCTAGATGTGACTGGAAGTTGGGGGCTATGCGGCAGTAGATAGGGTGATAGGGTGGTTTTGGGGTGAAAGGAGCAAATTAATAATATTAAAATAATATCAAGGGGGGTAATTAGCGTGAGTGCGGGGGGGGGATAGAAATAGCTAGTGTGTGTGACGCTGCGTGCAGCCTCCCCCCCCCCCACACAACTGCACGTTGGGGGAACAGACCCAATGGGTCTGCACTTGGTCTAGTATTTTACTGTCTTTCTTTGACAGCGTTCTGAACTTGTAAGGTTATACCATCCCTAATCTTTTGTCAGCCACAAATCAGTTTCTTTAAATATTAGAGATAGTGCGGAAACAGGCCCTTCCGCCCAGAGTCCGCGCTGACCAGCGATCACCCCTCACTATTCTACACACTAGGGACAATTTACACTTTTTTTTAAACCAAAGCTAATTATCCTACAATCCTGTACATCTTTGGATTGTGGTAAAAAACACGCAGTAACAGGGAGAACGTACAAACTCAGTACACAGCACCCGTACTAAGAATCAAACCTGGGTCTCTGGCGCTGTAAATTTTGTACCGCTATGCCACCCCGTTTTCTTCTGGCGATTTGTAATGAATGTCACTGAGAATGTTAATTTTGTTCAGAACTCTATTATCATTACCTTTCCCCGAAAAGGTCTCAGTCAGTGAGACTACTAATTAACTATCTCATTACCTCAAAAGATGATGAAAAATACGTTGGCTCTGTGGCCATTTGTTCCAGAAAAGCAAGATGTCATGGTCTGGAGTAGGATTACTGTCAGATATCTCCTTTATCACAAGTTACTGCAGTCAAGATCATGCACACAGCATAAATGAAAAGTAAAACCAGGAAACAAACCAGGACAAAGCTCCCAAGCCACAAAGAACAAAGAGATGATAAGACTCAGTGGGTCAGTATTTTCAAATGTTCTCTTTTCTGTCCCCTTCAAATATACTGCCCTTAAATTCAAGTATTTGCTTCAAGCGAGACTTCAGGAAGTGAAGCAATACACACACCCCACTGATGGTGCCAAGTAGTAATGGTCAAAAGCTTCAAGTTCTTAGGAATAAATATCACCAGCACTTTGTGCTGGACCAGTCACATCAAATCTATGGCCAAGAAAGCCATTTCAACACCTCTACTTCCTTAGTAGGATTAGGAAGGTCAGCATGTCCCCAACAACCCTCACCAACTTTTACAGGAGCGCCGTAGAAAGCATTTTATCAGGATGTATCATAGCATGGTTTGCGAACAGCTCCATCCAAGACTGCAAGAGTTGTGGACGTAGCCCAGACCATCATGCAAACCAACATCCCTTCCATGGACTCCAACTACACTACCCCAACAAGGCCACCAGCATAATAAGGGGCCAGTTTCCCCCCTGCCACTCCCTCTTCTCATCACACAAAAGGTACAGAAGGTTGAAAATGCATACCTCCAGTTTCTTCCCAGCTGTTATCGGGCAACTGAATGGCCCACTTATCAGCGAGAGTGCGGCCCTGACCTCCTACCTCAATGGAGACCTTTGAACAATCTTTAAATAGTACTTTATCTTGCACCAAATTTTATACCCTGTATATGTGCAAAGTGGACAGCTTGATTGTAATCATGTAAAATATTTTCTTTGACTGGTTAGCACACAAAAACTTTTCACAGTACTTTAGTACACGTGTCAATAATAAACTGAACTATTATTAAAACCGATTGAAGTATTAAGTCTATAGCCATGATTGATAAATGTTTTCCCCACTGCAACTCATTCCCTATTCTACCCCCAACCAAAGGTAAATTAAGAACTTTCAGGCTTTTATCCAATTACTTCTGAAGCTGTGCATCAAATTTCAGGGACTCTTGCAGTTTTTTCGTTTAGCCAGCATTAGGGGTTAACCCTTCATTAACTTAGTAAGATTTTATTTCTATTGCATCCTATCCAATTCAATTTCATAATTTACTTCCCCATCATCAATTTTGCACAGATCACACAAGATACACATTTCTCCCCCTAATCCCTAAACTTCTCTCCCCAACATTTGCCATTATTGTGTGTGATTAGGTATGGGTAAAAATTTGAGAGAGCTTGAGAAGTCTCATATTTTTACCCAAACTTAATCACACACAATAAGGTGTTCAGGAATGAGTACACTTTATTTTCAAGCAAAATAAATAATATAGGTACGAACTTCTTGGATGTTTAAATTATGTATATATAGGCCTCAATATTTAATTCACCACATATCATTTAAAATTAAGCAAAAATGTAAAACAATAACGGGAAAGTGGTGACCATTTAGTTATATAATGGAAGCACCAAACTATTACTGCCAGATTTCACTTCCAATGAGCTCTAAACTATATAAACAAATCTGATGAAATTGGAACAAATGATCGAGGTATTGATAGGACTTTAGTGCCGAGCAGCCAAGTTTTGTCAGAGCATTTCAGTATTCTAGTACCTGAAAATCAGTATTTTGCTGAGGAAATCAATATTGCCGACATTTTTTTTTTTTAAATGTGCAGTCATACCCATGTAAGAGTACAAGAATGCATAACTTTGCTACCAATTGACATGTCTTCTACGTACCTTGCTTGACAGTATTTTCATTGCCATCTCTTTGTATACTGTTGTTTGAATGGCTGCCTCCTGCTTTTAGCACCTGATGATGAGTAGCCATTTTGGAAGTGTCCCGCTCCCTCCTTCCTTCTCTCCCTCCTTCTCCGCTCCATCCTCTCCCCACCCCTTCCTCTCTCCCCCTTGAGCCCACCCACTGTTCTGTAAAATCAAGACCAATCCCAATGTAACTGCAATCCCACTGGTAACCTTTCACCACTAGACTTTTCCAGAATTCTACCACTGCCTGAAAAATAATCAAAGGCTCAACTACCACTGGGAAAGAGAATTCCAAAGACTCATTGTTATACGAGAATTTTCCTGAACAGTCTGTGACCCATAGCGCTGTGGTCAAAGAGCTATGCATAAAGCACATAGCACTGTGTTTAAAGCCCATAGCACTCCAGCTGGCAGCGCTTTATTTAGAACCCAAAATGCTGTAGCCGACAGCTCTTTGTTTAAATTCCCACGCGTTAAACTGACAGCGCTCTGTTTAAACCTGGAGGCAGCCTGGAGAGAAGGAATGGGTGACGTTTCTGGTCGAGACCCTTCTTCAGACTGAACTGGACTCGGTATTTAAAATCCGTATTTAACACAAAACCGTACATCCGTATTCTAATTGCAATTCCGTACAAAATATGGAAAATCCGTCTACTTGGCAGCTGTTAGTGCAAATGCATTTGGAATATTGTTCCCATCGCTCCATTACACGAGGTTTTGGAGAGGGTTCAGAAGAGTTTACCAAAATGCTCCCTATATTAGGGGGAATTGGCTACAAGGAGAGGTTGATCAAACTCAGATTGTTTTCTCTGGAGCATCAGAGGCTGAGGGGGGATTTGAATGAAGTACATAAAATTAGGAATGACATAGATGGAGTAGGCAGTCAGAGCCTTTATCTCAGCATGGAAATGTCAAAGACGAGAGGGCATTGCTTTGAGGTGCAAGGGCCAACGTTTAAAGGAGACATGACGGGCAAGTTCTTTATCCCCCTATAGAGTGCCTGTAAAGTGTCAGAGGTGGAGGCAGTTACGATAGTGATATTTACAATAGACACGGATATGTAGGGAATGGAAGGATATGGATCACGTGCAGGTGTAGGTGCAGGAGCTTAGCTTAACTTGGCATCATGTTTGGGACAAACATTGTGGGCCAAAGGGCAGGTTCCTCAGCCATACTGTTCTATATGCTACAAAAATCAATAGAAATGATAGGAATCAGTGTAATGAAAAGTCACATAATGATGTTATTTGATCTAATTGGAGCCATCTTGGTAGAAGTTAGTCATAGCCCACTCCAAGACAACTTTCTTTTCCATCTGAAGAAGGGTTTTGGCCCGAAACGTTGCCTATTTCCTTCGCTCCATAGATGCTGCTGCACCCGCTGAGTTTCTCCAGCCTTTTTGTGTACCTTTCTTTTCCATCCATCTACTTTGCAAATAAGTACTTAGACATAATATTAATAGAGCTTGTTTTTTTGAATGTACACCAGTTTATAATGTTATAAAATAATGTCTCAAGGCACTGAGTTAAGAATTTGAATAAAAATGGTTTCCAAAAGTCGGTAGATAATAATAGTCTAATGGGCCACTTAGGCGACTATTTAGGCAACTGCCAGGGACTAATTTTAATGTAATTCACCTACGACATCAAAAATTATCGCCACTGTCGCCGAAAATTTTTCAACATGTTCTAAATTTTGTGGCAGTCGCCTGTAGTTGCCCCCAAAAAACAAAATTGCCTAAGTGGGACAGGTCCATTACACAGGACTAACACCTAAATCAGCTCAAAATGCCATCCCTTGCATTGGCAAAATGCATTGCTGTTAAGAAACCGCTTGGGAAACACAAATCGGGTTGAAGAAAAATATGTGAAAATAATTCATTTAAAAGCTACGTGTATCCTTAAAACTCAAAATGTAACTTTTTTTCTAAACAAGAAAAATGTGGAAGGATATTTGTCTGATAAGGTTAAATTTTAATATGATCTTGAGTATTCCACTTGACATTTATTCAAACAGCAATGAAATGTACATTTTAATATTTATGAAACATTTAGGACTTTTTCTTGCATGTACATAACTGAATAAGTAGCCTTTTTTTAAACATATGGGGGGGGGGGGGGGGGGAGTTTAAGTTTGCATTACATACCTCCAGCCATTTTTTTCAAGGTAACTAAATGCTCCATCAATAATACTTGCAAAACATTGCCCTCCAGTTATGAAAAGTGTGTTAATGGTAACTAATCGTCCTCTCAAATGGAACGGTGCAGCCTCTGCAATGTATACTGTTACTGTCATGGAGGAGAGACCTGGAAAAAAATGAATATGCAGAACTGAACACACCATATTTCTTTGCAAGATTAAGTCACACGAAGTAGAAAATATCAGAATCCATAGCAACTATTCACCTGACAGTATATTTTGGCAATCACAAATGTACAAGGTTGAATCTTTCTGACAATAGTTCCATAGTAAACTGTTGAAACATGACTAAATATGCAAAAAACAGTTTGGAATATCAGTGCATGTGGCATGTGCCCATAAATGTAAATGCATCAAATATTTACACTGATACTACATACAGAAGCAACTATTGGATTCTGCAAGGAGCCCAGAGGTAGTCAAATTTACTAATATTTCCTAGCACATTGAGGAACCTGTTCATGGATTCTGTACCTTATTAGATTGAGACGGAGAACAAGAAGAAAGGCATCATTTAATTTTTTTAAACATGCATAGAACAGTATACCAAAGGAACAGGCCCTTTGGCCTATAATACCTGTACTGAAAATGATGCCTTACCCTTATTTGCATGCCAACCCTTATTTGCATGCACATAATCCACATCTCTCCATTCTCTGCACATCCATGTGTTTATCCAAAAATCTTTAAATTGTCCCTAGCATATATACCTCGCCCCCCAGCAGCACTTTCCAGGCACTCACCACTCTTGTAAAAAAACAACAACTTGCCCTGCTCATCTCCTTTAAACTTTGCGCATCTAAGCTTAAGGATTTGCCCTCTAGCATTTGATATTTCCATCCCAGGAAATAGGTTCTGACCGTCTATCCTATCTCTGCCTCCCATCATTTTACATTGTTCTATCAACTCTTGCCACAACTTCCAGTCTATCCCACCTCTACCTGTAGCTAATGCCACCTAATCCTGACATAATTTTGGTAAACCTCCTCTGCACCCTCTCCAAAGCTTCACATCCTTCCTGCAATGGGGCAACCAGAACTGCATGCAATATACCAAAACATTGCCTAACCAAAGTCCGATAAATCTGCATCATGATTTCTTGACTCTTATACACAATGCTCCAGGCAAACATACCATATGCCCTCTTTGCCACTCTACCTATTTGTGTTGCCCCTTTCTGGGAATTATGGATCTGGATCTCAAGATCCCTCTGCACATCAATGTCATTAAGGCTCATGCCATTAATTGTATATTTTCTCCCTTACATTTGATCTTCTGAAATGCAACACCTCATATTTGCTCAAATTAAACTTGATCTTCCATTTCTCCACCTGTTTCTGTAACCAATCTATATCCTACATTTTGATAGCCTTACTTAAGGGCCTGTCCCACTTTCACAACCTAATTCACAATCTTTTTTACTCATGGACATTTTTCATCATGCTATAAAAATGCTTCGACCTACTTGATGCCACAAGTACCTACGACTAGCATCACGACCTGCTACAACCTCGTGACGACCATGCTGCGAGTACGAGTCAAGGGCAAAATCGGCAGAGGTTGTGAATTAGGTCGTGAAAGTGGGACAGGCCCTTTACAGTCTGCGATTCCAGCAGTCTTGGTGTTAAATGTAAACTTACTAACCAAACCAGCTACATTTACATCCAAGTCATTTGTGTATATCACAAGCAACAGATCACAAGTACCAGCACAAGATCCCTGCACATCAATACTTTTAATAATCTGTTTAAGAAGGAACTGCAGATGCTGGAAAATCGAAGGTACACAAAAAAGCTGGAGAAACTCAGCGGGTGCAGCAGCATCTATGGAGCTCCATAGATGCTGCTGCACCCGCTGAGTTTCTCCAGCTTTTTTGTGTACCTTTTAATAATCTGTAATAGGTTTATTAATTTACTTCAATCTTAATGTTTTTAAATATTTCAATATTTAATAATCTGTAATAGGTTTATTAATTTACTTCATTCTTAATGTTTTTAAATATTTCAAAACTGCACATTTCTATATGCACATTAATACACTCAAATCCATGAATATTTAAAAAGAGCCAAAATAAATTACACTTTCAGCCAGCTAAAATGGGAATACAATTTAAATAGTGAATTCCAACTTTACTAGACAATAGACAAAAACACTGTCCTAGAAATCCTATGAAAAGTAGGAGTTTCACATTGTGTCATAATCCCCAAGTGTCCAGCTGGTGCGAATCCAGTTGAGCACAGCTCAAAGAACATGTAATCTGTATAATGTTCTAAATCAGTTGTCAGTACAAATTATTAAATTTATTGTGTTTGTATTAAGTTTGCCATTGGAACACAGGAAATATTCAAGAAAAATTCGAATAAATATTGAATATCACAAGAATATACTAAATCCTACGGTATTATCACAAAGATGCAAACTCCTCCATATTTCGGCAGTGCACTAAAATTAACTCTCTTTTAAAACTAAATAGATGACTTAAGGAAGCAAATAACAGTCTTGAGAAAATTAGATAGAGGTGTTATCTACAACATTCACACTCAGACTATAATAAATGCATTTTGAAAGTGTCTCCAAAGTCAAACAAAGATATGGAACTTTATTTCAAACTAAAAGTCTTCCACTGACTTGCAATCGTTAAGTAACAACATCTAAAGAAAAAGGTTACCAAAAATAGTAAAGGTGAGGAAGTACACATGAGGAAGGGACAATTCAAAAATCTGTGAGCAAATGTGTGTATCGGAAAATATATCCAACCTGATATCAACATCTTGGGTGTCAAATTCCAGTTGCATTACTAGACTGTCACTAGTGGAAATTAAACACAATTCACAGGCATTAACCTAAAAATGTGCTCGTGAGCCAACAATTTTTCTGAAGTCTCAAACGTTATCCCCAAGATATTACATCACAAAAGCTCCACAACAATAAGTAGCTATTCTGTGATCTGCACCATCAGCAAACGTCTGATACCTCTTTGACCTGAAAAGCAAAAAAAAAATCTTCAAATGGTCAAAAGAAAATGGGCTACGTGTGTCCATTTTCAAAGGATCATATCACTGAGCTTTTCCTTCCCTTGCATCTGACCCTGTAGGATTAATGTGACCAGCTGTCCCATTTGGTATTTATGCCCTGTTTGTACATTCAATATTTAGAATGCACACAATAAACATACAGAAATATCGTGCTAGTTTCAATATATACAAATCTTTAACCATGTTGATTAAAGCCCATGAGAAAGCTAATTAATTTTCAGCCGATATTAGAAAGATTTTTTAAGGGGCAGCATCAAAGCTACCAACATTTCCCAAGCATTTAAATCTAGTAGGTTCCTTTTGAAATACTTTAAAATTATTCATAATAAAGTCCCAACAGATCTTAAAGTGTCCTGGACGGGTAAAAGAAAAATGATAAAATTGATAAACAGAGTACTAGAAATTGATTGCAACAAAATTGGGACAGATGTTATGCTGCAGGAATATACAGTGCCCTCCATCAAGTTTGGGACAAAGACCCATCATATATTTTTTGCCTCTGTACAGCACAATTTGAGATTTGTACTAGAAAAAATCCCATGGTTAAAGTGCACATTGTCAGATTGTATTAAAGGCCATTTATATACACTTTGGTTTCACCATGTAGAAATTACAGCTGCGTATATATAGTCCCCCCCCATTTCAGGGTACCATAATGTTTGAGACACATGGCTTCACAGGTGTTTCCAGTAGCTCAGGCATGTTTAATTGCCTCCTTAATGCAGGTTTAAGAGATCTCTCAGCACCGTCTTTCCTTCAGTCTTTCCATCACCGTTGGAAACTTTTATTGCGATTTATCAACATGAGGAACAAAGTTGTGCCAATGAAAGTCAAATAAGCCATTATGAGACTGAGAAACATGAATAAAACTGTTAGAGTAATCAGCCAAATATTAGGCTTACTGTTTGGAACATCATAAGAAGCCACGTGGGCTTACTAATCGCAAAGGAACTGGCAGGCGAAGGAAGACCTCCACAGCTGATGACAGAAGAATTCTCTCTATAATAAAGAAAAATCGCCAAATATCTGTCCGACAGATCAGAAACACTCTTCAGGAGTCAGGTGTGGATTTGTCAATGACCACTGTCCGCAGCAGACTTCATGGGCAGAAATTCAAAGGCTACACTGCAAGATGCAAACCACTGGTTAGCCGCAAAAAAAAAAAGGGTGGCCAGGTTACCGTTTACCAAGAAGGACTTAAATGAGCAACCACAGTTCTGGAAAAATGTCTTATGGACAGATGAGATGAAAATTAACATATCAGAGTGATGGCAAGAGCAAAGTATGGAGGAGAGAAGGCACTGCCCACTATCCAAAGCATATCACCTCATCTATGAAACACATGGGTGGGGTGTTATAGCCAGGGCATGTATGGTGCTGAAGGTACTGGCTACCATCAACATCACAACTGCTGATGGTAATAGCATAATGAATTCTGAAGTGTATAGACACATCCTATCTGCTCAAGTTCAAACAAATGCCTCAAAACTCATTGGTCAACAATTAATTCTACAGCAAGACAATAATCCCACATATACTGCTAAAGCAACAAAGGAGTTTTTCAAAGCTAAAAAATGGTCAATTCTTGAGTGGCAAGTCAATCACCTGATCTGAACCCAATTAAGCATGCCTTTTATATGCTGAAGAGAAAACTGAAGGGCACTAGACCCCAAAACAAGCACAAGCTAAAGATGGCTTCAATAAAGGCCTGGCAGAGCATCATCAGAGAAGACACCCAACAACTGGTGATGTCCATGAATCGCAGACTTCAAACAGTCATTGCATGCTAAGGATATGCAACAAAATACTAAACATGATTACTTTCATTTACATAACATTACTTTGTCCCAAACTTTGTAGTGCCCTGAAATGGGGGGGGGGGGGGGCAAATTATGTATAAACAGTGCTGTAATTTCTACATGGTGAAAGTAAAATGTATAAAACTGGCCTTTATTAAAATCTGATAATGTGCACTTTAACCACATGTGATTTTTTTCTATTATAAATCTCAAATTGTGGAGTACAAAGGCAAATAAATAAATGATGGGTCTTTATGGAGGGGGGGGGGGGCACACTGTAAAACCGCTGGTGTAACCACACCTAAAGCAGTGTAAGTAGTTCTGGATTCCACACTTTGGGAAGGATAAGCTGGCCTTGGTGGGAATGCTGCATACCAGAAACAACGCACCAGGTTTAACTAATTACAAATTTAAATCCACAAATAAAAGTACAAACAATCAGTAAATAAATAGTTATTCACAACAATAAAACAATAGACAAAGATATTGAACAGGAATAGAACAATTCCACATTGAAGAAAAGTCCAAATGAGTGTAATTGCCAAATCGCTATTTGACAACCACAGTTCCAATTAGTATCATAACAAGGTTGCCAACATGGTTCCTTATCAGCACGACACATTGACCTGCCATTATTTTTATGACAGCTGATTAAAATACTCAAAAGCCTAAGGAGTGATTAATTTGTTATCAATTTGAGTATTTGTTAAAACATAACCTTGACAAAGCATTGCGATTAAAAGATAATTAAAAGAAGTCCCACTTGCCTCTGCGCAGCTTATAAACCTCCAAACCTTCTCTTCATGTACCTGCCCAAGTGTCTTTAAATATGAGAATTGTACCTGCCTCGACCACTTCCTTTGGAAGTTTGTTCCCTGTGCTCACCACACTCTCTGTGGAAGAAGTTAGCCTTCAGATACCTTTTACATTTTTTCCATGCATAAGTTTAATGCCCTCTAGTTTTATGCTCCGCTACCTACGGGAAGATTGTGGCTATTAACCTTATCTACACCTTTCATGATTTTGTATACTGCTAAAAAGTCATCCCTCAGCCTCATGTACTTCAGTTAAAAAGAGACCCAGCCTCTCATACCTTAAACCATGCTGCAAAAGTTTATTTTTACTCGCTTTCCAGTTTAGTAACAACCTTGAGTTGAGCAAAAACAAAGTGCTGGAAGAACTCAGCTGGTTAGGCAGCATCTGTGGATGGAAGTGGACTGACAACATTCCAGGTCAGTAGGTACCTTTAAACCTCGGACTATGAGGAAGACTATGATGCTTCCCAACCAGCTGGGATTTTTTTTTGCTCAAGATTCCAGCATCCACAGTCTCATGTCTCTTCTTAATGACACTCGCCACATCTTGTGTAGAATTGCAACTAAGCCCACAAGGCAAGTCGAGGGTATTCCTACTCTCTGGTTATTTATGCTCTACAACATGCTGGACTACACTCAATGACCAATAAGAGTTAAAGCATAACCCAGATAAACAAGAAAACAAACAAGCAAAATACAAGGCAAACATAATAACATTATTTAATAGACACTTGAACATATACATGGATAGGAAAGGTTTAGAGGATTAATGGAACAAATTTAGTTGGAGCATCTTGGTAGGTATGGAGGAATTGGGTCGAAAGGCTTGCGTTGTATGACCATGGAATCACAAAGATTGGAATAAGACTTGTTCAGGCACACAAGGGATCGTCTTGTTCATTTTCACCTCGCAAGCAACATCCATCAAAAGCAATATTAATAGAGAACGAAGCGCTGGAGTAACTCAACAAATCTGGCAACATTACTGGAAAACATGGATAGGTGAGGGAAGAGGGGAGGATTGCAAGGGTTATATGCAGAAATTAGATAAATCAATATCCATACTGCTGGGTTGTAAGCTGCCCAAGCGAAATATCCTCCAATTTGTGCACAGCCTCACGCTGACATTGGAGGAGGCCCAGGACAGAAAGGTCAGTATGGGAGTGGGAAAGGGGAGTTAAAAGATTTGGCAATCAGGAGATTGTGAAAGCCAGGGTGGACAAGTTTTCAGCAAAATTATCACCAATTCTATGCTTGGTCTCGTCGATATATAGGAGCCCACTCCAAGAGTCAATAAATGAGGACTCTAATGTCCTAGTATGAAACACATAATTACTACAGAATTGGTAGTAGGAGATAATGTCTTTGTAAGAGGCATGGTGGGAAGAAATGCATTCAGATAACTGTGGGAGTCAGTTGGGTTGTAATCGAAAATACACAAAATGCTGGCATAACTCAGCGGGTCAGGCAACATTTCTGGAGAAAAGGAATAGGTGATGTTTCGGTCAAGATACTTCTTCAAACTCTTTGTCAGTCGATGCTCTCTTTTATCACAGGAGATAGACCAAGATAAAGAAAGGGGAGGGCAGTGTCCAAGATAGTTCACGTGAAGTGCGTAAGAAGGAACTGCAGATGCTGGTTTAAACCGTAGATAGACACAAAAAGCTGTAGTAACTCAGCAGGACAGGGCGCATCTTTCGAGAAGGAATGGGGGATGTTTCTGGTCGAGATCCTTCTTCAGACTTGACCTGAGACATCACCCATTCCTTCTGTCCAGAATTCTGCCTGTCCCGCTGAGTTACTCCAGCTTTTTGTGTCTATCTTTAGTTGAGGGCAAAGGTGGAAGTTAGTGTTGAAGTTAATAAAGTACATGAGTTCTGCAAGGGTGCAGGAGGTAGATCCAACACAGTCCTCAATGTAGGGGAGATAAGTTGGCGGTATAGGGTCAGTGTACACCAGACAGTCCATGGTAACAGAGATGGAATTGGGGGATAGGGCTAGTGTACATCTGACAGTCAATGTTTTTTTTCTTGTAAACTAAAAACAAATTTACAATAATATGTACAATGAAAAACAATACAAACAAACCCACCACCATAATACAAATAAAACAAATATTCTCAAGTACAGCACAGTAAATAACTATTACACCATTCTTCAGGAGACAGTCCGTGGTAATGGCTCTTTAACAGTGCTCTCCATAATGTTTGGGACAAAGACTCATCATCTATTTATTTGCCTCTGTACTCCACAATTTGAATTTGTAAAAGAAAAAAATCACATGTGGTTAAGGTGCACACTGTCAGGTTTTAATAAAGGCCATTTTTATACATTTTGGTTTCACTATGCAGAGATTACAGCAGTATTTATGCATCGTCCCACCATCTCAGTTTACCATGTTTGCGACACAGTAATGTCATGTAAATGAAAGTGGACATGTTTAGTATTTTGTTGCATATCCTTTGCATGCAATGACTGCTTGAAGTCTGCGATTCATGGACATCACCATTTGCTGGGTGTCTTCTCTGGTCATGTTCTGCCAGGCCTGTATTGCAGCCATCTTTACCCTATGGTTCTTTTGGGGGCTAGTCCCCCTCGGTTTTCTCTTCAGCATATAAAAGGCATGCTCGGTTCGGTTCAGATCTGGTGATTGACTTGGCCACTCAAGAATTGATCATTCTTTAAGCTGTGAAAAACTCCTTTGTTGCTTTAGCAGTATATTTGGGATCATTGTTTTGCTGTAGAATTAACCGCCGGGCAATGAGTTTTGAGACATTTGTTTGAACTTGAGCAGATAGGATGTGTCTATGCACTTCATAATTCATCATGCTACTACCATCAGCAGTTGTGATGCTGATGGAAGCCAGCACCTTCAGCAACCATACATGCCCAGGCCATAGCACCCCCACCACCGTGTGTCACAGATGAGGTGGTATGCTTTGGATCTTTGAAACTATTTTTAAACACAGCTGCAATTTCCATATGGTGAAACCAAAATGTATTAAAATACCCTTTAATAAAATCTGACACTGTGCACTTTAACTACATGTGTTTTTTTTTTAAATATATTACAAATCTCAAATAGAGGAGTACAGAGGCAAATAAATGATGGGTCTTTGTCCCAAAATTATGGGGGGCACCGTAACTATTTCACCATCCTAAGGTCATGGACAACATGGGAAATTTTGTACCGCCACGCGAATCGGTGGGAACTCCCGGTTCCTTATGTCCCGCAAATCCAGCGGCAATGAGCACATTCTGAGCGATCTGAGGGGGGGGGGGGCGAGAGATGGAAGATGGAGCGAGAGGAGGGACAGCGGGAGTCCATGGTAATGGTTCTTTAAAGGGCCTTGACATGCTTTGTCGCGTGAAGCGGCGCCTTTTAAACGTTCGACACGTTCGATCCCCAACGGTCCCAGTAACCCTGCTCCCCTCCAACGGTCACAGTGACCCCCCCGCCCCCCACACCGAGCCGAGAGGGAATGGCGCCTCCGTCGGTTGGATGAGGAGAAACGGCCTTTCCGCGTCTTCCCCCTCCCGGGACTAGGTCAAATACACCAAGTGACCGCTTACCAATGCCTAAACCCACGACGATGCGCCCGGATAGCAAGGTGTAGCGGTCATTGGCGGCTGTCATTATCACGGCCCCCACCGTGAAGAAAAAACTCGCCAAGAGGATGCAAGGTTTCCGTCCGAAGCGGTCGTTGAGCACGCCTCCACTGAGCGCCGAGATGGCAGCCGCCCCCACCGTGGCCGAAACCACCAACTCCTGCCACAGCTCGTTGAGGCCGAATTCCTTCTTGAGTAACAACAGAGCGCCGGACACGACGCCCGTGTCGTAGCCGAACAAGAAGCCGCCGAGGGCTGCGAAAGCGGAGAGTCTGTAGAGAAACTTGGGGGTGTGGTTGCCCTGGAACTGCTTGCGAGCCGCCCGCTCCAGCTCGCCGCCGGCCCCGGTTGCCATGGCCGCTGACTGCCCGCTACCGCTGTTAATGCTACTGTCGCCGGGCGGTTTAATCAGACTGCGCTCGCCGACCACTTCCTCCCGCTGTCCCTCCTCTCGCTCCATCTTCCTCTCCCCCCTCAGATCGCTCAGAATGTACTCATTGCCGCTGGATTTGCGGGACATAAGGAACCGGGAGTTCCCACCGATTCGCGTGGCGGTACAAAATTTCCCTTGTTGTCTTGGAAAGGTTGAGCGTTAAAGCGAAGTTCCCACGCAGAAGCCCCGCTCCTAAACTCGCATCGGCAACCCACTCCCAGGCAGTGACTGGAGACGCACCCCCGTCACGTGTAGCTCACTGAATAACCAAGGCGGTGATTGTGCTGCAAGTTACTTTCCCCAAATATTGTCGTCTTCACCGCCTCTTTTTTTTTAATAAATGGCCACGTGTTTTCTCCGAAGTGCCAGGTGGAAAACTACTGGATGAAGGGGTATGTATTTGTTTGCTCTGATTGACAGGTAGAAAAGGTATGAATGTTCAACACACACCGCCTCCGGGGAGATCGCTCACCTGTCGGCAATAAAGACAAAAAGTTAACACTTCTATTTTTACCCCTTTAATGATTCGTATTTGTACGAATACAATTTCAGGTTAATTATGTGCGAAGGCTTGTGACGTGTCGTTGTACGCCAATTGTTTTATAAACTGGCGTGCAACAGGGTACAAAGTTAATATTAAACATTCAAGAGTAATACATGCAATTAATTCGACCAAAAAATAACATTCACAGTTCATTTTCTCCAGTGGTCGAAGGATAAGGTAATTTGGAAATATTCAGCCCCACCCAGGAGAATCACATCCAACCAATTGCGAATATTCTTCAATGTACGCCCTTTTAACCCATAATTTTGGACTGCGGGAAACAAAGTACTGCTGCCTTGCGCCCTCTAAATTGAACCAGACCATTGTATTTAAAGAGTTATGTAACTTAAAATATTATTTGCTTCAGAATTAATTAATGCCACCCAGTCATTTCCTAAGTATTTTAAAAAGAAAATAAAGTAGAATCCATTGTTATATTTTGAAAAGCCGTACAACTGACTTGGTCTTTAAGGAATAATCAAAGTACCCCCCGGTCTTATATATTGGTTCATACGGATTGTAGTCTGGCAGTCTAATCTTTACTGTGCTGAGGCCATGCTTCTTTTGGACACCACCGCATACCTTCACCTCCACCGCAGACCATGATCCCACCAATGAATACCAGGCCACCATCTCACAGACTGTTACCGATCTCATTATCTCTGGCGATCTCCTCTGCACATCCTTCAACTTTATGATTCTCCGGATCCCATACAGGCTGTTTTGCCGAACACTTGCACTCGGTCCATCATGGCCTGCTGGATGTCCAGATTGCTAATCATTTTAACTCCCCTTCTCATTCCCATAACAGCCATCCTGTCCTTAGCCTCCTCCTTTGCCAGTGAGGCCACACTTAAACAATGATACCTGATATTCTGCTTGGATAGCGTACAACCCAACAGCATGAGCATTGAATTCTCCAACTTTAGTGAAGTTAAAGCCCACCCCCCCCTTTATTTCCTGTGCTGCACCCATTTCTCCCACTCTTCCAACCCCCCTTTCCCCTTCCCTAGCTCTCCACTCGACCATCGGTAAAATGTTAGTCAGTAATTGCTCATCCATAACCAATTCACTGAAACTTTTGTTTGGTTTCTGCCAGGACTGCCCCTTGTTATAATTTGGATCTAAGCATAAATAAGAAAGTTACGTTCCAATGGTGAGGTGAGTGTAATTTTTATTGACATCATTACAGTGTTGAATTAATGTAATGTCAATGAGCCCTTGTCTAATCAAGCTCAATGAGAATAGAATGGATCTCAACCCTAAATGTCATTTATGCATGTTCTTCAGACATGCTAACCCACTGAGTTACGACAGCACTTTATTTTTTTTGTAAAACAGCATCTGCAGTTTGTTGTTTCTGCAGGTTAATTGATAATTTTGTCTTTGAGATGTTTATTCCTATACCAAACACGAAGAAACAAATGCTTCAGGGCCTTGGACCCTGACACATTACCATTTTATATTTCCAGATATACTGCCTGAGTTTTTCCAACATTTTCAATTTTTATTTTGAGTTTCCAGCATGTGCATTTTTTTTCAGATTTTCAAGATGCAAATGTGCTGAGGCCTGTAAAATAACCAAAATTGGGATCCATGCAGTCAATGATTAGTATTGACAGGGAATTGGCCTGAAGACAGAAACCACAATTGTGCTCAATGGCTGTTCAGCCAGGGCAATGGTATTCAACTGTGTCAGTCATGGGACGTTTTTTTCTGGTACGCATTAAAGCTATGAACGTATTGACGATGTCTTATAGGTTGGCCTTTGAAAATATGCAAATTAATGCATTAACTTCATTCTATAACCTGATGACTGAGGGTGGGAGCAATGGGTACAGCACAGGAAAGAAAGAGGGGGAACTTTAACTTCGCTAAAGTTGGAGAATTCAATGTTCATACTGTTGGGTTGTATGCTACCCAAGCAGAATATGAGGTACTGTTGTTTAAGTGTGGCCTGATCTTCATTATGGCGTCAAATGGGCTAAAATTGAACAGTTTCCCCTTTGTTCTGTTGCACTTCCATTCTAATGGGAAGATTGTTGGCGGTTAGGACCACTATTGTTGCAAGGAAGGCGTGTTTTGGAGCAATAATGCTGTCTTGCATGGCACTAGCTGGTCTTGAAACCCAATCTGTTGTGGACTCCTTGGTAAAGATCATAACATGCCAGCTATTGTTAGGATGGCTAAGAATGGAGAAAAGTAAGATTTGAGAAGTATGGTCCATTGCCCTCCATTTACAAAGCCTACAGTTTTTGTGAGATTAAAAATGGTTGAGTATTGTTATCCATGTTGCACCTTGTATTCCTTCCAGAATAATTGAATAATGAAGATTATATCCATTGTGCTACCAGATAGATTGAATTCTCACTGCAGAACCCTTTCACCACTGAATGGAAGCATTTGAGGCAGAGAGATGAGACTTAAAGTAGCATTCTAGTGGATGAGAAGATTAAAACAAATATAGAAGTTAGAGCAAGCAAATTCAGAAGGCAGGACAAGGAGCCTGGAATATCTGATATGTTGAACTGCATTTATTTTCATGGAAGTGGCCTCATGGTTGAGGTAGATGAACTCAGAACATGGGTTGGCACATGGGATTATAATATAGCTATTTCAGAAACATAGTTGTAAATGGACAGGACTGCCATCTCAATGTTTTGTGATATTGATGCTCCCAGCATGACAGAGATGGATGTAAGAGATGAAGGGGAGTTGCACTAATGATTAGAGAAAACATAATGGCAGTACTTAGAAGATTTCCTGATTGGAAACATCCACTGAGGCCATTAGAGTAGAATGTAGAAATAATAAAGGGGACATGGAATGGTCTCGACCTGAAACATCGCCAATCCATGTTCCTCAGGGATGCTGCCAAACCAGCTGTGTTCCTCCAGCATTTTGTCTTTCCTTGGTAACCTGCATCTGCATCTGCAGTACTTCTTCTTCTTATAGGATTCCGGCAGTGTAGACGCTGCTAAGCGTATTACTGCCCTCCACAGGTCAAAGTTTGAACTAAATTCTTACATACAGTCCTGTAACTTGCAGGAATTGAAGAACAGCCCTGGATATCAGTTGATGTTTCTCACTGTGTCCAAACAAAGATGAAACAGAAAAAGCCTCAACTCCGTCCTATCAGTCTAACAAACAATACTTTTCTTTCTACCCTGTACTTTTTACATTCTAGGAAAACATGCTTAACTGTCTCATTACTCCCACATTCACACAAGCCAGAAACATGTTTCCCTACAATGCACAAATAGTAATTTAACCCACAGTGTCCCAACCTCAATCTACACAGTTTAACTGAGTCCCTACGGGACAGGGATGTACAGAAACATATTTTCCTAACCATCTGCAGTTCCTTGTTTCTACACTAAAAATGGGATGATCAATTTGATGGAATTGTATTATGAACCCCACCCCCTCAATAATCAGTGAGTATTAGAGGAACAAATATGTTGGAAAATTTCAGATAGCAGGTAATATTTACTTCTCTAATATTGACTGGGGACTATCTTAGTGGTAAGGGATTTGATGGGGATAGATTTTGTTAATGTGGCCCCAAAAGAAAAGGGAGCAACATTCAAGGAAATTAGTCTGGCAAATAGTTGATTTGACAATGGAAGTGCTCTTTGGGACCAGTGACCATAATTTTATTAGTGTCAAATTGGTTTATGGAAAAAGAGAGAACTGGTCCTCGGGTTTAAGTCCTAAATTAGGAATGGCTAATTTTGATGATGACAGAGTGGATCTCACAAAAACTGATTGGAGGATGCCCTGATTTAGGAAAGTTTAAAGAGGCCATGAGATATCCTTTGTAGGAAAATAAAGGAGAATCCTAAAAAAATTCTACGTATATTCAAAGCAAAATGGTAGCTAGGGGGAGATTAGGCAGGCTGACCTCTACCGTGCTGAGGCCAGGCACCAGTTCTTGGACACTTCCTCATACCTATACTTGGACCATGACAGCACAGATGAACACCAGGTCATTATCACCCAGGTCATTATTACCCAGATCGTTACCAATCTAATTACCTCTGGGGATCTCCAAACTTATTGTCCCCAGCACCATACTGCCCACTTCAGCCTCCTTCCCAAAATCCACAAACAAAACTGTCCTGGCAGCCCCATTGTTTCTTCCTGGTGGTACCCCACAGAAGTAATCTCCAAATCACTTTATTCCATCTGCCCACTTCGCTTTCTCCATCACAGGTAACAGACTACTGACCAACATCTACTACTTCAGGTCTTCAGGTCAGTCTAAAGCGCAGGGGACTTCGGCCCCCTCTCCCTACTATCCTACTGGCCAATGTACAGTCCCTTGAAAATAAAGTGGAGGACTTAAGGGCAAGGCTGCTTTATCAAAGGGAGCGGAGGGAATGCTCTGTGTTCTGTTTCACAGAGACATGGCTCACCCCCAGACTCAGCGGTCCAGCCTGAAGTGTTCTCCATTCACCGTATAGACTGTACGCAGGCATCTGAGAAAGGGAGAGGAGGGGGCGTCTGCCTCATGGTCAACTCTGCGTGGTGCTCAGATGTGGCAGTCCTTTCCAACTCCTGCTCTCCACACCTCGAACATCTGGCGGTGAAGTGCCGCCCCTTCTACCTTCCAAGGGAATTCACCTCCATCATCCTGACCGGGTCTACATCCCACCCCAGGCAGATGTCCGCCTGGTACTGGAGGAGCTGCACGCCATGGTCAACAAACACCAGACGTCTTACCCCGAGGCGTTTACCACCATAGCTGGGGACTTCAATAAAGCAAACCTTACGAAACCGCTCCCTAACTTCCACCAACATGTCTCCTGCTGCACCAGAGGACCAAACACCCTCGACCACTGCTACACCACCATCAAGAATGCCTATCGCTCTACCCCTCTCCCTCACTTCGGTAAATCCGACCATAATGCTGCTTCTTCTTGCCTATTGAAGAGCGATTGAAGAGCGCACCTCCAGAGGTGAGGACTGTACAGAGCTGGTCGGGGGGGGGGGGGGGGGGGGGGGGGGGGCAGAGGAACAACTCCAGGATTGTTTGGAGTCTGTAGACTGGGCAATGTTCAGGGACTCGACAACAGACCTGAATGAATACACCACAGTCGTTACAGACTTCATAAAGATATGTGTGGAGGATTGCATACCTACAAAAACCTTCCGAGTGTTTCCCAATCAGAAACCTTGGATGAACTTTGAGACCCTGCACTCTTCTGAAGACCAGAAACCGGGATTTCATGTCTGATGATACAGTGGTCTACAAGAAGTACAACTACAAGTACACTACAAAAAAGAGCTATTCGTATAGTAAATAATGTAGGATATCATGAACACACCAATATACTGTATTTAAAATTACACACCTTAAAGATTAAGGATCTGGTAGAATTTAAGACTGCACAAATAATTTATAAAGCAAAAAATAAACTGCTACCTGTAAACATGGAAAAACTGTTCAAAGACAGAGAGGGGGGTTATAACTTTAGAGGGAAACTAAACTTGAAACAGCATTATGCTCGGACCAATTTAAAAAGTATGTGTATTTCCATTTGTGGGGTGGTTTTGTGGAATGGTCTTGACGAAACTAAACAAAGTATGAATATAATGCAATTTAAAAAAATGTACAAAAGATATATCTTTGAAAAGTACAGTAATGAGGAAGGAGAATGTAAATCTCACAGATGTTAATGGTGCATGTTCTTTTTGCTCTTTTCTTTTTTTTGTTCTTTTTTTCTTAATAGCTTGATTGGAGTAGTTTTATTTGAATTGCCTGTTTAGTTTATTTTAATGAATTTTGCATTTGTTAATGGTGAAGAATGGGGGTAGGACTTGACAAGCATAGGCTTCTTCCTATCCCTTTTCGAACGAGTCTAATGTGTATTATGTTGAAATTGGCTTTTGATTTTTAAATTTATGTATGTACATATATGTTATGTATATCTGTATGTATGTGTATATGTATGTATATGTATGTATGTGTATGTATTTATGTGTATATATATATATATATATATATATGTATATATATATATATATATATATATATATATATGTGTTTATATATAATTTTCCTTTTATTTATTGATTTTCATCTTTTCTTTTTTTCTTTTTTTTTTTTTTTAAATCGTTCGAAATAAAATATATCATTCATTCAAGTCCAGAAATGACCTTGGTAAGGCCATCAAAAAGGCCAAAAGGGACTTCTGTTCCAAGCTGGAGGATGAGATGGATGTTCCGCAGCTGTGGCGGGGCCTGAATGCAATCACCTCCTACAAGGCGAAATCAGGAGGTAGCTCGAATGTCGGCGTAACATCACTCCCTGACGAGGTCAATGCGTTTTACGCACGCTTTGATAGGGAGAACACTGATGTGCCTTCTCGAGCCCCCATTCGCTGTGATGGTATTTCAGTCACAGTCACAGAGGCCGACGTCAGAGAATCCGTCAGAGGGGTGAACCCTCGAAAAGCACCAGGACCTGATGGTATACCTGGTCATGTTCTAAAACCTGTGCGGATCAACTGGCTGGAGTTTTTACGTACATTTTCAACCTCTCACTGCTGAGGTCTGAGGTTCCCACCTGCTTTAAAAGGGCATCAATTATACCGGTGCCCAAGAAGAGCAAGGTGACGTGCCTCAATGACTATCGACCAGTGGCACTAACGTCGGTGGGGATGAAGTGCGTTGAGAGGTTGATCATGGCGCAAATCAACTCCTACCTCGACAAAAACCTGGACCCACTGTAGTTCGCCTATTGCCACAACAGTGGATGCGATCAAGCTGGCTCTCCACTCCGTTCTGGACCACTTGGACAACAAAAACACATGTCAGGCTGTTATTCATTGATTACAGCTCGGTATTTAATACAATCATCCCCTCCAAGCTGGTTACCAAACTCGCAGAACTGGGTCTCTGCGCATCCCTCTGCAATTGGATCCTCGACTTCCTCATTCACAGACCACAGTCTGTTCAAATTGGTGGAAAGGTGTCAGCCTCGATAACAATCAGCACGGGAGCACCTCAAGGCTGCGTGCTCAGCCCCCTGCTATACTTGCTCTATACTCATGACTGCGTAGCTGGTCATAGTGCAAACACCATCATTAAGTTCGCTGACAACACCACTGTTGTGGGACGTATCACTGATGGGGGCGAGTCAGAGTATAGAAGAGAGATCGACCGACTGTCCAAATGGTGCCAGCACAATAACCTGGCCCTCAATACCAGCAAAACCAAGGAACTGATTGTGGACTTTGGAAGGGGTAGGATGGGGACCCACAGCCCCGTTTATATCAATGGGTCGATGGTGGAAAGTGTCAAGAGCTTCAAATTCCTGGGCGTGCACGTCTCTGAAGATCTCTCCTGGTCCGAGAACACTGACGCAATTATAAAGAAAGCACATCAGCGCCTCTACTTCCTGAGAAGATTACGGAGAGTCGGTATGTCAAGGAGAACTCTCTCTAACGTCTGCAGGTGCACTGTTGAGATCATGCTGACCGGTTGCATAGTGGCTTGGTTCGGCAACTTGAGTGCCCAGGAGCGGAAAAGATTACAAAAAGTAGTAAACACTGCCCAGTCCATCATCGGCTCTGACCTCCCTACCATTGAGGGGATCTATCGCAGTCGCTGCCTCAAAAAGGCTGGCAACATCATCAAGGACCCACACCACCCTGGCCATGCACTCATCTCCCCCCTACCTTCAGGTAGAAGGTACAGGAGCCTGAAGACTGCAACGTCCAGGTTCAGGAATAGCTACTTCCCCACAGCCATCAGGCTATTAAACTCAACTCATACAAAACTCTGAACATTCATAGCCCATTATCTGTTTATTTGCACTTTATCTGTTTATTTATTCATGTGTGTATATATTTATATAATGGTATATGGACACACTGATATGTTCTGTATTCATGCCTGCTATATTCTGTTCTTCTGAAGCAAAGCAAGAATTTCATTGTCCTATCTGGGACACATAACAATAAACTCTCTTGAATCTTGAATCTTGAAACCCACTGACTCCCATGGCTATCTGGACTACATTTCCCACCCTGCTTCCTGTCAGGACTCTATCCCCTACTCCCAATTTCTCCATCTACGCCGCATCTGGGAATATGGGGAGAAGGCAGGAACGGGGGACTGATTGGGGATGATCAGCCATGATCACATTGAATGGCCTTCTCCTGCACCTATTGTCTATTGTCTATTATCTGCACCCAGAATGAGGTGTTGCAGAGCAGGGCATCGGAGGTGTCCTCATTCGTTGGGAAATGGGGGTTCCCCTCTTCTATTATAGATGAGGCTCCAGGGCTCTCAATTAACTTTTTTTCCCTGTTGTCAGCTGGGCAACCTAGGCAGCTTTTTAGGTTGCCAAATGACAGTTTAGGTGGTCATTTAAGACGGTTTGTATGACGCGTGCGATAATGTGCTCGGACGAAGTGCGTAGTTACCAGTCAGAATTATGCTCAATGAAGCATTTACATTATTTCTGCTTCAAATAAAGTCACAAACTGAACATATTCACCAATCAAGACATGATATACAGTATACCACAATGACATGCAGCAAAATTATAATACAGTATCTCAACTCTTTTTACGCGTTGCAATTAATGCAATTTCTATTAATTCTTTCCACTTCCAAACAAAAATGTGGTTGGATTATTCAGCGTATGATCAACCCGTGTCAATAAATCCTGGACCATGGGAACATATATGCTTAACCATGCACACTACAGATTGATGCACGCATGTTTTCTGTGAAGGACTGAAAATTACCATTACATGGCCATGGCATTGGGTCGTTATTGCTATTGGCACAGAAACACTCTTACTTCCCACATAATTTTTCCATAACAAAATATACAGGTTGCATGGAAATTTCTAGAGGCATTTTCTGATAATAGCTGTTAAAACCGACTATACCCATCTGACAGGTTAAACATTACACTTACTGACAAGAGATTGGCCAAAGGACATAACTGCAGCAAATGTTCTTTTGATAATATGTTTAAAGGTGTCAAAACGCCACAATAGGGTCAGGGAGGGGTGTGTGTGTGAATCAGCGCAGGGTGAACACCCGGGAGATCAGGTAGGTTCAGGGGGACTGAGCGGGGTGGGGGCGAAACGATCGCCGGGGGGCGTTTGGTTTCGCCGATGTATAAGAGTCAATTTTGAACAACGGAATGGGGTAGGAGGTTTGAGGAGGTGCAAGTGAACCTCTGTAACCTAAAAGGACTGTTGGTTGGAGTCGATGGTGGAGGTATAGCGACAGGTGTGCAATTTCTGCGGTTGCACGGGGAAGGTACAGAGATTGTTTGGGGGGAAGGAATGAGTTGAATGAGGCGGAGGGAATGATCTGAGTACGCCGCTTTGTCATCAAGTTGTGAGATAGGGATGGGGGGGGGGGGATTTCAGGGGGGGATACAGGATGAATGGGAGGTTAAGTACAGGATGAATTGGGAGCTCAGTACAGGATGAATGGATATAGACAAAAATGCTGGAGAAACTCAGCGGGTGTGGCAGCATCTATGGAGCGAAGGAAATAGGCAACATTTCGGGTTGAGACCCTTGTTCAGACTGTTCCCTCCATACTTCTCGAATGGGGCGGATCAGTACAGGATTCATGTGGGGGGGGGGGTCAGTACAGTGTGGATCGGAGAGTCTGTGCAGGATGAACGGGTGATCACTACAGGATGAATGAGGGGTTCTGTACAGGATGAATGGAGACGATCAGTGCAGGATGAATGGGGGGTTTCAGTAAAAGATGAATGGGGGATCAGTACAGGATGAATGGGGATCAGTACAGGATGAATGATGGGATCAGTACAGGATGAATGAGGGGATAAGTACAGGAAACATAGAAAATAGGTGCAGGAGTGGGCCATTCGGCCCTTCGATCCTGCACCGCCATTCAATATGATCATGGCTGATCATCCAACTCAGTATCCTGTACCTGCTTTCTCTCCATATACCCCCTGATCCCTTTAGCTACAAGGCCCACATCTAACTCCCTCTTAAATATAGCCAATGAACTGGCCTCAACTACATTCTGTGGCAGAGAATTCCAGAGATTCACCACTCTCTGTGTAAAACATGGTTTTGTCATCTCAGTCCTAAAAGATTTCCCCTTTATCCTTAAACTGTGACCCCTTGTTTCTGGACTTCCCCAACATCGGGATGAATGGGTGGATCAGTATAGGATGAATAGGGGTGGGGGTTGAGTAAAAGATGAATGGGGAGATCAGTAAAAGATGAATGGGAAGATCACTACAGGATGGATGGGGGATCAGTACAGGATGGATGGGGGAGCAGTGCAGCATGAATGGGGGGGGGGGGGGCATTGCAGGATGCATGGGAAGGGGGGTCAGTACAGGTTTTGGGGGACCAGTGTAGGATGAATGGGGGGTGGCAGGAGAATCAATGCGAGGTGGATAGGTGTGATCAGCGCAGGCTGAATAGATTGGGGGGGGGGGCCTTGGCCAGGATACCTAGATGGGGAGGGGAGCACAGGGGATGTCAGTGGGGACTGAATAGAGGCGGGAATGGGGATCACTGCGGGATGGATAGAACGGGTCTCAGGATAAGAGGGGTGGAGGGGGGTGTACAAGAGAGAGAGAGAGAGAGAGAGTGGGCGAGGTGGGGAGGAAGGACATCGCCCCGCTGCCTTGGCCGTCCCTGTCCACCGCCAAAGGGGGAGGCAGTTGGGATCTCCTCGCCACCGCCTTTGGCCAGCCAACAGCAAGGTGCAGCTGCTTCAGACGGGGGAAGGAGGCTTCCCCCTCCCTTCCTCCTCTCGGCCTCGGCGTGTGAGAGGGTTTGTTTTGAAAGCGGATATCGCCATTAGCGGATTTGCAAGCAGCGGCCGCTATCAGGTGCGGGAGGAGGTGGAGCCGCTGTCGCGGCTGCTGCTGCTTCTGTGCGGGGCCCGTCATTCACTCCGACCCTTAGTCACCCCGCACCTGGTATCTTTGCCTGGCACTACAGCTGTCGCCGACACGTTCCTTTTCTCCAGAGATGCTGCCTAACCCGCTGAGTTACTCCAGTTTTTTTTGTCTATCTTCGGTATAAACCAGTATCTGCAGTGCCAAACCATTTAGATTATCTGCGAAGGGTCTAAAAACCTAAACCTCACATCCACCCACTGAAACCAGTAATTCTTCCAGGCTCTAGATACAATAATCTGGATTAGCTCAGTGGGACAAGCAGCTTCTCTGGAGAGAAGGAATGGGTGGATATGGGAAATGAGAGATATAGATGATGATGTAGAGCAGGGTACATAATGCGGCCCATAACCCGAATCATCCAGCCCGCAGACAGATTTTTTTTCCCGTAATCATCCGGCCCGCCATTCACCCCGAGCAGCGGCCAAGCTCTGGCTGTACCGCATCCTGCGCAAAGCTGCCAGCGCAGCTGCGCACCTTCTGTGAACACGTTTAAGAAAGAACTGCAGATGCTGGAAAAATCGAAGGTAGACAAAAATGCTGGAGAAACTCAGCGCGTGAGACATGCAAGGATTTCATGAGTCTGCCCCACCCACTGAGTTTCTCCAGCATTTTTGTCTACCTTCTGTGAACACGTGATTTGATGTCTGCCATCCAGGGCAGGATGGGGGTGGGATCCATGTTTACACGTGATATATGTGGCCCGCCATCTGCTCACAGACATGCGTCCCGGCCCCAATGCAGAACAAGGTTGCCGACCCCTGATGTAGAGATATAAAAAACAATGAATGAAAGCTATGTAAAAAAGTAACGATGATAAAGGAAACAGGTCATTGTTAACTGTTTGATGGGTGAAAACGCGAAGCTAGTGCGACTTGGCTGGGGGAGGGAGAGGGAGAGAGGGAATGCTGGGATTACTTGAAGTTAGAGAAATCAATATCCATACCACTGGGCTGTAAGCTGCCCAAGCAAAATATGAGATGCTGTTTCTCCAATTTGCATTTAGCCTCATCCTGACCACAGAGGAGACCTAGGACAGAAAGGTCTGTGTTGGAATGGGAAGGAGAATTAAAGCGTCCAACAACCGGGAGATCAGGTAGGTTCAGGTGGACTGAGCGTGGATGTACTGCGAAAGGATCGCCGGGTCTGCGTTTGGTTTCGCCGATGTATAAGAGTCCACATCTTGAACAACGGATACAGTAGATGAGGTTGGAGGAGGTGCAAGTGAACCTCTGCCTAACCTAAAAGGACTGTTGGGGTCCCTGGACAGAGTCGATGGTGGAGGTATAGCGACAGGTGTTGCAATTTCTGCGGTTGCTGGGGAAGGTACCTGGGAGAGGTTGGTTTAGGTGGGAAGGAATGAGTTAACCAGGGAGTTGCGGAGGGAATGATCTGACAACAGTAGCCGCTTTGTCATCAAGTGTTGGATAGGTCTCGATCCATCTGCTGAATACATCGACTATTACGAGTACACATCTGTATCCCTGCCACTTTTAAATGCGCAGAGCAAATCTCTAGCCATCAGATTGCAATTTAATCCAGTTGTTATCACGAATCTGTATTTTATTGCCTTGCCTCAATACACCACTTCAACTGGCTTAGAGATGGGATACTGACAAACTTGTCCCTGAAAACCGAACAGGCTCTGAACTTCACTTGGGAAGGTTATAAATTGATTGAAGAGATGACATGGATGCCCTCTGCATCTACCACAAAGGTGCATATTCTTCCCTCTACCCGCAATGATAGTACAGGTTCTTCGTCAGATTTGCATCCAGTCACCATTAAATTTGCTAATCAAGAACTTGAGAATGGACTAATCTGAGAGACGGGTGTTTGTCTTCTCTGCCATTGATTTCTGTGCCAGTTCCCTCTTTGCACCCTCTGATCTCTTCGGTGACCATTTCCTTCATTTTGTCCTCATGTTGGGCACTCCCTACTCCAATGACCCAATCCACCGCAAGTGTAGCATTGGTCTGGTCCCAATATTCTATTGCCTCTTCAGTTCGGTCTTGAGGAAATTGGTTTTAGGGGAGGTGGCTCATCAGGGTAGCCTGAATAATCTGGCTCTGGTGCCCTTGTCCATTCTATCAACCCATGCCTTGCTCTTGTCTTTGGACTCCATTAATCTAAATTAGACTTTGGCACCTCCTTTTTTGTCACATATTCAGTTTTTGCCTTAACCACTGGCTGACTCTCTTGTTTCTTGATATCCTTCCAGTGATACCTCACTGCACGAGCCATTTGACTAGAACTGTTTTCTGACCAGTCCATGTTGTTTGTCTTAATTGCTTCAGCCACATTAGTTGGCAGACAGTTTAACAATATTGCGCAGTACTGAGGAGAATTTTCCCCATTCCGAAAATTTAGATCTCCTGACTGGTCCATATATAGTTCCGAGAACCTTTCTAAAAACTCATCTGCTCCCTCTCCTTTCTTTGGCCGAACATCCAGAATCCTAGCAATATCTATCGGCTTTTGAAGGGTATTAGCAAGGGCCGTTAAAACTGCATCTTCTCTCGCACTATTATCAGCGATCACATTAGCCAGTGCTTCATGAGTTGGGTGTCATAAAGTGGGTAGGAACTTGGTACGCTCTGTAGGAGTTATGATCTGTTGTATTACAGCCCATAATTCTCTTGAGTCAGCGTGATACAGACGCATAGTGGTCCGGAGATAGTCCACAAAGGAAGCAGGTGATTTCTTTCTGTCAGGTTTTTTACTCAGTACTGCCATCATTTCATTGGGTTTCCATGGGGAATATACATCAGTGGTTCGGGGATTGTTTGCACCAACTGCATAAGCCAGGTCAAAGACTGGGTGAGATATCTCCCTAACTGGGAACTGACAATGGGATATTTGTTCTTCTTACATAATCGTAAAATGGCGGCGCCTTGCGGCAGCGGCCTCTGCAGTCCGTCTGTCTTTTTTACATTTTTGTCCGGTTGAGTGTATAGTTTGTAGTGGTTTATATATTGTTTTTAGCTGTGTATGTGTGGGAGGCGGGGGGAAACTTTTAAATCTCTTCCCTGTACGGGAGACACGACTTTTTCCAAGTCGGGTCTCCGTTCTCATTGGGGCATAGCACCGTGGAGCGGCCTGGGGGCTCCAGTCGGACTTACCATCGTGAAGCTGGCCGGCTTCGGAGCGTGGAGAGCTGTGGATGGCGCGCGGCTGTGACCCGACTCCAGTGCTCGGAGGCTCCAGCCGCAGGTCCGGTGGATAGTGACATCGGGAGCTTGCGGGTCCCTGGTGGGAGACCACTTTTCGGAGCACCCGCAACGGCAACTTCTCCCGCCCGAATTGCAGGGTTGAAAACGACCCGGAGCGGGGCCTTACATCGCCCGGTGCGGCTTTAACGGCCACGGGTCTTGCCAACGCCCGCTTGGGGCTCCAACATCAACACCCGGAGCGGGGCCTTACATCGGCCGCGGGACTTGCCATCGCCCGCCGGGGGGCTTTAACATCGGGAGAAGAATGGAGAGCAGGGGAGAGACAAGACTTTGCCTTCCATCACAGTGAGGAGGAGATTCACTGTGATGGATGTTTGTGTGAATCGTGTTGGATGAGTGTCTTGTTAATTGTTTCTTCTTGTTGTATGACTGCAGAAACCAATTTTCGTTTGAACTTCATTTGAGGTTCAAATGACAATAAACAGTATTGTATTGTATTGTATAATTTTTGGAGACAGCTCGAGGGCTAAGGAAGGGGAGGAGACAGCAAGAGCTAACAAAATTGGGAGAATTCAATGTTCATGCCCCACCGGATGCAGGCTCCCCAAGCGGATTATGAGGTGCTGTTCCTCCAATTTCCTGTGTTGCTCACTCTGGCAATGGAGGAGACCCAGGACAGAGAGGTCGGATTAGGAATGGGAGGGGGAGTTGAAGTGCTGAGCCACCGGGAGGGCAGGTAGGTTCTTTCGGACCGAGCGGAGGTGTTCGGCGAAACGATCGCCCAACCTCCTCCGCTTATCCTCACCGATCACATCCTTCTGCTTGGGGAGCCTGCATCCGGGGGGCATGAACATTGAATTCTCCCAATTTTGTTAGCCCTTGTTGTCTCCTCCCCTTCCTTAGCCCTCGAGCTGTCTCCTCCCATCCCCCAGCCCTCGGGCTCCTCCTCCTCCTTTCTCCTTCCTTCTCCCCGCCACCCCCTATCAGTCTGAAGAAGGGTTTCGGCCCGAAACGTTACCTATTTCCTTCGCTCCATAGATGCTGCTGCACCCGCTGAGTTTCTCCAGCATTATTGTGTACCTTCGATTTTCCAGCATCTGCAGTTCCTTCTTGAACACCCGGTCTGCCAGGGCGGTTGTGTTTGTGGATTTTGGGGAGAAGGTAAAACTGGGCTGTGCGGGGCTGGAAAACAATAAGGTTGGAGGCTGTGGAAGGAAACAGCCAGAAGTGATACAATCAGAAATGGCCTGTGAGATTAAGGCCTGGTGCTCATCTATGGGATAATGGTCCAAGGATAAGTAGGAGGAGGTGGGAGTCATGAGAGTTGTCGCCTGGCCTCAGCCCAGTAGAGGTCAGCACGCCAGACTACCATGGCGCCTCACTTGTCGGCGGGTTTCAATATGTCAGGACTGGGGTTTAAGCTGCCCAAGCAAAATATGAGGTGCTGTTCCTCCAATTTACATTTAGCCACACTCTGACAATGGAGGAAACAGAGGACAGAAAGTTCTGTGTGGGAATGGGAAGAGGAATTAAAGTGTTTAGTAAATAGAAGATCAGGTAGGTTCAGGCGGACTGAGCGAACTCTTCTAATGTGTACCTCTTCTATCCTCATCTATTGCATTCGGTTCTCCTGATGTGGCCTCCTTTGTTTCGCCCCACTTCTCTTCCTGCTTTCTTCCTCACCCATTGCAATCAGTCTGAACTGAGCTCCACTGAGTTATTCAAGCAAGTTTTTTGTTAACCTGAATCTACAGTTCCTCATGTCTGCTCTTTATGGGTCAGTGGATTAATGTATACATACATGTGTGGAACCACAGGAAATGAATGGGGTCTTAAAGTAACACATCCACAGGGCCGGCCTTAGGAGGAGCGAGGCCCAATTTGGAACATTTTGGTGAGCCCCAGGTTCCCAGCCAAGGTCTGTCAGCCCTGTTATTTAGTATATATTATGAAATTGTACACTAAGGTGCTATGGATTATACACTGTCTTAATCTCTCCTGCTCTCGTCTGACTGTCAGTACCACCGCTGGCTTCCAACCTCTACCATAGCTGCTAATTACCATTAAACTGCATTATTCCACGCGTTATCAAATAAAGGTTTACTAATATTCTCTATGGGCTCTGCGGTTACAACCAGCTCCTTGCAATCAATGTTTCAGTCTGTGGTCAGGGAGAATGTCATCCCTGTACAACTCCCTCGCGATGGGTGGGAATGAAGGGCGGGAATCGGAAGGCCCCAAGGTTGATGATGGGAAGGAGCGGGGAATGTCACCTGCTGTCACTGCCGCCACGCTTTCACCGCACGACTGCTCCCAGCATCACCTTAAGCTTCATCCTTGTGAAGCTGATATTGACCACTTTTTTTCCGACACACCTGTTGGTTACTACACATACCAATCGCAGCCGTGGCTTACCACTGGGTCCTGTATTATGCACACACACACGTTTTGTGTCCGAATGGGGAGAGAAGGGGACGTGATGTATCTGTTCATACGACGGCTACAACCGGCCTTTGGGACTGTGAAATGGCGCCTACACCTGGCGACTATTGCATATAGACCCAGTGCCTGTTTACGTGTATTATGTGCTAACCGGGCAGTGTACTTGGGTACGGCAATAATCACGCTGATCTCTATGCAAACTAATTTCACTGCACCTTGGTAGACGTGACAATGAAGGAACTATTGTGTCCACACGTTTATGCATGTGAGTGTCTGGCGTAAATCAAATGCTGTTCCATTTGGTAACTGCTGCTTTTGGGAGCGGACGGCGCTGTTGCACCTTGACTGACTAATTCCCGATAAGAGTCAGCTGCTCGGTCAGTGCCATCCTGGTAACATCAGGCGTGTGTACCCATCCGCTGGCGGGCTCACTGTAACTGTCTGAAGTAAAGTTGTAGTAACTGGTCCCCCGTGCCCCGGGTGTAAAACACCGGTAAGTGTGGGTGCAGAAAGGGATACAGGAATAGTATCCCGGAAAGTGGTGACAGTATTGAGAATTATCCGCGGGGTTGTGTTTGTTGGTGAGGAATTTCACCTACTGGGGTCGCTGCTGAGGTGATAGAGTGTGTTGCCCACCAGCCTAGGTGCAGGGCCCCCTTATTGGGAGAAATTGGTCCAATTGGCTTTAGGCCGGCCCTGCACATCCATATGCATGCTGGAGAAGGATATGGAAGCCCTTTAGAGACACCTAACGCTTCATTCCTTGCCTATATTTTGCTAAATCAGACTACCCGGCTGTGCTTCTTCCTGCATATTGTTGCTTATGTAATGATGACCATAGAGACCTGATTTCAAGTTGTCATGAGCTAAAGGTCATGAGTTTTTTTCACTTATTCAGCTTGGGCAATCACTTTTACTGCCTTCTAACTCATCTTTAACAGTGAATACCACTTCGTGAAAAAGTATGTTCCTCTTTTACAAGACATATACTCACCACCTCGTATTTTAAGGTGACCATCTATTGCTTATTCTATCTCACTCAGGCTGACACTGTTAATGTGTCAGAGTTCCCAGCTATGATAGCAGAGTGACATTTCTAATCGGTCACAACTGGGGTTAAGCAGGGCAGTTCTACCATTCAATGTTCAATATTTTATAGTGAGGTCCATGGCAACTGGAGGACCAAACCATGCTTCGTGGACACAAACTTTGGATAAGAAACGGCAGAACTAACCTGCAGTTTGAAATATTGCCAAGTTATGTTTTAAGCCAATGCCACCTTTGCTACTTTACGAACGACATCCCACGGGATACACCAGCGCAGTGGAACGTGAAGCTGCAGTATCTGGTTTAGTAACGATTCATACTTTTTCGGAGCAATCTTAGAATTGCATTTAATTAAAACCATCTTAAATGAACCGATCCTTCTTAAACGTGACAAAAAAAACTTTTATTTGTAAATCTCGGAGCAATATGGTAATGCAAGAACCAAACACTAGAGAAGATAAAAGCCGCTGTCGATAAATTACCACACATCCTTGATAATTTGCCAATTTCCCTTTGGTAGCGGCAGCCGTGGATTTGCCTTCTTCGGCCCAGCCTTGATATCAGATCTGAATTGCCCAACACCAATGTCGATTTTAGATTTGGAGACAAATGGTGCGAGGTATCTTTGTTGATTGTGATAATTTTCAAGAAGGACGGGCGCAGTACTGTTTGTTAATCTCTCTAGTGTGAAAGCGGAACGCGACCGGGCTGTGGTGAAGCCTCCGTCGGAAAGTCCCTGCAGCTGGGACGGAAACTAGTAAATCGTTTTGTTTTTATTTCGGATTGGACGTGACTTGACAAGGCCCAACAGGTCCGATCCCTAACTATTTGAAAGTAGCAATTCTGACCTTGAAAGCTGCCGCACACCGAAGGTTTTGCCTTCGTGCGAACTTGAGAGACGTCCAATGCTGAGGGTACCATGGCGGACTCTGAGCAACTGGAAGAAAAGCTTAAGAAACTTATCGTTCGGCTCCAAAACGTGGAGCAGGGAAAACAATTAAATGCTTTGCTTCAGATTTTGGAAGATTTAATTCACCTTACCACCGTTCAAAATGGTAAATGTTGAGAGCATTTCAGTATAATTTAAAATCTGCCATCGGAAGATCTGTCAGTCATGTTTTTACGCCCAGTTCTGGTTGTTTATGTTTTTAATAGCCTCAACCCTATTCGAAAATAAGAATGTCCACATGCCGCTGTTGGTTGTTCTGGAATCTTTTGCTGATGTATCCAGTATTCAACAGGTAGGCCGTGACATTTCGTTTTAAATGATGGTCTGTTTTCTGTCGATGATATTTAAATATAAAATGCAATGACCGGTGTTAATATCCAATTGATATGTTTGTTTCGGTGCAGTTTGTTGCACAATCTAAGGCTCAAGTGTAAGTTTGAAAATTATCTGCTCTTATTATAAAGAGGTAAACTTTTTTCGGTGTTAATTTGTACATTTTTTCCGGTAAGTGGTGAATGCCATGATCAATGCATGCCTGATGAAAACGTGCATCCCTTTTTCACTAAACAACTCTTAAACTGTTTGTTCAAACATTTTTGAACACCATAAGTCTGTTGATAGAATATTTTAAAGCTTTGCAGTCATGCTTTACCTGAACAGCACTAATGCTCCACTTGGAGATCTGTGAGAAAGTGCTCCATGTGACAGTTAAATTGTCAGACAGCCTACAATTCACAAAAATCGTTATTTCTTCCTGTCTTTCGAACGAGACTGTGGCCTATCTGTGGTCTCTCTATATACCTATGATTGTGCTATTTACCTTAGTAGATTGTGTTATATATCAAGTACTAAAAATATTATATCAGTTCATGAAGGTGATTACTACCATCTTTATGAGCAATCTGTGAATAAGCAACAAATCCAATCTTGGAAAAAGTGAATTTAAAATAAACACTTATTATTTTAGTATACTTTTACAAATGTCCCTGCTTTCGTGATGCAGTTGGTAAAGATGGGGAAAAAAGTTCCTGATTGCGTTCACTCTAACTGAAATATTCACTTTGATTGTTATTTTAAAAGTGAAATTGTGAGAGTTCAGGGCCAAAATATTTCCATAAGAGTGTGAGGTAAGGCCCGGAAATCCAGGAAAACCTCGATGTCAAGGGCTATCAAATGGTAAATAAAAATGATGGAAGCATATGGTGGGTATAAATAAATGAAAGCACGGGAACATAGTAAATGTTAGAAGATACTTGTATTTAAAAAAAAAGTAATTCAAAAAACGTGAGAGGTATTATTCATAGATGACAAGAAAATTATTAGTGTGTATAGATCATCATAAGTTACTAAACAATGATCAGTTGTTAAGATGGCCAGAGGAACGCAGTTAAATTTAATCCTGATATATTCAGAGTGATGAATTTTGTAGATTATTAAGGGTATGTCGTGACATTTCGTTTTAAATGATGGTCTGTTTTCTGTCGATGATATTTAAATATAAAATGCAATGACCGGTGTTAATATCCAATTGATATGTTTGTTTCGGTGCAGTTTGTTGCACTATCTAAGGCTCAAGTGTAATTTTGAAAATTATCTACTCATATTATAAAGAGGTAAACTTTTGTCGGTGTTAATTTGTACAATTTTTCCAGTAAGTGATGAATGCCATGATCAATGCATGCCTGATGAAAACGTGCATCCCTTTACATAACGAATGGTAGGGGTTTGAACTGTATTGAGGAACAGAGGTACTTGAGTCTAGGGATCCTTAAAGATAGCAGCATTGGTAGATAAGGGGGTGAAGAAGGCATTTGGGGAACTTCGTTCATCAACTGGGAGATTATGATAACACTTTATAAAACATTGTTTAAGACAGAGTTGGGATTGTATGTGCAGTTATAGTTGTCACTCTATAGGAAGAGTGTAATTGCAATGGAGTGGCTACAGAGAAGATTTATTGGGATATTGTCGAGGATGGAGTGTTTCAATTATGAGGAGAGACCGGAGAGGCTGGGGTTTTTTGTTGGAATTGAGGAGTGACCGATACAGTACAAAATTTTGATGGGAACCGATCATAGGGAAGTTTTCTCCATAGCAGAGGTATCTAAAACCAATGAGCATGGTGAGAGTTTTCAAGAGGAGCAAAGGTTGGAATTTGAGAAACGCTATCTGAGGGGGTGCTAATGCTGCCGATGCCAGCCCACATAGGTTCCTCGTCCACTTTCAGGCCGCGCCAGCTGTCGGCACCAGCGACCACTACCTGTGCTCCGCCCTGCAGGGCTGTCAACGTTTGGATTCCAGGCCCAGAGTCCGACGAAGGGTCCCCACCCCGAAACCTCACACGTTCATGTTCTCCAGAGATACTGCCTGATCAGCTGAGTCACTTCAATACTTTGTGTCCATTTGTGTATTAATCAGCATCTGAAGTTCTTTGTTCCATTTACTTTTCCAATGATACTCAATAACTCGATGATCCCTTATTTGGTTATTCCCCTCCTTCCTCCCTCCCTCCCCCATGATCTCATATAACAAGTGTTAACTGTATTGTGATTTATAAACTTTAGTCATATGAAGAAGGTTTAAATTTGTGTTGCAAAAAAAAAGGAGACTGAACAGAAATATTGTTTATTAACTTTTTTATGGCAGGGTGCTTCAATGTATATTTTATTTTTATTTTGACCAGACAGGTTGGTCTTTATTTTGTAAACTGGTTCAGCTGTGCCCAGACACAATTAACAAGTTGGCTGTACCCCAAGATGTGGGGAAGGACTGGGATGTTCTTGGTGTGCATCAGTGAGTATTTTCTCCACATGACAGGATGAAATGTGTGTAAAATAACATATGACTGAAATTAACATTCTTTTTGTAAAAAAAACTTTGCAGTATGCCAGAATGATTTTCACTTTCCTATTTTTTTTAATGGTTTCAGATCTGCTTTGAGTAAAATGTTGGGATCTTTGAGATTGGTGGAACAGTAACTGGTGTGAGGGCAAAATATAATGGTCACTTCAATAGTGACTAAATTGATCCTCCACCATTGCACAATCAGCTTTGTGTCACAGCTGGTAATGCTGCTGCCTCACAGCGCCAGTGACCCAGGTTCGATCCTTGGGAGTCTGGGTGCTGTCTGTATGGAGTATGCACGTTCTCACTGTGACAGCGTTGGTTTCCTCTGGGTGCTTCAGTTTCCTCTCACATCCCAAAGACGTGTATGCCTGCAGGATAATTGACCTCTCTAAAATTGCCCCAAGGATTTTGGGATAACATAGAATAATGTAAACGGATTTGCATGGACTCACTGGGCCGAAGTCTGTTTCCATGTTGTTTTTCTAAACCAAAGCGGTTGGAAAACAATGGTTTTCAAACAAGACACTGAATCCAATCGTTTACGTGTAAGATGTGGAACAGCATGAGAGTAAACATAATTAATTATTTTTTAAATTGCTAATTATTGTTTGTTTTTATTTAAATGGTGAAGTATTGTGCAAAGCTATAATTCAGTCTGTTATCTCACTGAGGAATAATTCCATTAATTTTTTTAATTTTTCCTTTAATTTAAGATTTAATATTTTTTTGCTTGGTCATACTAATTTCTTGTTCATGGATTGTTCTTCTCACCAAACGATTTAGCATTTTCCTTTGTGTCACAACTCGATTTTTTTGGGTGATTTTTTGTGATCTTCTTTCTTTTCGTTTAGTTTAGAGATACATCATGGACACGGGCCCTTCAGTTACAGTTAGTTGTTTTAATTTCACATCTGCAAGCATTTAACCTTTTTTATATTAGAAACTTCATTAAGTTGATGGCTTCCTTAACATTTTTGGATATTTTTTTGTCACTCTTTTTTGAAAAGAAACTAATTTCATTTGAGTCCTACATTTAATTGACACACTTACAGTTTTTTTCTGTTATACACTCTCATTTCCTTGCTGGTTAATATATTTACCAATTAAGTGCCTCTTCTTGATTTAAATCAAAGCTGCTGTTTTACCAGCAGTTTTAAATCAACTCTGGTAAGATTTTTTTCCATGTTCTTGCTAGCAATATATGGAATATTTGATAGTAAATACCATTTTTATTTACTTTCCACCAATTTCCAACTCTGTAGTCCTGAAGATGCTGTCTATTTATGGTATAAGTTAACAATGTTAACCTTGTTTACTTCATCTGGTTCTCCTGCTGTGGCTTCCTTTGTGAGACCAAGTGTAGACTAGGTGTAGACATTTTGCTGAACACTTGTGGTCAGTCCTTCAAGGCCTGCTGGAGCTCCTCATTTTGAACATTTGAACGGCCCTTTCCATGCTCTTACTGACCTTTCTGTCCTTGAACTCCTTCATTGCTAGAGTGAAGGGGCTATCCCACTTGGGCGACCTAATTGGCGAGTTTGGAAGAGTTTGAAAAAATGACATGTTGAAGACCTCCTTCGACTATGTAGAAGACCTGCTTCGACTATGTTGAAGACCAGCTTCGACTAGCTACCACTACCTTTGGGAAAATTGGACACTGAATAGTGGAGAGTGAAGACGACCTCCTTTGACCTCCCTTCGACTATGATGAAGACTATCTACGACTACCCTCGATTACCTATGACAAACATGCCGACCTACTATGTCCTACTACGACTAAACCTACGAGTAAAAAAATATCGATTTTTTTCCATGGCGTCCTTTTTTTACTCACTGGCATTTTTTAACATATTGAAAAAAACGCCGCGACCTAGTTGAGGCCTCGAGTACACGGAGACCACTCTCGAGCATGAAGGAGAGTTACGAAGACCTCCTACGACCTCGTGGCGACCAAGCTGCGAGTATGAGTCGAGGGCAAACTCGCCAGAACTCGCAGATTAGGTCGCCCAAGTGGGACAGGCCCTTGAGGCTAGATCCAAACTGGAAGAACTGAGCTTCATATTCTTCTTGGGTAGCTCTGTAATTTTGTAAACCCTCCATCCCCTTCTCTTTCCCCTGCCCCCTCACACTTATTGTTCCCACCATCTCACACCATTCCAGTTATTTTGCTTCTTTCCTCTCCTTCCTACACTCTCCTCCTTTGCTTTAAACCAGCATCTGCAGTTCTTTCCTGCACTTTGTGTACTTTGGATTTTGCCTTCGATTTTAGAGATACAGCGTTGAAATAGGCCCTTCAGCCCATCGAGTCCTCGGTGACGAGTGATCACCCATACACTAGCACTATACTACACACTAGGGACAATTTATAATTTAACAGAAGCCAACTGGATGTCTTTAGAATGTGGGAGGAAACCCGAGCACCCAGAGAAAATCCATACGGTCTCAGGGAGAACATACAAACTCCGCAAACACTGTCCAGCAGCACTCTGTACGGCTTACTCTGTAAGGCAACAACTTTACCACTGTGCCGCCCTATTTATGCCCCCAAATAATTTTGGGATATTCTAAAGTGCTATGTAAATGCAATTTCTTCAGTTCTTTATTTTTTTTGTTGAATATTTCAACAAGAAAGTAGTTTGGCCAACCACCCCATATTTTTGGCCAGCATAGGAGGCCTAGTTGACTTTGTTTTTGTATTGTTGGCCTAAGTTGTGAAAATATTTGACTAACTAATATATTCAGGTAATTAAAAAGCTTGGCTTTGCCTTCAGAAATCTGGAGGGAATGGTTTTTGATTACATTTTAAAATCAAAATATTTGAAACCAATGTTGAAAAACTGCACTTTAAAAAATATTATTTTATCAGTATGCTGTATTACTTTTTTTCCTGTGTATTTATATATTTTAGACAAATCCTGAATTTGTTGTCGAGTTACCGTTTTGATCCTACCATACTGCTGATTGGCTTTGAGGTGTTAATACTGCTTATTCAATCAGGTACAGTATTCCAGTATTCATTGTATGTTATTTTAGTCAGTGTCATCATTAGTCTCAATAAAGATCAATTCTGAAAAGTTGTAATTTACATTTTCTTACTAATTGGTGGTGTGCAGCTGTTTATGTTCAACCACAGACCAAACAATTTCAGATCTATCTTGTTCACATATGTTTCATAAGTCATAGGAGCAGAATGAGTCCATTCGGCCTATCAAGTAAACTGCCATTTAATTATGGCTGATCTACCTTTCCCTCTCAACTGCATTCTTCTGCCTTCCCGTAACCTTTGATACCTTAATGGGATCCCACTACTAGTCACATCTTCCCATCTCCACTCCTGCTTTCTGCAAAGACCATTCCCTCTGCAACTCACTGGTTCACACATGCCTCCTCACCCAAACCACCCCCTCCCCAGGAATTGTTCCCTTTAAGAGCAGGAGATGCAACACCTCTCCTTATACAGGTGCACAACCTTTTATCCGAAGATCCAAATAACGAAAAGCTCCGAATAGCGGACATTTTTTCAGTCCTTGAAGAAAGGTCCTTGAAGACGTTTACCGACGGCGGCCCGCAGAGGTGACAGCGGAACCTCCGGTCGGTCTTCGAAGAAAGGGGAACTAAATTCCCATTCATAAAAGAGGTGAGGGTATATTGAGCGGGAGGGTTAATAATTGACAATCTGCTGCTGCCTGCCCGCTGAGTTAAAAAGTTCTCAGGGTAGACTCACGATACACAGTGTATCGTGAGTCTTGCGTGGGAACGTTTTAACTCAGCGGGCAGGCAGCAGCAGATTGTCGCTCCCTTCAGTTTCACCCCACCTACACCCCTCTGCTTTCCGGCCATGTGTGTGACCCCTTCCCTCCCCTCTCCAGTTCCCCGCCCATTGCACCGGCGCGGGGGCTTTGCACTGTCTTCACAAGCATACAATGCCAGTCACCGGAGACGTCAGGACCAACGGGACACCGACCCCCAGGCCCACTGCAAGCACGGAGATCCCAGAGACCAACAGCCAGCAGCAGCCCAGCCCCGTTCCAACTCCAGAGGAACACGCTTCCCGTAGGGACAGAAGCTGATGGTGTGCAAGGTACGACTTGTTCTTGGGGTTGCAGATGAGGGGGTGCAGCTCGGGCTGTGACGTCTCCGGCCACCCCCCTGTACAGGAACTGAGACTGGGAACTGTACCGCCCTTGCAGGTGAGCAGGAGAGTGGGGTTGTTTGCAGTTGCAGAGGGAGGGGGCAAGAGCGGTACAGTTCACAGTCTCAGCTCCTGTCCAGGGGGGTGGTCGGAGACGTCAGGACCAACGGGACACCGACTGCAAGCACGGAGATCCTGGAGACTCACAGCCAGCAGCAACTCTAGTCCAGCCCCGTTCCAACTCCAGAGGAACCCCGGTTGCGGATGAGGGGGCGCAGCTCGGGCTGTGGGCGAACTGCCCCTTGTCGCTGTAGCGGCCCATCGGGGAGCGGGTTCCTGTTGGTCCTGACGTCTCCGGCCACCCCCCTGGACAGGAGCTGAGACTGGGAACTGTACCGCCCTTGCCCTCTCCCTCTGCAACTGCAAACAACCCCACTCTCCTGCTCACCTGCAAGGCCGGTACAGTTCCCAGTCTCAGCTCCTGTACAGGGGGGTGGCCGAAGACGTCAGGACCCACCAGAAGCCGCTCCCCGATGGGCCGCTACGGCGACAAGTGGCAGTTCGCCCACAGCCCGAGCTGCGCCCCCTCATTTGGACACCGACCCCCAGGCCCACTGCAAGCACGGAGATCCCAGATCAGCAACTCCAGCCCAGCCCCGCTCCAACTCCAGAGGAACACGCTCCCCGTAGGGGCAGAAGCTGATGGTGTGCAAGGTACGTCTTGTTCTTGGGGTGGTGCAGCTCGGGCTGTGGGCGAACTGCCACGTCGCCGTAGCGGCCCATCGGGGAGCGGATTCCTCTGGAGTTGGAGGGACAGGGAGCTTTTGAGAATGGCGGGCAATCACTTCCAAAGTTCTGTCCACACAGTCAGTACACCTCTCCTATACTTGTCTCCCGCACTAAGATTATCTCGCAGAGAATGATCCCAGCCTAACCCTCCCTATTCTCTCCTATTCTGCAAGAAAAAACTCCATTGAAGACTCAAACTCGGGATCGAGTAACTGCCGGGATCGAGGCGCAAATTCGCGACCTTGCGGATATGAGCCGAGCACTCTACCACTGAGCCAGCCGTTAAAATCTACGCTAAAAATCTTCCAATCCGAAAGCCGAAAATTCCGAATTACGAAAAGTGTCTGGTCCCAAGGCTTTCGGATAAAAGGTTGTGCACCTGTACCTCCTCTCTCAATTCAATCCAGGGACCCCAATGGTCCTTTCATGTGAGGCAGAGCTTTACTTGCACCTTCTCCAACCTCATCTACAGTATCCTGTGTTCTCACTGTGGACTCCTATACAACGGCGAGAGCAAACAGACTTAGCGATTATTTTGCTGAACACTTACATTCAGTCCGCCTTGGCTTACACAATCTCCTAGTTGCCAAACATTTTAACTCCCCTTCTCTATCCCATGCTGACCTTTCTGTCCTGGGCCTCCTCCTTTTAAAGCAAGTGAGAACCACAAACCTCAGTAATGAGAGGTTAAAAATGTTATGTTGTAATGTAGTGCATAACATTTGTAAAGGTATAAAGATAAATGGTCATTTGAAATGAGTGCAGAATATAAAATCCAGAGGAGGGTGAAGCAGAGATGGAATTCAGAGATTTGTGACAAATCATTTTTTCCCCGAAAGCTGACAAATGTATTAATGATGTTCTAAATTCATTTACATACAAGTTCTGCCTGATTTAAATGTATTCCAAAGTGAATGATTCGTTCGTTTGCTCGTGTGCTAGACAACGCATAGTTCATTGTCGACTTCCGTCGTCTTCAATCATGTTGACAGAATTGGTTGCCTGACGCGTCACAGAGTGCATCGTGCCGTCGTTTCTGGGGATCGCCATGAGGAGGCTACTGTCATGATCCCCATTGAATGATTAATGGATTATTTATTGTTAAGTGAAAATTATTTTCATAAATAATAAATATTTAGTTATTTAGGTTTGCTTTTTTGCATGTTGTTTTCTTGATGGGCTAATGTGATTTAGATTTCATGTAAACATATGCTTTGACATCCCATTGCAGATGAAATTTCATTATTGCTCCAAGATGAAGAAATTGATGTTTTTTCTATTATTATCGATGGGATGCGGCAATTTGCCAAACATTGTGAAATCCAGATGCATGGATGTCAAGTATTACACCGACTCTTAGAAAAAGGTACCACAATGGAATAACTATTCAATATGGGATTGGAATAAGATTTTTTTTATAGCTCAGTGGATAGTGAAAACTCATGTCTTGGGTGGTTATTTTTCAAAATATATATCTGTTGAGCAATTTTATGCTATCTTGGTGATTTGTTTTTTTTGATTTTCTCTCTGCATTGCAATTGTTTATTACAGAAACAAAATATTTTTTAAGTGAATTGAACTGTCACTGACTTGAACTGTCACTCTGGAGTTTTGCAAGGATTTGTTCGTGGCCCTCTGCTGTTTGTGATGTGTATATAAAAGAAGTA